>NC_139636.1:15813441-15863441 GCF_964638095.1 Poromitra crassiceps | reverse complement strand
CTGTTAACTTTAACCTATCCCTAACCCATACTCATAGCATACTCCCTTTTCTTTTTTCGTCTTCTTTTTCCATCTTACAAAGAAGGACCAAAGAGACACTTATTATTACAGTCTGTAGACATTGTACAACAGGAAATTTAAGATCAAAAAATTTTCTTTTTAGTTTTCTGAAGCGAAAACTCTAAACACTTTTTACCACTGTCCTGCCCTGCATGGCCCTGACGCCTCTTTCCAAGCCTGAGCAAGAGCGTGTCTTCAGGACTATGGCTCTTACTTTGGGATATGTTGGTTAGGAGCTGGTCACATTCTTGTTTAACCTGTGGTGAGCTTCTGGACCTATATTCTGTCCAAGTGGCCACGAGGTCACTGTGTGGTACAGCGCATTGTGTCCTGCTGGTTTGCAGACCGTAGTCCTGCACGGAGGGGATTTGATGACGATGCTTTTGTTTATCTGGACGCTGCTGCTTCTACTGTATCCTCAGGCTGTGTTTCAGCACAGCTCATGTTCTGTGCCAATTAGAATTGATCTTATTCCCACCCTCGCCTCTATCCTATGGGGAGGCAATTTTCCTATCACAGTCCATCAGTTCAGTGCTGTGTGTAAAGAGATCCTACAGCTCATTAGCAGGGTACAATGCCTGCTGTATGGAGTTTTGTCCCAGAGAAAAGCCAGCTCTGCAACAGGGTGTGAAAGTGACAGGGGCAGGCAACTCTCAACATGTTCGCCCTGCTTCCACGCCAGGCTATGTTCTGACTGCAGCCAACACTGGCCCAGATCACATTGATTTGTTTGCTCATGTGTGACTCAGATCTGTTTTTGCCGGACCCGGAACGGGCCGGCCAAGAACTGTCTCAGGGGCTTACTGACTGACTGACTGACTCTCTGACTGACTGACTGACTCTCTGACTAACTGACTGACTGACTGACTGACTGGATCACATAGAGCAAAAAAATATATATATCTGATTTGGGACACAGATACAGGTCTGAATTTTTACAATGCGACCTCAATCTGAACATCATCAGATTATACATTATACATTCGTCACAATTCTGTGCTGATGGGAGTCACTCAGTGAAAACAAACATGGAAAACAGCTGTGATGGAGGCAGTCAGTGGAGGGACGGTCAGGTGTTCAGACCTCAGAAGTATTTTGGGTGACACTTCTGTACAATCAAAGCTTTAAGGATCGTATCATAACCGCTCTGTGTTTGAAAGCTCTCTTTCTCCTCATCCTCGTCCTCATGATCATCTGCTCACGACTTCGCTGACTTCCAGGGCGCATCGATTTAAAAATGAAACCACAAATGCTTAATTCAGTCGCTCCACGTTCATGTCCGTATGACGTCTGTTATTGTTCTTTTGCGCAAGCGGGTGAGTTCAGGACCGTGACCAGTTCACACTGGAATCTGATATTGGCCACAGTTGAGAAAAAGAAATGTGAACAGCCAAACAAACAAAAAAGGATCTGAGCAATACATCTGAATTGAGCACTAAGACTTGCAGTGTGAACGTATCTCCTTCATCTCCTCTACAGCTCAGTCATCAAAGCTTTCATTGTGCAATTTCCACAGAAACGCGTGATTGTGTTTGGGAGTGCTCCCTCAGCAGATGCTGTTAGGTGACACCAAATGCACTGTAGTTGACTGCGGTCAGCCCTGTCAGTCTTGTCTCATGTTGAATTCATTAAGTTGCATATTTTTCCCGATTTTGTTTTCAAATATACTATGGCACAGGATAAGAATAATGTTCTTCAAAATTATGTAACCTTTTTCCCCACAAATCTTTTATGGCACAGAATAAGAATAATTTTCTTCAAGAATATGTGTCGTTTAAGCATTTTTCTTTCCATTTTTTGGAAATGCGCTATACAAATATTATTATTATTATTGTTATAGTTGTGTTTTTGCAAATAAATGACATTTAAAGGGTACTCATTGAATGGATTTGAAGACCACATCCTCCCACGAAGCCACAACACTGAACCCTGATAACATCAGCTGCTTAATTCAAATGAGCTAAACCTGCTGAGTGGAGGATTTCCAGTTCAAATGCTGCAAGCTGGCCTCGTTAGCTGGAGTTTGGCAAAGGTTTAGTTAGAGGAGCCAGTCAAGACCTGTCCAGCTGGGATGCATTTGACTGGAATTAGACTGAAACTTGGAAAACAAATAAGCAGTAACTACATTTACTGAAACAAAGTTTTTAACAATGTCTTCATATTCATTCAACTATTTATGTATGTATGTACAGATAGGGATGCACCGATCCACATTTTTTTCACTTCTGATCCAATTCCGATACCTGAATTTGGATATCTGCCGATACCAATATTTTTCTTGAATATACAGTATAGGCAAAGATTTGGCCAATTCAAGATTAAAAAAAAATATATACCTTGCAAAAAGCAGACAAAATTAAGAAAATATACAAGAAGGATACTATTATACATGGCGCTGGAATTGCAAAAAAAAAATATATATATATATACAGTATATATATTTTTCCCCCGTTTCCGATCCGATCCGATCCGATTCGTGAATTAGTGCCAATATCGGCACCCGATACCGATATTGGATCAGATTGGCCCCATCCCTATGTACAGTATAGCTTATTTCAATCATGAGAGACCAGTGGGTAAGATTTAACAAGCAAGCTTTATTCAGCAAATGGCATGGCAACTAATTTGACATAATGGCGGATGACTCCATGATAAGATGTCGCTCCTCTTGTGGTGAGAGAGGAGGGCATCGGCGCGGACTAGGGTAGAGAATCCCCCCTGTAGAGAATTCTTCATGAGTCAAGATGTTGGTGGTGGACTGGGTAGGTGGGTGGGGCGAAACACGGTACCAGTGAAGACGATCAGCCAGAGGTGCGACCAGCCACTGAGGTGATCAATCCGGAAGAGGATGATGACGTGGTAACCTCGGCTATATTTACTGCACCCGTCCTCTTCGGTGATTGGCTCAGCAGAAGGAGATGGACAACGTCCATTGGCTATTGAGGATGGGATGATATATCTGGTGACACAACGTCATAGTAGACGTCATATTTGACAGATCCTCAGATTGAGGATGGGGTGATATATCTGGTAACATAGCTGGGTCTGCATGCTTGAACCTCGGTCCGAGAGATCCCACATTGTATTAATATCAGCCGAAAGAAGGAGCCACTTTATCGCACGCGCACACACGCACACGCACACACACACGCACACGCACACACACACACACACACACACACACACACACACACACACACACACCCACACACACACACTCTACTGGGGGGTTTCAGGAAACTTTGCGTCTTCTCGCTGGTTCACCAGGCATGCACTAAACTCGGGGCAAAATTTGACTGTAGCAGGTTTGTGATTTGTATTTCTACAATGCCTATTTATATAGATACACTGCTGTGAAACACCTTCTCAGGTTCTCCAGCATGGACACAGTCTGTGGGGCGGCATCTGGAAAAAGCATCGGTTAGCAGGAGCCCCTTCGTTTACAACGTGATGCTCAGCATGATTCACCCCACTCTGACAATCTGACGGTGGAAACATTCAAACCTCAAATGTAGAGAGAAGATGTCCGTTTTCCTTTCGTCATCCAGAACTTCTTTAATTCAATAAAAGTATTGTGAAATCTGGTCAAATTTCTGTTGTGTTCAGGTGATTCACTGAACCACAGCGGAGTTGTTGGGAAAGAGCTCATCGTGGTCGTGACACCCGGGCGGGCGGTGTGAGAGGTGAGAAGCTGCCGCCCTCCTCAGCACCCTGCTTCACACAGTCATTAGCAGCTGGGTAATTGCAATGTCTCCGTTTCCGACGCGCGGATTCACGCAAAAAGCAACATGTCAGCGCTTGAGGAAATAAAAATATCCTAGCAGGCATTCCCCGGCTTATACGAATCAGCAGTTGTGAAGAGGACAAATTGCTTGTTTTCTTAAAGGATTTTCACATTAGTCTGCGTCAAACACAAACAAAACAGCGTGGCTTGAATAATACCGCGAACCCTGCCACCCCGATCAGCAAATGAAAAGCTAATACTCGAGGATTATCTCTGAACGCTCGCACACGTCACACAGCAACGGGGCTTTCTGCGGCCTATATACAGTGGCCTATTTATTCACACGTCCACGCATCCAGTTCATATCGGTGCTGCCCAGTAGTAATATTAATAATAAATCAAATATGCTTTTTGTCAGCATGTTTTTGGCAACGGCACATTTCACCTTTTCAACCTCCCTTGCTTGATTTGCAGTGGAGGTGTGGAGACCGGCGGTGAGATATCTTCAGTGGAGCAGTCAAAGTACAATCATTTACATCGGGGGAACCTCCAGTGGAATGCGTGGTATAACATGTCTACAGGAGAGATAAAAGTTGTGAGAAATGTGTGGGAAAATGAAAAAGGCCGCGAGAGGAGGAGTGACACTGCAGGATTATGGCGTGATAAATAAGCTTAGAGGATGGACGTGCTATAGGAGAGGACACTGTGCTCGCGCATAGGACGAGAGGCTAAGCGAAGCACAGCGTGAGAGAGAGTAAAGTGGGCGGGAGAGAGGAGAAGGCAGCTGCAGTGTGTTAGTCTGCAATTAGATCTTTTTCTTGTTCCCTTCTACCTCTGGCTCCATCGCAACATGGAAAAGATTTTTCCCTTAGACAAGGAGCCGATATCCACCCAGCCTGCAAAAGCAGCTTTGTTACTGGTGTGTGTGAATATGTACGTGTGCAAAAGGGTGGGAGTTACATGTTTACATTCACTCTTGTTTCTCTAATTGATGCACGCCATATTTTAACCTGGTGTGTCCTTCGTTATTCTGTCTTCAGCATGTATTTTGCATGGGCTACTACTCAATTGCAATACATTTTCCCCGCAGCAATCCTTTTCTTTGGGGAGGGGGTGACTGAGGGAAAGAAGGGTGGAGCTACAGTAATGAGAGAGGGTGAGTGAATGGGCGAGTGAGAATAGGGCAGAGAGATGGAGAGATGGAGTCGTGACCTCGGCCCAATTAGATTTGCAGTTCTGAAAACACACAGTACTGTGGTGAAAACACATTACGTTTGTGTGTGTGTGTGTGTGTGTGTGTGTGTGTGTGTGTGTGTGTGTTCTGTGTGTTCTGTGTTATTATTCTCCATTAGTCTTCTATGTGCCGTTGGTTTTGAAGTATTTATCGATGCACAGTATTCTTTGTGGTGTGTCTTTTAGATACGGGTGGTCACTCACCCGTCAGAGAGAGATATATTTTTGTTGATATTTCTCGACATTCATTGTTATTGCTAGTCGTAACTGTTGAGCTCTGCGGTTTCTCCAGGACTGAAGACTGATTGTTAAGGTTTTTATGAGAGGCTAGATCATTGCCACTAGATGCTTCTGATTCTTGCTTTGGATTTTTGTGTTTTTTATACAGCTTTAACCTGAGCTAATATTTTGAAGAAATTCTTCACATGAATGGACAGAAGCTTTTCCAGACTACAAATTAATTTTGAATATTGAAGCCAGTTTTGCATCCCTCCAAAACATTTTGATGAACCACCAGGAATAACATTTCATTAAATATAGAAATAATGTTAAATTAAGAATGACTGTAGGAGAAAACCTCTGGATGAGTTATGATCTACAGCACAAATTATGTTGATAGACCAATACAGTACGTTACAGCAAACAAGAGGCCCTTGAGAAGCTTTTAAAAGGCCCTCTTAAACATTTTCTCATTCAGAACTTAAAATGTAATGAACCATTCAATAACAGTAATCAGGCAAAGATTGGCCCATTAGATGTTGTTAATTTTGGCTTTGCTGCAAGGTTGATAGTTCCTCGAGCTCGCAGTACCTTCAGATGTGGGCCAATCCACAGGGCTCGTCCAAACTGAGCTCGCCTGCTAGTGCCTCAGTGCCTCTGAAGCTCTCAGCGTGTCCTCCAGCACTGCTGGTCTTCTACACCTCCAGAGCAACACCCACATGACCCACGTTCTCAATTTATGGGTCATATTTTACAGTCTGATTGAAGCCCTTGGAGAGACGCATGCACGGTTCTGTGCAGGGGTCAAGCTTCAGCCTTTATTGCCTAGGTAAAGAAAACACGCAGAGGAATTTTTCAGGCCTGAAGGATCGCAGGCTCGTATGGCGGCGTGAAGACAAAACAGGAAGGCCCCCGACGGTTTTTTATTAGCGGGAATCACAAACAGGACCAGAGACCTTCTCTCTTATGAAACACAGAGCCCTGCTGGAGCCTGAAACACAGAGCCCTGCTGGGGCCATGGGCTCAGATTGGCTGCTTGTATTGTCATCGCTAATCTAATATACTGCGCTTTAACTCTTCGTACGACCGGGGGCCTGATTGCGGTCCGGCGCTACTGTTCAAGTCAGATGGCTTTGAAAGGGAGTTGGAGCAGCGCTGCATGGTTCATCTCCATGTGCTGTAGCTGTGCTGCCAGTCTCTGCATTCTGATTATAATTATGGTATTACTTCATGATGTGTTCCGTTCTATACAACTAAAAACGTTTTGTTTGGCAAGGGTTTGGCCCGTTGATTCGGGGGCTGTGCAGGACGCTGCCTGTTTGGCTCTGTTCGCCGGCAGCATCCATTCTGTCGAGCGCCGTGCTGCTGCTGCTGACAGGCAGCTGAAGCAAAACAAAGCCCAAGCATGGGCAGCTGTCCCACACCACTGGATGTTTGACTGGACGGAGTCCAGGGGGCGCTGCTCCGCAAAGACATGCCCCACAGCGCTGCCTGGCGCTGATGATGAGGTAATAGGAACATTACCAGGAGGTTCTTCTCTGCCATCCTGTCATTTTCAAAGTGGCCAAGACGATGTATTAATTGGCAGTATTGACAGGGTAATAGTAATGCCTGTACAGCCAGAATCTGTGCTTTTACTAAACACTGTGAGAATGCAAGCATGAAATGGCTGCACAGCACTTGCACTATAAATAATTCCTGTTTAAGACCTGGACTATGGACTATGGACTCGCTTGCACATTTATTGAACTACTTAAGTCATGGTTGCTGCCATATTTTCTGGCAGTATACTACAGGAAAGTTATCAAGAAACACACAAAAACATATATAGTTTTCACCATGATCTCTCAAAATTTGTGGGCCAGCTTCACTTGTCAGAATCTTGGGTGAGAGTTAGCCACAGTTAAGCCTTCCAACACAAATTTCACAAGATCAGGGCAAAAACGTCATAATTGCTCTCACAGTTGTTATTACAGCAGTTTGCCAAGATGGCAACTGATCGACAAAAATTGCTCAAAAAATATGATTTAAAAAAGATGTCCTGCTGTGTCTTTCCACCCCAAGGGGAACGGATCTGCTTCTTTCTTGGATTGTATGGAATGCCTTATGCAACACTTGTCCTTGGGAAATCGCTGTCCGTTAACGAATGTCGGGAGTTGAAATCGGGTCGTAGTTACAATCCATGAACTTAAAGCTGACCCCTCTGAGACGGCCTGCGCCAGGGTCGGGGCTGGGCAGAACAGAGATTGATGTAAATGGCATTAGCTGCAGTTAATCTAATTTGCGGTCATTTGTTGAAGTTAAACTCTGGGAATGTGGAAAGAAAATATTTGAAGTGATAACAGGTAGCCCGCTGTCCCTGCTCATTTTTCATCTCAATTTCACCGGGGGTAGAGCCAAGACACACACATCAGCCACTCGGCCTGACAGAATAAGGAGCACGCACGGCTCTGAACGCACCCACCACGCACACACACAACCACACATCAGCCACTCTGGCCTGACAGAAGAAGGAGCACGCACGGCTCTGAACGCACCCACCACGCACACACACAACCACACATCAGCCACTCCGGCCTGACAGAAGAAGGAGCACGCACGGCTCTGAACGCACCCACCACGCACACACACAACCGCATTCGCTCAGTGATAGAAACATGCACACAAGCCACACACACATGCACACAGAGTCCATCAAGGCTTACTAACTGGTGCAAATCCTACCAGAGAGTCGTGAGTAGGTGGTGAAATCCTGTGTTAGGGGCTTGAGAGGTCAAGCTTGTTATTCTTGAGAGGATCGGTCCCAGTGTTACTGAGGCCTTACTGATGCCTTTTATAAAGTGCAGACAGGTCCCCCTGGTTTTACAAGAGCCCGACGCACCGCGTCTCCGGCCATCAGCTCAACCCCTACAGCGCTGTGTGCACCTCTCAGCTTCACTGGCCCCACAGGCCGCTGCCATTTAGATTAAGTGCAGTATTCTGCAGTAGACTGTTAAGGACAGACAGGTGAGAGAATGTTAGCCTTGGCCGCGGCGCCATAGGAATTCAATGCAGCGGTCGACCATATTGGCTGTCAACAGATCCGTGCAGTGGATATCAGATAATCCTATGAAAGACTGCTCAGCATGCCCTCAGCTCATAAATGCGGGTCAAACATTGGAGTGAAGGAGAGAAACTTAAACGCTGAAATGAGAAATTCAAAAGTCACATAGGTTGTTCAGCTATGATTTATTCCTACACACTCCAACTATATATAACTATATACAGTGCACTCCTCTTATAGTGATCACCTTGGGACGGGTCAAATTGATCACTATTTTTTTTTTTTTTTTTTTTTTTTTTTTTTAAGAAAAGGGACAATGCACATTAATTAACATGAGCACGGGAGTCCATCATGTAAATGTGCCAGATTTAGCCATACAGGCAAATTTTCATCTGCAGTCCCTGGCGGATGATCATTATAAGTGATTTTATTTTATTTTTCTTTATTTCTCATGTACAGTAGATTACCATCTAAGTGACATTTGTATATTCATTACATGAATACAGTACATATAAATTAATGAAACGGACAGCTTCGCTATATTTACTGAATGTTATTGACTTTAAAAATAGGGTTAGGTAAGTTATAGGTCTCCAGCTATTTCAAACACAGCGGTCTCTCTCCACAAACAGACAGACTGATGGGCAGACAGAGAGAGATGCTGCCATCTCTCCATATACAGACAGACATGCATCAAGTATCGCTGCTCTATCTCGTTGTCTCATTTTTGGCAGTTTGTAAGAAAATAATAAAATTACTCTAGTTAAATTTTTTTTTATTTTATTTTATTATTCTCAGGTGTGACAAGGCCCAAACGAACGATTCAAATTTAGAAACTAAGGCTAAACATTACTCCAAATTAAAATCCGGATTAAAAAGATAGGTCTTTGTTGGAATTAATTTGTTTTAAAACATATAGAGAGAGCTTCCTTTGAAATCCAGAGGCAGTGAGTTCAACAGTTTAGGGGCATAAAAACAGAAGGTACTTTTATGGGACACATAAGGAAGGTTTAAAAGAAAAGTGTTGGAGGACCTTAGTAACTTAGTAGTAGGCTGGAACATAAAATGAAAGAACATCTCTGATGTAAGAAGGAGCAAGGTCATTTAAAGCTTTATAAACAAATCAAATAACTTTAAAATCAATTCTAAAAGATACTTCTGGATGCTTCTTCTCTGATTTCAGCCTGTGAGGGGAGCCCAAATAAATAAATAATCATAACCCCACCTTTTTTTCCAGATTTCTCTCCCATTTTCTGATTTTATCCACAGTTTTCCAATTCCTCCTGCTGTCCCGGTCATTGCACCACCCCCTTTGCCGATCAAGGGGGAGTTGTAGACTAGCACATGCTCCCTCCGATACATGTGCAGTCGACAGCCGCTTCTTTTCACCTGACAGTGAGGAGTTTCACTGGCAACTGGCAGGACGTAGCAGCACGTGCGAGGATCACGCTATTCCCCCCAGTCCCGCCCCCCAGCGGGGGGTGGGACTGGGGGCGAGTGCTTTTCCTTCTACACTACCCAGACGCCCATAACCCCAACACTTTTCCACACTTCTTTATCATAAGCTGTCATGTTTGCTGGCACAACGCTTGGTGTCATGCTTGCTTTCTCCAACTGCATTTCGCACTAATAGCCCATTTTCTTGTATCATTTTATTTGCGCGTTTAGAAGCAGAGCAGAACAGACAGACAGATTACAGTGTGTGGCTGTGAGACTTTTACAGTATGCCATTCAGCTGTGCGTGTCATTGTGTGTGTGTGTGTGTGTGTGTGTGTGTGTGTGTGTGTGTGTGCGTGTGCGTGTGCGTGTGTGTGTCTGTGCGTGTCATGCTGTATATGTCTCACAGTGTGACTCCGTGTGTTACTGTAAACTACAGCCTTATGCTCTAAGTTGTATACTGGGAATGACTCAGAAGGTAAACAGTGAGTTCAGTGCATGGTGGTGGCGTGAATCACCTGCGTTACCCAAAATGGAACACTTTCAACTGGAAGCAAAGGAAAAGAAAATAAAGCTGCAAACACACACACACACACACACACACACACACACACACACACACACACACACACACACACACCCTCTTTTCAGTGCCAGGAGTCAAACCGACGACCTTCCAGTTAATTGTCAGCTCCTCTATACCTCCAGGCCAGTCTGCTGACACGGGGCCGAAGACGTTGATGATAATGACGCCCATTATCATTATGATGAGATAGATCGAGCCAATTAATTCACCCGCAGATGCACTGTGTGAACAAGACGACTGGCGTGTCCCACTGTGACTGATCACAACGCTTCTCTGCCGAGACGGCGCGAGACGCATTCAACAGCCCTTAAATCATCTTAATTAGGGCCTGGCATGACACACAGTGGCAAGACACTCCAAACGCCTTCCATTCCCTTTCACACGCACCGCAGTGCCGTGATGAACTGATTATATACGGAGGGGGTTTGAGTGTCTTCCAGCCGCAGCGCGCAGCTCGCTCGCTCCTCCCCGCCTGTCGCGACCTCGTAACAAATTTGGCACAAGATGAGATCGTGTAGCTTGGCCACACCCACCTCGGGCGCGTTTGATAGTGTATCTAGAGGCGGCGATGATATCAGGTGCTGAGGTGGAGAGAACACTATACTTTGGCTGGAGTTGAGAGGATAGGCGGCGTACCGTCAAATAGCACGTCCTCTCTCTCTCTCTCTCTCTCTCTCTCTCACACACACACACACACACACACACACACACACCTGCTCGTCAGGTATTTTTATCCCCTGAGTTTATTAACTGAATACACATTTGCCGGCACACTTGCTAGCGTGCACTTAAGGAAGGGTGCGCGCGCCCACGCACGCGCACACACACACGCAAGCACGTGCACACACACACACGCACACACACACACACACACACACACACACACACTCATGCCCATAAGGATACACACAATAATCACTTTAGGTTTTGGGTCCTGGCTGATTACAGTGTACTGTGTGCGGTAGAGGTGGTAGTTGTAGGTCTTTGAGGTGGCGGTACCATGGGAGTTGTGGGTGGGCTTGCCTGATGCTGGGTGCAGATGGTAATTTGGGGTTGAGTCTATGGTTAGTATTGGGGCAAGGATGTAAGTCACGGCTGCTGTGCGTTTGACTGGGCGGAAGTCACTCTGACTGTCTGCTGCAGATTAGACAGCTCTGCGGCTTCCCCCTCCTGTCACTCTGTCCCGTCTTCACTCTTCCTGTTTTAGCTTTGTTTTTCTTCCTGCTTTCTTCTGAAGAAGGGAAGATGAGAAGGAGCCAGAACAAAGAATAAGGGACAGAGAGAGAGAGAGAGAGAGAGAGAGAAGAGATGGAGAGAAGAGATGGAGAGAGAGAGAGAGGGAACAGGACGGGACAGGAACTAGGGAGAGGCAGTGTTTGACAAACAAAAGTGGGCCATATCCTGAGGAAGTGACTGATGCCAAAGACAGGGATAAAGACGCCACTGTACCTCACGGGCTGTGAGTTTGCATGATTACATGTGTGTGTATTGGCGCGTGCACACGCGTGTGCGCGCATTCAACTCTTTCTGTTTGATCATCCCGCCGTGCCGCAACACAACTCTGCATTTCAGCTCCTGGCCATGTCTCATTCTTCCCCCGCCTGGCCTGCAGTGCGCTCCCCTCCAGAGTTGCAGGCTGCCCTGGGTGATAAATTGAACGCTCTTAAAGTCTGCAGTGGGCTGCTCTTCTCCTCAGAGCCTGAGCCCCCCCCCCCCCCCCGCTCCATAAAAGAGCAGCTGATTGGCTGCTAACAAGGAACACTTTATGGATCTCAGATAACATCGCTGCGCCTGGTTGACTAATGGTGGTTCAGTGTCTCCAGGGTCACATTAGTGTGAATAATTCGGGGTGGGCAGAGGGAGGCGTGTGTGTGTGTGTGTGTGTGTTTGTGTGTGTGTGTGTGTGTGTGTGTGTGTGTGTGTGTGTGTGTGTGTGTGCGCATGTGTGTGTGTGTGTTAGTGTGAGTGAATCTCAATGGTCGTTTGGGGTCGGGCTAGTTAGAGGGATTCCTCTGAGGAGCGTCCTAACAGAGTGGATGAGCTGTCAATCAAATGTAAATGCATGCTTGTGTGTTTGTGTATATTCATGTGTGTGTGTGTGTGTGCGTGTGTGTGTGTGTGTGCGTGTGTGTGTGTGTGTGTGTGTGTGTGTGTGTGTGTGTGTGTGTGTGTGTATGCGTGTGTGTGCACTTGCGTGCGTGTGTCTGTGTGTGCGTGGTGTGTGCCTGGTGTGTGTGTGTGTGTGTGTGTGTGTGTGTGTGTGTGTGTGTGTGTGTGTGTGTGTGTGTGTGTGTGTGTGTGTGTGTGTGTGTGTGTGTGTGTGTGTGCATACAGTATACAAGTCCTCCTGCTGGGACAGTTTGCTAGGTGGTATCAGCTTCCCTATAATGACATGACTCACGAGCGGTGGAATCCCACATGCAGCCACCCAGACTAAACTCTCCTCCCGGGGAAGCAGCTCGGGGCAGCGCGCTCCCTCACAGATTACACTAGTATTAGTGTGGCGGTGCACGGGGTGTGTGCTGTGTGTGTGCGCCTGCACTCCCACTCCCAGTCTCTGGGAGTCTAGACGCGCTAAGAGCCCTGTTTGTGGAAGGCTTCATCAACACAGCTGAGGAAGAAGTGGTGGGAAAAGAGAGGAGTGGGGGGGTAAAGGTCAGACAGTTTGAATCATGGATGAGAACACGAGAGAGAAAACACAGAGCTGTAGAGATGCTGTAGAGATGCTGTAGAGATGCTGTAGAGGGAGCCGAGGCGTGGAACGATTGGCCACCCGCATTACGTAGGCGCTAAAGATATTTTGTCTTGAAGTGATTATATCGACTTTCCCATAGATATTCAAATGAGATGGGTGTGGTTTGGGTCTGATCTAAGTGGTGAAACCGATGACTACTCCAACGGGACGTCATTTTCCATGTGAATGTCTAAGCTGTGGGGTCTCGTAGCAGATAGCATGATGATGCTCTAGGCCAGCGGCCAATCAGCATTGACTGGCTTCCCTCTTTGTTCTGTGGGAGCTGTCAGATGGACTCCATGCAGGTTTTGGAGCTCTTTCAAACTCAGGACCGCACGCTGGATAAGAGCAAAAGGAATTCTCAAAAACCACATCTCAATACTGTGTGCATTTCTCTTACTCTCTCTCTCTCTCTCTCTCTCTCTGTCTCTCTCTCTCTCTGTCTCTCTGTTATGTTTTTTTATCAAGTTCTTTTTTTCATATTTTTCTCCCATTATCTCCACAATTGTACTTGGGCCAATTCCTCCTGCTGTCCCAGTCATTGCTCCACCAGCTCTGCCGATCTGCGGAGAGCACAGACTAGCACATGCTTCCTCTGATACATGTGCAGTCGCCAGCCTCTTCTTTTCACCTGACAGCGAGGGGTTTCACCGACAGGACGTAGCGCGTGTGAGGATCACGCTATACCCCCCCAGTTCCCATCCCCCCCCGAACAGGCGCTCTGACCAACCAGAGGAGGCACTAGTGCAGCAACCAGGACTCGGCCTCCCACCCGCAGACACGGCCAATTGTGTCTGTAGGAACGTTTGACCAAGCCGGAAGTACCGCTGCCGGGAATTGAACCCGGGTCTCTGCGGTGAGTGCTTTTACTCTGCACTACCCAGATGCCCTGTGTGTGCATATATATATATATATCTCTCTCACACACACTCTCTCTCTCTCTCTCTCTCTCTCTCTCTCTCCCCTCTCTTTCTGTTTCTGGGTCTGTGTGTGTGTGTGTTTGTGTGAGAGAGAGAGAGCGAGAGAGAGAGAGAGAGAGAGAGCTATCTAGGGTTTTAACCTTTCCCAGTACATGTTTTCCCTCACTGTGGAGGTTTGACTGTCTGTGGTGAGTCACGGAGTAGGAGAGGATGAAAGAGTGTGCCCTGTGTGTTTAGGGATTGTCTGGTCCAGCCAAGCCGTTGCTCATTCATAGAAAAGTTGCTTTTCTGACCCACTTCTTGGTTAGTATATTTAAACTTCAAGGGCACATATTTATGGGCACAGACATTTTGTTTGGCACAGGGCAACTGTAATGTGTTTTACTCTGCGCGTGCGTGTGTGTGTGTGTGTGTGTGTGTGTGTGTGTGTGTGTGTGTGTGTGCGCGCGTGTGCGTGTGTGCGTGTGTTTCAGGAAATAGCTTTTTAGGCTCTTGTTTCTTTGGAGACTTCATGTGTTTTGTTATTTCTTTTGAGGAACACAGCATCTCTGCCTCACTCTTTGGCTCGCACATGAGTGTTCAGCTCATCAAAGGCTCCGGGAGTGAAAATTAGCCCGAGAGCAGCCGTCCGGCAGTTTGAACGTCCAGCCTTGGAGCCGGATTAAAGGGAGAGAGACGGAGCGGGGCAAAGGAACTCTGTGTTTGCGATTTGGGATGTGTGAGCTATGTGTTTGTGTCTGGACATCGGCTGCCCAGACGCTTGAGCGTGATAGAGAGGTTAACCTAAGAACAGCCAGCGAAGCAGAGTGTTTTTTGGTGGTTTTATGTCATCTGGACCCAGGGGTCAGCAGGGTTTTCCATAAGTGCCAGCTGTCAGCCGGATGGCCCGACATTCAAACATCTCCAGCCGACGACGTTCTTACTGTCACAATGGACAAGAGACTTTCTCTGAGATTCTCTTCATCCCTCTCACTACTGACAGGAGCCAGGTCACTGTTTTTCTCTCTGCAGAAATCCTGCACTACAGGCGAGGCCGTCCATTTATGCACAAATACAAACTTTCCAAACACGCTTGACTCAGTTGCAGTTTAGTAGAACTGTGAAGAAGTTCCTCCATTGAAGCGTTTATACGAGAAAGAAGAATAAAGGAGTTACTGCTTTGCTCTGGTCTTGTCTGATGATAGTCCTGCAAACGTCTTTCTTCCAGACAGCCATCATGGTACTTTGAATTAATCTGGTAGTATGCGTAACTAAGTGGCTCCTGATGCAAACAATTTCGGACATTTGGGTGTATCTCCCGACCACACCTCTCCTAAGGAAGAAGAAAAAGATGAAGAACACGTACATGTAGATAGATATTTTGCATTGCAAATGTATTCTCATATAAGCCCATTGTTTGGAGGTTATTGATGAGCCGGTCAGGATGTTGTGTGGCAGAGGAGGGTGGGGGTGGGGGTGGGGGTGGGGGGGTACAGCCTGATGAGTCATGCTGTAAGGTGGAGTTACCTGGCCATGCATATTGCTGCATGACACAAGAGTGATTAAAAGTAACGTGGTCCATCCTACCCCTTCATATCCAGCACTACTTTACCATGGAGGAGATGATCTTCACAATGTTCATAGTTGCAAGTGTGTCATGGGTGATCGGAGAGCATGTTTATGTATCTGATGAGAAGAACTGGTTTGATGCTCAGAGCTACTGCAGAGAACGTTACACTGATCTGTCCCCGATCAACAGTGAGAGAGACGAAGCCAGGCTCAGAGAGGCTTCAGCTGGACACAACTACAAAGGATGGATCGGTCTCCACAGAGAACCCAGCAACCTCACCGGCTGGAAGTGGTCAGGAGGGGGATACACTACCTACCAAAACTGGGGTTCTGGACAACCAAATAACCTTCGTGGTGTACAGTACTTTGTTATGTGTAGCGACCCAGGATGGAACGATCAGCAACTACCTCATCACAGGCCTTTCTTCTGCCTGAACCTGGTGGTGGTGGAGGAGAAGAAGACCTGGGAGGAGGCTCTGGAGCACTGCAGAGAACATCACACTGACCTCACCAGCCTGGTCTCTGAGACTGAGCTTCTTCTGGCCCAGAGGGAGATCCAAGAAGCCCAGACCACTGAGCGTGTGTGGATCGGCCTGCGTTACCTGGGAGACCACTGGCTGTGGGTGAACGGGGACTCTCTGGAGAACCAGGCCTGGTCCCAAGGAGGAGATCAAGATGTCCTGTGTCCAAGTTGGAGTCACCGCTGTGGAGCTTTGACCAAAGAGGGACTGTGGGAAAATTGGGACTGCCTGGAGAAACTCAGCTTCATCTGTTACTGAGATGTAATCAGGTTAATTTATTTGCCTTAACGTGACGTATTGTTATTTAGGCTTGCAAATGTATAATCATCTATTAATCACTTCTTAAGTGTAATTTTATACATAGATTTACTTTTATGTAATATGTTGGATTTTGCCCTCTTTTCTTACTACATTTCTTATTATTTTCTCGTCTTCTATATATCTTATTTAATGGATTTATTGTTTTTAAATATATCATTTAGATAAGTGCTACAGTATATAAATGAAGTTTATTATTATTGGTAGTAGTGCTATAGGCTTTGTCTTATCATTATTGTAACTATACTCATGAAATTATAGTTAGATTTAGATTCTTTGTGTGTTACTGTAATTGTAACCCCCCCCCACCACCACCACCACCACCAAATATGTGCACTTCAGTCTTTCCCAATCACTGGTATTTAGGGTATTATATTTATTATAGATTATTTGTGTGTTACTGTAAAAGTCAAAATATTTTAAAATGTCTGCAACTCTTGCAGTGTGACGGCAATGGAATGTGAATCAAAGGGCACAGATGAGTTAAATATGACATGACTGATATAATGGGCAACATTTGTATTTAGACTGATTTAGATTGACTAAACTGTTCATATAGAAAAGACTTGTAGTAGGTTGAATTGTGTCAAATACCTGACAGTTTCGACTGCTGACTTCCTGCGGGGTCATCCCTATGTTCCCCGGGTCCTATGTTCCCCGGGTCCTATGTTCCCCATTTTTAACACTCTCCGTAACATTTGGGGTGTCTATCCGCTATGCCGACCACCCGCAATGCCGACCTTAGGTTTAGGCGTGAGGGGTGGGAGAGGTTAGGTTTTGGGTTAGGGTCTGGGGGAGGTTAGGAAGGGTTCTATGTTCCCCGGTCCCACAAAAACGGGGAACATAGGACCCGGGGAATATAGGACCCGGGGAACATAGGTACGCTCCCCTTCCTGCAGTCTTCTTCAGAGACGTCACGTGATGTTGCTGTGACGTGTCATATGGCTGGTTTATGTGGGTTTGGCCATCCCACCTGGATAGGTGGGATGACAATTTAATTTGGTTAGACAAAATGAACCTATTTGGACTATTTGTATTTAGATGTTTACTTTATGTTTGTTTTGATTGATAAACATTAAGAGAGTGAATCACATATTTTTCACATTTTAATAAGACGGCGAGATTATACCAATGCTTTATGAATGCAAAGCTTATATCTCCTAGTCTAGTGTATTATAGGAGTTGGTGATTAGTGTATGTATCATTTCGGTTTAGTGATTTAGTAAATGTTTTACCTCACTTCCGCCTGTGTGTGTGTGTGTGTGTGTGTGTGTGTGTGTGTGTGTGTGTGTGTGTGTGTGTGAGTGTGAGAGAGTGTGCGTGCATGCGTGAGAGTGTGCGCGCATGCGCATGCGTGTTTGGAGGACCAAATTAACTATAGACAAGCCAACCAACCACGGTGGATGGCAAGCACCAGCTTATGTTCACGTTTTTCTTTTTTCCCATGGTGCAGCTGAGGGCATCACACCCCAAATTCAGGTCATGCAGTAATTTAGTCAGTCTAGCGCTTAGTGAGGTGTTGCTTCGTGTTCTGACACATTTTTTAACAGTCCAATCAAACTCCCCAAACATTATGTCCCACCTCTCTAGCGGCCTGTTGTTCAATCAAACTCCTCCCATTCTCTGGTCCCACTTACAGCCAAAGTTTCATTCAGAAATACTGCTGCATTCATGTGGTGTCGGAGTAATCGAAAAAATTTGATCCCGACTGGGAAAATTCACACGAATGAACGCTCAAATCGGAACAACAACTCAGAAACTCTGCGAAAATTTTGGTAGACGACATGCCGACTTGACGTCATACACAGAAACCAGGCAGAAACATAAGTACCGTAGATGTTTTGTTGACGGTATTGGAAACTTTTTATTTTGGTTGTAATATGGTATTACCGTTAGTTGCTGTCCATGTAGATGTATATTGACCTAGATTAGTTAGAGAAGTTATCTATTATCATTAACCCTGAGTTCGTTTCCACATTCAGATCATTCCGACACAAGCACATGAACACACCGACGTCGGAAGAACGGCTTGCCAACTCGCAAAATCAAGCCATCCAAGGAGCACATTAGCCTACCGTATTTCACATCCTATGCAAATCACCTTTTGGGCGTGAGCAGGCAAGGAGAGAGAGAGAGCGAGAGGAGCAGAATTGTCTCCAGCACAGCGCTGTTGATGAGAGAGGGAAAATCCTCTGTGTTGACACAGCGCGAGCTTCCCTGTATTGCTGGTTGCCCCTCTGCCTCGCCTGTTCATACGCCAATTTTCTCTGTCCAACAGTAAACCCCGGAGAATAATATTAATGTATAGAGTCGTTTCCATGTTGCCAAACACTATAATGACAGTTTGAGTCTCCCAGTGGCATTTTTTTCTTTTTTTGCGAACGTGGAATGACGGTGCACAATTGCCCAACTGGGTTACACTGGTAGTTGTTTGACGATATTGCTCAAGCTGTAAACAAGGCTATCTTGGTGAGTACTCAACCAATTTGAAAAAATTATGTAACGATGAGTCCCTTAGACACAGACAGTGTGGAAAATAGGGTCCAGGTTGGAAAAGAATGAAATTATCCTTTAAGAAGGCTGCAGAGAGCGGGAGCAACAGTAACATAACTTTTAAAATCACAAAATAATTTTTCAATCAATACTTTGTGTCAAATTATTGATTTCTTTAGTAAGTAGCTGTGTAATAATGGCGATAATGTACAGTGAGCTCTACCTCTGAGCTAGTGGAAAACCCTGGGTCCGATTGGTCCAGATCTGGGAGGGGCGTGTGTGTGAGGCCTGTAAGGCCTATGCAAGTATGATCAGGGGGGAGGTGTCACGGACAGTTAAAAGGTGTTTGGGAGCTCTGCAGTGGGTCAAAGAAATCCAGGGGTCTTTAAACTGTACGGAAGACATTAGCGAAGGCCCTCCTGGAACTGTTTAGCATTCTCTGTACTTTCTTCTTTTACCACTTTGCAATAAGTAGAAACACACAGTAGAAACAGACATGCGGTGGCGTGAATATGCGTCGGAAGGCAAGGGCATCAGACCTTCTGAATTAAAGGTGTAAGGCGATACGTGTGCGAAGGTTCCTGGAGAGCATATTGGAAGGAGCGGAGGCTGGCATCATCTGTGGACGATCCGTGTGTCTGATTCTGCTGGTTCATATTGAGGTGAGGGAGCTGCACTAATGCTAACAGAAAGGTCAGGGCCAGACCACGCTGATATGCTGTTGGTAAACCTGCGGCCCATTAGACAGCGCTCAGCTCCCCAGACGGGGATTCAGTGGTGGTTTGATTCGAAGGTTAACATTAACCAGTGCTCCTGCGTCAAAGCGTACACTGTTATTGGTTTGCGATTGGAATTCTGCCTTTATTTGTTAATCATGTTATGTTGGTTCGGGACATTCTGTGAAATGTGGAAATGGGCTGTGTTTGTAATTTATGCCTTTGATATGTGCCTTTGTATACACAGTGTTGTGTGATCCCTCCTCATGCCGATGACAAGCGGGCATTTGGTTTCTGGTGCTGCACTTGACTGGGAATGCAACAATCTGAGCGTTCCTGGGAGGGAGGGCGGGGCTTGAGACAACTAGCAGGGTGAATGAGAAAGGCGAATGTCTGTTCTTGTGATTGTTTATTTGACCAGTAAGGAAGTGACAGCACATTTTTCTTTCATCTCTTTGCTGTGCTTGTGTATTTGTTCAATCAATGCCTGTTTTAATCCCATTCCCATTTTTTTTTTTTTTTTACCATTCTTTATTTTTAGTCTCCTTTTTAGTTTTTCCAATTTGTTGTAATGCCAACTGTTGGAGCTTGAATAGAAACTCTGCACATACACAAACAAACACGTGCACTTAGCCTGGTCCCCAAACATTTTGTGATATTATGGTAGCATGATTTCAAATATGTGCTAATAGAGAGCCAAAGTGAAACGTCACTTCCTGCTTTCTCCCTGTACCAGCGCTGAAAAAAATATGAATGGCGGTGAACAGAGAATAACGTTACTTTTTTTATCCCGTTTGAATTGTGCCACAGGGTGCCAACGTTAATTTTGTCAATTTAAAACATAACTTTGCATGTAAAGAAAGTCGCAGTTTGTCGTCAACGTAGGGGTTAGTTTCGTATAAAAACTACATCTCGTGGCATGTCGCCGGTCTTCTCGTCTTCAGCTTTGCCGGTAGAGAAAGTGACGTCACTTAGTCGACAGTGTATGTAGTCTTTCTGATTTATAACTTCTAGTGCAACAGTTTGGCGACAAACAGGGAGAAAAGCAGGAAGTGACGTTCACTTTGCCTCTCTATAAGTGAGAATAATACACATACACAGCTAAATCCAAGAGACGAGAGAAGAGTGATGAGACTTTACGGAATGGAGCGATTATCCGTATTCACATGACCATCCTTGGCCGATATGGCTTGAGTGAAAAGGTGTGCAGCTGTTGCGCGGCCTGTTGATGTATCTCTCCACACGGACCGGGTTCATCTCCTCCTCTGTGGTGAAGCGTGAACTCCAGGTCTCCCCTGGCTCTCACACCGGCTGTTTAGATTGAGCACTGTTTGGCCTTCACAATGCAGCCGCACTCCAGCAGGGCTTTCCCCAGCCGGATTCACTGAGAGATGTTTACCTTCACGCTCCTACATGACGGCGTGGCCCCCAAAGCACATGGCTAGTGGGAATAAGTGGAAGAAGTTGCGAATGCTCACACAGTCACATGCTCAGATCATGTGTGTACACTCAGATGTAAACTTGAAAACACCAAAACTACAGCAATGTGATAACAAATTCATATACGAGGAATCAGCGTGACGTCACAACAACAAATCACCGCAAAACACCCGGAACCGCGGCAGTTAACTAGTATGAGTTGTGCCAAACAAACGTTAATATCTCAAAAACTATACATGACATCGCTTATATTTTGACATTCTGAGTGAGAGCAGAAGTAGCTCAAGAGTCTGATGTATAATATATGCATGTATTGTTAAAGCTGTGTGAAGTGTCACAGTTTTTAAAATGTACAGTTTCCACCCGGAAACGTGGTTTGTTTACCAAAATGCTGCTCGGCTTATCCCTCGTATATTGTTCATATTGTAAAACGATCTAAATACTATCTAAAAACTACATGTATCTAAATATCTAAAACAGTGTTTCTCAACTGGTGGGTCGCGACCCACTTGCTGTTTTGAGTGGGTCACATTACATTACATTACATTACGTCATTTGGCAGACGCTTTTATCCAAAGCGACTTACAATAACACATTTTTGTCAGCAATAGAGCAATCAACTATGGAGCACAGTCTATGACAACTACAACTTCTGAAGGAACAGTGGTAAAAGTTTAGGTTAGTGGTACAAGTTTAGGTTAGTAGTTTTTTCTTTTCTTTTTTTCTTTTTTTTTTTTTAGAAAGAGAGAGAAAGAAGTTAGATCAAGAAGGGCCCAGATGGAGCCTGAAAAGGTGTCTTTAGTCTTTTCCGAAAGATCGGCAGTGATTCAGCTGTCCTGACCGAAGGTGGAAGCTCGTTCCACCATTGAGGTGCCAGGGACGAAAAGAGTAGAGATCGGGATTAGCGACTTTTGAGCCCCCGTAGCGAAGGAGGGGTGAGGCGACCAGCACTGGTGGAGGAGCGAAGGGAGCGCTGAGAGGTTTGGAACCTGACCATAGATTGCAGGTACAGGGGAGCTGACTGGTGTACTGCCCTGTAGGCCAGTACCAGTGTCTTGAATTTGATGCGTGCCGAGATGGGAAGCCAGTGGAGGTCCTGGAAGAGGGGAGTGACATGAGAGAATTTGGGTTGGTTGAATACCAGACGGGCTGCAGCGTTCTGAATGAGCTGAAGCGGTCGGATGTCGGTGGCAGGTAGGCCGGCCAGGAGCACGTTGCAGTAGTCCAGGCGGGAGATGATAAGTGACTGGACCAGGAGTTGAGTCGCTTCTCTTGTGAGAAAGGGACGGATTTTGCGGATGTTGTAGAGAGAGAACCTACAGGAGCGTGCTGTCGCAGCTATGTTGGCTGAGCAAGACAGCTGGTTGTCAAGGATCACCCCAAGGGTCACGGATGTGTGCATGAGAGAAACAAGTTATTCTACTTCTTGAGGACACTGGTGTCCGGGGCCGACATTACTGTCTGTCAGAGGCTGTAGCGGGCTCATTTTCAAAGCCAGAGTGAAGACCTAAGGCATCCACTGGTACCAAGTACCAACATGTCATGCTAGCTTGTTGCGGAGGGGGCTACAGTACAGGCTAAATGATGCCGCAAATTAGGCTAAATTCTGAAATTTGGGTCACGACTTAATGACTAAGGAAAAATGTGGGTCATGAGGCTAGACCAGTTGAGAACCACTGATCTAAAATGACTATGTCTGGTTATCGGTTCTGTTGTCTACTGCCAGGATGGTTATAATTCATGTAGAATCTTTGGTATGAGATACAATATGTGGCACAGATGTTGAAGATCTGCCTTACTGTGTGTGTGTGTGTGTGTGTGTGTGTGTGTGTGTGTGTGTTGTGTGTGTGTGTGTGTGTGTGTGTGTGTGTGTGTGTGTGTGTGTGTGTGTGCGTGCGCGTGCGTGCGTGTGTGCGTGTGCACTGAGTGTTTGACTGTAACAGTATTTCTGAGCTATTTGAGTCTGTTTCAGATAACACACTTTATTGTATGATTTACTGTTGCATTTCTAGGGAATTACTCTTCATGTGGGATACGAATACGAAAAATGTTGTCCCCCATGTGGAACCTTTTCTTCGGTTTCACCATAAGACATGTCGTAAAAACATAAAACCCAACATAAACATACATACGACAATACATCGTCTCAACATACACATTCATAAAAAATACAACTCACAATAAGTCTACTATACAATATATCACATTGCACTACTGTGCAAAAGACTGCAGCAAAGTCAAAAGCATCACCCGGTATACATAAAATATAAAGGCAAGTCTTTTCTCTTTTGTTACGTTAGTCCTCTAAGCTGGCTATCCATAATTTCTTGTTTGAAAAAATTCAAACCATTTTTGTACAAATAGTATTACTTTCACAAAACATTATATAGGATGTAATGGTGTCATGTGGTTTGTCATAGGAGTCAAAAAAGATCTGCCAGTCAGTTTCTTCCAGACAGTCTCTCAGCTCCTCCTTGCAATCATCTGACCATAGCTTTAACCTACATCCTCAGTCCCTGGCTTTTCCCGTGTCAGCTTTGCCCTGTATCGTGGGAGTAAAATGTACAACATTGTAATCATTCTTTCCCAAGGCTGGCCTGCCTATAGGCATCTGGTATGTTGCCATAGCACTTGGCCGGGGTGCGCGTCAGACAGGCAGTCCACATACCGTAGTAGTGTGGCCAGGTCACAGGACAAGTCACAAGAGGGTAATCTTTCTCTCACACCACCTCTTGATCCTCTTTTCTTTACTTGAGTCCATCCTGGCGTCTCAGTGCTTAGTTCAGGATAGTTGACCAGTACTGTAGTGTACAGTACTGTATGTCCAAATGAAAGTGTGACTTTGCTGGACAGCAGAGATGTGTAGGTGTGTGTACAGTAGTTGAGGACACCGTGATTTCTTTCGTAGAAGCCTTGTCCTTCAATAATCAGGCAGCTAAGAAGGCACACGGCCAGCCACAGTATCATACCAAGTTTAATCTTCATTTATGCCAGCACAAATATGAGTCTAATCCCATAAGCCTCAAAAGAAACAAAAACACACAAACGAAGGCAGACATGCAGACAGACGAAATTGAAATTGGTAATCGCTTACCGGTATTTAGTCTCAACGGCACAATTCATAAAGCTTTTAATTTGGGGGTGGGTGGGGGGGGGGATGGTTAGAACAATATTACCAGGCATATGGGTTAATTTATTTCAGTTCTCTTCAATAGGACACACAGCTTTAGTGGAGGTTGAACCTGGGACTTTTCCATACTGTGGTGGCCTCTCCAACCACACACGTACAGTGCATGTTTGAATAAAGTGTGTTTCACATAACATTTTCGGAATTCCTTTCCAGCAGGAATGATCGTAAAGTTCACTCTTGATTCGCACTTTCATGTGGGGTATTTAGAACTGTGTTTAATGGATGGAGGGGGATTGGATCTTCAGAGACGAATACCTTGTCGTGTGTGTGTGTGTGTGTGTGTGTGTGTGTGTGTGTGTGTGTGTGTGTGTGTGTGTGTGTGTGTGTGTGTGTGTGTGTGCACTTGTGCAGTATTGTCATTGCTTTCATTATTGTCTGCTAGGGCTGCACTTTTTATTCGTTTTTTTTTTTTTTTTTTTTTTTAATTTCCAATTGTACTTGGCCAATTTCCCCCCCTGCTACCCCGGTCGCTACTCCACCCTCTGCCGATCTGGGGAGAGCCGAGACTAGCACCATGCTTCCTCCGACACATGCGCAGTTGCCAGCCGCTTCTTTACACCTGACTGGGGGAGCTTCACCGGCAGGACGTTGCATGTGGGAGGATCACGCTATCCCCACCAGTTCCCTTCCAATCCAATCCTCCCCAACCAGGCGCCCCGACCGACCAGAGGAGGCGCTACTGCAGCGACCAGGGCACATTCCCCCAATCCAGCTTCCCTCCCCCAGACACAGCCAATCCTGCCTGTACGGACGCCCGACCAAGCCGGAGGTAATACGTGGGTGCGAACCTGCGACCCTCGTGTTGGTAGGCAGGGAATCTACCGCTACGCCCCAACTTTTTATTCGAATTTGAACGTTCGTTTGAATGTGTGTGTGTGGGGGGGAATAACATTCGAACTGTAATGACCTGTTCAAATTCAATATTTGGCAAATTCAATTAAAAATAAGCAGCAAACTCCACTCACCCTGGACGTGCGTGCGATGTTAAACCCACATTACGGGCAGATAGTTTAGCCACTGAGCTCGTGTTGAGAAGTTGTGCTGTAAAAACATTGAGAAAGAAGAAACAACACATTCTTTCCTATTTTCAACCCGGTGTCATTTCAAATTAGCTCAAACTTGATTTTTGGAAAAAGTGACAGCCCTATTGTTTGCCTTTGGTATTGTCTCAATCTGTGTGTATGCCACAGCACAGCCAGTGTGGGTTTAGTAAACACGCTGTGGGATGTCTTTGCGGATGAAGAAGTCTCTGGTGGTGAGTCTCATGGGGTCCGATGATGTAGCTGTCTGAGTCACAGTCTCTGGCACCGGTGTGGCGGGATGCCCCATCCCAGTCAGGGAGAGAAAACACAGGGGGAGTCCGTCACACGGCCACACATAAACACCCAGCTGGCACAAAGCAGCCGTCTCAACAGTTCCCACAGACAAAACACATCAATATTTTACTCAGCTCAGCTCACCGCTTCTGTTCTTTGGTTCTCGCTCTTTCATTCTGCTTAACTCTGTTCAGGTTGAGGCCACATGTGCGCTAGTGGAGCTTTGAACCTGTCTGGGCTTAAGTGTGTCTGTCTGGCTGGATTTATCTGAAGATGGTGCCGTGCTGCTGCTGCTGCTGCTGCTGCTGCTTGCTGGGGCATCTGACCCCGTCTCCTGCTTGCCCCATTGCTGCTTTTCCATACAAGTATTTTAATGCTAAATGGAATGCACACAATCCAAAAGG
Source organism: Poromitra crassiceps (assembly GCF_964638095.1). Classification (NCBI taxonomy): domain Eukaryota; kingdom Metazoa; phylum Chordata; class Actinopteri; order Beryciformes; family Melamphaidae; genus Poromitra; species Poromitra crassiceps. The sequence goes on along the minus strand of NC_139636.1, from coordinate 15,837,539 downwards.
CTGAATGGAAATGGCAAATCTTTATAACATTTCTACAAGGATTCAAACCCGTTTTGGAGGCATTTGAGTCTTTTATTGATTAAAGAAATAATGCGATAAACTGCGACGGGAATGATTCTGTTGAATAAATCATGAAGTAGCATCATTTCTGCTTTCATTGTGGATATTAGATCTCTGGCAACATGAACAGGCATTCGTGTACTGATGAAGAGAGCAAACTGTGCTGTCACTCCCGTTTATGAGGCACTGTTGTGGTTGTATGGCCATTCATTTATATGCATTAGAATACTGTATTTCTGTGTTGTCCTAGAAGAGTATCAGGGGCTTACTGACTCACTGACTCACTGACTGACTGACTGACTGACTGACTCACTGACTCACTCACTGACTGACTGACTGACTGACTGACTGACTGACTCACTCACTCACTCACTGACTGACTCACTGACTGACTGACTGACTCACTCACTCACTCACTGACTGACTCAGGAGGGCCAGCCTAGAAGAGTCTCAGGGGCTTACTGACTGACTGACTCCCGATAAACCCTTTTCATGGGGGCCATTTTGTGTCAAAAAAGCAGGGTAAACACAGGTGCAAGCAAAACACTAATGAGGGCTTCCAACTTGCAATCATGGAAGTTGGAAAACCCTCATTAGTATTTTGCTTGCACCTGCGTTTACCCTGCCTTTTCGACACAAAATGGCCCCCGTGAAAAGGGTCTATTGTTGAAAGACAATGTGTGTGGTGTGTGGTGTGGTGAGCAGCAGCAGGCAGCTGAAGCCGCACAGGTGAATGCAATCACCTGTAATCAACTAGATTACATTCAGTCGTGTCAACCAAACTCCACAGCTCTGAAGTTGGAATATTTTCTATTTTGGCTTAAAGCCGAATGAGAGAGGAGAGCCAACCAGCTGGTATGAGGACTTTGTTTAAAGACAGTGGCAATACAACTAAAGCTCATCTAAAACATAACCATCCCATCCAGTTTTCCAAACTGGGGAAATAAGCAGTTGGAGATATTCACACAGAAGGTACAGTTTAGGAGAAAAGTCCCACAGGTAGTCGCAGATGAGAAAGAGGTTTTATTTAGGAAATGGAGAGAGATAAGTGGGTGGATATCTTCTGCTATCTTGGAGACATGGTGAACGTGGATGGAGGGGTGGACCTGGCGGTGATGGTGCGGAGTGGATGGAAGAAGTTCAGAGAACTCGTGCCTTTCCTAACATCTAAGGCCCCATCGCTGAAGATGAAAGGGCAAGTGTCCTCAGCCTGTGTGAGAAGAAGCTGTATGATATACGGAAGCCAGACGTGGCCCTGAGGGTGGAGCATGAGGAAAAGATGGACACAGAGGAGATGAGGATGATTAGATGGGCATGTGGCGTGTCACTGAGGGAGAGAAAGACGAGTGCAGAACTGAGACAAGAGGATGGGAGTGGAGGCCATAGCGGATGTGGTGAGGAGAGGAGAGGCAGACTGAGATGGTATGGACACATTGTACTGAAGGAAGGAAATGACTGGGTGAAGATAGCAAAGTTGGTGAACTTAGAGGGGACAAGACCCATTCGGCCAGCCAAAGAAGACGTGGCAGATGACCGTGGCATGAGAGTACTCAGCATCGGTGGAGGAATTAAGCCATAGCAAGGATTCAGTCCAACCCAGTGGAGCCTGGAAAGAGGACTCTAAACAGATTATGGTGACTTGTGGATGTGTTTTTGGACATCATTTCAACCCATGTGTTGCAACCCACTGACAGCGCCACGTTTCATAGTGTGGATTGGCCTACAGAATATCAGGTGGGCCCGCCAAGATGCCAGATATGAGCCAAAGAATTACACCACTACTTACTACCTAAATTTCCCCCAGTTTATTACAATACCCATACCATTACAGGCACACACACACACACACACACACACACACACACACACACGCACGCACGCAGCATCTACTTGGCACGCTGCCCTCCTATAACCACACACACGCGTGTGCGCACACACACAGACACACTCTGCTGTCAGACACAAGAGCAGACTTAAATCATATACCGCAGCCTATATATTCAGATGCAAACACATGCGCCTATAGACAGAAGGACATAAAAGCATCTCACACGCACACCACAGATGCAGACGCAGCAGCAGCGTCAAAAACAATCAGCGTACCCCAATCACTCGAAGAAGCCCATTAAACAATTAGGCAAAATTACATAACATGTTACATGTTAAATTTTAAAATTACATTCAGATAATGTCAACAGTTTAGGGCTACCTTTCGATTATTTCAGCAGGATACGATGGGGCGTAATAGTTACTGTAGCTTACAGCTGCGGTTACATGAGTGACGAGCGAGTGACGTTAACGTCAAATACGCGAGTGTGTTTATCAGTGTGCAGAAAGAGGTGAGATAGTCCAACCTAAGAAAGTGAATGGAGTCATCGTACCTGCGGACCGCAGCCACCCTTTGCTCCATTTCCTCCCCTATCTCTCCTATACCTTCCTGTCTCTCTCTCTCTCTCTCTCTCTCTCTCTCTCTCTCTCTCTCTCTCTCTCTCTCTCTCTCTCTTCTATCTCTCTCTCTGTCAAATAAAGCATAAAAAAGCCCCAAATAAATCTTTAAAAAGTACAATAAAGTGATTGGAATGACAACGCCGAAATTGTACGTGTGTTATCGCTCGTGATCGCGTTGGCCTGGGTTCAAGGTGCTGCGTGCTGCGTCTGATGCAAACAAAGCTTATTTGCAATTTATTTCTTGCAACATTTCAAAAGTTGACTTTTTGTTTTGCTATTGGAAACACCCCCGGTCTCAGTCTGTTTCTGGTCTTCAACCATCGCAGGCTGCACATAATCCTGATGGCAGAAGGTACACCATTTCCGTCCATGAGAAACATTTCCATCCAAAGGAAATTTACCAGTTCCCCCTGTGGCGAACACAGTGAGAAATATAGTCCACTCCAAGCTTTTCCTTTTAATTCATTCAAAGAGGTGAAAGAAAGCCTATGGTGGTAAACCTCTCATGGCTCGAGAAGAGAAGAAACAGTGAAAATTGTGATGAAATAAAGCTGTAATAAAAGAACCGAAAAGGAAGTTTTATTTATGTCCCGGTTGTTGTTGTTGTTTTTCCAATTGAAAGTGGAAAACTGCTCCAAACTCCAAGGCAAACTAGAAGGAAAACAAAAATATAGAGTTCTCAAAATGCCCTAAAAACATACCGGAATTCCTCTTCCAAGACCACAGAATGGCATTTTATGAAGTTTATTTACCATAATTCAATCCCTCTTTTGTTTCTAGGTGGCGTTTCATTTCATACAGAGGCTGACTGACAAAGAAAGGCATCAACAGTAAGTATACACCTAGTTCAATTATTGTTGAATCCCAAAATATGCAAACTATTGAGTAATCGCAAAAATATCTCTTCATATACAGTACTGTTAGCCTGGTAAACCAGCCCGTCACGTGAACTCACATTTCATTTGGTTCTCCGTGACGGTCTGGCCCTGACGCCAGTGGGGGGGTTTAGCAGAAGCGGAAGAGCCAATCAGCGACTCCGCTGTGATTGACAGCGCAAGTTGGCCAATCAGGAACGCCACTAGCACTGCACTAACAAAACAGTAATGGCCGCCTCCTTGCCTGATCGTCTCGAGGAGTCATGTCAGCGTTTGTCTAGTTTAAACAGCCATAAAGTGCAGTTATTGCAGAAATAGACTCAATAACAACAATTAAACAAGTACAGGAGTATCGCCGCAACCGCAGAGTTTCTCGGCGGAAAATATGTTTTTGCCATTCTCCCGAGTGGATTTGGGTTTCATTGGATCCGACGTTGATTGGCTGAAGGAGTTGTCTGTCAAGGCAACTACGCCCGCCCATGCTCCCGCCCCTGCTAAACCCCCCCCCCATGGCGTCAGAGCCAGACCGTCACGGAGAACCAAATTAAATGTGAGTTCACGTGACGGGCTGGTTTACCAGGCTACAGTACTGTAGCATGGTGTGTGGAATGTGTTGTCTGCAACTTATGAGTATCATATTTTCATATCGCCCACCACTGTACTGTTTGATATGGGTGAGCATTTGTCTGCCTCTTTGTGTCTACCTCTCCCACACGGTAACGCCCCTCTCTGACCACAGCCAATAGGGGATAATGCATGGTTGACGCTTTGCCCCGCCCTGTGAGATGTAAATCCTGTTTTTCTCTGCTGACCACCGCGCTCCCAGGAAAAGACAACATTCTTCCAAATGACATGGTCGTTGACTTCCGATTACAGCCCTGTCACTTGCGATACTGACGTGTAAACACATGATGGGGAGAGAGAGAGAGAGAGAGAGAGAGACAGACATGGAGAGAGAGAGGGGGATGTGATAGGGTGACGGACTGGGGTGTGTGGGCTGCGTTTTGTGCTCGCAGACGTCAGACCGTAGGTTAGAGGGGCGATCATAAAGCAGTTAAACCAGCATGATGCTTAAAGGAACACCGCACCCATTTTCAGACAGCTTTGTATCATTACAAAATCAGTAGTATATCTGAAAACTGTAGACAGTTTTGAAGTCATTCGTTTAGTTTGACAGTTATTGAGAGTTGATTTGAGTGAAGTTGTGGACCTGTTATGTCATTTTTTGCATGAATGAGATCACTGGTCCACAACTTCACTCAAATCAAATCTCTCAATAACTGTCAAACTAAATAAATGACTGCAAAACTGTTTGCAGTGTTCAGATATACTGTACTACTGATTTTGTAATGATACAGAGCTGTTGGGCAGAGTATTTCGCTGTAACGGCCCACTCACTCCCAAAGGGCCGGCTGATCGTTAAACAATAGACGCCACTCAATTTGATGTCATCACCAGGAGATGCTGTTCATTTGTCTGAATATTCTGTCACCTTATCATCATCTTTACTGTGTTTCCTGGACTCCCCCGCCATCTTTGTCTTTAAGGCTGGGTTCACACCGGGGACCCAAGCCTTGCCTTTACCCACGCTTTTAAATAGGGGTCCGTTTTAGTCAACGAGGCTGTGTACACCGGGCGCCTGAGCGTGAACCCTGCGTGTACCCAAGCCTTGCCTGTGCCTTGCCGATTTTATCGTTTAGGCGTGAGTTCTATTTTCAAGCCGACTAGGCGCGTGCAGGCAGGCTTCTTCTGTCAAGCCATGAAAGAAAAACGCGACAATATCCATGGGAAATGGCAAAGTCAACTGAATTTCAAAATAAAATGGAGTTACTACAACAGTGTTGAGCAGAGAGAGAGAGAGATTGACGGGTGGCTATCACGTGGGGCTTTCTCCCTGTCTGCAAACAAATCTTCATGAGAGAGAATAGCGACCGAAGAAGCAAGATGGACAATGTTGTTGTGCCAGCACATATTCTTGCAAGATTACCTCTCTAAAATGTCCGACTATAGTCAGACCTGGTTATACATATCCAGCATCAATAGAACATTAAATATATTAGATTTATTTTACCTACCCTACCCATGATAATTCGGGACCACACGTGAAAAAATACAGTCGGGGGAGAGGAGAGGCGCTTGTGACTCGGCTCCAGGTTCAGCGTGCAAAGGCGTGCGGTGTGATCGGTTCACGCCCAGCTCAAGGTCTGCAGGCGTAGGCATGGGTTGAGGCAAGGCAAGGCAGGTTCCCTGTGTCTGTGTGAACGTAGCGTAACATCAGCAGCAACAGCATCTCCGAAATCTCTCAAACCTTATCATGCCTACGATAGCCTAGACATAATACAGACACTTTGTCATACTTTGTTAGTCACATACTGCAAAACCGCCTGCCCTGATGCATTTGGTTAGATCACAAATACATTTTAGGGGGGGAAAAAGATGACTTACACTTTAAAGATCATGTTTACGTGTCTGGGTTATGGCAAACGTAATCATTAGCATAACAATAGCAGCCACGCATAATATCTTTGTGATCCTCAGGCCTGTGTGAAGACAGTCGCAGCTCTGGCTCGCGCTCTTGGCCTCCTGACCAAATGTGTGATAATTTTAGACTGAAGCCTCTCACATGGTCTGGAGCGAGGACGGCATTTGGAAATAAACTTGGAATTTAGCTTAATTGCAGTTTACAGATTTAGGAGGGGCAGCGTTCTCTTCTTTATTTTCTTGCATAAATAGAGAGTGAGCGCAGGCCAAAGACATGAGGTCTGGAAGCCACAAAAGAGGTTGAAGAACGTCAGAGGCAGCGAGGACACTTTCAAGCCTGGCTCCTCAGCTCTCTGCCTAAAGGCTGAGCCACTAATGTGAGATCCTACTCTCCACTCACCAAATCCATCAGATTTATTGTTCCACCCAGGCTATTAGGTCTGCGCAGTAAAACTCTCCTGTTAGCGTTTAACTGCTTTATGCACAGCCCAGTTACAATGTTTGCTTTTTTCAGATGCTAATTTTTGTTAAGTGTAGGAGGTTTCGGCTGGAAATTGGCGGCGGTTTGGTTCGGCCTGGATCTCTGGACGTCTTAGCAGCTAATGAATCCCTCTCGAACGTCTTCGAACCCTTGACAGATTCTCCCCGCACCTTATTTTGATATCAATGGCTGCAATTACGTCATTTACCATTATGTGTAATTGCTCCCTGTCCTTTCATTATTCCCCCATATATCTTTCTGTGTGATCCCTTCCATTTGAAGAAAATGGACTCCTTTATCTGATCAACTTACCCCGCTCGTCTCTGCATGATAAAATAGCGATAGGCATAATTCACATGATAACGCCGTGTTGAATGGTGTGACTGTGCAGTGTAATTTATGAGTTATGAAAATGATATCACAGGATTGTTGCTGGGATTTAGCTAACAGGCAGGATGCAGCAGATGTAATGAATGTGTTTCAGGTGGAGCACCAGGCGGACAGGACATAAACTGTGGAGCCAGTTCAGGGGATTAGAGTCTCTCCCCCCCCCCCCCCCCCTTCTGGCTGCCTGGCCTCTGGGTGTGAATGATTGAGTGTCTGGGCCTGTCCGGTTGCCGAGCGTGCCGGGACCGACTACAGCAGATTAGATCAAGATGAATCTGAAATGGAAAGACACGACTCACTCAAAAACATGGGAGCATTTGCATGCGTGCACACCTGCACACACACTGTCACTTACAGTACATAGAGCAGTGATACTCAACTTGCGGCCCCGGGGGCCAGATGCGGCCCGTGAGGCCCCCGACAATTTCCTAATTCACAATGAAAACTAAGGTTAAATCAAATTTGACTGAGCTCCAGCTAAATTGTCAAATATGGCTGTCTGCTCGCCACCCAGGCACTTACAGTATTATGTATTGACTATGCAAAAAAATGTGAGACTAAACTCCGGCTGACACCCCAAAATCCTACAATCTGCTACAGAAAAATGTATATTAATGTTTATTGACTGGCCCCTTGCCTCCTGTCATTTTGCAAAAGTGGCCCTCAGGCAAAGCAAGTTGAGTATCAATATCAGTATCAGTATCAGTAGTATGACATATAGTGTATAGATGGTTTTCACCAGCTGCAACCCCACAGCACTTCCTTTTTCTCCGCTTCCTCTTCAGTGTTTTATGGCGGTTGGCATCCATAAATGTTGCATTACCGCCACCTACTCAAATGTATCATCTTCACAGTGCTAACTATTTACAGTGTCCACTTTCTCAGCCGTTCAGGGGGGAACACAAATACGTCTATTTATTTTTCTTCCTATGTAAACGTTTAAATGTAAATATAGGCCTATGGGTGCAACGTACTGATAGTCAGCTTACTCTGTAACATGTAGCTTTTATTAGCCTCTCAGGCTAGCTCTGGACCAGACGACAACGCTTTCTACTACCCAACGTGTGCACCTCTTTCCGAACAGGGGTGGTTCGTTATGGCAACAATAGCGACTAACTACAAGACATAAAGATCGAAATAGGCTACTGTACGTTGTTACTGTGTGTGTCGGGGACACGGCCTAACGTCAACATTTAATTTGAGCTGAATATCAGCCAGCTTTGTATACAGGAAGTAAACCGGATATCCAGGTGGGTTGTCACCGTTTGTTGTTGTTGTCAAGTTAAAACCGTCTATAGGGAGGAATGCATAGATGAAAGCCATTGTCTGGAGACGTAATGATGAGAAATGCATGGATTACAATCATGTGCTCTGCTGGAGGGTATTCCACCCAAACTGCAGTGCTGGACGGCATCACCGGTCCAGACCTGGAAAAATAGTCACTTCAAAGAGGAGCTAGATCAAACTCAAGAAAACAAGAACCTCCACATGGGAGATACATCACTCTGGAGCAGCAAGGGTGGTGGGAGATGAGGGATGACGTCGTGTTGTTTGTTGGCATGTGGTTGGAGGAAGGGGCTGCAGTAGAAGGAGAAGGTTAGATTCACGGAAAGGGGCCAGAGGTCTTCATATACAAGATGAGTGCACGGGCTTCTGAATAGTCCCAGAGGAGATGAGTAGGGGAGTGTGTGATTTGGGGCCTGAGTGATTCAGGCAGGAGGAAATGGTGAGTGACTGGAGTCTATGGAAATATGGTGTGTTGAGGCTAAAAACAGGAAGAGAGGGAGGAATGATGGAAAGACTGAAAAAGGTACTTGAGGTGATTCATGTCATCGGTGGTAATTCAAGGTCAATTGATCGTACATGTTTATGGATCAGTCGATTTGTTTTCAGTGATTGGCTCATAAATCATTCAGCATTGAGAGTAAAGTAATGGTGTACTGTACGTACATACTGTACATACAGGTAAATACAGGTGTGAATGAGTCAGTATAGTACAAATTGCTCTTAGTGGGTGCAAACGGTTTCACACATCGCCACGGCTGAGCGATGTGACGTCTTTATTGGCCGATATACTGATTTATAATTCAAATTATTTATCTGCAGCTGTGCTCCGCTCACACCCAGATTTGGCCGCAGCATGAAGAGGCGCGGGGATTAATGGCTCGTTCACTGCCATACTTGTAAAACACACGTTTATTAGAATCAGTGAATTGATGTATGCTCATACTCTGCGTTCTTCTCACAGGAAGAAAAGCACTGACGCAGAGCCAATCCCTTCATAATAAAGGATAGGCAACATTAATATCCGACACAGTGGAAATAATACCGCGCGTGCCCATCAGTGTAGGCCCTCGCCGCGCTATTTGTTCACCGCTTAACGCCATAATCCTTACACGGCCTCGCCAGGCATTTATTCGACAACTAGTCACTCTTAGGATCTGTCAGTCCCCTATTTCATCTCCACTATTTAATGTGGGGCATGTGGAGGAGGCCCCCACTTAGCGGCGTCTGTTTAACCTGTCAGCGTGAATGTATTGGAGAACACCTCGGAGAAGGACGGGCTTAAGCCAGGTTTGATACTGTGTTTGTTCTTCCTGCTCTCTAACCCTCCCCTCCTTGAGAGCTCGCTGGGTGATTGACGGGTGAGAGTGATTGTGGGGGTCACGGGGCGAGCAGGCCCGGGGGGGGGGCGGGACCCTGTGTCGTGACTGGACGTGCCGGCTGACACTCCAGTGAGTGACAGACGAGTGGTTTAATAGTGTAGGAAGGGTGTGCATATCTGACCGCGATCAAAGGCTGCAATACAGAAGAGTTCATGACTAATCGATCAGCTACACTAACCCCTTTTCTGAGCTATGGCGCAGAGATGAAGGCGTCTTATCTGTTTCATCAAAAACATATGAAGGATTATATGAAATATCCATGATCTTCAAACGATCTAAAAGCCAAATCTATTTCTGAGTATATTCACATTTTTATTTTAAAAAGGTTGGTTATTTCACAGTTTTTATTGGCTTTTACCCTCAGGAAAGTCTTTGTTAAAGAGTTTCTGTGGCTGTTTCCACAATAGTAATCTGTTTTAGAAGACTTGGCATTAATTAATATTTTAGTACCCTCACTCTGCAAACTCCGTTTGGTTCTTTGACACTAGCAGTGGAACTCATAGGATCAAAGTGCCATCCTTTAAGGGTTTTCAAAGTCTGAGACTGTGGGCCTCCCCCCAAACAAAGCTTGGAAAAAGGGAGCCCCCCCCCCCTTGCTCAATTCCTGCATCCCTATGGGATCATGATTATGTTGTTTGAGCCCAAAAGACACTCAACAATTGAGCCAAGATAGTCTGATATTGCTGTTTGACATACTTAAAAAGGTCTGTCTGAAGGCATTTATTTGTTTGCCTCTGGGAAAGTGGGAAAACTGTCAAATTCCCCAAAACTACTGTATCTCTGAACTATCTCTTTAACCAAATCACACACATCTAGGCTATTCTATGCCATCCCATTTTAATAACTAATGTAATATTGTTTCACTTCCATTCACTGAGCCTCCCCTGAAACTGCTTGGAGCCCCCCCTGGGGAACCCCCCCCCCTCCCACACACACACACACACACTTTGAAAACCTTTAAAACATCTGCAATCTAAATAAACTGAATTTGCCGCACCACTTCTCTGTGCTTAAATCTTCTTTTACGCTGCAACTATAAGACTGACGTTTGCTGATATTGGCGAGTTTCAACAGGGTACAGGCATCTTATCCATCCCACTAGGCTCTTCTTCTCCAAGTCATATTCAGGTAGAACACAGCCTCTGCTAACAGACTAAAGTTTCCCACTCTGCTTTGCTGGACTGCAGCAAAACTGCAAAAATATGTCAAGCATGATAATTGATACCCAGGCTGTTTAAATGAATTATATTTATATTTTATATACTATATATTCTGATCCAACAGTAGCCCAAAAAGTTTCCCGCTGACTCGCTGAATGCAAGAATTTAAAATATTTGAAACCTTATTGAGAATCCAAGCCAGAGTTTTTCTATACACTTGAAGTAGAGCTTTATGAGTTTGTTATTCAGCCATATGCGAGCTTAAACACAGCGTTTTGCTGCAGTTTACCATCGCCTGACTGGCTATGTATGTTTATAAGGAAGCCAAGCCCTTGTCTTAAACACTATTGTGGGCTGATGGGGGACCCCGCATCCCAGAGATGACCCGTGTGGCCCTGCCCTCACCCTAAGCCACGCCATAACTCAGACAATGTTCTAAATACATCTATTACCAAGAACACAAAGTTAACTCCAGCATAGCTTTACAGTTTACACCAAGGCTTAACCCTTAGCTATAAACTTAAACAGGTAAATTATACGTCTCTAAAATTACAGTCTTTATGCAGCCCTGATTTTACGAACTGCAAGATGACCACAGTGAGTAATACAACAATGAGAGCCATGTTTTACTGCTGGAATGTAGCTCTGGATTCATGGTCTATAGTACTGTACACACTGTGTAGATGGTGCATTCAGGGTCTATAGGCCTGTACACTGTGTAGATGGTGCATTCAGTGTCTGTAGTACTGTACGCTGTGTAGATGGTGGATTCAGGGTCTATAGTACTGTACACTGTGTAGATGGTGCATTCAGGGTCTATACTACTGTATACTGTGTAGATGGTGCATTCAGGGTCTATACTACTGTATACTGTGTAGATGGTGCATTCAGGGTCTGTAGTACTGTACACTGTGTAGATGGTGCATTCAGGGTCTATAGTACTGTACACTGTGTAGATGGTGCATTCAGGGTCTATAGGCCTGTACGCTGTGTAGATGGTGGATTCAGGGTCTATAGTACTGTACACTGTGTAGATGGCGGGATGGATGTCATGTGACCTATGGTGTTTTGACCAAAGGTCACTGCATTTCCAACACCCTTTCTCGCAACGCACCTGTTTTTAATACTCTTTTGTTATTCTGCCTTTAATGAACAGTTAGAAATGCAATAAAAGAAAAACTGGACCGGAGAATGTATTGGAAAGGATTTAGGGGAGTAATGTTATCTAGGTTGATTTCCTGTGAATTAGGCTACGTTTTCTTGCTTGGAACCAATAGAGCTCTTGTAATGTAAAGCTCTAGATGATCAACTTTAGACAAACATTATAAGGAATTAAGTCAGTTTCATATTCCTCATCAATGACACTGGACATGCCACTGGACATGACAGTGTCATGACACTGTCATGACACTGGACAATGGACATGCCACTGGACATGCCACTGGACATGACACTGTCATGACACTGGACATGCAGACTATCAAAATTCACCTGGATCCCATGCAAGTCCTGACTTTATAGGCCACCCCAGAGCAATTTAGAGAGAGAGTGGCATCAGCGGAGGACCAAAATGCGTGACTCATTAGCCAATGAACAGCCAGGAAAGGGTCTCGTGCTACTTTTGAATGCTAAAATGAAGCTGATAATGTACAATTTGATTAAAAAAACAAAAAAACTTTCAAAGTACAACACAAACTGTCCATTTTGCTGCAACTCGACAGTGCTGCTTAATCCAGAACCTTACTTCCTGGAACCCCCCACCCCCCCACCCCAGCAAGAAGAATATGTTATTTTATTATTTAGTATATTATCTGACCATCAACCTTGGCTAGTAAAAATTGTGAGTGTCTAGAAGCTTTTGAAAATTCATATCAATATCAATATCAATATCAAGCCCTGTATGTCATGTCATAGTGTTGTCGCACATACCGCAAAGCTTAGCGAGACTGTAGCATTAGGCGAACGAGCGTCACTCAATATGAGGCGAGGGAGCGCTGTGTGACTTATCGACTGACTGACGTGAATTTGGCTTCTGATCACATCTTGCATCATGGGAAAAGTAACTCACCTCCTTACACAAGTTTAGATTTTCCAATTTGCTTTATGGCAGTTTCAGGTCACCTCTGTATACATATTTGTCTGGGGGGTGGGGGGGTAGGGGGAGGTCGTCATTGTGACAGAAATGTAAAATACTACCACTAAGGGATACAAGGGGGTTGCCAAAGTCGCCAAGCTCCAAATTCTACGGCTAGCAGCTGTAAGCAAACAGTAGTCTTTGCTTTGATTGTATGTTGAAGTCGTGTTTTCCCCCCAGGCAAAGAGCACCTTCATTGTTGTGAGTATACACATTGGAGCGTCTTTTTTTTTTAATGGAATTCTGACAATTCTGGATTGACGTCGGTCGTTGGCTATTTATTTTTTGATGTAATATTTACTTTTTAAACATTGTTTCGACCGCCTATCGTTGCTTATCATATCAGTTACCATGACCTTGCAACCCTCTTCGTCAGGCTCTCGTCTCCCTGTGGTTTCTGCTGCCACTCATCTCCTCAGATGACACGATAGCAATGATAGCATCAACCCCAAGCTAGGGCTTGTTGAGGTATCCCTCTACAACGCTGGATCTTACCCCCAATCAGTCCTCATCGCTTCCAGGGACAAATGAGATCACCTTCACTTTCTGCAGGCATTCACGGATGCATACTGCACGCACGCGCGCACACACACACACACACACACACACACACACACACACACACACACACACACACACACACACAGGCTCTTTGCACTGTCCACACCTCCTGGATGTATGGAAGAATCACGAATCACAGAAATGGTCCATGGTCTGTCAAACAAACGGAGCACTTACAGTACATGTCATGTCTCTCTCACCCACTTCAGCATTTCCCCTTAAGCACTGTGGTGACAGAATATGATTTGGTCCGTGGAGTAGAAGCAGAGGTATGGATGGACAGAGGGGGGAAGAAACACTTATGTCAATGATATATTGTTTTTGAGACAAGGAAGTCGTGGAGAGGAAGGCTTTGTTTTGGTTTCATTAGCATAGTGTGCTTGTGTAAGGTGATGAACCAGGAGCAAGAGGACGACACGCTGTGAAAAATTACTACGTATTCACCCTATGTAGCCCCGCCCACTTGACCCAGTTGTGTTATGACTTCCTGTTCAAAACACCATCTGTTTCACACCTAGTCTGACTCTGGCTCTTAGGGGTCTGCACACACCTTAATTCCCCTCAGCAGTGTTGACCACAGTTACCACATTGAACACAATCTAATACTGTACTGTCACAGGAAGTGTAAAAACAACAGGAAGTAATTCGCTGACCCCTGCATCGGAACATAAGGTGAATAGACGACAACTTGGATGGGTTCACCAGTTGCCAAGTAATCAAAGTGACTCTGATCTGCAGCTCAGTCCAATCACAAAGCTGCTCCTTCAGAGTTCAGCTGCCAGTGTCGAGGGCCAGGATCAGGCTTTGAGCTGCTTCTGATTAGAAGACTGACAGTCAGAAACCCTCCCTGAGAAAGAACCAAACCTTTCTTTTTCTTCTTTCCATGCAACTGTCTCTGACAGAACCGTCTCTGGCTCTCTCACTCTGTTCCAATGCCCACAGTCTGTTGTTAATGTCATTCATTCTCGAGGCAATTTGAAAACACTCCGCTTGACTTGACTCAATCTCCATGGGCTACTGCTCATTGGTGTCGAGTCGTGACCGCATCACAAACACATCTCCTCCACTCCTGCCTGTTGCTCGTCGCCCTGATCAGCTCCTCCATTCTCATGCCAGACCACTTCTTCGTGTCATCAATCCAGCGTCTTCGAGGGCGACGCCTTCTTCTTGTTCCTCCAGTCATGCTAAATGTTGCCGTCTTTATGAGTCGATGGTCGTCCATGTGACAAATGTGCCCAAAGAGACCCCTCTTCCTCCTCATCAGGTTTCGCTCCGTTTATCACTTCTGTGTTTGTCACCCCGTGTTACCACCTGATGTCTAGCATACTCCTGTAGCATCTCATCTCGAAAGCATCCAATCTTCTAAGATGGTCTTTGTGCAGAGTCCGTGTTTTGCATGCGTAGAATAGCACACTAAATACACAACTGTTTATTATTTTCCATTTAGTTCCTGTACTCACATCCTTACTGTTCAAAATCTTGTTGAAGCCAACGAGGGTGCCTGAAGCCCGGGCAATTCTGCGTCTCATTTCTATACTACAATTATTGTCTGATGTAGTAACCAGACTGCCCAGATACATACATTCTTCAACACAGTCTCTTAGAAAATTGTATAATACCAACGATATGGACCAACGTTGCTATTTTACAATTTCGGCTCGAAAATTGTAAAATAGTAACGTTCGGAGTGGTTAGGGTGAGGATTAGAGTAGGGGGAGGGGTTAGAAACAGAAAATCTCCGTAAAACACGCCCAAACCCCGCCCACCGCTGTAGACGCATACGTTCCCATTTTACAATTTCTTAGCCGACATTGTAAAATACCAACGTTTGTCCACAAACGTTGCTATTTTACAATTTTTTTGGAGATCGGGTTGACATTCTTCCATCGTCTCAATCTCGTCTGAACCTACACTCAACTTTGTATCCGATTCACGTGTTCCAAACACCGTAGGTTTTGTTTTCCAAACAATTGATCTTCAGCTCCGCAGTCGCCACCCCCCAGCGCAGTCTCATGCAGACTCTCCTGCAAGCTCGCCCCAACTCTCTTCCATCAAGTCAATGTCATCTGCAAATCGCACGTTATTTACAGAATGTCCATCTGCTGATATTCCCGGCATTGTTTCCTGCATGGTCTGCAGTGCAGGTTCCAGAGAGATGATGAATCTGGTTGGTGATAGTTGGTCCTCCTCCTGCCTGCTCCCCACCTCCTCCTCCTGCCTGCTCCCCACCTCCTGCTGAAACCAGTTCCCCAAATCACTGCTGACTCTGCAGCTTGTGCCTTGTTGTAAACCATTATGAGCTCAATCAATACTATTATTGCCATATGGTATCGAATGCTTTCCAAAAATCAATGAAGCATTCGATGAAGTAATTGTACACGGTACATATTGTGTGAACAATTCTTGATAAAAAGATTTATTTTCATGTCGTGAATCACTTTATTGGAAAATTCACGGAAATAATGATTGCTTCGCTTATCGTATTCTGTTACATCACACAGCCATCTTGCTAGTAAAACGCAGATTGTAATAAATGATTATAATAAATTAACATATGATCACAATCAAATGACAAACAGCCAATGAGCAGTGGGCATTGTAAACTGCCATATTGGTGGGAAATACATATGACATCATGGCAATACTATTTTTGCCTAACTCATTTACAGGAATACTGTTCATTATTGACCACAACCAACTTTTTCCTATTACCATATTCATTTATTCAAGCCATCTGCTTGTGGTGGTCATCGTTCCCACTAGCGATTAAACAACATATGAAAGAACAAAGGGGAAGTGCTTCATGCTAATTTGGCAGGTTTCAAATCAAGTGTATGATCAGCCGTATTATTCTGCTGTCTGTTGTGTCCTGTGTGTCCGCAGTACTGTACCTTGGACCCAGTACATTATCTAACCCCAGATGGTTCTCTGGCGCCTCTGCTCATCTGCAACATGTTCATGGGTGCAGCCGGCATACAGACCAGAGCATGTCGACGGGTGCTTTGATCTCTCTCCCCTCCTGGGCCTCCTCCGCACAAGGGTGAGCCTCTTCAAGCTAGCCCAGTCTGGATGCATCCAGCTGGCTCTCCTCCAAGTCAGATGAGGAATGGAATGCTACTCACCTAATTCACTCACTGCATCTATGCACACAGTACGTCACCCTGGGGATAATCTGTGGCACTCTCGTGGGCCTCTCAGGTGGAGCCTGCGAGCATGCATGACTCGCCTCGGGGAAGCGTGCGGTGCTCCACGCCCAGGTATACCTCTCTGTAGGCCCCAGGTCTTATGGAATGCCAGCGGCTGCCAGCTCCAGACGAGCCCTTTTGCGTTCGGACTCTCGGTAATTCACTGCAAAGGCGAAGGAACCCTTATATCTGTCTGCCACGTGCTGAACTGCTCAAGGTGTACACTCGGATGCGTGAGCAAGGTGATACTGGGGTTTGGCAGTTTGCCTTGGGAGCACCCCTGATCATAAGATACTTTTGTGAGTTGTGTGCAGCTCTGTTCAGAGATGTTTATACACAAAGTACCTGCCAAGAGGTATAGTGAGAATTAGCTGTTTGATATGGAGCCAATTCAGTGCAATCTGGTACAATACTGATGCTGCAAATATGTAGTAGATTATATCATTAAGTGTGTGTGTGTGTGTGTGTGTGTGTGTGTGTGTGTGTGTGTGTGTGTGTGTGTGTGTGTGCGTGCGTGCGTGCGTGCGCGTGTGTGTGTGTGTGTGTGTGTGTGTATCTGTTTCTGTATTGTGTGTGCATATTTGCTCAGATCTGGGTATGTGATCCAGGGGGTAAAGGACAGTATATATCCTGTTGGCTTTACTTTGTTATGTTGTTGTCGTGCGTCTAGAGTGAGAGGAGGTTGGCCTGCCTCTCTTGTTTTGGATAATTGTACACTGCCGAGGTCTGTGGTCCCCTTCTCTGTCTCCCTGTGGCCTAGGCTGCAAGCTCCACATTTAGTCCCAGCGTCCTCCTCATCCCATCCTGTCTCATCCCTATCCTGTCCCACACACCCCAGAGCACAGTAGGGGGCAGGTACAGTGAGGGGACAGTGAGACGTCCACACGCCAGACAGCTTAGCTGCTGCAACTATTCTGGGTTACTAAGAGAGACTGGCTTTGAGGTCTCAGTAGCATTCAAAATCTTTGTTTTGGGCCTGTTTTGTGGACAAAAAAGTTGCATGGTTTGGTTACATAAATGTTTTTTGGGAATTTATATAACCAGAAATATTTGAAACCATGCTGTAGTTATGCTAGTGTTATTTTATTTTTACAGGTTGTGGTCTACTTTCCCCTGCTGTTATGCCGAATTGTAATGTGTTTATGAAATTAGGAGTCATGATTTTGCCTTCATTATTGGATCATGAATTAATCAGTTATGCTTTCTCAGTGGCTTACAGTGGAGGGCCTGCTGTTTTGGTATTACTATTGTGCTAATACTTGCTAGGTGCTGGGGTGGAAGGGGTGTGTGTGTGTGTGTGGGGGGGGGGGGGGGTACAGTACGTATGATTGGAGGGAGCGAAACTACATTGACATTAAAAACTCCAATGTGGTGTGGTAGCACAGTGCTGTTAAAACTATGAAGATCACTGAAGAAAACATTTAATTATTGCGTTTGACTGCATTTTTGCAGTGAGAAAATCACCACGCTACTTCCTGGTATGTGAAGGCAGCACGCTCCACAGCTGGCTCATGCTTGTGTGACTCCTATAGTGCTGGCTGCTGTACGAGCGCACACTGGGTCTTCCTTATGCGGGGCGCTTAATGCTCTGTGCAACCTAAACATACCATTGCACACGAGAGGACAATGAACAATGAACGCGTTGATCCTGGCTCTTACCGAGGTGTCCCTGAGCACCTCATAATGTTGTGAGGTATTCTACATTATATAGTAGCAGATTTTATGTCCGTTTAGTATAAGTTGAACTAGACACGACTCGTTCAGCATTAAAATCGCCATGTTGTAAATGTGTGCGAGAGGAGAAAACCTTCACCCCCGCAATCTTCCAGGAAGCTCCATCAGGTTTTCTCCTCCTCAATAGTGGCTGATTACTCAGGATGTGCTGGCAGAGAGCCTCCTCTCTCTCTCTCTCTCCATTGCTCTTTGCTCCACCTCTCCATCGGCCATTACCAGCCAACCGTTCTTTCAACTTCACAATCGATGACCGTTTCCAATTAATAACTGAAGAAGAAGAAGAGAAAAAACAAGTCATATGGGACTGTTTTCCCCCCTTTCTCTAAAATGCAAGGGGGGGGGGAAAGCACTTCTCTTCCTAAGTAGATCCAGATTCTGTGCCTCATCTGTGCTATTGTTCACTCCGCTTGTACGAGCCACCCGTTCACGTGCGGTGCGGTGCCAGCGTGGGCCGTGGTCAGCCATGATGCACTCCTCCTCACCACATATCTGTCCCTCGTCACCCCACCCTTTACATTCATCTACACTTGCCATTACTCACCCCCTGCTGGCGTATCACTCCTCTGTCCCTCTTTAATTGTTGTCCCACATGTCCATTTGTAAGCTTTATGACTACGCCCACCTACTATATGTGGAAACACAGAGATATTACGGAAACCCCATAGAGAAGCACTTCAAATCCAAGCAGGCCATCTATCCCCTACATCGTCACTAGAATCATCGAGACAGTTCAGCACCTCGCTCTCCCTTCTGAGTGGCTTCTCTGTGACCTTTCTGAGGCCCCAAAGTTGCTGGACTCAGGCTTGGTGTGAATCAGAATCAGAACCAGAACCAGAAGGACGGTGTCAGATCCCACTGATTGTGAAGGGCTACCATACCCCTCTGATTCATACCACCTTTGTATATCATTGACTCAACCAACGTGTGTGTATTACTGGAAGATTCGGAGGGAGGGTTTGTCTTTGATGATAACTAGAGATTAGTTTATATTGCAATAGTGCAGCGCTCTTAAGGTCTGGCTTGTGCAAAGTATCTGTCTGGAAAAGGAAGACCTCATGCTTCTCATATACATGTCTTCTTCTCTTCACTTGACGCTGCTGTACACGTTGCCAGGTCATCATTAAGTCATCAACATGGATGTTTAAGTCACTACGTATGTGGCTGTACCATAAATGTTCTGCCAAGCTTTAACTCATTCCCCTCCAGGAGTCTCTGACCATTTTCATTGATCTTCCCGGAACCACAGCATATTTTCTTCTGTGACTATGTAAACACAGAAGAAGATACTCAGAAGATAGAAGAGAGCCCCTACTTTCATGGGGGGGGGGATTTGTTTCTGCCTTCTTTCGTTCTTTAGTTATCGACACGTGAATGTAGGTCGTTTTTGTGCACCAATTTAAGCGGAACCAAAGTGGGAGGACATTATTCGGTAGTCCTTCTTCAGTTTTTTAAGTTGATTAATTATTTGGTCTGGCGTTCGAGTGAACCCAGCCTTGGCCATCTCTTCCGTAAGTTTGGCATACAACTTGCTCTTTCTTGTACTGCTTTGTAGCTTTTCTTGAAATTCGGTAGATGCCCAAATCGCCACTAAATATTTGGTTTCCTCAGCAGACCGCTGCAAATGATTTTTCTCCATGTTGTCGCTGCCTTCTTCTCCTTCCTGCTCGTCTTCACAGCCTAGAATAAGACACGCCCACTGACGATGTCACGGTTCCGTTGAGAACCAACTTTTCAGGTTCCGAACCAATTATCTTTTCGGTCTGAACGCGCCGGCCAGTTCAAATTTGGGTTCCGGAACCGGCACGAAGCCCTGCCGATGTGAAAGCCCTAAGAGAGGGAACGTGGCGGGTCACACTCTCATCTTGCCCGTGTGGCTGGGGGCTCTGGAGCTCGACGTGCGGAGGTCTGGGGGCATATTTAATGGCTGAAAGTTACACTATGTGAGGGTTCACAACGCGGATTACTAATCTAACTGACAAGAGAAGGATTGGTGTGCGTTTACCAGCTTCTGGTGAAAGAAATCCTTCAGCTTTGAGTGACTGTCACGAGTCCGCGTGACAGCGCGTGGAGCTCAGAGGAAAGCTGTTCGTTGCACCGCTTTGAGGCACCAGGCTGGATGTGTTTTATACATATACCATACGTGGATCTGTGGTGAGCACTGTGGTGGGATCATACATGGATCTGTGGTGAGCACTGTGGTGGGATCATACATGGATCTGGAGCTGTTGCCTGCATCGACTCGTCTGCCTGTCTCCTGCGGCGAATGAGAGCAGGAGCAGGTGTGACTGCAAACAGTGACCCATGGGAGACACCCCCTCTCTCGTTTTCACTTTCTCACTCTCTTTGTCTCTCTCTCACACACACACACACACACACACACACGTACACGCACACACACACACACACACGCACACGCACACACACACGCACACACACACACACACACTCCACCACTTTCTCTCTGCCTCTCAATGTAGTCAGCCATCGAAGAATTTATCACCCCTGCGGGCTTGAATTCCCTCATTATCTGTGGAAATCATCCATATATTGCATGCTTTATAGCTAGACAGATAGATTTATATTTCCCCTTCATAATTTCTCCCTAATATAGGCTGTTATAAGGGAACTTTATCATCCTACAACATATTTTCCCTTTCCGCCCTTTGATTGACCTACATTAGCAAGGTGTTGTAGAATTAACGAGTTCGCCTGATCCACCAAACCACATAGCAATTCATCCATATTTACGTACAAGTGTATAGACTGTACCTTTGAGCATTATCCTTATCCAGTGTTTCTATTAGCTGATGAGTTTACCTGCTTTATTATGAGTTGTGAGGCTTACACTTCGATCAGAATATTTCCTTCAGGCTGTTGTCCATGCCCCCCTGCCCCGTGTCTGACTCTTCTCATTTAGAACAGGTGTTCATCAGTACCAGACTGCGAGTGATCCTGCCAGAGCAGCAGGTATAGACACAAATCACTTATGTCTGTCTGCTAACATACAGCATATTATTGGCATGCTACCTACCCTGCCACAAAGATATCTGTGTGTGTGTGTGTGTGTGTGTGTGTGTGTGTGTGTGTGTGTGTGTGTGTGTGTGTGTGTGTGTGTGTGTGTGTGTGTGTGTGTGTGTGTGTGGAGGGCGGGCGGACTTTTCAACACAAAGAGAAGAGACAGAGGGATTAAAAGCAAAAGTAACTGGGCGCCTTTATGGAAAAGCCAACTAATGCTCGATTCATTATCCTAAATTCTAAAATCACTATGGATTGCGGTTGCATTTTGGGACGTTTAAAACTCACGAGCCTGACTGATCCGTTTTCCAGTGATTTAATTTTATCGCCCTCGCAAAAATGTATTTCTGCCTCGAGCTGTATACTCACGGACCTACTGCTGTGATGATGACTAAACAATTCTAGTCAATGTGAATTTTTTCCAACCCCCGGGTTCCTGGTGACCACCACCGCCATCCCTAAGGCTTATGCCCTGTCATACCCCCTGTAGACGCTCGTAAGTCCTACTCCTAACTGGAATCTCGGGGTCGGATGCAGAGTTTCCAGTGTGAGTGTGTGTGTGTGTGTGTGTGTGTGTGTGTGTGTGTGTGTGTGTGTGTGTGTGTGTGTGTGTGTACTATTTATCATGGAAAGCCTCCCAGCCCCTTCAAGTCCTCTAGGGGAAAAGAGTAAGCAGACTAAATTATGATCGGCTCAGAGATCAGCCGATATCTCAAGTTCGGTATCTTCATAGGCGGCGTCCTCTCTCTGACTTGAGCAGATGTTGTTTATTTATAATAACTATCTGTGTAAACCCCCACCAGCAGGTCTGTTGATCCGTCCTTTCAGAACAAAGTTAGCCCTGCTACTCATCTGCATATGTGTACAAACACACACCAGGCCTGGAATTAACTCATTCTTCGGGCAAGGCCACTTTGCCCTTTGATAAATACGAATTTATTGGGGCATTGTGGCCAAAATGTAGGGCACCAAGGCCAAAACCACTGGTTATTAAAATCCTTTTTTCATTCATTTTTCCTCAAATAAATAAATATCTTAATAGAAAATGAAGTGCTGTGAATGTGATACAGCACATTATGTAAGATGGCTCAGACTGCAAAGGAAATCTGCAACTTTCTTTTAACTCATTGAGTGCCAGCCACTTTTGGAGAACGGACGCTCCCAGTGCCAGAGTTTCAGAGCATTTTCAGTGATTTCTCGAGGCCCACAGAATATTGTGTGATATTACTATGTAAACACCGAACACGCACCAAGAACGAGGAGACTCTCTTCTATCATCAGCAAAAAAAAGTTTATTGATATCATTTTCCGTTCTTTAGTTATGAGCCGGAGAAGATAGGTTGTTTTGAGCAAAAAGAGAGACGTTAGAAATTAGAAGCTGAGATAATTAGCCTTTTGTGAAATGAAGCATTTCAAGCACATGACTGACTCTGAAGCTAATATTTTCTGATGTAGTCACACCTCAAAAATAATTTCCTTCAATAAAACAGTGAAAACAAAGGAATTTTGTTTGGCAAAATAATATTTTTTAGCTGCAACCAGCAGCGCTGGCCCCTGCGTGCGCTGCTGGTTGCAGCTTCTTGCTGGTTGCAGCTTCTTGCTGGTCTTGATTTACTGCTGGTGGGCATCAGATATTCTAGCTTGCGTTTGCCAATCCTGTCCTGCTGTCTGGGTCTGTCTGGGTCAGTGTTGTATGCTGCCCTGCGTGCCCCACCCCGCTCAACTGCAAACCCCACCTCCGTGGGAGTGTCTCTGGTGGCTCTCTGCTGCGTTTGCTCTGTACTGAAAAGTGCGCTACATCCAGCTTTTTTACAGCGTTCCGTGTGTATTTGTCACCGGCTTCCAGTTGAGAACAATAACAACTCCACAACTAATCATGCGGATGGGCTATCGCAGCGGACACGGAGGGGCTCAATTGTGGCAGCTGATTGGCTGCTGCAGGCACAGCTAACGTTATGCTTCATGCATATCGATGCATACGGATGCGATTTCCGTTTCCCCATGACTTCTTCTCTGTTTTTTCCTCGCCTTTCTGTAATCTGGAGAGCACTGTCGCCACCTAATGGGTCTTTAAAATAGCTTTTACACATTCAACATCCACCATACTTTCACAGGAGATGGATCTGGCTTTGATCCACGTCCCGCCGTCAAAAAACGCAATTGACGACTTTAGTCGTCATTGGCACTGAACGTTACTATTTGAATTGACGACTATAGTCGTCATTGGCACTCAATGAGTTAAGGGCCAGTTCAATACAGAGCATGCCAAACTGGTATAATTCCTGCACTGACACACACATACACCACACCACACACCCCAACACCATGTGTGTGTGTGGGGGGAGGGGGGGGATTTTTTATTCTAAATGATTTAGCACATTTAGCACACCGACTTGACTTGACTCTATAACACTAAATATATGTGAACTTATCCAGGTCCTGAAAAATAAAATAAAGTAGTCGGCACAATGTACGGATATGCTCCCGGTCTGTTTATTTCATTAACGTTTCAATCTTATGATCTTCATCAGAAGGACTTATCCAGATCCCTCATAGCACTAAAGTAATTACAATCAACCCTTAACCTTTAGCATCCAGATAAACAAAGCTTCTGCATCAAAGTCTAAGAACTGTTACCTCCGCCAAGTAGGTTATGTCTTTTGTGCCATTTGTTTGTTTGTTTGTTAGCAGGATTAGGGAAAAACTACTCCGCCGATTTTGATGAAACTTTGTGGAAGAGTGTAGCATGGGCCAAGGAAGAAGCCATTACATTTTGGAGATGATCCGATCTGACTCACGATATTTGCATATCATAGCAGATGGGACTATTGGCCTTGGCGGAGGTCTGCGCTCTCTGAGTGCACTTCTAGTTTGTTCTCTTTTCCAACTGACATATAATACAGTAAATAGC
>NC_139636.1:15778441-15803441 GCF_964638095.1 Poromitra crassiceps | reverse complement strand
TATGGTGCATATAGATGTATGGTGCATAGAGAGATGTATGGTGCATATAGAGATGTATGGTGCATAGAGAGATGTATGGTGCATATAGATGTATGGTGCATAGAGAGATGTATGGTGCATAGAGAGATGTATGGTGCATAGAGAGATGTATGGTGCATAGAGAGATGTATGGTGCATAGAGAGATGTATGGTGCATAGAGAGATGTATGGTGCATATAGAGATGTATGGTGCATAGAGAGAGATGTATGGTGCATAGAGAGAGATGTATGGTGCATATAGAGATGTATGGTGCATATAGAGATGTATGGTGCATAGAGAGATGTATGGTGCATAGAGATATGTGTGGTGCATAGAGAGATGTATGGTGCATAGAGAGAGATGTATGGTGCATAGAGAGATGTATGGTGCATAGAGAGATGTATGGTGCATATAGAGATGTATGGTGCATAGAGAGATGTATGGTGCATAGAGATATGTGTGGTGCATAGAGAGATGTATGGTGCATAGAGAGATGTATGGTGCATATAGAGATGTATGGTGCATAGAGAGATGTATGGTGCATAGAGAGATGTATGGTGCATAGAGAGATGTATGGTGCATAGAGAGATGTATGGTGCATAGAGAGATGTATGGTGCATAGAGAGATGTATGGTGCATAGAGAGAGATGTATGGTGCATAGAGAGAGATGTATCGTGCATAGAGAGATGTATGGTGCATAGAGAGAGATGTATGGTGCATAGAGAGATGTATGGTGCATAGAGAGATGTATGGTGCATAGAGAGATGTGTGGTGCATAGAGAGATGTATGGTGCATAGAGAGATGTGTGGTGCATAGAGAGATGTATGGTGCATATAGATGTATGGTGCATAGAGAGATGTGTGGTGCATAGAGAGATGTGTGGTGCATAGAGAGATGTATGGTGCATAGAGATATGTGTGGTGCATAGAGAGATGTATGGTGCATAGAGAGATGTATGGTGCATAGAGAGAGATGTATGGTGCATAGAGAGATGTATGGTGCATAGAGAGAGATGTGTGGTGCATAGAGAGATGTATGGTGCATAGAGAGATGTATGATGCATAGAGAGATGTATGGTGCATAGAGAGATGTATGATGCATAGAGAGATGTATGGTGCATAGAGAGATGTATGATGCATAGAGAGATGTGTGGTGCATAGAGAGATGTATGGTGCATAGAGAGATGTGTGGTGCATAGAGAGAGATGTATCGTGCATAGAGAGATGTATGGTGCATAGAGAGAGATGTATGGTGCATAGAGAGATGTATGGTGCATAGAGAGATGTATGGTGCATAGAGAGATGTGTGGTGCATAGAGAGATGTATGGTGCATAGAGAGATGTGTGGTGCATAGAGAGATGTATGGTGCATATAGATGTATGGTGCATAGAGAGATGTGTGGTGCATAGAGAGATGTGTGGTGCATAGAGAGATGTATGGTGCATAGAGATATGTGTGGTGCATAGAGAGATGTATGGTGCATAGAGAGATGTATGGTGCATAGAGAGAGATGTATGGTGCATAGAGAGATGTATGGTGCATAGAGAGAGATGTGTGGTGCATAGAGAGATGTATGGTGCATAGAGAGATGTATGATGCATAGAGAGATGTATGGTGCATAGAGAGATGTATGATGCATAGAGAGATGTATGGTGCATAGAGAGATGTATGATGCATAGAGAGATGTGTGGTGCATAGAGAGATGTATGGTGCATAGAGAGATGTGTGGTGCATAGAGAGAGATGTATGCACAGAGCAGGGACAAGATACACACTGAATTCTCCCATGTGGGGAAAGGCCAGCTTGTGCGAGCCCACACTTGCTTCCTCAGCATTGATCTAAATGCATGCATCCATGCTACACCTCAGGATGCCTTCAGGGATTACAATTGTCAAGTGCAATATGTACATAAATGCACCCGAAATTGCAGTGACACGCATAACATTTGGAAAGACACAGACATTGGGTGTTTCCTTAAGATTAGATTCCAGAGCCTTTTCTCTGTGCTGTCAAAGTGTGGTAATCAGGCCATGTCCAAGGGGCTCACTCAAATAAGAAGACAAAGTGGAAAAATGTCTACCCCGTGGCGTGGGAAGGATCCAAGCAAAAACTATTTATTAAATTCTCAGCTTGCAAGTACTTGCTGATCGGTTTCTCACTACAAATTATTCTAACAGCTAAAGCACACCAAATGCCACAATGCAGGTCTATATTACGATGTGATTAAAGTAATACACAGTAATAAATAACTATTACTGTACAAGCAATATTTTACTGCGAATGTTTTAGGTTTCAACACCCCGCATAAAAAGTATTGGCTCACAATAACAGCCAATAAGAGTGTGTGGTGGGGTCTGGCTTTGAGTAAGGTAAACAGCTGTAGGCTATTTAGCAAAGCACAGGGAGGGCACTGGGCGGGCGGGCGGGCGGCCTCACTGGAAGTGTGTGTGTCCCTGGAACTCTGGTGAGATGCTGGGCTGTGATAAAGGACCTGCGTGGGAAGACGACGCTCGGGCCGGTTGGGATGTTTGTTCCTGTTTTCCTCGCTGACAGACATCAGAGCCGCGCTCTGATGGACCGAATAAAGTGCCAATCTAGTAAATGACAGGAAACGAGAAACACATGGGATCAGCGCCCACAAACCAGGCCAGGGTGCTGCCGAATTATCACAAAACACCACAACGTCTCACATAGGCCCAGTCTCAGCACTTCCTCCCAATTAAGCTTTTCCTCCCCCCCCCCCCTCCCCCCAAGTGGTGAGCTATACAGAAACAGAGCTGAACTCATTTGCTGTGACCAGATCCGTGGCTGCCCAAAAACCCACGCAGGAAGTAATTGATATCGAGACATTTCATTCCCTTAAGTATTTTGTTTGCAATTGTTTCCAACCGCAAGTTTTATCAGTTGAAACATTTCTGCAGCTCGGCGGTTTCCGAAGAATGTTGATTTTTCTACCTGGTGCACGTTGCGTTCCTTCTCCTTCCCCCCCTGAGCTCTTTACTCGGCTTGTCATAAATCTCCCACAATAATCTTTGTTTGGAGTTGTTTAACATCCCGGTGCCTTTGGTTTACAGTCAAGATCACTGCTAATACTGTAGAAGGGATACGGCCGTTCCTTTCTCTCCTTTTATGTGCTGGCTTCTTCACATGCTGAGGCTACATGTAGGCTTCTTCACATGCTGAGGCTACATGTAGGCTTCTTCACATGCTGAGGCTACATGTAGGTTTGAAAATGGCGAGTGAGTCCACTGAACGGCAAAAACAACAGCTGACATTGTTGCTTCATCTGCGTCTGTATAGTGCCGCAGGAATGAGGCCGAAAATGCGGAAGTTAGCATGGCCTGGTCCCCTCGTTTGGAGGTCAGTGGGTCCTTTTGTACGGGGGTTTTGGTTAGATGCCTGAAATAACGCCCCCCCCCCGTGGTTAACAAAAGTGTATGAAACTGCAACCTTTGTGATAATCTTCACAAATTCACACCACTTTTAGGATTTCTGAAGCGTTTTCTGAAAATCGCATTTATGGCTGAAAAAAATCTGGTGTTCATTTGTGAAGATTATCTCGCTGAACACAAACGTCGCAGTTTAATGAGCTTTTGTTAACCACAGACCTTATTTCAGCCATCTCAACAAAATCCCCGTACAGAAATCCCAGTGACTTCCAGATGAGGGAACCGAGTGCGACGCTAACTTCTGTGTTGGCCTACGAAAATACATCTTCCCTGATGTACCCAGTACCCTGCGGTACTCTGTGTTCTGTCAGCCAGCGTGAGTTCATTGTGTATAAAATAGTCACGTACTGCTATTGCAATTGGACGTCATACATGTTCAAATATTTGGTGAGGCCTTTAGAAGTGTGCAGGCTCTTCAGACTGTGCCACAGGCATCGAATTAACAAATGTGACCCGTCACTCACCTTTAGCACTTTCTCCTTGGCCTTAGGTGAAAGCCAGGGGCACGGGTGTGCAGTTACTAAGCCGCATTCTCTTGTAGCTCTGTTTGGAGGTCCATTTTGTGCAGCAAAATTCCCTCCTCAAACATTAGCCAATCGCCCTCTTATATCAATCGAGTGTTTATTATTTCTGGTAGTTGAAATATACAAGCGCTAGCCAGTCCCAATGTGTGGAGAGTGGGAGAGCAGCGTGGGGTGCAGGCACGGCCTGTGCTCCAGATTGCATCCAAACCACTTCACCCGATTTAGACGCAGTCCCACTGAGATCACAGGGCCTCCCAGCAGGGAGGGCAAGTAAGCATGTCAAGCGGGCACAAGCCCAGAATTAACACCATGAGAACAGCACACCCACGCAGGCAAGTGCAGACACACGCACGCTCACTTAGACAATATACGCAGACAGACATAGACGCTCACGCAGACACACACACACGCTACACTCCTAACCCCATACTCCTTGCGGTCAGTACTAAGTCACGGTCTTCTTCCCAGCGGTGATGTCACACCAGGGAGGGTGGTTACTAAGCAGAGATACTGAGTGAGGGATGAGAGAGGGGGGGGGGGGGGGGGATAACATCACGTTTTGGCCATCGTCCGAAGTTTTCTTATCATCCTCTAGCCAAAGATAGAGGACCAGAGATACAAAGTATCACTTTGTTCTGCTAGTGTGGTCATTCATTACGAATGAGAAATGAGAGAGAGAGAGACAGACAGAGAGAGAGAGGGGGGGGAGAGAGAGAGAAAGAGAGAGAGACAGAGAGAGGGGGGGTGAGAGAGAGAAAGAGAGAGGAGGGGAGAGAGAGAGAGAAAGAGAGAGAGACAGAGAGAGGGGGGGTGAGAGAGAGAAAGAGAGAGGAGGGGAGAGAGAGAGAGAAAGAGAGAGAGACAGAGAGAGGGGGGGAGAGAGAGAGAGAGAAAGAGAGAGGGGGGGAGAGAGAGACAGAGAGTAGCAGGTGTGCAGAGCCTCATTAGCACAGATACGGCCCATATAGTGTAAACACAGTGGAGATCCAGCCGTTCATCACATATGAGCCCTGTCTGATACTCTGAGTCTGAACAGACACACACACACACACACACACACACACACACACACACACACACACACACACACACACACACACACACACACACTTTGCTGACTTTATCATCTTCGGCTAATAATGTAACTCAATGTTCCTTCACTTTGTTTGGTCTGAGTGTGTGTGAGTAGTACATGTGTGCACGTTGTGTTGATGTGTGGTTAGACGGGTGCGTCTGAGTGTCTGTGTATCTGTGTGTGTGTGTGTTTGGGGGGGGGGGGGGGTCTGTGTGCACGCAAGCAAGTAGTAAAACTCCTTAACTTCTTGCGGTCGCAGTATGGTTCTGTGGTCTGCTGGACTACTGTAGATGAACTCACACACACACACACACACACACACACACACACACGCAGTGCACCTCGAGGTGACTCCACCTGGCACAGTGCCCAGTGTGTCACAAAACCACACAGCTGTAGGCCTACATTCCCAGACTCTGAGAGTGGGATTAGATTAGCAGAGTGGAACACTTGCATCTGTAGGCAATGGCTGCCTGTGTGTGGGTTTGTTTGGGTGCATCTGTGTTACTTTGTGTCTGCATCCGAACACCGTGATCCATGTGCCAGCACAAGAAGGTGTGTGGGTATAGGGACACTCAGTCACTCACCACGCTGCCTTTGTATTAGACTGAGTTGAATGTTCTCCAGTGAGCGGCTGTATGTCAGCATTTTATGGTTGTGTAAATTGCCGTGTGGCACACACAGCCATTTTAGCTGGTATATAATTTTATGGTCTCCAACCGAACAGCTCATTTGATTGGCAGTTGGGCTCAGTGCTCCCCTAGTGGCCAAAGAATATAATTTCGCAGGGCAGATCATTCAGCACTATTGGTAAAGACCAATTAGTCTTTACCAAGACTACGCGCACTCGAGCCCACAGCTCAGCTGCTGCATGGCCTCGCCTGCCCTGTCGGCAGGCGCAGCGCACAATTGCTCAACTTCGAATCACTGATGACATCACAATTGCTCGAGTGACCATCACTGAACACATCATGGAGTGCTCGAGTGACATCACTCAGCGCACAATTGCTCAGCTTCGCATCACTGATGACGTCAGTGAGTGTCACAATTGCTCGAGTGACCATCACTGATGATGTCATGGACATTGTGACATCATCAGTGACATCATTACTGACTGTGTGTGGGTGTGTGTGTGTGTCAGTGTGTGTGTGTGTGTGTGTGTGTGTGTGTGTGTGTGTGTGTGTGTGTGTGTGTGTGTGTGTGTGAGAGAGCATGGAGCCTGAGGTGAGAAGAGAGTTGAGGGGAGAGCAGAGCAGATGGAAAGCATCTCCACAGCTGGAGTGTTTTTGTGTGTCACTGCTTGGTAACAATTTGTCCTGCTAAGTGCATGTCAAACACAGTCCGCATCAGCTGGGAGAGGCAGCATATTTAAATGCACGTCATGGAGACAATCAGCAGGGTCGAGGTCAAGTTTGTGTGACCGGAGTGGTCACTGTGTGTGTGTGTGTGTGTGTGTGTGTGTGTGTGTGTGCGTGCGCGCGTGCGTGTGTGCTTGCGTGTGTAACAATAGGTGTATTCGTATTGAACCGTTTAGGTACAAGGCTTTAGGTTCAATACGCATTGCAAACCGAACAAATCTTTCACTTGAAAATAATAAAATAAATACAAATAAGTTAAAAGATTTAAAATCTTTCTCTGGCATTTCTACTTGTTCCCTGTATCGAAAACGTCTTAAACCATGACATCACTGTGTGACATCACTGCGTCGTGTCCCTATTTATCCGAACCGAACCGAACCGAACCGTGAAGTTTGTGAACTGTGACACGCCTAGCGGGTACTGTATGTGTGGACAAGGAAGACGGGCAGCCACTGAAGGCTGCGTGTCTTCAGCTCAGATAGTGTTGAGTGTGTAGAAACGTGGTGTTGAACGAATGGATACTGTGTCGTGAGTGTGGTGAGTGAGAGTGGGTGTAGTGGGGATGAGGTTGGTGTTGAAAGTCCAGTGAGGGATTGTGGGTGGCTGCTGTTGATAAGTACAGCAACTGACCATGGGAGGCTTGGAGTGAAGGATTGAAGTGTAAGAGCAATAGCTAATATTGGTTGATACAGTGGAGGAGAAGAGCAATAGACAGTGATGAGGGTGGGGTGGGCTGTGTGTGTGAAGACGCAGTGGTGTGTCAAGGGGAGGAGAGAGGGGCAGGATGCCACCATCTGTTAGCCACATGCACGGCCCACAGCAGTCACATAAATCTCAGTTGCGCTAAGCAATGCAAGGCTGCATTCCGCCAGGCTAAACGCGCACTAGCTACCTCCGCAGAAATGTGCAACTCATAGCTAAGCTCATACTGTACACAGAGCGGCTATACAATCAGCAGGCATAGCTCTTACTGTACGGAGAGAGGCTATACAATCAGCACGTGTAGCATAGCTCATACTGTATAGAGAGAGGCTATACAATCAGCACGTGTAGCATAGCTCTTACTGTACGGAGAGAGGCTATACAATCAGCACGTGTAGCATAGCTCATACTGTACACAGAGAGGCTATACAATCAGCACGTGTAGCATAGCTCATACTGTATGGAGAGAGGCTATACAATCAGCATGTGTAGCATAGCTCATACTGTACGCAGAGAGGCTATACAATCAGCACATGTAGCATAGCTCATACTGTACGGAGAGAGGCTATACAATCAGCACGTGTAGCATAGCTCATACTGTACGGAGAGAGGCTATACAATCAGCACATGTAGCATAGCTCATACTGTATGGAGAGAGGCTATACAATCAGCACGTGTAGCATAGCTCATACTGTATGGAGAGAGGCTATACAATCAGCACGTGTAGCATAGCTCATACTGTATGGAGAGAGGCTATACAATCAGCACGTGTAGCATAGCTCATACTGTACGGAGAGAGGCTATACAATCAGCACGTGTAGCATTGCTCGTACTGTACGCAGAGAGGCTATACAATCAGCACGTGTAGCATAGCTCATACTGTACGCAGCGAGGCTATACAATCAGCACGTGTAGCGTAGCTCTTACTGGACGGAGAGAGGCTGTACAATCAGCATGAGTAGCATAGTTCTTACTGTATGCAGAGAGGCTATACAATCAGCATGTGTAGCATAGCTCATACTGTATGGAGAGAGGCTATACAATCAGCACGTGTAGCATAGCTCATACTGTACGGAGAGAGGCTATACAATCAGCACGTGTAGCATAGCTCATACTGTACACAGAGAGGCTATACAATCAGCACGTGTAGCATAGCTCATACTGTACACAGAGAGGCTATACAATCAGCACGTGTAGCATAGCTCATACTGTACGCAGAGAGGCTATACAATCAGCACGTGTAGCATAGCTCATACTGTACGGAGAGAGGCTATACAATCAGCACGTGTAGCATAGCTCATACTGTACACAGAGAGGCTATACAATCAGCACGTGTAGCATAGCTCATACTGTACACAGAGAGGCTATACAATCAGCACGTGTAGCATAGCTCACATACTGTACGTAGAGAGGCTATACAATCAGCACGTGTAGCATAGCTCATACTGTACACAGAGAGGCTATACAATCAGCATGTGTAGCATAGCTCATACTGTACACAGAGAGGCTATACAATCAGCACGTGTAGCATAGCTCATACTGTACACAGAGAGGCTATACAATCAGCACGTGTAGCATAGCTCATACTGTACGCAGAGAGGCTATACAATCAGCACGTGTAGCATAGCTCATACTGTACAGAGAGAGGCTATACAATCAGCACGTGTAGCATAGCTCATACTGTACACAGAGAGGCTATACAATCAGCACGTGTAGCATAGCTCATACTGTACGGAGAGAGGCTATACAATCAACACGTGTAGCATAGCTCATACTGTACGCAGAGAGGCTATACAATCAGCACGTGTAGCATAGCTCATACTGTACGGAGAGAGGCTATACAATCAACACGTGTAGCATAGCTCATACTGTACGCAGAGAGGCTATACAATCAGCACGTGTAGCATAGCTCATACTGTACGGAGAGAGGCTATACAATCAACACGTGTAGCATAGCTCATACTGTACACAGAGAGGCTATACAATCAGCACGTGTAGCATAGCTCATACTGTATGGAGAGAGGCTATACAATCAGCATGTGTAGCATAGCTCATACTGTACGTAGAGAGGCTATACAATCAGCATGTGTAGCATTGCTCATACTGTACGCAGAGAGGCTATACAATCAGCAGGCATAGCTCTTACTGTACGGAGAGAGGCTATACAATCAGCACGTGTAGCATAGCTCATACTGTACAGAGAGAGGCTGTACAATCAGCACGTGTAGCATAGCTCATACTGTACAGAGAGAGGCTATACAATCAGCACCTGTAGCATAGCTCATACTGTACGGAGATAGGCTATACAATCAGCACATAGTAGCAAAAGGAGTTGAAATCAAGCATGGTGCATGTTAAGTGACATCATGTCAACCAAAGCTGTCTTTGACTTCCGAGTATGAGAATTGGAAGGCAGTTCTCCAACGAGTGCGGTATCGACGGATGGCAGTGCATTAA
Organism: Poromitra crassiceps; assembly: GCF_964638095.1. Lineage (NCBI taxonomy): Eukaryota > Metazoa > Chordata > Actinopteri > Beryciformes > Melamphaidae > Poromitra > Poromitra crassiceps. The sequence goes on along the minus strand of NC_139636.1, from coordinate 15,793,855 downwards.
CAACTTAATTAACTTAAGACTCCATGGAGAAATTGCAGGATGTTTTAATTGTGCTACTGTCGTCACCCAGTAGAAATATAGTTTTTAACTTTTGGCCTCGGGAGGGAAAATACTGTAGCTAGGCAATGGTTGATTCAAAAAGTGTTTATACTGTAAAGGCAAGGCTCTTCTGTTCTTCTGGTGTGGTCCCTTGGCCCACCAATGGACGTGCGCATGTGCAGGGTATAAACACACACACACGCACACACACACACACACACACACACACACACACACACACACACACACACACACAGTTACAGGTCGCTGGGGTCAAAGTCAAGGGGAATGTGTGGATGAGTTGGGTTTTCCTGTGGTGTACAGATGGCCTGGAGTCTGCCAAAGTCAGTTCTGTGGCCATCTTCCCACCAGCCCTGTCTGTGTGTCTGTGTGTGTACTGACAGTGTTATTGTAATGCAGGTGTGTTTCTTCTCATGTCTTCACAATGACAGCTGCCATGACACGGTCAGCGCTCACACCCTCGCCCCTCTGCTGCTCATGCAATGTGTTATATACTGTACAGTCACAGCTAGAGATGTAACGGTATGAACATTTCACATCACGATTATCGTGACCAAAATTATCACGGTTATCGTATTATCACGGTATTCGTAAAAAAAATCTGAAAATGGTCAAAAAGGATTGATACACTCACTGAAATAATTTCTCCAAGGCTGTGCGTTTGCATCTGGGAGACGGTTGCCAACTTTGGTTGATGATGGACAGTATTTACCATGTTTTTCAAAGCGCTGTAATCATGGTAACACGGTAATCATGGTACCACGGTTTTAATGATAATGAAAATTTGAAACGGTACGGTTATCGTAAGCAATTTTATGACGGTTATCATTAAAACCGGTTATCGTTACATCCCTAGTCACAGCATCTGCACAATATCGCACAGGTGTGCAGTGTGTGTGTGTGTGTGTGAGCGTGCAAGAGGATGTGCGTATGTTTGGGATGAATTAGGTGAAGTAGTAGAAGTTAGAGGTTATTACTAGGAAAATGGGGGCACAGTTGTCAAAAACATTCAATAGGAAGTTATTTTCTCTTCTCTTCTCTTCTCTTCTCTTCTCTTCTCTTCTCTTCTCTTCTCTTCACTATTTTATAAAGTATAGTAAGGGTGACAGGGCGTTGCCATGTAGTGATGCCCAACGTTCTGCTGTGACTGATAAAAGGTGACGGTCCTCCTGAGCGAGATGAGTAGAGTGTGTGTGACCTGTGAACTTCACCTCTTCTCTGAGGGTTCTAAGAAACCCCCTTTCCTTCCCCTCCGTAAACTTGGCCAAATGGTGTTGTAAAAGCAGCAGTTTTCCACATCTTTTGCACTGTGTCAAGGCGTCTTTGTAACTATGAAATTTCCATGTCATGCGTCTAGGTTTTGATGACACCACAAATTACACGTTACAGGTTTATGGAAATAATGCCTTTGACGGACAGAACATTTATCGACTTTTTCTTGTAATGTAAAGAGGCATTTAACTCTGTGAAATATCTTTCACGTGTGATGCTTGTCTCCGTGGTCATGGTGTGCCCACTTAAAAGTGCCTGAGATCTATAGATTATGTAAGAAATGCGGTCGTCGAAAATCATCTTTTCCATCTTTCAGATGCAGATGCACATATTTTTGGCTTTTGGTCTGATTTCATGGAACTTTAGATCGATTGAAATCACGCTGGTGAAGAAATGATATAATAACATGGTGGCCAGAGATGAGTCACCACTAATTTCACGTTCTCTTTCAAACCCGCTGTCCAATTGGGGCTTGTGTACCATTGGAGCTCTGCGGGTGAACAGAGCTCAGCCAATGAGAGAGCCCAGTTGTGACATCACAGTCGCATGCAGCTTGGCAGGCGGACGGGGGAAGAAAAGTTCCAGAGAAAAACATCAGAAACAGAGAAGCTATATAGTCAGAAGCATTCAAATTTGTGTTTCATTATTCATCTATCAAAGATCAGCAGAAATGCCAGGAGCCAGGAACACAGTGACATTCTCCAGTTTCCTCAGGATCAGAGATCAGAAAACCATCAAGTAATCACAGGCCTGCAGGGTACCATTGCTATATCTGTCCATCATCGCTCGTTCATCAGCATATTTCCACGATGAAGCCAACAGAGCCAAAGTGGCTGCGTGCCTTATCCACTGCTCATGAACCCATGGAAGCAACCTCCTTCCCAATACAATGGAAGACTGTGGGGGACAGTGCAGAGGCACTCTGCCTCTCAGGATTGTTCCAGTAACCATTAGCACAGACAGCCGATTAATCTCCAATTATCTTCCAAGCACCATATGAACAAAATGGCCAGCTGATGAAAGCCCCGGCATGCAAGGGTGTGATTGGTCCAGCTGGCTCCGCTCCAACAGTAAAGCCAGCCAATCGCCCAGTTGCCTGTTAACCCCTGGTTTAGCTTCTTCCTGTTGCCTCAAATCAATTTATTGGAACTGGGCAGATTAGATCTACTGTAGCCTGATGCGGCTCCCTGAATGCTGTAGAGATTTATCGAGATGTGATGGATCGGGGACGGGTTGATTCCGCAGCCAGTCACATGCTCTGTACAGCAGCTGCAGGACAGGGACAGCTGTGACTTCCTGAATCCCCACTACTACCAAACGTGTTGCCAGGCCAGACTCATCACAGCTGGAGCATTCTCGTTCTCATGTGATGCAGCTTACGCTAAGTTCCCCAGACGCCCCAGACACATTCTGTGATCACGGCCGGTATTTTTGAAATCGGTTCAAAAAAACGAAAGGTCTTTAGGTTCGACGTGGAGGAAGCGTCTACTAACATTGTTTGCAGCTGGTTGAATCGACGCCAGGTGTTTTGAGATTCTGAGTTTTTAGCCTACATGTAGCAACAGAGCGCTACTGAAGGTTTGCAACCTCAAAAACGAAGAATGCATAAACAAGAGATAAATCTATCCAGAATGCACATAACACAAACCAGCAATGGGGGGGGGGGGGGGGGGGTGAAGGAACATGAGGTGTGAAATTCATGTTGGCTTATTAAGATCATTCTCAGGTGATAAACAGAAAAGGTGTTGAGAGAAATTGCAGCGCTGCTCACTAACCCCGCCTCACAAAGCATAAAAGCTGTCCATCTCTCCCTCTCTCTCTGTATCCCTCTCTCTCTTCTCTTCTCAGCCTTCCTTTCATCCTCAGCCAGGAGACGTTTTTTTAGACATGTAAGATGATAAAGAAAAAGTGCAGGAAGGAGAAGAAGAAGAAAGAGAGAGGACAGTGCTAGAGGAATATGGCTCATATTAATCTGGAAATATTGCTTTAACTCATCTGAACCAAATTACGGCGCTGAACCCGTTGTCCTCTGAGAGCAGGCGGAGCGCCACCGGCAGCCCAGATGGGCAAAGAGTGGTGGGCAGATCTGTCACGGTGACCACGGCGACAACCCCTGGTCTGTCAAGCTCTGGAGCTGCCCTTTCATACAGCCCATCCAAAGTGTCTCTCTGTTATTGTTGGGCTAGCTGGGCTTTCATACTCAGGGGGCAGCGACTCTGGGAGGCAATCCAGAAGGTTCGAGACTCTCTCTTTCTCTCCCTCCCTCCCTCCCTCTCTCTCTTCCTTTGTCCCGTTTCCTGCTATCTCTGTGGCTTTCTGCATGTGTACTGTAAGCATACCCTCCCAAAAAAGCCATCCGCATACACGGGCATGATGATAATAATAGCTGATTTATTATTATTATACAATATTGTAAGAATGTCCCTTTAGTTTAAATGCAAGTATTTCACACTTCTCTGCTTGGTTTGAAGACACATTCATGGTGTTTGGTTGTTGTGTGTGATCCAAGCACACGATGCTGGAGGCCATGAAATCTATAGTTAGTGGAGTGGAGCTGGCTTATGGTGGGACTACTAAAGCCTGCCAAGGCTTGTGGTTTCCACTGGTAAGGCACAGAGGCAGGCACAAGTGACTGCAACCTCTCACACGCTGCTCACAGGAATGTAAAGGTGTGATACTGTAGCACACGCTACGGGTAAACACTGGCCCATCTGCTCTCTCTATCACCCATAACTGAGGAGAGCTGACATTCAAAAATTGTACTACGGTATTCAAGATTCTGGGCCATGTACAATAGATATGAGCATTATGACGATTACATAATATGAATGGCCAGTGGCCACAAATGAAACATAGTGTTGCTGTGACTGCTCATAATTCTACCTGTCACTAGGACTCGTCAGTTTTTATTTGAGTGATTTACAACAACTGAAAAGAGCTCATAAAACTCAAATCAAATGAAAAGCTTTGTTGTGTTGCTGAATTTCATTGAGATTGAAATTAATGTTGTCACGTACTGTAATGTTGTTGTTGGTAGGATGTTGCAACAGTTGCCTCCAGAGATGCGAGTGTTGCACAGGCGCTGTCTTTCATTGTGCTGGGCGCCTGCACAAGTCAGCAGAGGGGAGGGGGGTGTCTTTTTCACCAACTCCAGTTTTCACCTTTAAAACATTTACTTGACAGAAAAAAGGCTATGATATATCTCAAGCGATGATCTTTCATAAAGACAAAATCATAAATTATCTTGCAGATGCCCCCTGACTGAACAGTATCCAGTTGGAATGTCAGGTATGGGTGCCTTGCAGGGCCAATGTTGTTGAGGTAAAAGTTGACACGCCCCGCCTTCATGTATGAGGGGGGGGGGGGGATTCGGGTCTCCGTGCCCCCTGTTCGCACATGCACCCGGCCCTCATGTGGCCGACCCTTGACCCTGCGCTCATTTCCCCCGTGGGAGAAGGAACTGTGCCTGTGAGAGGCCCACTCGAGGGCGGCGGAGTGGTTTTATACGCAGACTGGCATTATCTGCATCTCTCGCTCCAGTCAAAGGATAGGGCCACTAAATATACCCTGCGAGGCCTTCCCAGGCTCCTCTGGGCTGGGGCGATGCGGCCGCTGCTTGGGCCGAAGGCCAATGACATGGCTGCCGACCTCCACGGAAAGTATTTTTAAGGTCAATTACAGGGTACAGTGCCTTTAGATGGCCGACGGCTGCTGAGGAGGCCTCATATTAAAGGTTTATGTGGAGAAGGAGCAGAGAAGGCTGCCTTAGCTTACCCCAGCTCCCATTGTTCCCACACACCCACTGAGACACTGCACTCTGAAGAACTCACAGGGTGCTGCACCCACTGAGACACTGCACAGGGTGCTGCACCCAGTGAGACACTGCACTCTGAAGAACTCACATGGTGCTGCACCCAGTGTGTGAAGGTGACACTGAGGGAGAGGGAGATGCAGCAACAAGTGTCAGGATCACTGGGCCCTCCACCATTAGGCAGATGCCCCTCCACTTGGAATTTAGGAGGGGCAAAATGTTCTGTTTGACCCTCCACGCACGCTCACTTAGCGTGCTCGTGCACGCAGCTCGCACATGCTCGTGCACGCAGCTCGCACATGCTCGTGCACGCAGCTCGCACGTGCTCGGCCGCTCAACTGGCAGTGCTCATTTCTAGCATGCCTCGCTTCCTCATACGCTTCGCGTGCTTGCGCTCGTCTGGCCTCACACGCTCCGCGTGCTCACAGACAAAAAGTTCATTATACTTGTTTTTTCTATTGTGCCAATCAAAGGTCAGCTATGAAGAACTTTCATTTTATGTTGATTGTAGCGGCACCTGTGGACAAAAGCAGTACTGTTCACCCGGAACGAAAATTACATTTCCTGAACACAGAGGCTCCTCCCGCTGTCTCCACCAGGGCTGCACCCGTTTCACACCGACGCGCAGGCGCTCTACCCGTAGCACATTCATTGAGAATAACGATATAGAAATTGCCTCGCAGATGGTTTCATTTGCTGATGTACTGTGTAGGTGCGATGAGAGGCATCAGTATTACATGTAGACACTTGCATAACCAGTTAAAAGTTCCCTGTAGCTGCTTTAACTGTTGCATGAATTGCATTCAGGGCGAGGCAACTTTATTTTCATACAGAGCCTAATTGAATTTAGCCTTTAGTAATAAATTCACTGACAAGGCAGAGGGATATGCCGTCACCTAGTGTACTGTTTCCAATGCAAATCGTTGACATTAGGCTTGGCAATATGAGTAATTTAGTGCTGCTAAACCTCGTCCACACATGCAAAAGGTGCGAACTTTGAATGTGATCCCAATCGTACCCTATCATTATCCTAGTGATTATTTTGCAGATAAACCTAGTAAGCACCGCCCCCTCAAAAGGAAGAGAACAATGAGGCGTTCTTTTGAGCAGCTCTCAGAAAGGAACGCAGCCAGAAGATGCAAAGAACCCTAATTCCCAATCACTAGGCTGCAGCGTGTCGCATGCCAAAGCAACGGGATAGTGTTAAAGAATATAAAATAATTATTATATTCAAAATGAATTAATGTTTTCATGTAACTGGTTTGTCATTTTGTACAGTATAGCCTACGAATTATATTAGTTCCCAACACAAAAAACGAATACTGTACGTAGGCTCCATGATGCCATGTCTCCCGCGATGAAGTTAGGTGGGCATCAGGAATACGATATAATTAATAATAATAATAATAAACTTTATTTATAGAGTACTTTTCATACAAACAATGCAGTTCAAATGGCTTTGGATTAGGATCCTTTCCCAGGGAATCCCTGTGGAGCTATGATGTTGATTGTGGCAGGTGAGGAGGAGAGGTGAAACAGCTGCAATGACAGCAACTGAAAAACACAATACAGTACACATTCGTAATGACAATAGCGTAATGACAGGAAATGATGTGTATATACTCACTTAGACGATTGGTTCTGCATGAAGGAGAGGGTGATAGCTTGCATGGATTGGATATTGAGGTGAGGGAATCCATTGGTTACTAGTGATGGATAGAGCGAAGTTTTAATGAAACTATACGGGGGGGGGGGGGGGGGGTGTTAAGTAGTCTTCCTGATTTAAATTACATTACATTAGGCTGTGGCTCAGGAGGTAGAGCGTGTCGTCCACCAACCAGAGGGTCGGTGGTTCGATCCCCAGCTCCTCCAGTCCGCATGTCGAAGTGTCCTTGGGCAAGACACTGAACCCCAAATTGCTCCCGATGGCTGTGCCAGCACCCTGCATGGCAGTTTGCTGCCTTCGGTGTGTGAATGGGTGAATGTAGGCACATTGTAAAGCGCTTTGGATAAAAGCGCTGTATAAAAGCAGGCCATTTACCATTTACCATTTACATAATACTTCATATATGTAAAATCGCAGGAAATGGTGTATTTAAAAAAATGGGGTACCCCCGACCCCCCACATTTACACAAAGTTAGCATGATTATGTATTGAAATGTGATATGTATGTGGGGGTGAGATGAGAGACATTGTATGGATTGTAAGCAATACTGTAATACATCAGATGTTTATCTTGAGGTTCTTGTGAATTGTGTTATCTTTCTAAGTGATCTTGTCTGTGGCTTTGAGTTTTCCCAACACCCGATGAAGCCAGATTAAAGGGATAAGTCAACAGACAGCTACAACCACATCAGAAGGATTTATGCACGATATTAAACAGAAACACATTGGTCACTATGCTCAATAAGATTGCTCACAGGCCTTCACTGTGACTCAGCCATTATTAGTTCAAGTTCAAGTTTTATTCTTGATATTTCCAAAGGTTCAAACTGGGTTCCTCCAAGCCTAACATTGCAAAAAGTCTGACATTACAATCAGTAACTGATTATAATGTCAGCACACAGCAGTATGAGAGAAACATATTCAAAATCGGACTGTGTAGAATATATGCAGCATATTCATATATACAAACGGATAGGCAGACAGACAGACAGACAGACAGACAGACAGGCTGACCATTCTAACTCCCCTACACGCGCACACACACACACACACACACACACACACACACACACACACACACACACACACACACCACATACACAGGCCACACACGCAGATCCGCACAGCTGACCAACATTCAATATAAATGTCCATCCATCCAGCAAGATGATTTTGGTCCTTTTTATGATTCATTCCAACGTGACTTCCAGCCAGCCGTAAATACAGGCCTGTCAAAATGTCTTCTGCCCCACAGAGAGGGGAGTGGTGGAAGGTACAGTAGACACCATTCACCTCTCCGTGTGTCTGGAGGGGGGCAGAGAGGGAGGTTGGAGTCCATGGCTTTGGTCTCCATGAGAGTGAACTATTGATGGGACAAAAGTGGGGGTGGGATTGAAAGGCCTATTTGTGCAGATGAGGGCCAGGGCCTGTCTCTGTTTGCTTTGCTGCGGGTCACAAGCTCCACTACACTTCAATGGTGGCTCTATCCGCCTCGTTCTATCTCAGGCTCTGTGCTCCATAGCCACTGGAGCTTGGAGACAGCGGAAGAGGGAAGCCAAAGCGGAAACACTGCCACATGTCTTTATATTTAATTGATCACATTATCATTGTGCTTTAGACATAAGTGACATTTTGAGTCAGTGAGGCAGTAACCCATCAATTAGCTGTGCTTTGGTCTGAGCCACCAGTCTAGCAAGACACAGCATAGTGATTAAGTTGATTTCACTGTGTGAACATGATGAGCACATGGGCTGGCTTTTTTTTTTTGACAGTGTCTTAGGTTGTGGTGTGTGCCGTTTCATAAATAGGAAACTTTCTGTGAAACAGCTTATTTCTCCATTGCTGATTAAATTAAGACTATGTTACAGCAGGTGACACAAAAGCCAAGCCTGGGACACAGTTCTTCCGCTAAAGACTGGTGCATCTTTGCTCCTCCAAAAATGGAGGGACTTACAGTAGGGTGAGCCTTTCCCCCATCTCAATTACTCTTGCTCTTTGACCTCTAACCCCACCTTCGCCCTGTCCAACCCCCAGCTCCCCCCTGTCCAAACCCCGCCTCTCCCCCCCTGCCCAAACCCCGCCTCCCCCATGCCCAAACCCCCAGAGCTTGTCTCCCTGGGAACATCATCACTCCGGCTCTGCATGGCGGGGCGAGTACACATCGCCAAGCTGTTAAGTCCACAGCGGCCGGGGTGCCCCGTGTTTGCCCTGGGGGGAGAGCATCTGTTCGCGGCCGCCGGGCCCGCTGGGTCAGAAATGGCACACCAGGGTGTGATGGGCTCTGCCCGTCGCCGGTCATGGCCATCTGAGGTGTGAAATTCCCAGAGCAGAGAGACTGGCCACTGAGCCCAGCGGCTCCAGAGCCCCGAAAGCTCCAGAGATAGCGGGAGGGAGACGGAGGTGAGAGGCCCTCTGGTTAGCCACCATCACCTGTGTCAGGATGTCTGGGTTCAACTCCACAGCTTCACTTTACTGGGGCTTTTTTTTTCTTCTTTTTTTTTGGTCTGAGGGCTACAGCTGTACACACACACACACACACACACACACACACACACACACACACACACACACACACACACACACACACACACACACACACACACACACACACACACACACACACACACACAAGGCTGAGCAAACAGACACACATTGTAAAATACTGATAGTCCTACTGTATATTCTTATATAACCGTTTTTATTGGACATCTCAGGTGTGTAACAGTCAGTGAGTCATGCAGCGCAGTCACCACACATAGTCAACCTCAGTGGCCTTAATTGAGTGTTACAGCTAGCAGTGGTGGTAGTGGTGATGGGGAGGCCTTTCATTGGGGCCAGGGGGCGTGTCCGTAACACGACCTAGGGTGACCTCTGTCCCTCCGCCCACTCAAAATATGATTTTACCAGTACCGGTTTTACCCAAACAATACTCTCGTTTTAGAGGCCCTCTTTCCCATGCTGAAAAGTGCACGCCTGTTATGACTGCAGCAATTATGATATAATATACAGACCCCAGGCGCGATCGGCAGCGGCGGCGCAGCGGACACCTCACTGTCAAGTCTTGTTGAAAGGGCAAATCCCCGGTTATTATTAGCGCACATTAACGACTGCGCGTGCTTCAGAATGCATCTACTGTAGTAGTACACAACCTGACTAGGACACTCTGCATGCTGTCACTCTGCCATGGCTACACTGAGTCATCATTCTTTCTCTTCAGGCCAAAATAGATTTTGAGTTTTTTTTCTCTCTCTCTCTCTCTCTCTCTCTCTCTCTCTCTCTCTCTCTCTCTCTCTCTCTCTCTCTCTCTCTCTCTCTCTCTCTCTCTCCCTCTCTCTCCCCCAGAAATAAAGAGAAGCTACTGTATCGGATCCGGGGAGCAGCTTGAAGCTGCGTAAGCTTTCCCATGGATATATTTAGCATTATGGAAATGTAAATAACCCCCAAAAAAACAACCAATAACTGTACAGCAGGTCAATAAATGCCTGCCTGCGCATTGCCTCTGAAAGGTCACAGTTTAATTAGCAGTTTGACACAGGGGCTTCCCCTGGAGGAACGTTAGAATACTCTAAGGCCATTAAAACACTTTATATGTTTAGCATTGGCGTTTTATAAGAGTTTTTCTGCCGCAGAGAGAGAGAGAGGCCATTTAGACACCTCAGACTGTCGGGAGAATGAGGATATGTGTGTAAAGGTCTGATGTGAAAAGGCCTTTCTTTAATCTCCTGTAGATGTGCTTGTTTAGACTAGGATAATATAAGCCACTGGTGTCCTTATGTGAACAGGCCTGGAGGCGGGTGAGAAACAATCTCCATATTCATCTTGGAAATGCAGAGTCTTACAGTATTTATGCTCAGTCACTTTGATACATCTCACAAAAGGTTTTCTGTGTTAAGAACACAGAAAGTCCCCTCTCTTTCCCATCTGTCTCGACTCTGCTTCCAATTCAGGTCATTAAGAGTGAAATTTCAAGTTCACAACAACCTTAGATTCATTCCTGGACTCTAATCTGATTCCAACCAGCATCCAAAGGCAAGCTGCCTCTGTTGTAGCATAAACTAAACTCTAAAACCCAAGGACATAATTTACAGGGGGACACCAGGGAGCTGTCACTTTTTCACAAGGCAGTATTGGACCCCTGCACTTTTCTAAGTCCGCCCACATCCGCGGCCGACATTACTGTCTTTCAGAGACATTACTGTCTTTCAGAGGCATTACTGTCTTTCAGAGGCATTACTGTCTTTCAGAGACATTACTGTCTTTCAGAGGCATTACTGTCTTTCAGAGACATTACTGTCTTTCAGAGGCGGTAGCTTGAGAGAAGATCCTGGTATCATTATGAAACTAGTCGACCTCCTAAGCTAAGGCATCCAGTGGTACTGACCTTGGGGCCAAATAAGTAACGCAAGTTAGGCTAAACTTTGCTGATGGAAAAAGTGGCATGGTCATTTTCAAAGGGGTCCCATGACCTCTCATCTGGAGGTATCTGAATGAGAATGGGTTGTACGGGTACCAGAGAGTCTCCCTTTTACAGACGTGCCCTGCCCACTTTGTGCTAATCCCATGCAGTTTTTGGCAAAAACAAATAAACAAAAACACGCAGTGTTTTGGATGCAGGATAAATGTGTTATTTTCACCTATTCTATTTGAATATTTCAGCATACATACAGTCTTGGAATTTGATACATTTGGTATGACTGGAAAGCTGAGACTTGTGGATTATGAAAAACATGGTGGTTCTACCTCGGGTATAGGGGTATCTCAAAAACTAAAGCCCTTTTGATGATTTGTTGCCTGTATTGTGTGTCTCCCCCATGGTCACAGCCTGACCCCCCCCCCCCCTTTGCGTGGGGGTGGATGACTGCTTTTATATACTCTTGTGCTAGACACCAAGGTCAGTTTAATTGAGCAGGCATACGTGAGCTCACCCAAACTATGATTGCAGTTATTAGGGTTAGAGAAGTCTCCTTCTGCATTATAACATAATACTCCCTTTGGCCTATCCCAGCTTGACGTTTGGCTAAATGTGTTTGGTGCCTGACAGAGCTAGACCTTTCCCTGTGGCCTTTGAAATCCAATCACAGAGGCTGCCTGTCTTTGGCTGTGCTGCTGTACCCTTCCTATGAGATGAAGGTGTTGTTCTTTCCCCCGCAGCCTGCGCTGTGTAAAGGGCATTTTTAAGCCAGGGGTGTTTAGATAGTCATTCATAGATCCCCTAAATCTGATATTTAATGTTGTCCTTTTAATCAGTGTGTCATTACTGTTGTTTTCACATGCAATCAGGGTGTCGTTTGAAGTGTGTGCAGCCAGAGGAGACGCGTGTAACAGACTCTTCTTCTGCAGGCCTGAAGGGGGCCTCCCTCCCTCCCTCCCTCCCTCCATGCATTGTTTATAATACGTAGATTTTACACAACTGCGGCGGTATCAGTATAGATGTACACCGTGCTGCTTATGTGGGGTCTTTGGCCCGCATCCAATTCGCAGTAACAGAAATAATTCACCTGAGAAATGACAGGTTAATATCTGTTATTTGTCTCCTCTTAATGAGCGGTTGTACAGTAAGTGTGCTGCGCTCGATGAAACAGATGCTTATAATAGAGGTGGGATGGATTGCTCCTGTCAACATCTCCTGACACCAAGAGTAAGCAAGCAGCACACAAACTGTAAGAAGAGATCACTACTACTATAACTCCGTAAGCTCCGTTATGAAATGGAGAGGCGCAAGTGTTCATCCTCCCAAAAGAGAGGCAGGGAGGGGGATGTGAAAGTTGCCAGGCCAACTTCCAAACTTTGCTTTTAGATGAACTGCATGTACTCTACAGCCCCTAGTGGCTGGAGAGAGAATCCAGTCCCCTTAGTCAATTCCACCTCAGTCCTAAATCCCAGTTTTAGATGCTGAGCCCAACCACGATGCTGAGCCCAACCACCACGGAGCTTTTCCCCAAGGCTGACTGACTGACAGCCTCTCATTATTGTGCACATTTACCTTATTATCTGGCCACTTTCTGCCGTTTTCAAGTATTTACTATCCTTATTACAATGACAGTATTTGATTGCCTAGCAGACAGTAAACAAACAGTGGCTTTTAGATGCTGGATTAGTTTTTTATCTGTCTCTAAAGCCCCGGATTAAAGACATAAAACACCACAGAAGCGCTGTGTGTGTTTTTTGGTTTGGAGGATTAGTTACTTAGCAATAAAGTGCAGAGAAATGAGCTTGTCTCCACCTCTCCGTCCTGCCTTTTACCAACCCCCCCCCCCCCCCCCCCCCCCCCCCGACACAAGCATCTGAAACCCTCCACCCATCCTGGGCAGGAGGGAGCCTGAAACCCTCCACCCATCCTGGGCAGGAGGCATCTGAAACCCTCCACCCGTCCTGGGCAGGAGGCATCTGAAACCCTCCACCCGTCCTGGGCAGGAGGGAGCCAATAACCTTAAATGCTGTTTTGTGGACCTGTGTAAATTTGACACCATTATGCCACAGAGAGAGTCTGTGTAGGTGTTAATGTTTGTGTGGAAGATCCCCAGAGATCTACATAATCCCTCCTTGTGTTCACAAAAATGTCCCCGTTGTTTTGTCTCTCTCTCCAGATGAACAAGGTGTCTTCTTCGTCCTCTTTTCTTTCTGCGATGGAGTTTTTTTTTTTTTTTTTTTTTAAGGAATTGTTTAAACGTTTTCCTCCAATTTTCCAAGTTTCCAGCTATTTTCATTCCTCTTAGGCAATCAAGGAACTACTATGTTGAGACTTATATGACTTTATTTAAAAGTCATTCCAGCCTTTTTTTTCTGTGAAAGCGCTTCAATCGGGACACCATATGCGGGAGTGGCGGATGTAGTGACGCGTTGTGGTGGTGCCTCTTTCTAATTTCCAGCAGGATCAAGGCCATAGGATGTCATAGGATGAACTGGAGCATGACCTACTGCTTCTATACAGTACCCGCTTCAAATGAACAGACAGAGCATGACCTACTGCTTCTATACCAGCTTCAAATCAACAGACAGAGCATGAGCTACTGCTTCTATACCAGCTTCAAATCAACAGACACAGCATGAGCTACTGCTTCTATACCAGCTTCAAATCAACAGACACAGCATGAGCTACTGCTTCTATACCAGCTTCAAATCAACAGACAGCGGCAGATCACCTCCCTCAGGTTGTTGGGAAATCACCACTAAAGTTTATCTGAGAGGCTGAATTGAAGTCGAATCGTTGCCGTTTCAGGTCGAGGAGAGCAACATTTGAATTCCACGCCCATAGGTTCTTTAGAATAGACTGTTTCTGTGTTCGCCTGGAGTTGAGTGAAATCCCCTTTGTCAGTGCATTTTTCTTAATTACAAGCCTAGCAGTTAAATCCCCAGCGTCGTGCTCTTTTTCTTCACTTTGACTTCACAGCTCCTTCTCTCTCTGTGTCATGGCCTGGTTGGAGCTGGCAGGCTTGGCATGGTTGGGCTTGTGTGTGGTGGCACTGGGGGCAGGGCGCAGGGCTGCCTGGGCCCAGTGTACCCAGCCCCTCATAATTACAGACAGTAAACAGCTCGTGCTTTTACTGTAGGCCCGTTCTCCCGTCTGACGGGGAGAGAGTCGGTTCACTTTGGCATCGGAAGAGAAGGCTGAGAGCACGAGAAGGAAGGCAGAGGCAGAACGAGTCGCAGGGATGCTGGACAAACACTGTCATCCCTCCTTTGGTTGTTGACTATATTATGGCAGTTTGGGAACAGTTGGTGGACACTTGCAGACAGGCTTATAAACGCACACACACACACACACACACACACACACACACACACACACACACACACACACACACACACACACACACACACACACACACACACACACACACACACACACAGACAGACTCATATTGTCCCCACCCCCCACCGCCCAAAAGCCAACGCACACTCATGCGTCTTCTTGATGTCTTTTGATGTGATCTTTCCAACACTTAGTCCTAATTAGAACTTCCAACACCCCCTGTTTAAAAAGCTTTCTTCTTCTTCACTTTTCTCTCTAAAACTGTCAAATCCTCTCTCTTCTCTCTGTGTGCGTTTCTCTCTGTGTTTTTCTGTCTGTATACATCCTTCTCTCTCTGTCTGTCTGTCTGTATCCTTCTGTCTCTGTCTGTCTGTCTGTCTGTCTGTCTGTATCCTTCTGTCTCTGTCTGTCTGTCTGTCTGTCTGTCTGTCTGTCTGTCTGTATCCTTCTGTCTCTGTCTGTCTGTCTGTCTGGATCCTTCTCTCTGTCTACCTGTCTGTCTGTCTGTCTGTCTGTCTGTCTGTCTGTCTGTCTGTCTGTATCCTTCTCTCTCCGTCTACCTGTCTGTCTGTCTGTCTGTCTGTCTGTCTGTCTGTCTGTGTCCTTCTCTCTCTGTCTACCTGTCTGTCTGTCTGTGTCCTTCTCTCTCTGTCTACCTGTCTGTCTGTCTGTCAGTCTGTCTGTCTGTATCCTTCTCTCTCTGTCTACCTGTCTGTCTGTCTCCTTCTATCTCTGTCTACCTGTCTGTCTGTCGGTATCCTTCTCTCTCTGTCTACCTGTCTGTCTGTCTGTCTGTCTGTATCCTTCTCTCTCTGTCTACCTGTCATGTCTCCTTCTATCTCTGTCTACCTG
>NC_139636.1:15768441-15773441 GCF_964638095.1 Poromitra crassiceps | reverse complement strand
GTGATCCACCGTTACAAGGAGAATGACTTAACTTTTCTTCTTCTATGATTAATATATGTGGGCAGTTTTTGTCGCACGCCGACTAAAGGATCATCATCATCAAAAATCCACTGGGCAGATACTGTGATACCGCGAGCCTACTCGGTCTAATTGCTTAATCTGGCACTATGTCTCAAAGGGGGCGTGATCACAGTGGTTTATTTAGTTTTATCAGCTCGGGCAGGCACTCTTCAGCCCCGTTACTAAGGTTGCATAACATGGCGGAGGTTACTCATCCCTTAATCCACGGGCTGAGTGATAGGGTCATGACCTTTTGACCTCTCGGCCCCACTGTTGACAGACTTGAGGTGACTTTTCATTACGCTCCGATAGTGAGAGAGCTCAACAGAACAGTGACGCTGACTTGAGAAGAAAATACATGTGTCAGTAGTTTAATTTGCGCTTCATAACCAGTTTATAGCGTGATCCTCCCACGTGCTACGTCCTGCCTGGTGAAGCTGCCCGCTGTCAGGTGAGAAAGAAGCGGCTGGCAACTGCGCATGCGTCCGAGGAAGCATGGTGCCAGTCTACCGCTCTCCCCAGATCGGCAGAGGGTGGAGCAGCGACCG
The DNA here is from genome assembly GCF_964638095.1 of Poromitra crassiceps. Classification (NCBI taxonomy): domain Eukaryota; kingdom Metazoa; phylum Chordata; class Actinopteri; order Beryciformes; family Melamphaidae; genus Poromitra; species Poromitra crassiceps. The sequence goes on along the minus strand of NC_139636.1, from coordinate 15,772,833 downwards.
GGGCAGCAGGGGGAAATTGGCCAAGTACAATTGGGGAGAAAATAGGGGGGAAAATCAGAAATCAATCAATCAATAGTCTCACTGGCCAGCCTCCTCTCCCTTCCGTCCGAGGAGTCTGGCGCCGCAGGTCTCCATAACTGGGATAAACCCTCCCCTGCTCTACAGCTGCTCTCCCATTGGAGCGACTATTTCGGTGGCAGCCGGATGTCCGCTCCCGGCTTATTACAAACTCTGTCATTGGCTCCGACCATGTCAATCAGAGCGGCTTCCGCTCCCTCCTCCCTGTGTATCGCTGTAACTAGTGCCCTGCCGCCGAAGTGAAAACAACAACGCTAACTAGCTAGCAAGCTAACGGTAGAAACCTACAATGTACACGCTAGCTCGTTGCTACACGCTGAAAACGGCAAGTTGGATTGTTTGAAACTATTTTCCAAGGGCACTGCCACTAAGCGCCGCCCATCGCAATCCCACTATGGAGACCTGCGGCGCCAGACTCCTCGGACGGAAGGGAGAGGAGGCTGGCCAGCGAGACTAATCAATCAATAAATAGATAAATAACCAGTTTATGCCAGGGTTACATTGCTGGAATGGACACAACATTGTGTTAACTTGATGAGTAAAGAGGATTACAGTCAGTCAAGTTTGGATGAGGTACTTCTATCAGCTTGAATAATGGTCAGTGATAGAAGAGAAAGACATCTTTGGCAGTGAAGACTGTGTTCTTAATAAAAGTGTGAAAATGCATCATATTGGAAAAACGATGATATGATATCTTCTGTGAGTTTGCGTGTGACTCACTGCGGCGTTTCGCTCCAGTTACCATTTTGAACCAGCTTGTGTTTGGTACACAAGATAGTCCCTCAGCAACACTCAGCTCCAGACCGGGAGAAACACTACAGATTTCATAATCCATCCAAGCACAAAGCTGGGCGCGCTCACCAAGTGGGGTCGTGACGCAAACGCAGCCGCACACTTGCATACGCACGCGCACGCACACTTTCTACGCTCACGGGATCCATAAACACAATCTCCACGAGGGGCAATTGGCACCGTGTGCTGCCTGTGAGGGCCTGTGGGCGATGTGTAGTAAATAAATAGGCTTTGGAGGCTGAGGCTTCTGAAGCTGAGCAGAAGCAGCCACAGTGCTGATGTAAAACATATGACGTATGGGGAGGGGAGGGGAGAGTCACACAGGTTCCATCACTTCAACTCCTCTTCCACCTCCTCTCTCTCTACTCCTCCTCCTCCTCCTCTTCCTCCTCATCCTCATCCTCCTTTTCAAACAGGACGCATTCGGCATATTTTCCATCCTACCGTATGTCTCTGTTTGTCAGCTCACACCTTCCATCTGAAGTTAAGGAGCCCCTTGACTCCCCCACAAATCCTCACAACACAGCACTCACCAGTGCAGCCTGCTGTGTGTGTGTGTGTGTGTGTGTGTGTGTGTGTGTGTGTGTGTGTGTGTGTGTGTGTGTGTGTGTGTGTGTGTGTGTGTTGTGTATTTACTTGTGTATTTTCGTGTGTTTTATACATTCTTGACTATGAGTGACTAGAATGTCCAAGGATCTGTCTATGTGCGAGTGTAAGGGGCTATATGCGTCTACTGACAAATAACTCTCAGCCTTCAAGTGTTTATTAGATACTTTATCCAGCAGGCAGAAGATTGGCCTGGATATTTGCCTTGCTACTCATCGTCTTGGCCTGGATATTTGCGTCTCCTTCTCCTGTGTGAATGTAAAGGCTGCAGCTCTGATTGCTTCTGACAGTGACAACAAGAACAGGCTGCTTGGGAAGGCCCTCTGAGGAGCTGCTCCTCTATCTGTGGAGAACAGACAAAAGCCAAGAAAAACCAACAAGAAAGGGCTTTTTATCTCTTCAAAAGTTCTTTTGAGTTTTCCTGGAAGCCAGAGAATAAGTCAAAGTTGACTTCAACGCTTTCCAGGCAGCCTAAGTCCAGGTTTAGCGCCATGTCACTCAGTGATCGGTGGTTTTATATCGCGCCCGCTTTGTATTCGTCAGTCTCGGTGGAATCTAGTGGACTACAGCGGGTACTGAGATTGCAGTAGACAAAACCAGACGAGACGGCACTACGGCTATAATAAGCAGTGGGTTATCTGACACTCTCCAACGCTCGTATATGCTGCCGTGACGTCAAGTCTCCGGGGGCAGGCAGCTAGGGGAATCACCAGTAAATTAGAGTTCAGGCACATCCCCAGACGCCTTGGCTCGGGTCCTAAACAGCTGGCTGCTTTCCCTTTTTCATCCCCTTTTCCGCTACATTCCTGCTCTTCCCCTCTCGCCGCGCGTCTCGTCTCGTCTCGCTCCAGATGTGGCATTGTTTGGACACATTTGTTTTGGGCTCTGGCCGGTAGACCTGTGCAGGCTCTGATGTCATGCTCTATTTCAAGGCAAAGCCATGAGAACTGGGTGGAAAAGAGTGCGCTGCTGTGTGCCCACTTCAAAGCTGCACGTCTGCGACTGATGACTGTCATTTATGGCACAGGGCAATCTGTGTCATGGACAGATGACCACATTCATTTCGAGTGTTGACAGACGTGTCATTTCGAACAGGTTCAGAAAGAGGCCACTGCTTTTCAGAAAAGTAAGAGAGATCGACAGTCACTTCTTGGTCTTTTTTTTTATTAACCTGTAGCGTTTCCTGCTGGATGTCAACAATTCCACTATTATTTACAATAATCTGCCATTGATATTATATATTGATAAACAATTGTACCAATATGGCTGTTTATCACATAATTAGGGGTTCAAGCCCTGAAGGGGCTGAAACCCTATTGTTTTTGTGCCGGTTTATTATTATTATTATTATTATTATTCTTGTTGTTTTTCATCTGCCTCAACGCAAATTCCCGTGAGTTGGTAAATGGTAGAGACCTGAAAGTTGGCCCAATGACAGATATTGTTGGCTGGTAGGTGCTCAAAAAAGATTTTTCGAATCAGCCTGAAGGTGGCGCTATAATCGATGGTTTTACGTTAAAGGCCTTAACTTCCACGCCGTTGGTCCGATTTTCAAACTTTTTTTTTCCAGATGTTCAGGTGAACCTGCTCTACAACTTTGCCATAAGGACCCTCAATGTCCGCCTGGAAAGTTTTTGAGATATTTGGAAAAGTTTGGAAAACACATTTTTTGCATCTCCTCCTAGACCGTTTGACCGATTTGCACTAGAATCTCCAGGAAGCATCTTTGGAGCAAGCTCTACAACCGTGCTTTTTGCATTTTTGAAAATCTACTTTAATTTCGGAGATATTGATCGTTAAAGTTGAGAGGGGCGTGGCCTCACAGCTAAATTGTCATAACTTCATGACCGATTAAGGAATCTTCACGAAACTTGCAGGAGGTCTTCGGAGACCATCCCAGACCATGCGTGTCAAATTTTGTGCAATTCCACCAAAAGGGGGCGCCATAAACGCCAGAAATGGGCGTGGCTTAACATAAAAAGGCTGTAACTCCACACCTGTTTGTCCAATGATCGCGAAACTTGTCAGATATATCAAGGAGGATGTCCTAGTCAGAATCAGAAGCTTTGTCATCTGCGCAAGGCTTGAACCCCGCCCATCGCCGCTTGCGGCTATATTTGATTCTAAGTTTATATCCCCCCCGCCCCCGTGGTTCAGAGCACTCACATGCTGCCTAAACTGCCATACCTCTCTAATTGGCTCTGTCGGGCAATGAACCTGGCACCTCATGCCATTAAGAATTGGATAATGGATCTCTCTCTCTCTATCTTTCTCTCTCTCTCTCTCTCTCTCTCTCTCTCTCTCTCTCTCTCTCTCTGTGTCTCTCTCTCTCTCTCCCTCTCTCTCTCTCTCTCTCTCTCTCTCCCTCTCTCTCTCTGTCTCTCTGTCTCTCTGTCTCTCTCTCTCTCTCTCTCTCTCTCCCTCTCTCTCTCTGTCTCTCTGTGTCTCTCTCTCTGTCCTGCTCTCTCTGTGTGTCTCTCGCTCTCTGTCTCTCTCTCTCTCTGTGTCTCTCTCTCTGTATATGTGGGAGGGCTATTCTCCCACACTATAAGGGAGTTGAGAACGGCACCTTTTCTTTATAGAGAGAGTGTGTGTGTGTGTGTGTGTGTGTGTGTGTGTGTGTGTGCGTGCGTGCGTGTGTGCGCGCGTGCGTGCCTGCGTGAATGTGCGTGCGTGTGTGTGTGTGTGTGTGTGTGTGTGTGTGTGTGCGTGCGTGTGTGTGTGCGCGCGCGTGTGTGCCTGCGTGAATGTGCGTGTGTGAGAGAGAGAGGGGGGGGGGGGGGGGGGTATTTTCCTCGATGACTGAGCTGATTGTGCGTTCTTATTTAACCTGTCAGCACAGCAGCAGCTGACTTATCAGGCTCCACTGTCAGATTCCCCATGGGTTGCTCAGCCTTCAGCACTGTTTGGCCTTCA
>NC_139636.1:15710941-15765941 GCF_964638095.1 Poromitra crassiceps | reverse complement strand
CAAATGATTATTTTAGGAGAAGCGCACATGGATGGATGTCACAGGATTGGAAGGAGATGAAACGCTGTAACGTAAAGATTTGTCAGTGTCTTGGCTGGAGATACATCCGTGCTGTAAAAAAAAAGGAAGACGCAGGGGAAAGTGTTCCAGGTGTGTCCCATATCCCATGTGAGTGTGCACACTCAGAGACGATGAGGCAGAGGTGTGGTTTCTCCTTGGACGGCTAAACGCTCACTTCTTGAGGGCTTTACATGCTCTCTTTATAGGGCTAAAACAGGTGGCCGGGGCTGGAGAAGTGGAAGGCACAGAGGAGCGAAGTGTCAGGGTGGAGTAATGATCAACTTCACTGAGTTAAAAAAGAAAAGTGAAACGTTTTCATTTGAAGGGTGTGTCAGACTGACTGCAATATACCTTTAATTTGCCGCCTTCTTTTTTTTAATCCAATTTTATTTATTTATTTATTTGTATTATTATGTAATATGCCAAACTGTGCTTTTATGATGTAGGAATGTACTTCCACAGTGAGTCACAGGCCAAAGGGGGACAAACTAAATAATGTTTTCCCCCTGTAAGACGTAGCTTTAGCTCTTCTTGTCAGTGGACATGTTAACTCTTGCCAAGCCATTAAAGTTTCATTGATTGCTAGAACAGGAAATATCTCCATACAGGAAAGCAATCACCTGAGTCAAATATGGAGGCTAGCATCCCTGGAGGCAAAGTTTGGCTTCCTGTGACAACGGTAGCCATTTCAATTCATGTAGTGGTTCTTACTCTGCCTAAACCCGTTTGTACTGTATGGAATTTAAAGTAGACACTATAGATAGCTTCCTCCCATACAGCGCTGTGTGTGTGTGTGTGTGTGTGTGTGTGTGTGTGTGTGTGTGTGTGTGTGTGTGTGTGTGTGTGTGTGTGTGTGTGTGTGTGTGTGTGTGTGTGTGCGCGCACAGTCATACACGTGTGTGCATGAACGTTCTTGTGTAAGATCACCCCTTGTGGTTTACTCACGGCTATCAGTCCCTCATACTGTGGGCAGTTGAAAGTTTATAGCAGCCACTATCCCTTAACATTCAACCTCCGCACAGTAGTGTACGTCTCATTTCCCTCTTTGCATGTAGGCTAAACTGCCAAAGATATGAAAGGGGATTTGTTATGTGAACCATGTGTGACTCCTAACACAGATGGGAGAGGTTAGAGGAGTGCGGAGCTCAAAGAACATGATTGCATCTCCCAATCTAGTCCACTCTCCATCTGATGTCAGTCTGAGATTGACAGCCTGGAAGATGCTATCCGCTCCTAGAAGATCCTGGAAGATGCTATCTGCTCCTAGCGAGCCACTGAGGCCTAATATGACCATTGATGCTATGCGATAAGGTCGGTTTTCATCTAGATTTGGCCTGTAGGTCTCACAAATCCAGCTTGAAACAGCTAGTTACATTGCAGCTTGTTCTCATTGAGACCAAGATTGCAAATAGATGAGTTTGATCAAGCAGATATAAGGCCAACAAGCGGTCTACATGAAGCTATACCACGTCATATCCCACCTCCCTCAGTAGGTCATTGGGAATATAACTTTTGAGAGGAATTGGCTTTCAAAAGGTTCCATCTCTAGCAGGCTTCTATACTGTAAGTGAGGGGGCTTGTACAGCTGGGGCTGAACTAACAGAGCCTCTCCCTGTGAGCCACAGTGGTATTGGCAGTAAATACAACAAGATCCAGATAGCCAGTGCGCGGCGCAGGCGGATGTGTTCACAGATGATGGGGAGGAGTGCTTCGGTCGCAGTGATCCAGATAGTGCCCCCGGTGCAGGCGGATGTGTTCACAGATGATGGGAGTGCTTCGGTCGCAGTGGGCTAGCACCGGCCCCGTCCGTCCGCGTGCGGTGCACTGGGTTAGGGCTCGCGTCGGGCAGAGTGGTGTTTATGTAGCCCTGGGAAGGCTGTGCTGCTACATGTTAACACAGTATTAAATCATCTCACGTCGACAGCATTATCATAAGGTTGTTGACTCTGGAATCCTATGGCTCAGATTCTTCCAAGATCCCTCATACCATAGCTCTCCATGAGGGCCACAGTCTGTGCATCTGGAATATTGAGTGCACATCAATACCCAGCTGCTGCTTTGCCTCTTCATCTTTGGTGCATAATGCAAGACGTGTCCTTACTGTCTGCAGGCACACACCATCGCCCCCGCTAGGCTACGCTAGTATGAAACAGAGACGTTATAACACTACATTGCAACGACTTTACAGTGGAAGACAGAAGCATAATGGCTGAGCACTCTGTACTATACAATAGGCTGAGTGATATGGACAAAATCAAATATCACTATTTTTGACCAAATACCTCTTTTGTGACAATGTTGTAGGGATCACTAGTGTCCTCTAGAGAGAGAGCGGCGTCAGCGGAGGACCAAAATGCAGGACTCATTAGCCAATGAACAGCCAGGAATGGGTCTCGCGCTACTTTTGCATGCTAAAATAAAGCTGATAATGTACAATTTGATTCAAGGGGGGGAAAAACCCTTTCAGAGTACAACACAAACTGTCTATTTTGCTGCAACTCGACAGTGCTGCTTAATCCAGGACCTTACTTCCTGGAACTAGTAAAAAACTGGTCCATTGGAGTGAATGGAGATGTCGGGACTCTTCTATCTACACGGCTCTGGGGATCACTATTGGTGCTTTCACACAATATTGACACAATGAGTGCGTACCATAAAGGCAAATAATAGAACAGCTAATACAGTACAGTGTGGCAGACAATTGTCCAAGTCCCTCTGATCCGAGTCCCAAGCGAGTCTCAAGTCAATTGGTCCCGAGTCTCAAGCAAGTCCCAAGTCTTTCCTTTTGTCGGCAAGTCAAGTCAAGTCAAGTCACAATGTTATTTCAAGTCAAGTCTCGAGTCGAGTCACAGGTTATGTCAAGTCGAGTCACAGGTTAGAAAAAATGACAAGGCAGAGATTATTTAGGCTGCAGACGTGCGCGTTCACGTTAATACGTGCTTGTTGCCAAGCAACACACTTCTCTCAGACGAGCTCTCAGCTCGAGAGAGCTGACAGACAGCTCCAACTCAGCTCAAACTATAGAGTTGTATTCAAAGCATAGAAACGTTCTCACAGCTCAATTTAACAGCGCCAACACAAGCAGTTTGATCACAAGTGCAATCAGTACTGAATGCGATGGCAGACTGCGCACTGCGGGCAGTTGACGAAGTCAGGAAGAAATTGAAAGATCTTCCGACGCATTAGCCTTGTATCAAGACGCTGATTACATTACACTGCATTACATTGCTGATGCGTCTATTTACAGCACATATCGATCGATATTTTTGGAGAAGATTCCGGCCGCATCACGCGCAGATCAAGATGAGACAGCTGTCAGTGAGTAGCTACGCATTTGGGTGTAACTTTTACGCCTGCTCCATACACAGACGCAGCGCATACAGCGCATACATAATTTTATGACTAGTGCACTAGTCATAAAATTAAGTTAGTCGTAACTTTGAGTTCTACATCGGACGTAGCGTGTAAACCTAGGCGTACGCCCAGCTGGTGCACTCGGCTGATCTTGTCACAAGTCCGAGTCGAGTTTCGAGTCATTTTCTTCCAAGTCCGAGTCGAGTTTCAAGTATTTACCTTCCAAGTCCGAGTCGAGTCGGAAGTCGTCAAATTTGCGACTCGAGTCGACTCGAGTCCGAGTCCCTATGACTCGAGTCCAATTGTCTGCAGTGTGGTATTAAGTTTAGAAGATTACATCACTTTACTGGAATGAAATATTACGATTTCCAAATTCTAAGACAATATCTAGCCTCATATCACAATATCAATATAATATGGACCAGCCCTACAATAAGAATTACAATTATATTGGCTAGAATCAAGAAAAAAAAAAAAAAGTCTCATTGGCTAGAATCAAGAAAAAAAAAGTCTCATGATTGTTTTGATTGCTTATGTTGTGCAGTGCTTACTTAACAGCATTAGTGTGTCAAACAGGTCTTCACTTTACCTTTTGACTGCAGCAGGCCTTGTGGTATGCGGCCGTGTGCTACGTAGCTGTCAGAGCTGAAAGCCAGGGCTTCAGTGCATGACTGGCCTTCCCACGAGGAGAATGCTCCAGACATTCCTTCGTAAAACAGCCCGGGCCTCTCTCTGCCCATCGTTTCCCAGAGACCCCACGCTGAAGGAGAAGGTTTCTCTGGACCAGGCACAGCTCCAGGTATGCTAACAACATAATGCTCTGTTAGCCCTGCAGCATAAAGGCTTCTCCCCGCTGCAGCTCTGAAAAGGGAAACCCCGAGCTTTCAGAGTTCTTCCAACAATAGGTTGCCTAATAGGCAGATCATCGGCCCGGGCCACAAATGCCTCTCTGTGGCCACAGATGCCTCTCTGTGCCTGCTGCTTTTATTCCAGCGGCTTAAACGTGCTTAAGGAGCTTAGTGGTCTTGTAGACACAAGTATACACCTGGGAGATGGGGGGCTCGGGCCGGGGGGATCCCCCCCTCACTGACTCGCTATCAGCAAAGAACCCTGGCGCTATCATTTCCCGCTCTCATCAAACCATGATTTTCCTATCTCCGCCTCCCTATCTATCTCTCTCTCTCTCTTTCTCTCTCTCCTCATCTCCAGACGTAAACACACAGGGTCTCGCTCTCTGATGCTTCAGGCAAAACCACTGCTGCTGCTGTCACCTAATGTGACCTCATTCCAGCCCTTTATAGCCCTCATGCTAGGCTGCCACTGTGCTCCAGACACCCTGAGCTGTTAATATGACAGACTCAGAGGAGAGGAGAGGGGATGAAGGGGGGATGACAGACTCAGAGGAGAGGAGAGGGGATGAAGGGGGGATGACAGACTCAGAGGAGAGGAGAGGGGATGAAGGGGGGGATGACAGACTCAGAGGAGAGGAGAGGGGATGAAGGGGGGGATGACAGACTCAGAGGAGAGGAGAGGGAATGGAGGGCGGGGGGGGGATCAGAGTTCCTCCTCTCAGGTTTCCCCCTCTCCAGAGCAGGGTACTACTGGGTCTGAGCCAAGAGCTGCCATAGCCCTCTTCACATCCCTAGAGGCGCTTACTTCATGCATTCTGGTTATGAAATAACACGCTTGTCCTCAGCTCTTCTATTTCACCCCGTTATTACGGAAGATATTCACCACTTACTGCTGACATTTTGTTTTCCACTCTTTTCCCTGCAGTGAGCGAGATGAGGAGACGAGGAAAGAGAGGGGGAGGGGGGGGAGATGGTGGTGGTGGCGGTCTTGTGTTTTGGTAAAGCAGTGGGATACGTCTATTTCTGTGGAGTGCAGCTCGCCTCGACCGTGCCATGTGTTTCGGATAACGTAACATATCCCGCATAGATGTTTTTATACGTGATCGTCGACAACGAGACCGAATGCATTCCTCCTTTTCTGACTGCGAGTCCCCGAATCATCAATAAAACGGGCTTGAAAAGAAGCGACTTTGTTTTGATGTGCTGTAACTCCGCAGACTATATAATTAGACTCCATTTTCTCCATCGGTTTGTCATCACTTTCCCCTCCTCATTCCTCTCTCCTCTTTTCCAGCAGCCAGCCCAGCCCAGCCTCTCTCCTCTCTGTCAGGATATCAGGAAAGTTCACGGACAGAAAAGCACAATTCCCATTTTCTCGGCAAAGTCTTTGATCAAGCGTCAATCGGAATCTTAAAAGTCCAATCTGCATCCTCTGTGATTTATCTAGACTTTCAACTTGAAAACGTTCCCCGGCCTGATTGGTGTGGCCGTGATGGAGGGAATTATAAACCTTTCAATAGAACTGCTCTGTGTCACGTCTTATTCGATATGATCTAATGGAGAGCCTCAAGTCACCATGGGGCCCTGAGTGAGTTTTAATGAAAGATTTCCGGCTCGCTCCCCCTGCCAGGCTCCCCTCTCCCACGCAACAATCTCGCCCACTCTTCAGGAGCGCCATGCTTCAAATTAGGGGCGAGGAAAAGAGCTGCGATGCTAAAAACAGAATCCAGGACTATTTTGAAAGGAACGGGACCCTATTCAAGGAAAGTAACAGGAGCTATATCCGCCTTTAGACACGGCCACGGGTCAGCGAGAGGAGGACTAGTAAAACCCACAGGGCCATGTCTCCCTCTCATTTCACCACTCCAGGCCAGTGATGAGGTGATCCACATGGTGGGGGGAAGTGCCTTCGTGTGTGTGTGTGTGTGTGTGTGTGTGTGTGTGTGTGTGTGTGTGTGTGTGTGTGTGTGTGTGTACACGCATGTGTGTGTGTGTGTGTGTGTGTGTGTGTGTGTGTGTGTGTGTGTGTGTGTGTGCATCCATGTGTGTGTGTGTGTGTGCGTGTACATCCGTGTGTGTGTGTGTGTGTGTGTGTGTGTGTGTGTGTGTGTGTGTGTGTGTGTGTGTGTATTGCATAGACAGGAGGAAAAAGCCAGGCCTTGGTCTTGGTCCAAGAGAGGAAAGGGCTGAAGTAAGCTTAGCTGTCACCTCGCAGACTCCTGGATAAGGCGGCGCTGGCCTAATTACACAGCGATGCAGTTGTACGATTTACACTACTTTTAACACCTCGTTGGCTATTTGCGCGTCCACCCCAGGGCGTGTGTGTGTGTGTGTGTGTGTGTGAGGCACCGCCATGATGTGGTGTGATATAGAGTGTGTGGCTCGAGGAGAGGAGGTCATCTGAGGAGAGGCTGCCAGGGAGGACGTGCTGTAATCATGTATCCAGCTTGTTTTCCTGCAGCCAGATGTGTGTTTCTGACAGCTTGTTTTTTACTCCCTTTCCCCTGATTTGTGTCAAGAAGCGAGACTCACCCAATTCACGCTTCGTCGTACAGAGGGAGCTGCAGCTCCGCCCCCACGGGCAGGGGGAGGAGCTTCGTACAGAGGGAGCTGCAGCTCCGCCCCCACGGGCAGGGGGAGGAAGGAGCTGGCTCTGTTCAATGATGTCAGCGTTTGGAGAGGATGAGTGTGTTGGTGGTGGTGGTGGTGGTGGTGGTGGGGGAGATGTTAGATGAATCTGGCATGTGTATGCTGTGGGGGAGGTAACATAAGAACCCCCACAGAGTTTCTGATCTCCATTACAGACTGAAAGAGAGCGAAGAGGACTCTTTACGATGAGGGGGGGGGGGGGGTGCACGTGTTCCACTTTTAATCTGTGTGCAATCTAAAAATAACCTTGCCCTTTCCATCTACTGCCCACTGGGGCAGGCTTGTTAAAGAGCCTGTCTCCACAGAGAGAGAGAGAGAGAGGGGGAGAGAGAAAGAGAGGAGAGAAAGAGAGCGAAAGAGAGGAGAGAGAGGGAGAGGGAGAGAGAAAGAGAGGAGAGAGAGGAGAGAGAGGGAGAGGGAGAGAGAAAGAGAGAAAGAGAGGAGAGAGAGGGAGAAAGAAAGAGAGGAGAGAGAGGGAGAGGGAGAGAGAAAGAGAGGAGAGAGAGGGAGAGAGAAAGAGAGGAGAGAGAGGGAGAGGGAGAGAGAGAGAGGGAGAGAGAGTGAGAGTCAAGAGTGTTGGAGAAGAGCAAATGAAAAGGGAGTAGAAAGGAGGGAGGGATTACTGTAAAATGGAAAATGGAGCAGAAGTGGGAGGGGCCAGACAGAGTCAGAGCAAAAAAGGCAAAGAAGGAAGAGTGCTGGGAAAGACATGGTAGAGATGAAGCTCAGACAGAGAGAGAGAGAGAGATAGCTCTCTAAGTAACAATAGTATAGTAATAAGATAGTAACAAAATGCCTTGTTTTCTGTTTTTGATTCTTTGTAATTGCTAAGTGTTGCTAATGTATGCTTTGGCAATGTAAGATGCACCTTATCATGCCAATAAAGCCCTTTTGAATTTGAATTTGAATTTGAGAGATAGCTCAGACAGAGAGAGAGAGAGAGAGATAGCTCAGACAGAGAGAGAGAGATATATAGAGAGATAGCTCAGACGGAGAGAGAGACAGATAGCTCAGAGAGAGAGAGAGAGAGAGATAGCTCAGACAGAGAGAGAGAGAGAGAGACAGATAGCTCAGACAGAGAGAGAGAGAGAGAGAGATAGCTCAGACAGAGAGAGAGAGAGAGAGAGATAGAGAGATAGCTCAGACAGAGAGAGAGAGAGAGAGAGAGAGAGAGAGAGTCAGAATGCTGGGAAAGACCAGTGGGCAAGCCCACCCCCTTTCACAGGAAGGTGCGGAAGTCTTTGTTTAATTCCCTCGAATGGCTCCGGGGCAGTAGGCAGATCTCCCCATGTTGAGATACCTTTGTTTGTAACACTAACAGGATTAAACATCTTTCCAGTTAGGGGCGATTCGGGTGAAACGCGGTTTTGGTCTTTATAGCTAATTTCACCTTTTCATAACAACTGTAGGGTGGGGGGGTACATTTGTATATAACTTTGGGATAAAATAGATGATAGAAAAGGGGGTGATTGACAGATCGGCTGTCCAGTGATCACGCAGCTTGCCGATCACGGACCAATAGCAGGCGGAGCTGCGGCTCTGGGAAACCCCCATCTCACGTGAGGTGCGGAAGGACTCAACCCATTCCCTCCCACTCTGCTGACGAAAAATCAAGATGGTGACGGCCAACGTTTGAACTCCACCAGGTCGAAGAAATGTAACGGGATAGCTACATCCATATTATTTATGTCTATGGGAAAGACATAGAGATGAAGCAGAGACAGACAGACAGACAGACAGACAGACAGACAGACAGACAGACAGACAGACAGAGAGAATGAGTTCATAAAAGTTGAGAGACTGCTGAGTGGATCAGACTCTTATGCTGTCAACTGTTCCCCTTTCCCCTCCCCAGTCAGCCAGTTGGGCTCAATGCGATGCCATTACACACCTATTTGGCCCCCAGGCTTTTGTGAGTCTTGGTGCAGCAATAAAAGCACCTGGTGCTTGGAAACGTGGAATAACAGACAGGCTTTTACGGGGCCCGGTGGCATCATGGCCCTTCTCTCTGCGAGCTTCACCACACAAGCTGTGAATCACACACACACACACACACAGCACAGAGTCACCCGCCCGCTCTGCACATGCCTCCCTGCTTTCCAGTCTGCCACTCTGCACTCACAACCTGCTACTGTGGCAGTGCAGCCAGCCTTATGTGTCATCCCCATCTCTGTTACTGTTATGTTGCTCTTTCTTCCCCGGACTTCCAGGAAAATGAATGGAACAGGACAGTGTAGCTTTGTTTTCAGTGGGAATTGGGGATTTGCTAATTTGCGCCAAAGCCTTAGGAAAAGTGTTTGACAAAGGCGGAGGATGGCTTCTTAAAATACTAGACAGAGTCTCTGGGACGTTTGGGATCCACCCTTGGAAACCAAAACAGTCTTTTGGTCTTATTCACTAACATCCTCCTGTCTTGTGTCTGTGTCTGTCTTGCAGACTGCATGGCATCCCTCACCGCAACGGCCAGTGTGGGGGGGGGGGCAAGTTACTTGAAAATTTGAATTCATTACTGATTACACATTGCTCATTGTGTAAAAGTAATTACATTACTTCACTTATTACTCCGCAGCAAAAGTAACGCTTTAATATTACTCGTTACATTACTTTTGTTACTCAGTCGGCAGATCTGTCCTTCACCACACGCTGCATCTTTTCAATTTAACACATGTAGAAACCGAAAATGACACGTTGTGGTTTAACAAGCAGGCAGGAGACAGTTTGGAGGGATTTAGGCCTACTGACCACCCAACAGCTAGCATTAGCGTAGCCTCAGTGACTGCACACAGCACTCCAGAAGTCCTGACCTCAATTCTGCCTCCAATTCTGAACCAAACTAGTGTGAGCTGATGGTGCGTTCCATTTAAACTGGGAAGTTGGAGTTGCAGTTCCTACCTACAGTATGCGGCTCCTGAATGTAGGCGTACCCGTGGCTAACGTTAGCAAGCCAGCCAAGCTGCAGCACAACTTTGGAATTACCGCGAGTTGCATTTCGTCTCCTTCGGAGCACTCAGGTGAACGCAGAGACCACAGACACTGTGTGTACAAGTAATAGGGCGTTACTGGGATTAATAACTGTAATATAATTACCAAATTTCAAATTGTACTCTCTTACACTACTCATTAATGAAAAAAGTAATAATAATTACTGCAACACGTTACATAGTAATGCATTACTGCCCAACCCTGGCAAGGACGCAGCCATGGTTATGTGTTGCTGTACACACTGGAGCTAGTCTACCTCGGGGCCAGTGTAGATATGAGCATGACGGTGATGATGGTGGTGAATCCCCCTACATAGTCTGACCTGCGGTGAAGACCTGACTGTCGCTCCATTTGAGTTCAACATTCCAGGTTAAACAGAGGCTAGTAAAGACATCTCATCCTCCCTACCGCAACCTTAGACACACGCACACACACACACACACACACGCACGCACGCACGCACGCACGCACACACACACACACACACACACACACACACACACACACACACACACACACACACACACAGAGTGAGATTGCCAGCAATTACATTTGTTCAGACGTTTGCTCAGACAACATAAAGAGCAGAGCGTCGCTTGCCAAGGACATGATTACAGCGGTGCAATTACCCCGCATAGCTGATCAACCACTTACAGTAAGTTACAGTAAGTTACAGTAAGTTACAGTAACTTACAGTAAGTTACAGTAACGCCCCTTTAAGCTCAGAGCAGGATGACACAAATATGCCGGCTGGCCCCAGCTGACAAGTCACATACTTGATCAGTTGTGCCGTTTTACTGCTGTGATGTCATTTTTCCCACTCAAAGCAGGGGTGCAATTTTATTTCCACTTTTTTTCTTCTTCTTCTTTTTTTTTTTTTTACAATGGAACATCAGCTGTGTGTCTGTGGAGAGATTGCATCACTGGTCCGCTGAGGTTATGCAAGTCTGATGGAGCAGCAGCAGCAGCAGCAGAAGAAGAAGAAGAATACGGCAGGAGGCCAAACAGCTCGCTCACTGAGGCCCTGACCAACCAGACACCATTCATAAATTCCCCTAGCTAGAAGCCCAGCAGGTACAAGACCTAGTGATGTGTGGACTGTTCCATTCTGTAGGCATGACACACGCGCACACACACACACACACACACACACACACACACACACACACACACACACACACACACACACACACGCATGCACGCGCACAACACACTCACACATTCAGTCTCTTGCTCTCTGCTGCCTCTCATTGTTGAAATGAAGGAATCCTGGTCACTGCCTTGACATAGAAAGGCAGTTTTTCCCCCCTGATCTTTTCCCCAATTGTACTTGGCCAAATTGTACTTGGCCAAACAAGCTAGCTCCCAAGCTAGCTTGGGAGCTAGCTGCTGCTTCCGGATTTCCACGCCCACCAAGCGTCAAGTGTCCATACAGCCAAGCGTCAGCCCGCGTCAAACGACGCGTAGATGTGGCTGCACCGTGACGGGGAGCTTCACTGGCAGGACGTAGCACGTAGGACATTCCCGGCAGTTCCCTCCCACCTCCTACCTCCCACGACCAGGTGCAACGACCAGGACACATACCCCCAATCCGGCTTCCCACCAGCCAATCGTGCCTGTATGGACGCCCGACCAAGCTGGAGGTAACACGGGGGTGCGAACCTGGCAGATAAGAGAGTGTGTCCTTGGTTGGATTTTTCCGTCTCCAACTCTCCAGTTGGCTTTCACTGAGCCTTCAAAAGAGCACAAGCAGTTTTAGGTTTTCACTCTCTGTGGTTGGTCCATCCTTTTATTGTTTTAGATGCTCTCAAATCTTTACGACAGTGTATTTCATTTTAATTACCCCCCGCTCCTCTGTCTGCATGCATGATACTGAGAGATGAATAAGGGATATAGAAAATCTCTCCTCTGGAGGAAACCCATCAAACAGATGGGAATATGTTATTTTGTTATTCTTTTTCCTGGAACTGTTGCAAACATATCCTCCTCCACATACTTTTTAGTGCATGAACCTGAGAACCCCCCTTACAAAATCAACCTGTTTTTTTTTCCTCCTTCTTGTGGTTTTTCTTGTGGTGGAAGTGGTTGTATTGCCTCGTCTTTGAAGTTATTTGTAGCTTGGGAAGATGATACATTGATATGAGAACCTCCTGTTCGTGTCTGCGCTGTGTTTGCGTGCACAAAGCTGCTTGGCCCCGATGCACATCTACGCTACGAGAGGATCGGAAAAGCAGCAGTCAATGATTTGCATTTAATTTCCTCAAAATCAAATGTTTATACATTATAAACGATGACTCCTATTTCTGACTGCATCTTTGACCAAAATCAAGGGTGTGTTTTGGTGACCGTTGGCCCTTCTCTCCGCAGCCGTGGCCCCTAAATGCCCACTAGTCGTCCTTAGATGAATGGCTTTCCTCCTGCCTCGGGGATGCAGGCGGGTGCCAACATAAATGGTTGGGCACGCGATGCCGGCATGACGAATGGAAGTGAGGGCAAGAGGGCGACTGGGAGAGCACAGCCACAGACTGTAGGTTGACAGGTAAATTACAGTGTGCGCCTTCCTTACTGACTGTACCTCCGTTTTTTCAGCCTTGTATAAATAGAACAGCGTTTTCTTCCAAACTGATGTGGACGCGCCGCCCCCTGGAAGCAGAGAAAGCTGTCCAACTATACAGTATCGCTCACTTTCGTGTTATCTGTGGTGTGAGTTTACAGTGTGTCACAACCATGTGAAATATCCTAACATTGTGTAACACATTTTAGTCATTTGAAAAGTTAAAGAGCACCTGCTGTTACCAATCCAAAACATGAGCCAATTCAGTCTTTCACTTAATTGATCTTATCTGATTTATAATTGCCTCCTGATTTTGGAGACCCCCCCTCCTGCTGGTAATCCCTGACCGCTTCTTACTCTTTGGTGACTCATATATTGTTCCTGGCCCCTCATTGAACCGTTTGGCCGTTGTCAACACAATATTTCTTTCAAACTTCTAAGCTGCGACTTTGTGACAGTGTGATACGGCGTCACATTCTTGTACTCTTTCACTCAACAGAACAACAGCCGCTGGTTGAAAAGTCAGTTGGCTAAATCAAAGTAGAATAACAGCCTGCAAGTCGTTACTCATTTTTAGATAAGGCTTTTCTGCATGCAAAGTGCATGTGTGTCATTACCCATGAAAGCACACACGAGCGTGCGGGCCTGCGTGTGTTTGAAGGTCAAGAGGGGATCGTTGGTGGTTTGTTTATGTAGAGAGTGTGAGGAAGCAGGGAGACTGTGAGAAGCGGGGTCTTGAACACTCTGGGTTCCTTGGCTTTCTCAGTCACAGAGGAGGAAAAGCGTTTGAGCAGATCTAGTTGTGCAGCAGCTGTAAAAATAGGAAGGAGGAGAGGGAAAGTATGATTCATGTGATGGAGGGCAGGATTACTCCGTCCATTTACTGCGTCGCTCTAAAGAGGATGGACGTGGTATCAGCATGTCTGGCCTTATCAGCCAGCCTCAACACAGACGCAGAGAGAGAGCTGGCTGGTACTAATCACAGGTCTGATTTAGGATCAGCCAGCCTCAACACAGACTCAGAGAGAGAGCTGGCTGGTACAAGTCACAGGTCTGATTTAGGATCAGCCAGCCTCAACACAGACACAGAGAGAGAGCTGGCTGGTACAAGTCACAGGTCTGATTTAGGATCAGCCAGCCTCAACACAGATGCAGAGAGAGAGTTGGCTGGTACTAATCACAGGTCTGATTTAGGATCAGCCAGCCTCAACACAGACGCAGAGAGAGAGCTGGCTGGTACAAGTCACAGGTCTGATTTAGGATCAGCCAGCCTCAACACAGATGCAGAGAAGAGAGTTGGCTGGTACTAATCACAGGTCTGATTTAGGATCAGCCAGCCTCAACACAGACGCAGAGAGAGAGTTGGCTGGTACTAATCACAGGTCTGATTTAGGATCAGCCAGCCTCAACACAGACGCAGAGAGAAAGCTGGCTGGTACTAATCACAGGTCTGATTTAGGATCAGTTATGACAATAAAGAATGTTGATGCCTTTGATGGGAGGAAAAGTACATTTAAAGTCCCAGTGATTTTTATAAAATATATAAAACATGTAGAAAACATAATGCCCCTACTGAATTTTTTGCTGGTACTGTACCAGCAAATAAGTAAATAAAAGTATAGTTGCTCAATATTATCCAAAGGATTTCATCTTCTGGCTTGAGCCTGCTGCACTAAGCTACTCTTCAGATGTCTTTTTTACTGTCTTGTGGTTGGGTTCCCTGGTGTCGTGTCGTCCGAGATATTCAGAATAAATCATAATCATTCATTCTTTCTCCTCCTAGTGAAAATGTTGACATATCACAGGCGGAGAAAAAAAAATGTGTGTTATCTTTCTCAATTTTACATAAATACTCTATTAAGTGCTCTTGAAAGGGTATATTTTCCATAAGACTCGGGTCGAAAAACAACTTCCAAAGTACACAGCCCTCTCTCTGGGTCACTCTTTGGCTTGGCCCGGCTGCCCACCTCACACGCAGGCTCGGGGAGCCGGAGAGGTTTGGGCACGCTTGATGCACAGAAGCCACTTTCTCTGTGCAGGCCTCCAGCACTGGTCTCCAGTGAGCACCGAGCAGGTCTGAGGGGAACAAGGTGAGCTCTGCCAGGGCTTTGGTTTGTTCCTCAGCCTCCACTCAGCCACTGACCTATAAGAAGGCCTCCTGTTCGGCGTGGGCAAAGGCGCTGGCCAGAGTGGAAAAGAAGTTACAGTACCAGAGTTGACTGAGTTTGTTGATCGGCTTGAGATTAGTCCTGTAAACACAGGCTTGGTTCCGTGAGATGTACTGCGATGCCTTAATAGAGCCCATTCAGCGATGTCGGCGTTGTTTCTGACAGACTGGAGTGATTCAGTCCCGGAGAGAGAGAGAGCGGAGTGGTGTGTCTCGGCGTGCCTCTTCATCGCTGCAGGTGTTGACCTAGCGCCAAACGGACAGAATCCTGCAAACGTCTTGTCCTCCTGGCTGAATCAGAGGTGGTTTTGTCCCGAGTCGGCGATCCAACCGAAGGAATCAGGGGCCATGTTGTACTGTCCTGTCCAGCGTGGATTAGATCAATACCGGTGTTGTGCAGTGTTGGGACAGCAAGCGACTGGATCAGTACCGGTTCTGTTCTAGCCACCGTGGGTCAGCGCGGCACACTCTGTGGCGGAGCTGTGGCTGCATGAATGGCTTCTTGCAGCGGGTCGTACAGAGCGTCATTCTTCTCACCCTCATCTGAGGCTCGACATCCGAGGGGGGAAGCCCAGGGAGCCGGCAGGCCAAATGTTTTTCTATCCCCCTGGTAGGAATGGACGTATCGGGTGCTGTTTTAATGCGTTTAAAGTAGAAAAACAAGGCCGTGTCCAATGACCGAAGGTAGACGCGACAAGGACAGTAGTGAAAACAGACCGTTTGCACCCCCCACCTCCAGTGTGCGAGGGGGGAAACGCAAAAACATCCAGGCCAATGCCAGACTCATCATTAATGCCGGCGGGTTTGTTTATCTTCAGAGTTATTTGCCCACTTTGCCATTTCCCCAAGAATCTTAAATACCCCTGCCCTCTCTTGGCCCACATAGGGACGGCCCTCTGCACAAATAGTCCACCTCAATGGGAGTCCACTATCCCCAAGCCCCTGTCTCCTCCGCTGCGGTCAGGTCCATATGGGACAAAGTGAGCATTCCAGGAATAGCAGCACACCTCTAACACCTCTCTCCAACCCCCCCCCCCCCCCCACCACCTGCTCCCATCCCCCTCAGAAAGCCCTCCCCATCCCCCCCTACACCCCTCCTCCACTGCACCCCAATCCAACTGTGACTGAGGGGGGTTCCCACGCAGTGGCAGCTTTTCCACAGGAAACTACAAAACTCCTTTACCCATGGAGCATCTCTATAACTCTTTTTACTCCGCTCCGACTTGTCCTTTTATCCGTGACCCTTGTGCCTGGCTTTCGCCCTTCTTATGTAACGAGAGAGATGCCAGAGAGGTGTGGCCGTGCCAGAGCAGACAGACGTGTGCATCGCGCAAATACTTGACACCAAAGCACGCTCCACATTCCCCCCGTCTGGCTGCAGCGCGGACACCGCACACCTCTGGAAAGAAGGCACGGAGCGAGCGGCCGCGTTGATCTCCGTGCCTCCGAGAGGGGAATATTTGTGAATTTTAAAATAAAGCCATCCTGAGGTTGGTTAGGGGAGAAGAAGGGAGGAGCATTTGGGCGAGGAGGATGAATAGGGTCCTGTGCTCGGGCCCTGGGGTGGACTGAACCCCTCTGTTTGGGCTTTTTTCGGCCTTGGCACACAGGGCCGCCTGTGAGGAGTGGGTCGGAAGCAGGAAGTGGTCGCGTAAGGCGATCCGCAGATGCAGCACAGAGCCCCTTTTCAACAGCAAGACCCCGTCGCTCCCCGTTGTGCACAGCGACACATCAGGTAGTCCTCCTGCTGCAGACACAGCGGGACACAGGCCACGCCCACATGGCCTGGGGGGCACACTGTGGGAGAGAGAGAGAGAGAGAGAGACAGGGACGGGGACAGAAAGAGATGGAAGCTTGAAAGAGAGGAGGCAGAAAAGAGGACAGAGTGCAAGAGAAGGACAGCATGCGCTCCTACTCCTCCAATGGCTTGTTATCAGATAGCGAAAGTTGTTTACCAGAGGGCTGCTGAACTCTGCCAGAATAGGACATGACTGGAGGACAGTGAAAGTTATTATCCATGAAAATCTTCTATTATTGCAAAGTGAGGACTGATGAATGTGATAAAGTTGTTAGCCTACTAAAATGAGAGATGGAAGATCAGAACTACAGGTGTACAGCAGGTTCATTTTTTTTTTCATGGCACATTGCAAAAGCACCTGTTGAAGTGAAAATCCCCGGTGCCATCCCACCACGGGGCTGAGGCAGATGGGCAGTCTGCGCTCAGAGAGCCCCGGGATCCAGGGATCTGTCTCTTCTCTGCAGGACTTCCTCTCTCCTCCTCCTCCTCCTTATATCTCCCCTCCCTCCCTCTTCCCATTTCCACCCTGACTTTTGGATTCCCAGGCGACATAAT
The DNA here is from genome assembly GCF_964638095.1 of Poromitra crassiceps. Lineage (NCBI taxonomy): Eukaryota > Metazoa > Chordata > Actinopteri > Beryciformes > Melamphaidae > Poromitra > Poromitra crassiceps. The sequence continues at coordinate 15,748,971 of NC_139636.1, read as the reverse complement.
TGTTGTAGGTGAAGTGCTGAACTCGTATCTGATTTCAGATCCTCTAACTGCCCAAGGTCATCACCCAGCCCACCCCCCCCCCCCCCCTTCCCCCACCCCCCCGCTTGGTATTTATAGATAGTTTTTGCAGCTGCAAATAAAAAGGGCCTCTCTCTCACAAAGGTGGCCCATCGGCAGAGCAGTTAGTTTAAGCGCTGGGCAGGAATGCGAGGCACTCCAACCAGTCCATCACTTCCCCCATTCATTTTGCTTTAATTGTCTTGGCTATTTCCAAACCATTACCATAAAGTGGTTTTGAGTAAGACGCATACCACCTCGTCTCCCACACTACTAAATAAACAAACACAATAAAACGATATAGTTAGAATCCTGGTGAAATGTCTCTAAATGAGAGCCCAACTAAGCTTCAGTTGGTGTGTGAATGAGGCTTTTGTCTCAACCGGATTCATTGTTATTGTTTCCAAGCGCTACTTTAGGTGCAGCTAGCCTACTGAAGTGGACCAAAGTGTAGGGGGACCAAAATAGAAACAATTATTTAATCGTTTTTGTTTGGGCAGGGCAGCTCTTGTGTACGTGTGGTGCGTGTGTTGTGTGTGTGTGTGTGTGTGTCCATCAATGCCAGAGCAGGAGTGGGGATCTCTGCAGTAGGTCCAGTGTGTGTTAGTAACGAGATAGACACTATTGCATAAGGAGACTGTATTGCCGAAGCAGAGTTTGTGGTTTGTGGTATTGTGACACAGATAAAAGTGCGAGGGAGTGATCCGGTTCAATCTGCGGCTCTGGCAAACCGTTTAGCGTCAGCGCTTGTGCCTTTGAAGGTCTGCCCGGTCCAGAGTCGCTTCGAGGACCAATAAGACACAACAGAGAGAAACACAGACACAGACAGAGTCCAGCTCACTGTCCCCCCGTCACAGAAACCAAACAGATGAAAAACATTCTTCAGTGCCATGTCATGCGTTTGACATAGGCTACTTAGAAAAGCCTGAGTTGTTATTAGGTCATTTGTACATTTCCTTGGACTATTTAAAGGTGGCAGGCAGGCAGGCAGACAGGCAGGCAGGCAGGCAGGCAGGCAGGCAGACAGGCAGGCAGGCAGGCAGACAGGCAGGCAGGCAGGCAGGCAGGCAGACAGGCAGGCAGGCAGGCAGGCAGACAGGCAGGCAGGCAGGCAGGCAGGCAGGCAGGGTGAATTTGGAAAATGCTGGTAGAAAGTGACTCACGCACACTGTGCCCGGAATTCCCTCTTTGCTGTCGGCCAGGAGACTACTGATTTTGGCTTTGAGACACTCTGAGCTAAAGAATAGAAAGGAGAGAGAGAGAGAGAAATAATAAGTGTATTGTTTTTTTGTGGTTGTTTGTTTTTCGCTTCTCAACACCCATCTCTTAAAATAATACGTACCGGTATAGTGTTGGTGGAGAAACAAACCGATCAGTCGCTCCCACAGCTATTGCCATCGCCGCTTTTAGAACACTCTCAACTCATGATCTTGGTCTGATTCTTTGAGTTAGCTCTGGTGCTATAACCTCCCCACATGATCTTAGTCTGATTCTTTGAGGGTTACATGCTGCCACTCCGACGTGCTGCCACTCCGACGTTCTGCCACTCCGAAATATCGGCACTCCGAAAGGGGGTCTATATTCCCCGTTTTTCACTAACCTCTCCCAGCCCCCACGCCAAACCTAACCTCCCCCCATGCCTAAACCTAACCTCCCCCAGACCCTAACCCAAAACCTAACCTCTCCCACCCCCACGCCTAAACCTAAGGTCGGCATTGTGGCTTCTAAGGTGAACGACCGCCAGTCCGAATAATGGAAGTTAACGTTCGGAGTGGCAGCATGTCGGAAAGGCAGAGGAACCCCTTCTTTGAGTTAGCTCTGGTGCTATAACCTCCCCACATGATCTTAGTCTGCTTCTTTGAGTTAGCTCCGTTGCTATAACCTCCCCACATGATCTTGGTCTGATTCTTTGAGTTAGCTCTGTTGCTATAACCTCCCCACATGATCTTGGTCTGATTCTTTGAGTTAGCTCTGTTGCTATAACCTCCCCACATGATCTTAGTCTGCTTCTTTGAGTTAGCTCTGTTGCTATAACCTCCCCACATGATCTTAGTCTGATTCTTTGAGTTAGCTCTGTTGCTATAACCTCCCCACATGATCTTGGTCTGATTCTTTGAGTTAGCTCTGTTGCTATAACCTCCCCACATGATCTTAGTCTGATTCTTTGAGTTAGCTCTGTTGCTATAACCTCCCCACATGATCTTAGTCTGCTTCTTTGAGTTAGCTCTGGTGCTATAACCTCCCCACATGATCTTAGTCTGATTCTTTGTGTTAGCTCTGTTGCTATAACCTCCCCACATGATCTTAGTCTGATTCTTTGCGTTAGCTCTGTTGCTATAACCTCCCCACATGATCTTAGTCTGATTCTTTGAGTTAGCTCTGTTGCTATAACCTCCCCACATTATCTTAGTCTGCTTCTTTGAGTTAGCTCTGTTGCTATAACCTCCCCACATGATCTTAGTCTGATTCTTTGAGTTAGCTCTGTTGTTATAACCTCCCCACATGATCTTGGTCTGATTCTTTGAGTTAGCTCTGGTGCTATAACCTCCCCACATGATCTTAGTCTGCTTCTTTGAGTTAGCTCTGGTGCTATAACCTCCCCACATGATCTTAGTCTGCTTTTTTGAGTTAGCTCTGTTGCTATAACCTCCCCACATGATCTTAGTCTGCTTCTTTGAGTTAGCTCTGGTGCTATAACCTCCCCACATGATCTTAGTCTGCTTCTTTGAGTTAGCTCTGTTGCTATAACCTCCCCACATGATCTTAGTCTGCTTCTTTGAGTTAGCTCTGGTGCTATAACCTCCCCACATGATCTTAGTCTGCTTCTTTGAGTTAGCTCCGTTGCTATAACCTCCCCACATGATCTTAGTCTGATTCTTTGAGTTAGCTCTGTTGCTATAACCTCCCCACATGATCTTAGTCTGATTCTTTGAGTTAGCTCCGTTGCTGCTAACATTACTGTACATCCTGACTGTCAATCATGCGATTGCGCCACGAGCGTTCATCCTAACCCAAATGTTTTTGTTTCCTCCCTGCAGCAATCCCCACCTGTCCCTCACTTCCTACCTCATGCGAACCTGAAGAAAGAGATTTGCTTTAGCGTGTTGTGCGTGGCGTGCGTGTGTGTGTGTGATGGAAAAGGAAAGGAAGGAAAGAAGGAAGGAATGAAGGAAAGATAAAGAAAGAAAGGCAGTAGGGGGCAGGGTGATGCATCTGACACGATGGTTGAAGCAGAGGAACTCTAGAAGGTGGAGGTTTACAGACGAGGGTTTTCTGGACTTTTCTTTTCTCCAACTCGCCCTCCTACTTTGGTCCTTGAGCCAGTTTCCTCAGCATACAGTACATCGCACGCTACACGGTGCCAAGTCTATAGGAAATGTATCACTTCCTGCCCATCAATCGGCCCTCCCGTTAAATGAAATGCCCCGAGCAATATTCAGTTTGAAACATTTTCATTCATCTACTGGGGCTTAGAAAAGTCACATTATACCTGCAACTCAAACCAAAACACGCTACCGATTTGAGGTTCATGCCAAACAATCATAGCCTACATCCTTCACAACAGATACTTACAATGTACATGGAAGCATGAATACTGCCCAAGCACACTCACAGAGCACACACAATTATACCCGAGTGAGTGTGTGACTGCACACACACTCTCTCTTGCACACGTGCGCACGCGCACGCGCACGCACACACACACACACACACGCACGCACGCACGCAAGCACGCACGCACGCACGCACACACGCACACACACTCAATTCATTCATGCAGACCATGCATGAAACAAACATTGTCACATGGTCCTTCTCTCCTGATTGAAAACATAGCATCACATCAAAGACTCATTCACAAATGTGCGAGTGCTTTTATGTATCCAGCGGCGCTGTAGCCTCACAGGCGTACACACTGTATTTCATGCAGTGGCGCTGTAGCCTCACAGGCGTACATACTGTATGTCATGAGAATCAGCTTGTTTAATTTGGCAGTGATATGCTGCTTTTATGTAGCCTACCTTCCCCAGCTTTGAGTAAAAGCCACGTGTTGGCACTTGACTGTGTGTTTACCTGTCTGGAATCCTCCCTCTAAGCCTCACAAGCAAAGGTCTTCCCTAAAGGTCAGAGGTCATGACTGTGGCCTGCAGCTAGTTTGCCTTTAGACCATGTCAACATGGAAGCTAACAGTAACTCGACCACTTCAAGCCTTCCCCGTTCCATAGGCAAAGAACGACCGTGGTTTCTCATCCAGTACTCACCAAAGGTTATCAGTGTTCAGAGTCACTGCTGTGTACAAATCAGTCAATCAAGCCAGAATTTAATGTTTCTTTTAACAGAATTAGACCTGATTATCCAACTTTATATGGGCCGTGCCATGCATGTAACCTATTTACACTGGAACACATGAAATGCTTCAGATTCCAGATGCTTGCAAGTTTACGTCTTTTTTCCGCAGCGAATATAGTATTTCCTGACTGCTGACAATCTTAACCTTGTTATGCCACATGTAAAAATCATTATTGAGCTTTTGTGTCATCGTACCCTCAGTACTGCATTCTGGGCTTTGCTATATACACAGAAAGACGTACCCTCAGTACTGCATTCTATGCTATATACACAGAAAGACGTACCCTCAGTACTGCATTCTGGGCTTTGCTATATACACAGAAAGACGTACCCTCAGTACTGCATTCTATGCTATATACACAGAAAGACGTACCCTCAGTACTGCATTCTGGGCTCTGCTATATACACAGAAAGACGTACCCTCAGTACTGCATTCTGGGCTCTGCTATATACACAGAAAGACATACCCTCAGTACTGCATTCTGGGCTCTGCTATATACACAGATAGACGTACCCTCAGTACTGCATTCTGGGCTTTGCTATATACACAGAAAGACGTACCCTCAGTACTGCATTCTGGGCTCTGCTATATACACAGAAAGACGTACCCTCAGTACTGCATTCTGGGCTCTGCTATATACACAGAAAGACGTACCCTCAGTACTGCATTCTGGGCTCTGCTATATACATAGATAGACGTACCCTCAGTACTGCATTCTATGCTATATACACAGATAGACGTACCCTCAGTACTGCATTCTGGGCTCTGCTATATACACAGATAGACGTACCCTCAGTACTGCATTCTATGCTATATACACAGATAGACGTACCCTCAGTACTGCATTCTGGGCTTTGCTATATACACAGATAGACGTACCCTCAGTACTGCATTCTGGGCTCTGCTATATACACAGATAGACGTACCCTCAGTACTGCATTCTATGCTATATACACAGATAGACGTACCCTCAGTACTGCATTCTGGGCTTTGCTATATACACAGATAGACGTACCCTCAGTACTGCATTCTGGGCTCTGCTATATACACAGATAGACGTACCCTCAGTACTGCATTCTGGGCTTTGCTATATACACAGAAAGACATACCCTCAGTACTGCATTCTGGGCTCTGCTATATACACAGAAAGACGTACCCTCAGTACTGCATTCTGGGCTCTGCTATATACACAGAAAGACGTACCCTCAGTACTGCATTCTGGGCTCTGCTATATACATAGATAGACGTACCCTCAGTACTGCATTCTATGCTATATACACAGATAGACGTACCCTCAGTACTGCATTCTGGGCTCTGCTATATACACAGATAGACGTACCCTCAGTACTGCATTCTGGGCTCTGCTATATACACAGATAGACGTACCCTCAGTACTGCATTCTATGCTATATACACAGATAGACGTACCCTCAGTACTGCATTCTGGGCTTTGCTATATACACAGATAGACGTACCCTCAGTACTGCATTCTGGGCTCTGCTATATACACAGATAGACGTACCCTCAGTACTGCATTCTATGCTATATACACAGATAGACGTACCCTCAGTACTGCATTCTGGGCTTTGCTATATACACAGATAGACGTACCCTCAGTACTGCATTCTATGCTATATACACAGATAGACGTACCCTCAATACTGCATTCTGGGCTTTGCTATATACACAGATAGACGTACCCTCAGTACTGCATTCTGGGCTCTGCATTCTGGGCTTTGCTATATACACAGATAGACGTACCCTCAGTACTGCATTCTGGGCTCTGCTATATACACAGATAGACGTACCCTCAGTACTGCATTCTATGCTATATACACAGATAGACGTACCCTCAGTACTGCATTCTGGGCTCTGCCATAGACTGCACAAATAAGAGCATGTGTGTTATTGCTGAGTAAATGAATAATTTGCTGCCATATATTCATTCCGTATAGGAGGGCAAAGGAGCTGCTGTCAAAAGGTGTGGTGTTAGTGACAGGAGGACATTATTATCCAGAGCCATGGCTGCCTGCCCGCGCACGCCTGTCTGACGAGTGTTTGTCAGTGATTCACGGGAAGGGGGGCTACGGGTCACTAAGACAGGGCTTAGTCCCCTGAGGCCGGTCGACACTCGGGTTGTAACTCTGTCTCAGCAGGCCCGGTCTCATCTCTGGGCTCTCCCCCATGGTCAAGCTCCCTTCACTGCCTCTGGTTTCCTTGTGGTCGAGGATATGTAAATGTTAATTGAGCAAAGCACGGAGTCCCTATGTCAATAAGGCGCTTCCTCAGTCATACACTCCTAAATTCACCTTGATCAATGGGGGCCTGTTCACTAATGCTCATAGGATCTAACTGAATGTCTCATTACCTTGGGGAGTGGGGGGGGGGTGGGGTATATGTTCATACATGATACAGCTACAAGCTAGCTAGATTAGACTCTGTGTGCGTGTGTGTGTGTGTGTGTGTGTGTGTGTGTGTGTGTGTGTGTGTGTTCCATTTGTACTGGGAACTAGGTTGTTGTGATGTCGGTTGAGTGACATCATACCCGAGTTGACCGTGTTTCAGTAAAACAGTCAGAAAACCAGCCAGGGTTAGCTCTAGCCAGGCTAGCCATTGTTAGCAATAACAGTTGATAACAGTGCATTTCGCGGCATTTTGCGCATACAAACAGCATAGCAACATATCCCCAGATAGAAGTTAGACCGTATTGTGTGTATTTAATGAGACACGGATAAGACAGAAATGCTAATAAGCAGTGTACTACAGCTTTCACTATTGTTGCTGCGCGAGCTGCCATCTTGGATTTTGAGGTCGGGGGTTGGTGAGGTTCCCCCGGCATCCGAAGTAGGAGATCCCAGTTCAGGTGACATCATAGGGGCGTTCCCGACCTTTGAACTGGGAAATTCCTAGATCCCAGTGCAAATGGAACCAACCGTGTTACAATAACATCTGTCACATCCTCTGAGAAAAATGCACTTGTCCAGACGTTGTTTTCCTAAGGATGTGTGTTGTGTTTACACTTTCCCAATCCTCCCTTTAAATAGGTACAAGGTTCAAAGACTTTCTATCTGATACAATATGGCAACATTTGGAGGAGAGATTCTGAAATAGATTTTATTGCTTACTTGGCTCTCATTAGCAGTTTTAAGCACAATTACATCTAAAGATTTATGATTTCCTTGCAGCGTGCGGCAGAGACGGTTGAGCTCAAGGTCTACATATTTCATTCTTCACCTCCTGTTTGTGTGTGTGGGGGGTCCAAACAGCACATCCAGATTCAATATTGTTTCACCTTAAAATGCTACTCAGCCTAGTCACCGCTCAACCAGGGCTCTTTTAGGTGTGTGTGGATAGGCAAAGAAAATGTTGATTGAGTGTCCCTTACCTTCTAAATTTCTAAATATCGTTGAGTCAATCATGGACAGCTTTTCAAGTGGTAAGGTTTTTAGTATGTGCTATAATTTAAGCCTTCTCTCGGTTAAATATTCGCACATTAAAAAGGCCAAAGCCGACCCTCAGACATAACTGCTGCTCTGAGATAATTGAGGTTGAGGTTACTAAGGACTGTCGTCAATAAATCTCCATCTGCCCCCCGTCCAAAGTTTCTTTTACATTTAATAAAACTCTGCTGATTTTGAGCGGCAACCAAATACTCTGGCAGTATTTGGTTGCTGCTCACAATCAGACAAGCAAATATTGATACGCTGAATAATGGAATGTAGAAGGAAAAACCCTAAAAGAGGACTTTGTTCATTAAGGATAAGGTTATCACGCTTATATTAAGCGGGCAACAGGACATTTTGTCTACCCTAGCCCTTTCACTATAATATCCTGTTCTACTATATACGTGCTACTACAGTGTATCCACACTTTCCCTCATTTCTTGCGCAGCCCACACAAGTAATATTCCATGGCCGTGCAGAAATTAGGGAAACCGTGTCAAAAAGAGGAAAAAATAACTTTGAAACACTCTAAAACAAAGATTCCATCATGTTTGTGGAATGCTGTGGTTAGCAATATGGAAACAGACTGAGTCCAGAATCCAGTGTGGTTAGAAGAAGAAGAAGAAGAAGAAAAAACTCGTCTGAGAAAGAGGAAAAACTTGGGAGGGGGTAAGGGGAGCTTCTGGAATTACACCCCAAAACCCCCTTAGACACACACACACCCACACACGCACACACACACATACACACACACACACACACACACACACACACACGCACACGCACATGCACGCGCACACAAACACACACCACACCACACACACTCCTTCCATCTTCCCCACTGTGTAGCTAACCGCACTGGGTGAAGGGTGGGGTTAGGGGTGCTGGAGGTGGGGAGGCACAGGCATAACAAGCCTCCTACAGTCCTTTGCTCACTGTTTCGTTTGGAGTGCCGAGACGCTGGTTTCTCTGGCATCCTTCAAATATTCTGATGGTTTCTGACAAAACGTCACCAGCAGCGAGGAAGACAGATGACTTGGTAATTATCCTCTGTGACGTACATTACAAATTAAGAAATTACGTTTGTAAACAGACCGCCAGTGTTAACGCGTCCACATCTAAAGGGTACTGTGCTGCTTAATAGTGGTGCTATGTTGTAGTACACTTTCTGCACTTCCTGATATATTGTGGAGGCATTCTGACAAAGTGCTGCCCGGGCTGTCTTCCCATTGCGAGCATATCTCTCCTCCTCCCAGTCTGCCTTTGAATGGCCGTAAGCACAGAGATCTTGAAGGCAAATTGCTTGGATAATGGATGTTTCCAAAAATATAGGAGGCACGCCGACCGAGGTTTTGGCGGCGCACCCCGGCACGGGCCCTGGGCCAGCCGTTCTCACTGAGCATTCCCTTCTCTGGGCCAGTCATGCTGAGAGAGGTGTGAGGAGAGCAGTCAGACAGCTTCTATTCTGCTACCTGATACTCCTGCCTGCATCCCCCAGATTACACAGACCACTGTGTAGTGGACTTCACAGCACTCTCCTCTCCTCTCCTCTCCTCTCCTCTCCTCTCCTCTCCTCTCCTCTCCTCTCCTCTCCTCTCTTCTCATCTCCTCTCCTCCCCTCATCTCCTCTCTTCTCTTCTCTCTTCTCCTCCCCTCTCGTCTCCTCCTCTCTTCCTCTCATCTCTCATCCTCTCTTGTCCTCCCCTTATCTGCTCTTCTCTTCTCGTCTCCCCTCCCCTCCTCTCCTCATCTCTCCTCTCCTCCACCATCTTCCTGATCTCTTCTCATCACCTTTCACCCCCATCCCCACCCACTCCTCCCCATCTCCCCTCTCTCGGAGGTCTTTGGAGCTACTGTGTGGTGATATTTCACTGTAGGAGCGTCTGGAAAAGCTGAATATGTTGGGAAATTCGTCTTAATGCTGCTTATTGATTTACATTGTTATAAAGGGAGCCATTGTGTGTAGATTTGGATCGCTCTACTGGCCACTGGCCCTCCTTGGCTCTAGAAAGGCTCAGTGTCTCTGGAGGGACATTGTCTTCAGGATCTATCTACTTTGTGTGGTGGGTTGCAAATTTCTGGTGCACTCTTCAACTGGCCTCTATTGGCTGTTTCATGCTGTGTTGGTAACGGTCTGCTTTTAACAGTTTATCGTAGCCGTCCCAGTATAACCTGCTGTCACAGAATGCTTGTCGACAGAAACACAGCTTAAGAAATAGCCACTGAGCCTGTAGCATTTTAAGCTAGCTGGTTGTGAGCGATATGGAGCTCATCGGGGGCTCGGGCGTCTTGGAAAATAGAAATTGCAAAAGCAATTAGGGGCTTAAGGCAGCGATGTGATGAATGGACAGAGATTTTTGCAGTGCTACCAGCACATTCTCACTCACACCAACACCACATACATCCTGCAGCAAAATGACAGCGAAAAGACATTCAGGAAATTGAGTTTTCATTCAAGCACCTTTTACCCACTCCCTCATCTCTGACACAAACCAATACAGATCTTGTGCAAGTCATGGAAAAACCCCTCTATTTTTCTCAGTCACACACACGTATGTACATACAGTACATATACATACATACATACACACACACACACACACAAACACACACACACACACACACACACACACACACACACACACACACACACACACACCTACACCACAAAAACAGCCGTTCGTCAACACTCAGCAGTCTCTACAGTCAGGGTGGTGTTGTGGTGCCGCCATATGGGGCGCCACTGCTGGTGATGCTCGGTGATTTGACAGTAGGCCTGAAGAACACACACAACACACTGCCTTAATTAACTTGTAAAACCCCTCTAAAACACACTTTTATTGAACAAATTTTAGACCAGTCGCACAGGATTGTGATATCAAGTCGTGCCCAGGCAGCTACAGTTACAATTCTGCCACCACCCACGCAGTCTTTATTCACAATCCAAGAGCAATTTATACTCTCAAGATAAAACGGAGTCAGCCGTATCAAAGACGCCACCAAATTGGCAGATTGACATGTGTAAAAGTCTGTGTGTGAAGTAATTGTGGCTTGTGAGGAGGAGACTGGCGTTGTAAGGGCAGAGTTATTACTGAGCCACTCGGGGAAGTGAACCAGGCATTTGTTTGGATCAAAATGAGCCCACGGTCTTTGTGAACTGACAGCTCAGGCTTTGGTGCTACTTCTATAAGGCCCATGTGATCCTCGCAGGGCTCTCTTTGTTGCCGGGAGGCACGCATCCTCACCCCCCCCCCTGCCCCGCCCCGCCCCGCCCCGCACCCGGCTGGCCGGGGCAAACACACGCGGGGTGACATGATGTATGATGGTGACTGTTGACTCTGCAGAGCTGGATGATGAAGAGCTGCCCTGGCGGAGACGCTGGCAGGGCCGCCCGCTCGCACCGCTTTCCCCCCAGCCGGTGGCAGCGATAGCAGCAGACACTCTGGGCTTTCAGATCCAGTGGAGCTGGAGAGGGGATGTGATTTTTCACAGCCAGGGCCCAAACCCAGCCAGGACTCAGCCTCGAGCCTCCCTCCCCAACCTGCTAAATACCTCTGGGAGGTTTACCAAAGGCATGATGAGACAAGGAAACACATGGCAGGGGAGTGATCCCTCTGCGTCTGGGTCGCAGTGGGGGGCCGTATATCTTTGCTTCTCCCATTTGTCAGGTGCTCGCTGGCCATCCAAGGCAAGACATGGCATCTGATTTCTGCATCCTCAGGCCCTGTCCTCCCATGTGTACCCAAGAAAGGGCCCTTGATTGCGTACTGAATAAATGTGCCGTTTGGGGCCACGGGTCTACAGCAGTGGCCCCTAGTGCCTCCTCAATCCACTCCAGTGGGGCTGTGAGCGTGCGCTCATGCTGTAAAGCAGTCAACAGGCTGTGTAGTTTCTCATACGCTGCCACTGAGGTCACCAGACGTTAGGTTTCTCTCTCCTTATTTTGTTTTAAAGTGCTGTGCTTTTAAGTGTGAAATGGACCATATTTCATCATGATTGTTTTTGGTTTTCTTTAGCTAGTTGTGTTATTTTGGCAGAGTTCACAGAGGACTCCTGTGTGTGTACTCTGTCACTATCCTCCTGAATCAGTACTAATGTTATAGCAAACAATCTTATCATAACTCTAGTGCTAAGATGATCTGATAGGATCTCTATACAGTAGGAAAGGAATGCACCAAAGGTGTTTTTTAAGACGTTTCAAGAGGAGACATTTTCCATCCATAGCAGCCCAGGCCTATGGAGCCCGAGCTTTATTAAACATTTGCTATGTGTTGAGGAGAACTTTGTGGACATTTTGGAATGACTTCACAAGTATTATGGGCTTTGGGGCTTCTCTCCTCTTACTATAGATTTGGCCATAATCTAGTATCTGGATATTGTCATGGAATTTAATTATTTCAAGATGAAACATGTAGTTATTACATTCTTCCATGTAATAAAATATAGCAATTTAATTAAAAAAATACATCTTGTATATATCTACAGTATATATCCTACAAAGACTGAAATGCCGAAAGTTCTGGACTCCTTGCACCTGAAAACTAGAACACTATGTATCAATACTTCCAGCTGTTGATTGAGATGGTAAAAGAACATGTGCCGTGAAAGTGGTCATTCCTCTCATGGTTCAGTGATCTTTTCCATGACTAACTATTGTTTGTGAAATGCAATTATAGAGTAAAGGGCTGTACAGAGACAGAGCCATGTGTGTCACAGGTGGGCTATAGGGCAGGACATACAGTAATGTGTGTGTGTGTGTGTGTGTGTGCATGCGTGTGTATGCGTGTGTGTGTGTGTGTGCCCACGTGTGCGTGCACACGTGTGTGTGTGTGTGTGTGTGTGTGTGTGTGTGTGTGTGTGTGTGTGTGTGTGTGTGTGTGTGTGTGTGTGTGTGTGTGTGTGTGTGTGTGTGTGTGACATTGCGTGTGCTATCTGCTTCAGAGAGTGAGAAGAGGAGTCAAGCCAAACATTCAGTGTTGTTACGTTAACCAGAGGATGGAAAATCAGGTGTTGATCTTAATGTGACCCTCAGAGGGCTTAACAGCCAAAGCGCTATCGTCTGTTGAGATTGATGAGGACAGAGTTTCAGCAGATATTTTTCCAACATCGTTGCGTTGCATCTCCTCCGCACTGGAACATGTCTGCTTCTCCTTTAACACAGCAAGAAGGTTCTCATTGACATCATGTCTCACTTAGTGGCTAAAATAGTTTAATAGGACGCTTTATGCAAGAGGAGCTGTCAGGACTAGCAGTCATTGCACTTTCAAGTTCTTAACTAGATTAGGATTATGGTGCCCAAGTGGTCTAAAAAGCTATGGAACAGAGAGGCCACGAATTCTGTGCAACAGTGTTCACATAGGCTACATTTTCCATGCACTGTCATTGAAATCAGATAACAGCGATGTAGGGTCTCAACTGCCTCGGAGCTGGTAGGAATTCAGTGCCTTGCTCAAAGGCACTTCAGCAGAGCAGTCGGTGGGCCAAAAAACAAAACAGACGTGTGAAGCCAAGCCCTCTGGACTGAATGGTGGTCTCCACTAGGTCACCCCGGGCATGCCACCGCCGAATGTTGGCTTTGGTAACCGCCAGGGGAAACAGAGAAGAAGGAGAGGGATGGGACTTTGGCTAGCAGAGGCAGAAATGACATTTCGGTGCTAACTCTGAGCTGCTTTCTGGTCGGAGCTCAAAAAGAAGCCGCGGCAGCTCCGCTCGGCCAAAGTAAACTGGGACCTGAGCAGCGGCGTCTGGGATGCCTGAGGAAAGGCAACAAACGTCAGTGTGCCCGCAATTCTCACTGTCTAATGGCTGACTGACTAATCCCCGATATTCCTCCATGATCTAAACCGGCAGCCTCTCTGCAGCATGCGAACACTGTGGTATTGTGTCCCTCTGACGCTGTGATTCATGTGCTGGCACTGCCTTTTGGATCCCTATACTGTCTTCTATTCTTCTCATCCTCAGTCAGTGCTGTGCGCCATCGTTTCAACACCAAACTGGAGCCTGATTGTTTATGTAAAGGATTTGCCTCTGTAATACTGCCATCAATCACGGGTGTCAAACAAGGTCGCAGACAGCAGGAGGACACAAACACTCAGAGATTAGACTATTTGTTTGCGTGACAAGTCTTTGACAAGTTATTGTAGCCTTTAATGTGGAATTTAATGGAATTGTTAGCCGTGAGTGTCTTGCAGAGTGAGTTTGGCAGTACTCTCAAATTCACTATTGATTACACTGGTTCTTTGTGCACTCCATGACACCACCACTTAATGTCGCAATAGTGCCCTCTACTGGCAAAAGCCGGGAAGATTGCAACTGGACTTCTCTGTCTTCTACACACAACAAAGTTGATCTTTGAATTGCTTGTGTGGGAAGATATATTTTATACATAACATAACTATAGAAAATACAATAAAAAGGGCTTTTTATTCTATTTTCTATATATAATACTTGGGTAAAAGAAAGAATGTATTTTGTTAATGGAGAAGCAAACGTATGCTTTGCCATTTCTTTGAATGATGCTTTGCTTGTTTTATTTGAATATACTGTAGTGTCACCAACTTTAATTCGAAATGATCTCACCACTTTCATGTATTTGTTGGATTCCATAAGCATTTGATCTGACCCATCTCTATTGTGTCTCCTCAGGTCTCCTGTATGCTGGTGCCAGATCAGTGCTTCACGATGAAATTGAAGAGATGAGCCTGCAGCGAGGAGCCCTGTCCCTGCAGTTCCTGCCACTGGAAGCTAACTGATTCATACTACCCAGAGGACCATGCCCCTGTCTCCCAGATAGCATTTCTGAGGACCAGGGCCTTCACAGCACGCCTTCGTGCACCATGGCAGGAGAGACTCAGCGTAAGTACGTCAAAGAGCTGGCCGCTGAGTCCAAACTGCAGGATGAGGGGACGACGCTGGAGCAGCAGAGCGACAAAACCACAAACGACTCTTCAGAGCACTTTTCGAGGACGGGCGCTGAGGCCCGGGCCAGCAGCAGAGGGGCCAAGATTGAGAAATTAGACAAGCAAAGGGTCTATTCTCAGCAACGCGAGGCTGTAATACGGCCACAGCAGACCGGGAAGATTGACTTCAGGTCACTGCAGAACAGATCAAAATACGCCACTGACAGGACTTGGCAGAGTGGCAAAGGCAGCCCGCAGTCCCCGAGCGGAAAGGGCCGCAGCCGAGAGAAGGGCAAGCGGTCGGGGAAGTCGGAGCGTGGCAACCCTCAGCAGCTGTACAGACTGAGCATCACAAATCCACGCTCCAACCCCAACATCGGCATTGCCTACCCACAGCAGAAGGTCTCGCCACCCAAGAAGCTGGAGGCCAGTCGTGGCCCAGTCACGGGCAGCTACAGGTTCCACGTGCCCAGTATACCAGAGAGAGAGGCCGAGCTGCAGCAAGAGGAGCTCAACTACAGCCGCTGCTTCCAGGAGGCCTCCTCCTCCAACCTTACCTCCCCAAGCTATACCTCACAGGCACTGGGTTCCTCAGGTGGAACCTCCACCCACCAACATCCACCCCTTTCCCAGCAGCAGCAGCAGCAGCAGCAGCAGCCAGCCCCAATGGAGAATAACAATTCCCAGCCTGGCAGCCAGCTGCTCTTGTCAGACTTTCAGCTGAGTGGCTCTAATGCATGGCAGTCTCCTGAAAGGACTTTTAATGGTGCTAACTTTGGGATTTCGTCACAAAAATCCACTGCCCTCTCAGAGGCCAACAAGGCAAGTGCATTTGTGCCTGGTCCATTTCAATATGGATATCAGTTTCTGGAAGAATCCACCTCTGACTCTTTTCCGTGTGAACAGAACCCCCAGTCCCAAGACTTTACAGACCCCTCCCTCGCCCACAACTCTTTTTCCTTTACATCTGGGGAGGGCCAAGACATTGCTCAAAATAACTCTCAGTTCAGTAATGAACAGCAGCCAGAGGACAGAACCGCTTATCCCCACCCCCCGCCATCGCAGTATATGCAAGCTCCACAAGGGGCAGTGTCCTCAATGCACTGTCCCAGGAGTCTGAGTGAGGACTCAGCCAGCAGTGACAGCTCTGGCTCCAGCTCGCAGCAGTCGGAGCAGGGGAAAGGTGCCCTGCCAGAGAGCACAGAGGCTTTTGGACATGCAGACAGTAGGGATGCAGTCACCACCTCGGGGAGTAAGAGGAACTGCCACCCCAAAGACACAGCTGCCAGCCAGAGAACACTCATCCAAGGAAGTGTGCACCATGCAAGAAATGTTGCACAAGGTCCGAGCTCCCAAATGCACTTTCCGAACAAAACATACAACAGCCCTCCCCTCAGTAACATGCACATGGGTTCAGTGCCTTTTGATAAAAATATCAACAACAAAGTTCATAACAGATTGCCACATTCGTGGGAGGGACCTAATAAGACATATTCACCAGCCGATCAAAACACAATTCCATATGCTGATATGAATGATAAGTTTCAGTTTCAGAATCAGCCGGCACTCGACCAAAGGCAAAACTCATCTAAAAATGGCAGAATGGCGTGGCAGCAGATACGCCTAACCTCTGCCATGCCCAGCCAAAACAGAATTGAGTTATCTCGCCAAATAGGCAACCAAAAATTGGCTTACATGGTTTCCCCCTCTGACTGGCAAGATGATAGTAAATCACATAAAAATAGCTCCCTGAAAAGCCCCAGCTCGTTTCAAAACAGCAGACCTAGTGAAGGTTTTTCTAACCAAAGACAGGAAACTGTCAAGCACAGCAGTAGTACAATGTCATCTTTTAAAGTAGAGATGAGCCATGCACAAGTCTGTGAGTCCAAAAATAAAGCTACATATTTTGGACTTAACCAATCTCTTCCAGGGGCATCGTCAAGAAACTATGGCTATCCACCATTACAAGTTCCACCTATGGGACTTATGATGGTGTCACCTTATGAATCCCCCTTGCCCTCCCCAGGCCATAACCCCACATCTAGCAGTACTTGCTCCTCCCTCTCTCCAGCATCGACCAGCCCTGTTAACCTCAGTTCAGAGGACAGTCAGATGTCAAAGGCAGGTCCCCCTCACCCATTTTATCATCAGCACCAAGCCAAAAATCAATTACCATCAGATCACCTCAGCACTAACCCTCACCAATTTCATTCTGATGCCCCCCGAAACCTTCCTTACGCACCAGACAGAGCCAAAGACGACATTATGAGCTACCTGCAAAACAGTGTACATCCAAAGACCGCTATGGATGGAAATAAGGGTTATATGGATAGCTTCGGGGTGGATCATCACCAGCCTCCGCCACCATACTCTGCACATCAGTTAGCCACCTCTTTAGCCACAGCTAATCTGGACCAGCTAGACGTGCTTCTGACGTGTAAGCAGTGTGATCAGAATTTCAACAATCTGGCTTCATTTCTAGCCCATAAGCAATACTGTGCTCAGCATGCTTTTGCACATAACGACCTCAAAGATATGTCCAAGATGGAGGAAAGCAGAAAGTTTCACGCCGAACTGTCAAAAATTGCATCTTCTGTGTTGAGTGTCCCTATGTCGAGGTGCCCCTCTGAACTTCATCTCTCTCTTTTGGGCCTCAATAAAAACGGAGAGCTGATATCTGACAGTGAGACAAAGGCAGACAACAAGGATGACCCAATGAAACTTAGCTTGTTCTCTGGTCCTGGCCACCTTCCTGTCCCCCTTCCAGATTTGGAAATGGAGGATGCCAAATTAGACAGCCTCATCACAGAAGCTTTGAATGGACTTGGATATCAGTCAGACAATGCAGAGATAGACAGCAGCTTTATAGATGCATTTGCTGACGATGACCTCGCCACTGTCAAAGCAACGTCAAACAAACAATCTCTGAAAACCAAAGAAGCCTTGGTCTTTGAGAGCAAAAGTAAACAAGCAACAGATGATGACAGGACTCAGACACAGGGAAAGTATCTTTATGACTCAGACATAGAGAGCCCGGAGACAGATAAACAGTACACAGAAAGCAAACTTGAGAAAATATCTCTGAATTTGGAACGAGATGAGAAAATTAACATAAAAAAAGGAGTGTCTCATAAAAATTCAAGAATCGCCTCCGGGGGAAAGACGAGGGAACAAGACATTAAAGTGAGAGAGGCAAGAAAGCTGTGCAAGAGTGAGGATGGAAACACGAGTTCTCCAAGATTTCTCTTATCCAGCAAGTTCTCGGAGCGTTGTGGCGTTAAAAACTTTCAGGACAGCTCTGTATTTAGGGGGTCGACCCCTTCGCAGGCCTCCACGTCCCCAACCGCAAGAACTGCAGTCAAAGAGACTAAGAGGAAAAGAACTGGAGGGGGAACCTGGAGCAAAGAACTCATTCACAAAATCGTTCAACAGAAAAATAAGCTCCATAAGCTCCATGTTAAAGGTACCAAAAACCTCCAGTTCTCCCTGGTCATGGAGAGACTGACTCCCACTGTACAGAACCCCGCATTCGGAGAATACGACTATGTTTCAGACTCAGATGATGAGTGTGAGCCCGTCAAGATAGCAAGCCAAGGCCGCCTGAGCCAAAGTAGCCGTTGTAAATACACATACACTAAAGAGTGCAAATGGAGAGCGAGAAGTGAGAGGGACCAGGCTGCATGGAGACATGAGTCAAAGGAGTGTTTTGAGGTGAAGAAGAGTGAAGAGGTTTCCCTCTCCCCTGACAAGCATGTTTCTTCTCACCAGAGACTCAGGAGGAGGGGAAGCAGGTCCTCCACGAGCAGTGAACTCAGCACATCTGTCAGTGTTTCTAGCGACAGTATCAACAGCCCCAAAAGCACTGACCGCACTGACTCAGACTGTGAGAAGAAGATGGAAACCAAGAGGAAAGAGACCCCAGACCCAAAAGTCTACGAAAGGTGCTCGCCACAGAAGTTGTGTAAAGAGTCCAGCACACTAGCACTGACATTCACTAAATCTGTCAAGAAGTATAATACTGATAAAGATGTTCTTTCTGATAGCAAAGACAATGCAGAGGCCCCAAACAGCTGTCATTCGAATACACACGATGTCGATCTAGTGTCATCCCCACATAAGGCATGGGAGCCAATCAGAAACCCGGAAAAATGCAGAAGCTCACACACAATCTCAAGAGAGAGGCTGGAGCCATATAGCAAAGAAACTGGCACAGCACTCAATTCTGACAGAAGCAGCCCACAGAGAATAGACAGAAGTTGCCCCAGAGAAGAATCAACAACACAATCTAGCACTATAGATGCCAATCAACTACAGTTTGACTCACACTCGCCCACCATCAACAGAGACATTGATTTTAATAACGAGAGGAACACAAAGGGAAAATCTGTGTGCAGAAGAAGAGACAGCGAGGGACCCCGAGCTGCACAGCCAACGCTATCAGACAGCAGCATATTTGAAAAACAGAGTGACAGCGTCTGCATGGTGAAAGAGGCCATTACTTTAGCCAACGACTTGGACCCCAAGTCGGCATCTCTTTGCGCCTCTCTGATGGATGAGGTGTGCCTGTCCCCAACGGGAAGCCCAGGCCCACTGATACAGAAAGACACGCCCCACCTCATGCCCTACCCCCTGGACCACGACCAGGGACTCATGAAATCCCCACTGTCATTCGACACCTCCTCCATGTTTGGGGACCTCGCAGGTTTTGACAACGGCCTTTACGCAGATATGCCAATGCAGAAAGAGAGTTTCAGTGCAATAGAAAATACAATAGATAAAAAGGAGGAGTTTGTATCATCCTTCTCTCCCTTTCTGGAACAAAGGGACTGGGGCCTTATGGTGGATGTCAACCCAGTGCTACCAGATGAGATATCTCAATACAAAGGCAACTGTGAGAAGTCAAATGAAAAGAAATCAGATTACAATCATGTTTCTTTGTCTCTGCCAGAAAAAATAATGGACTACAGCACACATCTCAACAGCTGCGCTTCCGAGGATGAGCTGGAGATCAAGAGAATAGTGAATGAACTTGAAAACCAACTCCAGACAACTAAGATGCAAAGCAGCCCACCATTACTATCCGAGGATGTCCCGAAGCAGTTACAAATGAGCAAGTTTTCCCCTCTACGTCTGGGTGATGAATCGGATGATGGCGCTGGTCTGGATATGAGTTGCCCTGTGCCAACCATAGACGTGCCAGTGACTAGTATGCCAACAGAACATTTCACTGAGCCAAGTCTCCCATGGTCCAGTCCCTTCCAGTTTGAGTTGATGGGTGGACACCACACTCCAACGCACAATGAACCAGGCCCCCTTGAACATTTCACTGAAAAAGAGGATGATACCCCAAATTTGATAACCACAGTCTCACACATTGAACACTCTCAGCTGCATCACAGCCAAAAATCTGACACAAATGTTGAAACAGAGACTCCCACAGAAACAAAGGAGGAGATTTTAGAACAAAAGAGATATGCTGAAAACCTGATGAAAAGCCTGGAGGTCATTTCTGATTCCATATTCAAAAAAGAACCCATTATCACAGAACAGGGTGAGCTGAGTGTCACCTCTTCCAAGAGTCAACAACATCTCGAAATTGAATGCCAGGCGAGAGGAGATCAAAGTGAAAAGGAGGCAATTACCGAGAAGGAGAATATATTATCACCTCCAAATATCAATGAGCGGAAGGATGATATTGAATTCATTTTGAATGAGTCACAGTCATCTCTCTCTAACAGCATTGACCCCGCAGTTGATGGAAAGCAGACAATTTTACCGCAGCCAAGTGAGCCCATAGAAAACAATGATAGCAGGGCAGAGGCTAAAGTCCCATCGGTCGAGGAAGATATTCCTGAGGATAGTAATATGATTACTGCTCACTGCTCAGTTATGGAGGTGCACGACTCACATGTGGCTGAGGAGACCTGTGAGAATAGTCAAGCAGAGGACAACGTGAACAGACTCTTTAACAGCAATACTGACTTCCCAGAGCATTCTAGCATCGATGAGCACGAGGAAGCAGAGGCAGTGAAGGCAATAACGGATCAATGTGGCAGCCATCCCTCGCCCCCGGCTCTAACGGACAACAGCCTCGATCTGGGCGAGAGCATGGAGGATGTGGTGGGAGAAGCAATGGAAGGACATATATCCAGTGATAACCATAATTTGGACGACTTTTGTTCATCACCTCCTGGAGAATTGAAAGTGGAGTACTCAGACAATTTCAGCGAGGAAAGTGAACGTGCTGTTGACATACCAAAACACGATGATTTGATCGAACTTGCCACCTCTCAAAATTGCAGCGCTCCTCCTGAGATTTACAGTCCTGATCCAACAACTGCTATGTCAATGGAGATAGTCACCACGGATAAGCCTTGCAGCCCAATACTGATGGAAACCAATGCAGACTGTGCCAGTCACTGCTCACCCTCACCAAGCACTCATTCCATAGAGGGAGAAAGCAGTCTGTTGACCGTCTCACAGTCTGATGTCATGCTGGATACTCATGCCTGCAAGGTCATTCCATTTAATCACAACAACACTGAAACGTGTCTTGCATTTGACACCATTCAGAAACAAGAAGCAGAGATTTTGAATGTTAACGACATCGAAGAACATCTTCCCATTCATCTCATGGCAAGTCACCAGAATTCACCAGGGGATATGGAGGAAAGTCTTATTCTACAATCTGCTCCACCAACCAGTCCTACTTTTTCAACTTCTCCTCACACTTCAGTGGAGAAACTGGACATACATGATGAGGATCCATGTCAGTCACAGAACAAAAGCCATAATGTCAACATTGACCAAGGATCAATTCAACACATGAAATCCCCCCGAAACAAAGATGATAACCAAAATAGCAAAGAATCTTTGCACAGTGATGAACAACTGACCACAACAGCGGAGATGGAGTATGCTTTGATAAGCCCACCTCAACTGGACCTGGGAATCACAGAATGTAAAATGCTCAGCACTGAAGCCACCATACCCTCCCCACTTCCCCTGAGCAGCACAGCAGAGCCATCAGAGGGCCTGACAAAGAGAGACCCACTGTATGATTTCAAGCTTAGCCCACTGAACTACAATGGCATATCAGATGAGCCTCCACAACTAAATCAATATGACTACATCCCAATTTCACCACCCAGTAATGCTGAAGAGAAGCCAGACATCAAGCAAAGTCCTGGAGATGACTGTGAACCATGTGACCTGAGCGTCGACCCCGCACTGATTTTCAACAAAACCCTAACAGTCATAGACACAGAGATACGATTGAACTCAGACCCTGCAGCTAAACTAAGTTTACCAGATGAACCCTTGGACAGTAGCAGCATCCAGGAGAGTATGAAATGCACATGCATTGCATTGGGTCTCCCACCTCAAATCAAAAGCACTGACTCCTCAACTGGTGATGCAAACAAGGATTTGGAGGTTTGCCATAATCCACTTGAATCTATTGAGTATTTGCATCTTCACGCTGATCTCCTGAGCAAGGTTGAAGCAGAGAATTCAGATATTTTTGAGGCTCCCCATGAGAAGGACGCCACACTTCTCAAAAAAGACATTTCAGATGGTCCGCCCACTCCTCCTAAGCCACTCATCATCTGTGAAAATGAACAAATGCCTCTACCAGCGGAACCATCAGAGGAACAACCGACAATAGAGACGGGCCCGTGTCCAACAGTCCATCAAGTACAAGAGGAAATCTCACAAAAAAAGACAAGTGTACAGAACAACACTCCGCAACGAAAGGTCATCTGTGAAATGTGCTCCATGTGTTTCAGGACTGTTCCAGGGCTAAAGAGACATAAGGCCACAAAACATTTGGTCAGAGCAAAAAAACACACCGTCCTAGAAAACACAATGCCAAGCCATCAAGGGAGTATACTTATTTATGAAGCATCACAAACTACAGAGAAAGGCTATAAAGATGATTCACAGACCTGTTTCCCAGCAAGAATAGATGGGTCGTCTGAGACTCTGTGTCCTGAAACAAGTAACAACCTCACATCTAAAACAGCAGAGACGGATTTAATCCTGGAGGGAATGGCAACTGAAACAAGTACATCAGTAACAGTGGATGAAATAGGCCACCAAAATGCTCCCCCGCCAACAAAGACAAAGAAGAATAACAAAGCCAAGAAGAATAAAAATAGTGAGGTAAACATAAAGCCTGACCCTTTCTCCGATGAGCTTCTAAATATATTAAAAACAGACATACTTCAAGCCATAACTCCCGAATTTCAAAACCGTGGACTACAAGAGCCCTGCAAGTCACCTGAGGATAAGATGAAACACAATAAGCATCTAAAGAAAACTAGTAGTGAAACAGAGGAATTCACTCTCCCTGTTGCTTCCAACGGTGGCTTTGAAGATGTATCCAGTTCTCCAACAAAAGAGACAAATGTCCTCAATGAAACTGTGGAATTAAATCAAAACAACACTGAGAGGAAATGTGCAAGTGTGACAGAGACGTCAAACGGGGCAGCAGAAGTATGTAAAGATATGGACTGTGGTGTCATTGTTGACAAGGATATTAGCAGAGAATGCGATGAGTCCAGAGAGGAATTGTATGCTGTGGAGGAGATGTGTGAACAAAAAGGATCAGAAGAAAGCCTGGCCAAAGAGATTCTAAGAAATGTGACAGTTGAGATCAAATGTGAGAAAAACAGCGACCCTTCAGAGGAGGCACACCCTCTGCCCTGCTCCAACTCCTCCCCTCTCAGTCCTCCTGGCATAAGCCCTGATCTGAAGGCCTTACTCGACGACGACACCACATTCTCACAGCTGTTCCCCAGAGATGAGGAAGCCAAAAGGAAAAAGTGCCCAAGGGTTTACAGCAAGAAAAACAAAAAACAGAAGCTATCGCCTAATCCACATCTTACTCAAGACAACCCTCCTCCTGAAATCTCTGCGCAAAATAAAGATCAGCTCACGGAAAACCATGCAGAGCAAACATTGGACAATCAGAACAGCCATTGTGAATATGAGACAATATCTCTTGATGATGCCATCATGTTGAATATGTGTCATAACAGCACGTTGAAGGGCGATGCAAAGCCATTATCCGATGTCAAACAAGCTATGAATGATCATGAGGACCTTCATGAGAAGACTGAAGAGCACGCCAGCGACCTCATAAATCCCCTTGACAGCTCCACTGATAAATCTTCAATGGAATGGAGTGGCTCCAGGGACTACAATGGCTCTCCTGCAGAGCCGGCTGTCTCCTCTGATGCAACCTCCTGTAAAGCAGAAATGCCACCTGGCCCTGCGCCGCCGCCCCCCACCGCCGAGCCAAGTGTCACAGACAATGTACCAAACCTCCACAGCATAGACATTCCAAACATCAACACTACATTTCAACTGCCTGAAATCCAGTTCTTCGACTCGAATAAAGATATCTCAGTGGCTCCTCCCGTCGCAACTGCTGACGCCGAAAATAAAGATGTTGTTGAAAAGTCCAAGAAAGCGACAGAGCGGCGAAGCAGGAAGCGGCAAGATGGCAGCATCAAGGTCAAAGATAAGCAGTACAAGTGCAAGGTGTGCTTCACGTGGTTCCTCACCCTGGGGGAGCTGAACTTTCACAAGCTGTCCCACAACCCCTCTCCACCCCCCACCTGCTACATGTGTGTCCAGCGCAAGTTCAGCTCCAGGGAGCAGCTGAGAGACCATCTGAGGGAGAAACACGCCAAGAACAAGACGGGCATCTGGACCTGTGGAATGTGCTTGAAGGAGATATCGGATGTGTGGATGTACAACGAACACTTACGAGAGCATGCCACCCAGTTTGCCCGGAAGGGCCAGACGCAGGGCTCCATGCTGGGCATTCCAGGCAGCGTCATGCAGGAGACCGCTGTGAAGAACTTTATCACCTCAATCATGCAGCGCCGCCCCAGCAAATCCAGCAGAGAGTCCAGTAAAGCCTCGAAAGAACAAGACAAGGCTGTGGCTGCAGACGGCCTCGTGGGAGAGCGGAAAACTACAGCGGGCGCTGAGCCAAAAGCCCACAAAACTAAAAGCAGCAATGGAGGCAGCGGGAAGCAGAGCACATTAACGCCACATGAGGTCGTCCACAAAACAGAGACAGCAAAAAGTGTGGAGATGCATCCCAATTGCAAAGACCCCTCAAGAGACTGCCACCACTGCGGGAAACAATTCCCCAAACCGTTCAAACTTCAGAGACATTTAGTGGTTCACAACTTGGAGAAGATTTTCCTGTGTCACAAATGCCCAGTCTCTTATGAGGAGCCACAGGAATTAAAAGACCACCTGAAGAGAGCACACGAGGAGGCGGACGAGCTGGATTCAAAACACACCACCCTCTACACCTGTGAGCTCTGTGCTGATGTTATGCACGTCATTAAGAAATCCTTCATATGCAGCACCTGTAACTATACGTTCTCCAAGAAGGAGCAGTTTGACCGTCACATGGAAAAACATCTATCAGGGGGGAACAAGATCTTCAAATTCAGAGGGGTTCTTAGACCTGTCAAAGCATCTGCCTCCAAAGAGGATGATTGTGAGCTGCCCGCAAGTAAGAAGCGGAAGATTGTCACTGACAGTCTGCAAGAGAACAGTTCAGATAGTGGTATCGCCAGCATAGGC
Organism: Poromitra crassiceps; assembly: GCF_964638095.1. NCBI lineage: Eukaryota > Metazoa > Chordata > Actinopteri > Beryciformes > Melamphaidae > Poromitra > Poromitra crassiceps. The sequence continues at coordinate 15,723,610 of NC_139636.1, read as the reverse complement.
TCACTGCACTTAAACCACAACTCTGAAACACATGCTTCCAAACCCACTGTATGCACAGCAGATGACTCCACGCAGACCAGTGCAAGTCAATATCGCAATGATACGAACAATACAAACGTAAAGACCGAGGACATTGCCGAGGACTGCTCTGATCTGCTTGTGGAGCCCAAAAAAGAGGAAATCGACCCCGCTCCCTCACCGAACCTTGATAAAGAGGGTTGTGGGAAATCAATGGCCGAACCCTGTGATGTGAAGGAGGAGGAGGACGAGTCGATCTGCATCAGAGCAGAGACGGCCTCACAATGGTCAGACTCTAAAGAAAATGGTAAAACGGGGGAGGAGAGGGTTAAATCAAAGCAAGGTTCTGCCGAAAGAGCTGACATTGAAGAGAAGAGAGACTTAATTCCAACTCGTGAGATTTCTTTTGTCAGAGAAAATCAAATCATTTCAAAGACACCTGCGTCAGCAAAGCACGAGTTAGCTGCTAATAAGATGGACCGACAGAGGGAGGGTGAGCAGGGGCAAAATACGCATAAAGCGTACAATAACGACGGCAAACAACAAACTTTGATATCTAATGGTGCTGAGCAGCAGCAAGGTAGCAGTCAGACGAAGGACAAAGTCTCCAAAACAAGTGACAACACTAAACACAACAGCACGACCACTAGCAGCTCGCGGGCGACAGAGTCGACACCGGGCTTCCAGTCCAAGGCTTCCTTCAATGCGTCTGTCTCCAGCGAGGACAGAGACTCTCTGAGACAGCAGAAGAAGAGGAAAGAGATCAAGTCGCCCCACAGCCTGCAACGGGTTTCCTCTCCTGCCACGCGAGAGAACTACAGCGTCGACGCTCGGGCCAAAAAGAAGTTCCGCCCCAGCAAGTGTGAGAGTCCGTCTTTGCAACGAAAGTCGGACGGACCCAATGACTATCCCGTTCTCTCCTCGGTACGGGACGACGTCGTGAGCAACAAAATAGTCTCCAAGTGCAAAGCTGCAAACCTGAGTTTGCAGTCAAAGAGAAGTTTGCACGATAACTGCACACCAAAGAAAGCGGAGATTGTGACCCATCTGAACGGGGATTATAAAGCCAAAAAGGGACCTCTGGGACGTCCTTTGCATTCCCCCGTTTCTAAAGTGTCGGCAGTCCCCATGAACAATTCCTTGAATAAGTCGAGGCCAAAGACGGGGGTTCGGTCGATGGAGAGCCATTCCTACCGGACAGCGGAATCGCAGAACCACCTCCTAAGCCAGCTGTTTGGCCAAAAACTCACTAGCTTTAAGATTCCTTTAAGGAAGGACACGTCAGAACCTATTAACTGAAAAGGGGTTTGAGGGATCTGTGAAAAAGAGACTGTAAATTTCACAATGACAAAATGATCGAGACAATTCATTATGGTGAATGAGATTGCACAGCTCTTTTCTGTGAAATGCTTTTCTAAATACTTATGTAGTCACTTTATGTCTTCTTTTGTAAAGGTGTTTTTATTACACAAAATGTGAGGACTAAATGGCAGATATGAATTTTGGGTCAACAATGAGTTATGCTAGTTAGGCAAATCATTGAACTTTTTTTCTGCTATTCCTTTTGTTGGATATTATCCATTTCAGAGATTATATTTCATTCACATAAAAGGAAAGAAAAAAATACTTGAAAATACAGTAAAATATTATTTTTCCCCAAGGAATGCATGTTAGTTTTGCATTCACAACATTATGATCTTAGCAGTTATTGTCTTTTTGCAACAGGACCAAATGACGTCATAACTGACCTGGACTATTGTCTGTGCACCTTTTGTACATGCTTCCCCAAAAAATATCCATTTTGTACTCTCTTTACTTTACTGTACTGCATTGACATTCATTGTATTAATTAGCCTTTTGTATAAACATTAACTGGTGCTACATTATGTTTTATTGTAATGTGAATGCCAATGTCCTCGGAAGGGAGCGTGAGATCTGTAGCAGTTACATTCATCCGACTGTTCTTAATGGTTCTCAGTAGTTTTTTTTTTTTACACTATAAATATACTGTGCAAACCATCCAAGTAGTTCATATGTAGGTGGATAGAAAACAAAAACTTCTTCTGTTGTATAAACTCAGGTGCATACAAAGACACATCACAGTCCTGAGACCTGTATTCGGAGGTTCCTCCCATGCACTGATATTACCACACACAAATCACAAACTCAATCAAACTGTGTCTGTACTCCAACTGTTTAATTATGAATAGTATTTACTAGGACAAAAAAGGTGCTTTATCTTGTTTATACTGTATGTATCTTATATTGTATAATATTGTAGGTAGATTATTTTCTGGTGTCATGCTTAATGTCAAAGTTTTATTTTAATAATGTGCAAAAGAATCAAAGAATGAGAAGAAACAAAGGGAAATGCAATGCCTCTCGCAGGTTGTAAAGTGGTTCACTAAGTGACTCTTTTATAAGTTGGCTATTAAAGATCTGTATTGGTCTCTCCTTGCTCATTTCTTCCTTTTGTTCTTGACATCTTGTGCAAAATGTTCCAACGTCCATCCCTGAGGAGGGCCGCCGCTGTCACCGCACACATCAAACACTCGCAGCAGTGCAGGAAGGCTGCTTGTGCCTGGAGGCAAGAACAGGTGCACAACACACAAGTAGAACAAAAGTCTAACACTCAGCACTTCAATGAGCCAACTCATCATCTGAAAAGATGAGCGTAGATGTATCATTACTACAGGGAGACATTCAACACAAGACAGTTACATTCATCAAACCATTACGTTTGCCTCCGAGAACATTGTAGAGCGAGCGGTAAAGGACTCGTGGAACTCCCACTTCGATCATGTGGCTCTCTCACCATGTGTGAAATGGCTTCTATTTCTACGTGAGCATATTTCCATCATCACATAGGAATAAAAAGCCATAGTACACAGCGGCAGACATGCAGAAACACCGGGGGTGGATGCGAGGAGGAGCGGTGTTCTCACATCATCCAGTAAATTACCCACAGACCTGAGAGAGAGAGAGACAGAGAGAGGGGAGGGGGTAAGAGAAGAAGATGACAACAGATTGAGGAAGGGCAGTAAAAGTAGGCAGACAGGGGAGAAAGTAAAGAGGTTATTTTCTTGCTCCAGGACTCGAGCTCAAGCGCTCAAGCTATTGGGGAATGTAATAAAATGTTTTCTGCTAGCGGTCGAATGCCTTCCTCTCATTCAGACCATTGTGGTTTCTCACTGGAGCGTGTGAATGCTCCGGCAGCGTGTAGACGCCTCGCCTCAGCCAAAAGGAGTAGGGGCCAGATTATGAGGATGGATGAGCGTCTATTGTTGTGTGCGCCCACCTGCTGTAAATGCAGAAAATGAATGTCATTGATCCAGCAGCATTCTCATTACATGAATCAGCTCACACTGACATTCCACCATCAACATTCATTTGAAAAGGGAGGGAATCGCAATGTCATATCTGTTTTAATTTAGCCACACAATGTCAATATAGGTTTGATCAATTACAATTTAAAGGGAAAAGTATGCATACAATATCAGAGATTATACCTTCATCTTAATCTTAATTATTTTATGCAGAAAACAATATTGATTTCACAATAGTAGACTATGTGTAATTCAACACTTGTGTTTTCCCAGTAATGTCCTAGAATAGACTATACCAATGTGAGTGGGTTTAGTATAAAAATGGATGCCAAGTTCACTCTCCCAAGGTAAAAATGCATAGAGCATAGGAGTCTCTTGGCAATCAGGGAGTTGAATAGTAAATGCAGTGTCTGGTGGCTGCGTGATTGATGACTCCGATGACACCTTGGGGCCGTGTATCAAGACATTTGTATGATGCGCCTGTGATAAACATGTCAAACTGAAGGGTCTAAATAGAAACCAAGTGACAATGACACAAGGCTTACTTACTAATTCTGACATCTTATATTGATGGTCTGTGTCGTCCTCACGATGAACCATTTTTATCCTGACTATTCTGGTCTATTATTGCAATTTATTATGCTGATATGAGCTTTTAATCACCGCTATTCTTCTGACAATCTTCGGTTTCCTTCATACTTTTAAGTCTTCAATTGATCAGGCTTTTACCTCATTCTCACGGTGTCCTCCCCGGTGTGTCCGTCAGCTTCCTCCGGGTCCTCTGGTCAGCTCTGTTGATTCAAGACCAAATTAAAGCAAGAGTGTGTCAAATAGAGGGTAGAGGAGTGTGAGCCCCACGCAGCCTATTGTCAGCTCTCCTTTTTATCCTCTGATCTATGAGGAGATCCTCCAGAGGCACAGACAGCCATGCAGGAGCGTGACAGGAACACTTTGCACTTTCAAGTAGAGTGACGTTATCAGTAAGTATGGCCTTGAAATAGCATCTTTTCTCTCTCTCTCCCTCTGTCTCTCTCTCTCGCACTCCATTTCCGAGTCTCCCAGCTGTCTCGATGTCTTCGCTATGTCTGTTCTCCCTCACTTTCTCCCCTGCACTCTCTCTCTCTCTCCCCCCCACGCTATTCTTCTCTCTTATCCATCACTTCCTCCACGCTGTGACTCACCCCTTCTTCCCATCTTTGCTACTCCCTTTCCCCCATCTTCTTCTTCAGGACTGAGCCATAATTCTAGATCATGGTTTGTCATCTTTCAGTGGAAGCATATCATGATGATCTAAAGATATTTTGATATTTATGACAGACATTTCTGCTGTCTAAATTGATGATGACAATCTAATTTTACATAATATGACGTATGGTAGGAATATTACTTGAAAATTAGTAGCCTAATACTCGACCATCATTTATAAAACATTGTTCCTACATTAATAAACATTAAGTAATTCATGAACACAGGCATAAATGTTTTGTTCTTGATTAATAAGTGAATCTATAATGTGTTTAATGGTTGTTTTTTCATAGCCTACTTTATACATGATGGGTTCACCATTTCTAAATTAAGTATATGTCTATATCAAGCACAAACCAGTTATTTGCTGTAGGAGTTAAGTTGTTCATAAGATCATTTAGAAAGTAAGCATTTTTCTATGATTTAGACATGCACTAATGGTTAGTGGGTGTGTCAATAGATGTTTTATAAACACTTAATACTGCAATTCATCATTAATTCAGGTAGTTAGAAAGCCTTTACTAGTTGTGGTCTTTTGTGTGACCTCATCTAAAGTGAGGACTATCCATGACCTTGCAAAGCAAATGAGATTGAAAGGCTAGCAACAGATTATCTTCTCAAGAATTATCGCAAGAATAAAACATGTATAACTGTGTTTATAAATGACTTACTAATGTGTATTAATGTAGGAACAATGCTTTATAAATGATGAATTAAGTATTTAATACTTAACTATAATGCTTCATTGTGTGCAGTTAAGTGTTACCGAATATCTCTGTTTTGTTTGACATCACACCTAACATTACCATCTGGTTCAATGAGATGAACATGAATGTGATTATTTAACATGATTTTGCACATGAACCATATTGTGATAATGATATCAAGAAAAATCCTTGTGATTATCCTGATATTGATTTCAATCATATCGCCCAGCCCTGCTTTTACCCACTTCTTATTTTCCTCCCTCATTTCTAGCTCCCTGATTCGCCTCCCAGCATCTCTCTCCAATCTCACCCTTCACCTAACCTTCTCCCTGTTCCCCTTCCAGCATCTGCCCCCCTCTCTCACCTCCCCTCACCCCTCGCTGCCCCCCCCCCCCCCCCCCCCCCCCCCATCCTGCTGTGGCGTGTGCTGCTGGCTGCCTCTCTCTCGGGGAGGTCGGGAGATCAGGGGCAGATAGAGATGGGCTACTGGTCAGCGGTAATGACATCGAGGCTGGAGGGGCGCTCGGGTCGCCTCTACTGGGAGTCGGGGGTTCCAGCCATCACGCAGAGAGATAAATAGATAGATAGATGGGGAGGCGGTAGCACAAAGGAACGACAGAGCATTCCTTCTCCAAGCAGCCTCTGCATGCAGCACAGGGGGAGATCGCAATGAATTTCCATAGGAGATCTGTGAAATCATTTGTGTTCTACACTGAGAAGGAGTATGAATAATTCAATATAAACAAGTTCCCCCTGGTGTGAACAAAGAGGACAAAGGGATCTTTGAAATCAAGACATCAAACTAATTCTGCCTGTGACAACCATCAAAAACACTGGCTTTGGCTCGCTGGTGCCAAAAATCATCAAATGGCAGTGCTGGCAATGTGAGAATAGACGGGAAACGCTCCCGCACGACTGGAACCTGGAAGAAGAGTCAAGGGAACTGGGGCAATAATAACATCAAAATGAGTCACTGAGCATGTGAACGGATAAAAATAAGACGTGCGTGTGGGGAGAAGAGGGTTTCTTGGGATATGGAACAGTAAACTTGAAAGTAAAGCCAGGATTACTTTGGATCCCCTAATTAATTGCCTCTCACTGGGAAGTCACGCTTCTTTACTGCCAATGGAGCGCCTTTATCTACACCACCATTTGTCATTGCAGCCAGCAGCAGAAAGGGAACAGGCTGTGCACCATAGCTAAATGTACCTGTTTGATGTTCCAGGTTGGCAGAAATAAATGGGGTTGCTGTGCAGGGTCTATGCAAACAAACCAAAGGCTGTTGGCCCGTGTCTGCAATGAATGGAACACTGCACCTGACAGCAGGTGTCTACAGGAGAAGCTGGCCTGATACGTTACACGTACATCTCATCTCAAAGATAGTTTGTTACCCTAATAGATTTCATACATCTCATCTGAAAGAGATGAGTTGTACCTCACCTCAGGTGATATAGTTCCATTCTCTACTTGACAATCTACTAAACTAAATGCAATTCAATGGAAAGCCTTTATTTCAATAACAGACTATAGTGTAAGTCAGCAGATAGCAGATATGGAAAACACTTATGTCTAGGTGGCAAATTGCAGTTTCTGGCTTGACATTTTCAAAATGCACAATTAACGCATTATGAGTCATTTGATCTCATTATGACAGATCAACATATAAATGATAAGCACGGCTGGCCCTGCCGGTCAGTAGGTTTGCTCTTCATCGCTTCAACCTTCATCTTCCTCCACCCCCTCTCCACCACACCTCCAGGGTGTGCATCCTTCCCAGCTCCCCTCCTCTCCTGCCCCTGTGGTTATCACGGCCAATCTAAAAGGATCTACCCTGACATTTGATGTGGCACCAAATTGGATTTCCAGGGTGATTCTCTGCCTGAGCCTCTCGCACAGTGTAATCCACGCTGTGGCTAATTGAGTGGCACGCCAACAGCCTGTGTGTGGAAATGGATGGCTGCTGGTGAAATGCGTCTGCGACCTGCTCTTTTGTCCGACGGTCTGCGACTTCATTAGACAGAGAAAAGGAGAGGGCACTCGCAAAGTCCTGGCTGCCGCCGGATCGTCCAATAGGGAGACACATTTTATCCTCTGTCAATGTCATCTCTGGCTGCTGCACATTGGATGTGACCCAGCACTGCTGTCTGACTGCCTCTGGCATCCATAACTAATCTGAGCAACCGAAAAAAAAATCTATATTCTCTGTAGAAGAGAGAACGGCTCCTAATACTTTGACTGAACTTGTGCCATGGGGAGCACAAATTGACTATTACCAGGTGGTAATTGAGGTGTCGATGGCATATGTAACAGGATGACTCACCCATAGCTATGTCACCTGTCTGACCACCGGTATCCCACAAGGCACAGCGCTAACCTGGCACCATCCCACTATACAGGCAGAGAAAGAGGTCTGTGACAATGACGCAACACGCGAGAAAGCACTGAAAGATATTACAAGCACTTGTCCTCGTCGGGGAGGTGATCTTCTCGCCAAATCCCCACACTATATCATCTGAAATGTCCGCTCTGGGGATCCATGATCTGATTTGGATTTGAATAATTGAGGCTGTTTCCTCGCAGAGGATTGACTGTGGCAGTTCCTTCTTTATTAGAAACTTTGTGTGCCCCCTCATTTTACAGTGAGTACTCGGCGTCCTCACACCCCCTCTAAAATCAGCCATGCTGTAGCTACATAGGCTACACACACACCCCACGCAAATACAGACAGACTGGAATATCGTGCATTATACACTCTGAACACTGAACACACGCTGTGACACAAACAAAGGCTTTTCTAAACACACTCATTACTTTGATCAAATGAGACTGGGGCAGCAGTTAAAGTCGGCACATAACAAAAGCCTCTAAATGAATTAACTCCAAAATAGATGGTAATGTGGTATACGTACCTGCATGCTTTCATTCAGCAGAATCTCCCTGTTTCTCTGTGTGTGTCTGTCTCTCTCTCTCTCACCCTGTCTCTCTGTCTGTGTCTGCTTGTGTCTGCCAGCTCTGATAGTCTAGAGGAGGGAGTCTTCTTCACCCTGTCTCTGTGTCTGGTTGTGTCTGCCAGCCCTGATAGTCTGGAGGAGGGAGTCTTCACCCTATCGTGTCGGGGACCAGGGCTCAGCTGCAGAGACTGACATCATCCCTTCCAGAGAGGAGGCTTTCCCCTCCCGCTATCTGCACCCTCCTCTCTCTCTCTTTCTCTCTCTCTCCCCCTCTCTCTCTCTCCCACCTCTCTCTCTCCCCCTCTCTCCCCCTCTCTTTCTGTCTCTCTCCCTCCCCCTCTCTTTCTCTCTGTCTCTCCCTCTCTCAGCCACTCGCTCGCTCTGTACAGTAGTATACTCCTATCTCTCGTCACTCCCCTGTTCCTCTTTCTCTCTCTCTCTCTCTCTCTCTCTCTGTCCTCCTTTTCATTTGCGTTCACATTCCGCTGCTATTTTTCAAAGCCTTTTCGTGTGAGACTCATTGGCACTAAAATTGTGCCTCTATAATCAGTAGCCTAGACTAGCACATTACTAGGCTATATCTGGTACCCCTGGACTTGTTTTCTGTTGCTCATTATAATCAAGTGTGTGAAACTGTTCACACACAGGGAAGTTATCCACCTGGAGCTTTCCCGCTAGAGGTTTTATTAATAGATGTTTCCCAATTAGCTGCCTTCTTCCTCTCTCTGCCTGCTTTCCATCAGCACTGACATGTGAAAGATCAAGCACTGGATGAACACATCAGGAGTGGAAACCTAATAGGCAGCTGGCTTCCACCTATCCAATTCTTTTAGATCAGCCTGAATGAAAAAGGAAAGGAGCCTCGGCAAGTCTATTGCCTAGCCTCTTTGAGTCTATTGAGATGGATGCCTGGCGTGCATCGTGCCTGCCTGCCTGCCTGCCTGCCTGCCTGTCTGCATGCTGTGGTGAAGAACGGTGGTGCTGTCCGTGGTGCTGATCACAGCTGAAGGAGACATCACTAAGGACAGGCAGTGACCCTGCAGACCCACAGAAAATAGCCTTGAAAAGAGCAGGGGAGGGGGGGGGGGGACCTGTTTCAGTTACACACACATACAGATACGTCCACCTCCCAGCCGCCTCCGCCTCCCGCGGGCATTTCTCTACGTCTCAACTCATTAAGGCTTACATTCATCATTGTAAGGTAACAGTGGCAGGTGGGATTAAAATGGATTAGCCCTATTAAAGAAATGTGTGGTGCATATTACACCGACACCCGCCTGCACACAGTTGTCCACAGAGCCACCTGCGTTTCACTGAATGCATAGAGCTCGGTCATTAGTGCAACGTGCAGTGCTGTAATCTGTTATAACGCATGCATGCCCATACACACATACACACACACACGCACACAGCCAAGTAGAGACACAAAAAGACAAAGGTAATGTGGTGACAAGTCGGATTGATGTCAAGGTGGCAGACCGGGGGGCTAGACTGATGCTGCTTGTGTTGCTGCTTTTCTGCCACTCTCACTACGGACTGCTTTTTGTTGTCTTAACTCTCGTCTCAAGAGGTAGCTTTTAGAATCTCTCCTCCTTGTTTCCATAGTGACACTTTCCCTCCTTTGTGTGAGAGCGTTTGAGTGTATTTCAGACACAGAGAGAGAGAGAGTGAGAGAGAGAGAGAGAGAATTAGAGAGAAGAGAAATACGGGCGTGAGGAGGGAGAGAGAGGGGGAGGATGACAGAGAGATAACTTGGTTTCGTTATATTTATTTGCTGCAAAAACAAATCCACAGCCAGTTTTTCTATATCAGGGAAAGCCTCCTCCTTTCACTAATTGGTTTGTTTTCACTTTTCAACAGTAAATTGTTTCACTTTTGACTAATCGCTCTGCGGCTGCGGCACATCAAAAACAATAATCTTGTTACTTAAAGGGTGATACCACCAATTTTACTTGCTGTTTCAGTGTCACTCTTGCCTTTGTGAGAGTTAATTGCTCATATTGTTTGTTGAGGGGTTTCAGTTGAGATACTTGGTGTACTGTACAGTACATGTTGTGCTAATTGAACATTGTGTGGGTTTCTAGTGCATCTGAAAATGCACCTTAATTTTTTTTCTTTTTAGAAATTGATATTTAATTTTGTTTTAATCTACTTAAATCTACTTACATAAAACAAAAATGGTAACACTTTACAACAAGTCAATTGATTCATTATTAGTTAACAGTTAACTAAGCCAGGCCAAAAATGTTACATCCAGCTGTAAAGCAACATTAGTCTGGTGTGACAGAGCCTGGCTCTCAAAATAGGATCAAGCTCGTGTCTAGTACAATCCAAACCTTGTCACAATAACACAGAACGTCTTTGCACAGAAACATCAAGCCAGAAGTCTCAAAAGCGATGGGAGCAGCCTACCTGTTACAGCATGGGGCGACGACATCTCAACAGCCCAGCTTGTGTGGCCAGCCCAGTCGGTAGTGTGGAGGCCAGATTCAGGCAGCCTCAGCTCATAAGACGCTTCTTAAAACAAAGGTCACACACTCTAACACATGAAAAAATAGGGAAAACTACGATAGAACAGGGGCTCCAGAGAATCAATGGCTTGGCTTCAAACAATGGCAGAGAGGGGAGCTGCACACCTGAAAATGCCAGAAATATAATCTCTAAGCCACTCCCACTTCCTGTTTGACCCTCTGATGCAAAGACGTAAATTAACATATTATAATTAAACAAGGGGGTGTCTGACAATACATATCAGTCACATATCACTCTGTGACACTGGTGTGTGTGTGTGTGTGTGGGGAGGTTTCGAAAAGTCCACTTTTTTTAAACATGCAGATATAAGTGATTTTTCTTTATGTTTTTTTTATTTTAGACATTTTATGCTTTATTGACAGACATAGACAGTATAGTGAGAGAAAGATACAGAGAGAAAGAGAACATGCAACAAATGACCACAGGGCAGATTTGAACCCCGGTCACTGTGGAAGGACTGAGGCAACGGAGTTTACATGTTTCACACTCAACCCAATGAGCCACCTTCTGAGCCTCTTCTGACATTCATTTTAAAGTAATTACTTCATTCAACAGCCAATCAGAAACAACCCTTCAACAACAGACAGGTAGGTCTGTGGGTGTGTCTGCGTGGCTGAGTGGGCAGTGCAGTTGTCTGTGTTCTAGAAATCTAGATAGACCAGGGGTCAAAACCTGCTGTGGGCCCCCTTCTTTGCAGTATAGTTTATTGAAGAACATTTATTTTAACACTAATATATTCAATGAATTAGAAGTGTAATAGAAACAAAAAATGGGTTGTTTCTAAAGGGGGGTTTGGGGAAGGCTAGACCAATATGTGGGGGTGCTAAGAAACAAGAGTCTTGTCTTGTATCCTTCTTGTCAAACCTACTTCAACAGTCAAAGATCCAGGTTTAAAGCTACAATACGAGAATGCGACAAGAGGAAGTGGGCTATAGCTCACCCAGATAAACATGTGGATGTTGTGGAATGTTTGAAGGTTGTTTGCTCAATCCCTGCCTCAGGCAGCACCAGCAGTGCTTTTCTTATCATCACCAGTAGTTTGAACACTGATAGAAATAAGCTGATGAAGGAGGCTAGGCACTCTCTGACTCTAGCTCAGTCAGATCAACAGCTGCTCACTCCTTCAATCCCAACCCAGCTCACTCTTTATGCTCTGTGTTGTCAGTGTGAACACAGTGTGTAGGATTCAGAATAGAACCTCCAAACAGCTCATAGCTCAGCAGGATGCGTCACTGTGTCTCTGTTGTTACCTGACAGGTGGACTATTGGTTCGATTCCCGATGGAGGAATCATATTACAGCACTGCCGTGTCTTTAACATCACCAGCTGTTTACGCCTAGCGGCTGGCTTTAATATCCTCAATTTAATTAGAAGTGTAATAAAAACTAAAAGAAGATTGTTACGCCTATTTCCACTTTTATTCAAATACAAATAACTTTGCTGCCTCAAAAATCTCAGATAAGGTTCAGTCTGTGCACATCCCGGGTTAGAACTCACAACCTCTTCCTCTGAAGGCAGCTGACACACAGTGAACCATGAAGGCAATGCCACTGATCCTCTATTTCTCTCTATAGGTCAAAATGTGGAAAAGGCTATATTTTAGCTTTTAGTCAATTTAGAAATAGTTAAGTAGACTTGGTTATGGCAAGAGATTAATTTCTGGACTTCCAAACATCAATTTAGACTCTAGGTCACCTTTCTAAATTGATTAAAAGCAACAATACATTATAACAATTTTCTGGTTTCAACCTTACTATTTATATAATTCATGCTAATTTCCAGTTTTGGCGATGAATTAACTCATCATGGTAATTACTCAATTTGCCCAACATGCAACTCTTAACAACCAAGTTGAATTTCATCCACTAGGCATAAATATGACATTTCAAT
>NC_139636.1:15705941-15708441 GCF_964638095.1 Poromitra crassiceps | reverse complement strand
AAAGAGATGGGAGACCGGTTTGAGGAACAACATTTCTCCTCCATCGGGAATCGAACCAACAAACAGCCTGTCATGCAGAGACAGATAAACAGCTGCTCATCCTGCTGAGCTGTTCTCCAGTGGGTGTTAGAACCTGATTTCTACAAGTCTTCATACTGACAACAACATGGAAGACATAAAGAGTTTGACAAGTGGGCTTTGAACCAGTGAACAACAACATCACAAGCAGCAGTTTATCTCACTGAGCTATAGAGTCAGAGAGACTTCACCTTGTCTTCTTCATCAGCTTATTTGCTTAGTGTTCAAACTACTGATGATAAAGAAGCATCACAGGTGGAATCCTACAATCTCCAACTTGTATTTGTTAACATTTCTGAAGCCACAGTCTGATGCAAGGATCGAACCAACAACTGGCCCACGTCCTCCAGCATAGGGCAGGGTGACATGGCCCAAAAATCATATCGGCTGAATGATGACACACAATATAATTGATATCTATATTTTCTATTTTCTATTATTTTAGCCACATTAATTTACACAATTCCACATTAAAAAAACATTATGTTTTCCTTTATTGCATAATAGATATAGGTTTACTTACACCTGATTCATATTTCATAGCTTCTTACCTTTCAAACAAGGCCAGACATGTATAGGCCTTATGGTTGAGGAGCTATCCTGATTTATTTTGGGGTATATCTGTCTAGGCGAGAAAACACCCCAAAGCACCCCGGGCTTAATACTTATTACGAATTATTTAGCATTAACTAACGGTTTTTAAAGTGTTACCACAAAAATCAATAATAAACCAATTTCAGTTTAAACATATGCTATTCTCCATTGTTGTTGTTGTTTTTTTTGTTTTTTTTTCAATAGGGGACAGTGTACATTAATGAACATTTTAGCAAAATGTAAATGCACGACAATTGCAGTCACAAGACTGATTTTCATTGTTAGTCCCCCTGCCAGAAGGTACAGGCCTTGTGTCCTGATGGGAAAAAAGTAACATGGTGCAAATATACAGGATTAAAATAACATCTTATCTCTAAAGACAAGTGCAGCAAGAGAAAGAGAGCTAGCTAATACACAAGTATACAATCAGAATAACTATATTCTTAAAAAAGTTTAAGATCTACATAGAAATTTAAACAACAAATATTAAAAGAAAGGAATGTACAGCATACTACCCACATAGCAATACAGTAGAACCGTTCTTGTTCTTTACCCCTAACTATGTGTACAGGTTTGAGTGGACTTCAGCCATCTCTTCATTTGACCTTTAAACATGCTCAGCGTTGGACATTCCCTAATAGAGGATGGAATTGTGTTCCAGAGTTTGCCACCCTTGACAGACAAAACCGTCTGGCCAAAGGTGGTGCACCTGTATGGGATGACACAGTCGCCTCTGACTGAGGTTCTGGTGGTTCTGGATGTGGATCCAGATACAGGTCTCCGCTTGATGTACTCATTTAGCGGGGGAGGAGCAAGGCCATTTAGAACTTTGTAGATGGTGCAAGCATATTTAAAGGTAATGAAGTTGCTGAAGCTTAGGAAGTTTATTTGTTTATTTATTTGTTTATTTAAACGGATCCCCATTAGCTGACGCCGTAACGTCAGCTAGTCTTCCTGGGGTCCAAGACATTAAAATACATTTAATACAATAATAAAACGTTATCAGTGTATTACAAAGAACTAATAAAAATTTGAAAAAAAAAAAATCATTTTTACAAAACTCTAGTATTGCATAAAAAAAAAAATCAACAATAAGAATACAACAGATTAAAAAAGCACTATCAAGCTGTTATGTAAGAGTTAAGTGTTGAGTGTTAAGTATATGAAGCCGAAGTTTCCTTTTAAAACAGGCTTTTTCTCTGGTGTTTCGAATCTCATTTGGAAGACTATTCCAAAGTACAATAGCCCTATAAAATGCAGCTCTCTTCATGGAATTGGACTGTGGTCGAGGTAAGCTTATCTGTCCAAGTCTGAAGTTGTGTTTAACCAGAATGTTACAGTAGTCATAGGAACAAGGTTTTTTGTCAAATACTTTCAAGGCTCTCTTATAAAGTGACTCAAGTGGTTTGAGTGTGGAAGTACATGTGAGTGTGTCTTATTGTGTGAATAAGAGGAAGAACGAACTCCTCAAAACTGTTATTGGACCATGTCTGACCATGAACTGTAAGGACGTTGAGGACTTTTGTTGAACTGAAAGAATATGTTCAGTCATAATAACACATTTCTCAGTAATAGAAAAACATGGGAAACAATGGTGTGAGGTATAGGCATAGACTGGTATAGGTAATCATTAACAACAAAAGAATGGTGAGTGTTCACTTCCCTTTCTATCAATTCTATCATTGAATCATAGTTGTATTGAATGTGAACTCAGCAGGCAATAGTGAAACACATGCAAAATGTCCTTCAGGGGGACGTCTATAAGTTTGTGGCATGCAGTGTGTAATGAATTATTAATTATGGATATTAAATGGCTGAATTTATCACT
>NC_139636.1:15588441-15700941 GCF_964638095.1 Poromitra crassiceps | reverse complement strand
GGGGGGGGCAGTTCCAGCTGAGTGTATCCATCATAGTATGCTTCCCCGACACATTGGTCAGCAGCAGTAGGTGGTATGATGGGGCTGAAGTGTAAGTGGCTCTCAGAATGCGGGATAGCCTGTCAGCCGGGGACCCTTAGGGGCCCGGCTTCACACCATGTCTGGGTGTAGAATGGCCTCTGCACACTCTGTCTCATTCCCAGAGTGTCTGGGTGTGTGTGTGTGTGTGTGTGTGTGTGTATCGACAGTCTACACAGTGGCTCATCTCTCTTGTTTTGTGCGTGTGTGTGTGTGTGTGTGTCTGTGTGTGTGTGTGTGTGTGTGTGCGTGTCTGTGTAAAAGAGAGAGAGAGGTGAGAGAGAGAGAGAGAGAGAGAGAGAGAGAAAGTGCGAGGGTGTTATAGTGGGTGGGTGTAAATCTCCGTCCGGGCAGCATGTTGGGATGGGTGTTTGGGGACTGGTTGGAGAGCTGGCTCACAGGGGCCCAGATTGATGAAGTGATGGTGATAGATGGAGGTAATAAAGGGCTGGATGTCCTGTCGGTTGCCTGTGATGAGGCTGGTATGAATCACCCGTCTGGGGGCATGACGCTGCTCAATCCCCAGGCCTTCCGCTCTCTCTTCCGTTTATCTGCCTACCTTCTGACTCGCCATCATTACGCCCGACTGGAACACAGTATAAACATTCAACAGCATGCCATTAAAGCTGGGCAATATATCAATATTATATCGATATTGTGATATCATTAGAGACTAGATATCATCTTAGATTTTGGATATCGTCATATCGTGATGTGGCATAAGTGTCTTTTCATGGTTTTAGAGGCTGCATTACAGTAAAGTGTAGGCTACATTAACGAACCACATTACTGATGATTATTTAATTTATATAAAAAAAAACAATGTGTAAATATTTTGTGAAAGCACTAGTCATCCCTACAATATTGTCGTAATATTGATATGGATGTATACAAGGGATCAGTGTTGGTAAACAAACGGCAGCTTAGTTATAATGGGACCCTATGGAGCCAGCCTTGAGTGTCTCTGCTAGCAGGCTGTGCTTTTAACTAAATTCACTTCATTTTAAAAACTGACAGTTCACACAACTTTAACACGACATACATATATACATCAGACCCCTTGAGCTACTTCTGCTCTCACCCAGACTGTCAAAATATAAGCGATGTGATGTATAGTTTTTGATATATTAATGTTAACAACTCCTACTAGTTAACTGCTGCGGTTGCAGTGTTATGCCGAGTTTTGCACCCCCGCCGCCAAATGCATCCCCACCTCACGGGAGCATATTGATTTCTTCGGAAACGTAACTGTTTAAAAATCATATAATTGTGGGGGTAGATGTGACCTCTAGGCCAGGGGGGTCTGTCCTGGCTCCTGGAGACCAACTTCGATGTATAAAATCCGCGTCGAGGTGACTTCCATGCTTGGGGCTCTCTTCTGGCTCATGGAGGCCAACTTTGGTTGGCTTAAAATCCGGGTAGGCTAAGGCTACAGGTGACCTCAAGGCCCCAAAATAGGGTGGGGGTGCAATTCTCAGCGGGGATGCAGAACTCAGCATAACACCTGTTGGCATATCCGGGTGTCGTGATGTCATGCTGATTCATCCTATTTGGTCAGGTACAGTCTTGTGAAAGTGCTTGTGACATCTCACAAGCATGCTCTCAAGCAAGTTTTTGGACCCCAGGAAGACTAGCTGGCGTCTTTGGCGTCAGCTAATGGGGATCCGTTTAAATAAACAAATAAACATGTGGTTTGACATACAACTGAACATTCAGCCCACTTCATAGCAAATATGGAGCATAAAAATACTGAGATATGATTTTTTTTTGTCCATATCGCACAGCCCTACATGCCTCTCATACTGTAATACAGTCTATGCTCATACTGTATCAATCTGTGTTGACGCCTGCTTTGTGAAGCTTGCCTTCTCCAATCTGAAAGGTGCTGCACACAGTTCAAAGGCACCGCACGGCGCACGCCGTTCATTAATTTTGTGTGCAAACATCAGTTGTTGAGTGATTGCGAGGCACGCAAGAAGAGGAAAATCCAATCAACTCAGTCAGCCACTCCTCATGAATAGGGTCATTTGAATGAAGAAGGGCATCTGAAATTGCACTGTTTGTGTCAACATAAGTTAATGATCTCGGATGATAATTGGCAGTTGGATGGCGGAGACGCTGTGTTTTGTGGGCCCGCGAGGTTGAGCGGCGAGGACCCCGGTGTGATAAAAGACGCAGCGTGAGGGCTTTGAGAAGTGGCACGACGCTGTAGGCAACAACAAGTCATCATCACGGCTGCATGAATATTCATCCGGCTCTCCGTTTCCTCCGGGGTTTGGGAGAACACGTCTGTGCTCGGGCCCCTCTGCGCGCCGCTGTTTGAAGACACCTGAACCTTCTGGCCTCTCATTACCCAGCCTGTGCTCTCCGCTGGCCCCGCACTCGGCTGCCTGGCAGGGAGGAGAACGCTCTGGCTACCCTGCACTAACAAGGCAGAGGGGTCAGACAGTTCTGTTGATTGTGAATTCAATCCTCTGCACATGCTCATAGGGGTCAGAGTGACTGTGATTGGTTCCCGCTCTTGATAGTGGGCACAGGGGCAGGAGGACAGATGGGTTTGCCAGACTGGGGAGAGAGAGGGAGAGAGGCTTGTTGTTATCAATTTGGGCACATTTGCTGTGTCTGGGGGCCCAGAGTGCCATGGATTGGTTTCTGGGCCATCTTTTCAGCGCTTTCTTTTATCAGACCTGCAGGCTTCTCTCAGCGCTGTCCCCAGATTACAGCTGAGAAGGGGGGGAGGGGGTGCTTGAGTGACAGGCCTTGGCCTCAGCTGTCCCTGGAGGGGGGGGGGGGGGGGGGGGTTTGTGATGGCTGCACTGACTCGCACTTCTCTTACCATTTTCTGACTGTCAGGCTGAGAGAAAAGCTATCGCTGCATAATTCATTAGATCTCCTTTCTTTTCCACTCGCGGCTGCCGTGTGTGGCAGGTACCACAGGCCTATTGTTTAAGAAGAAGGAGTAATGGAGCTTGTCACAATAGGTTCACATTGTTTATTGTTCACACGGCAACAGTTTGGAAACAGCTCGGCTTCCGAGTATAAAATAGTCTTCTCTTTACCTCCAACACATCGAGAGGTGGGGCTATGAAGGCAAACATTTAATCATCATCTGTGGCGTTCTTTTACTTGCCACATGGAGAATAACAGGGATTTAATGGTCAACTATATAATTATGTCTATGAGACTCATACAAACGTGGGTGTACACAAAGGACTCTTTTTCAACCAATTACCCCGGCATTGAATACATATGATACGCCTTGTCCTTTTGAAGCTTGTGTACTGTCTCTGGTCGTGATCTCCATGGCATTTATTTCTTGGCAAAGGGCAAGGGAAAATATCAAAGCTTTGATGTTACATGACATCCCCTCACAGAATGTACCGAAACAAGCGTCCCCCGTCCCCCTCATGAAGACGCCAGAGGAGATATTCTGACATTGTGGTGGTAAATAAGGGCTGGTGAGCAGGGACTGAAACTCTGCCATAATAGGAGACTTGCTGACCTCTAAAACACCCAATATGTGTACTGTAGCCTATATAATATGTCAAAATATCTCTACTGAGCGCAGAAAATATTTTGACAGCAGCACTTTTTTTCATATTTCTCTGCCAACAGAGTTGACGGGTCATGTTTTCACCCATGTCTGTCTGTCTGTCTGTCTGTGTGTCTGTCTGTCTGTGTCTGTCTGTCTGTCTGTCTGTCTGTCTGTCTGTCTGTCTGTCTGTCTGTCTGTCTGTGTGTCTGTCTGTCTGTCTGTGTCTGTCTGTCTGTCTGTGTGTCTGTCTGTCTGTCTGTGTCTGTCTGTCTGTCTGTCTGTCTGTGTGTCTGTCTGTGTGTCTGTCTGTCTGTCTGTCTGTCTGTCTGTGTGTGTGTGTGTGTCTGTCTGTCTGTCTGTCTGTCTGTCTGTCTGTGTGTGTGTGTGTGTGTGTGTGTGTGTCTGTCTGTCTGTGTGTGTGTGTGTGTGTGTGTGTGTGTGTGTGTGTGTGTGTGTCTGTCTGTCTGTCTGTCTGTCTGTCTGTGTCTGTCTGTCTGTCTGTCTGTCTGTCTGTCTGTCTGTCTGTCTGTCTGTCTGTCTGTGTGTCTGTGTGTCTGTCTGCAGGATATCTCCAAAGGTTATGAATGGATTTGTACAAAACTTTGTAGAAAACTAGGTAATGGGCCAATTTAGAGCTGATTTCCACGCCCACTGTCCAAAAGGGGGTGTGGCAATGGGCGTGGACAAACACAAAAAAGCACCTAACTTCTAAACGGATGCACGTAAAAGAATGAAACTTGGTAGAAAGGTTGGTCATGACATGAGCCAAGGACAATGATGACATTTCCACGCCCACTAACCAAAAGGGGACGTGGCACTGGGCGTGGCCAAACACAAAGGCGCCTAACTTCCAAACAGATTCACGTAACACCGCAAAACTTGGAAGGAGGTATGCGCGCCGTGTGTCCTCTAGTTGGCTCTATGTGTGCATAACTTTGTCAAAAGAAACAGAGACAATGAGATCTAAGTACAGATGTCTGCTTCAGGTTAAAGCTACCATAAAATTGGACAGATGATATGATGATAAAGATAATAAGTCATTTTAACTAAAAAGTCTTATTATCTTTATCATCATCATTATACGTAGATGTGTTATGAGGCTGTTTTTTTTTAATATATTATTTGCTTCTTGTACAGGCCCGGTTCTACGGGGGTGAAAGAGCACCATCCATTGTACCCTCAGTTTAATAATTTGCACCATCAATTGAAATTTGCATCCGCGGCCAATATTACTGTCTTACAGATGCTGTAAGTGGGCTCATTTTTAAAGGTAAAGTGAAGATACATAATGAAACTAGAAGAAACAAGGCATCCATTGGTATCAACCTAGCTTGTCGGGAAGGGGGTTAAATAACGCTTTAAAGCCCAAAAAACTGGCCATTTTCAAAGTTGTCCCTTGACCTCTCACCTCAAGATATCTGAATGAGAATGGGTTCTATGGGTACCAACGAGTCTCTCCTTTACAGAAATGCCCACTTTATGCTAACCCCATACCGTTTTTGCAAAAACCATGCAGTTGCATGCAGTATAAATAAATAAATAAATAATAAAATAACTATTCTATCTGAATATTTCTGCATACTGACTGAGGTCACTAAAAAGTCTTAGAATTGCATGAATTGGGTATTACTGGAAATCTGAGACTCTTGTGTATTCAATTAGCCCAATAATTGGTCTCAATGCATGTGTGATGTTAGTCTCCATAATAACACTTCATTGTAGTGAGACAATTCATGTGTTCATCGGGGACCATGCTAGGTACCGTAACACCTACACTATCTTTCATTACTGTTGCCAGTCCACACGGTCGCTTCTAGTGCACCCCCACTAAATTCAGATGTACCCCAAGTCATTTTGTTCTGGACCCGGGTCCGTTCTTGTAGTACTGTATGCACCAGCCTCATGTTTATATATTTTTCAATTTTTTCAATTTTGAGAAAAAGAATCCCGTATCATCTTATTGTTACCAGATCAGAAAAAGCTAACTAAACTCGGATCCCCTGCCACCAAAGGTAATTTCATAAACAAGTCAAGTCTAATCAGTTCTATTCATACAGGGCTTAACAAGGCTCATTGCAAAATGCTTTGCAGAAAAGGAGGACATAAAAACAGAAATGAGCACATTTTAAAATAGTGGGGCACACTCTCTGTGTGTGTGTGTGTGTGTGTGTGTGTGTGTGTATTTAGTACTGGGAAACACCAGGGCA
This sequence comes from Poromitra crassiceps, assembly GCF_964638095.1. Lineage (NCBI taxonomy): Eukaryota > Metazoa > Chordata > Actinopteri > Beryciformes > Melamphaidae > Poromitra > Poromitra crassiceps. Next base: position 15,695,121 of record NC_139636.1, on the reverse strand, counting down.
GCAAGACACAAAATGCCAGCCTGTGGGGGAGAAAACAAACAGAATAGAGTAGCTGCCTGGTAATGTGGAAGTTAAAGGTGCATTAAGTACGTTTTTTATTGTCCCATAGCAAAAGATTGCCCTAATATATCTGTGGGGGGTTGATAGGGTGCCTGGATGAAATGGAGGCCATGACGCTGCTGGAATTGGATTGGCCAAGTCCTCAGGAAGAGTGCAGACTCCATCAGGAGTAGCTGTCTGTCAGAGCCAGAGGGCAGGAAGACAAGAGCTACACAGACAGAGCCGAGGCCCGAGGAGCAGTGGAGAGACAGATACGAGTCTCTGCTCTTTGTGCCAGCTAGTGAGATGGGAGTGAGTGAGTTAAGTGAGTGAGTGAGTGAGTGAGTGATATGGGTGCAGGCTGATCAATACCAGTGACTCAACGATTACTTTCTGGCTCTTCTACCTCTTTGCTAGATGTTTCTGATGGTTTTCTGCTCTACTCTGGTTACAGTCTCTATGGTGAAAATGTGATTTTATTATATGTGTCAATTACATAATGTAAACTGTGCCAGAGATCTGTCTATGTTGAGCTGTCCTGCACAGCCACAGCGTGAAATTGAGAATCTGGCAAGCGAGACTAATGTTGATGCAATTCTTTGGTCGCCAATAGAGGTCAATAAAAGTCATAGAATACTTAAAGCCCCTTTGAGGTCAATTGTAAGCAGTACTAACAAAATGACTGGGCTTAATTGCGTAGAAAGTGTGATTTGCTGATATTGACTAGAAGCTTGTTCAAAAGGGACAAAACCCTTACATTTTCTAACCAGCAAATGGCCCATTGCTTTTGAATTGCTTGTGCAGAAGATATTTCGCCAAACAAGCTAATATTAATTCTATTTAAATACACAAGCTTGCAAACTAGCGTTAGCTAAATGTCTTCTTAATGGTTGCAGCCATTAAAAAGACATGCAGCTAATAAGCAATGTACATACTAATTGAACCTGGACTGTAAGCACACACACATCCTGAGAAAGGGATGGCAAGTGCATGGGGGTTACATGGGGGATGGTGCACATAATACAATCATGTCTAAAAATTTGCTTCAGAAAATAAATAGCCATGTAAAATACCCAGGAATATTTTTAAATCAATAAACATTAATGAGCCATTTTTTATTTTATTTTGATCCAATAATTCTTTAACCAGACAGTTGTGTTGATGCAGAGCCTCTGGCCAGCTGTCACTACCCCTTCACAGTGCTTCTCAAAGTGGGGTCCTTGAGAGGGTTGATCAAAAGTAAGAGCGCCCACATCCACTCAACACAGCAGGTGCAGGACTAAGAAGCAGTAATCACAAATAAAAAGCAGAGTCCGCACACTGCTTAGAGATATCTCCCAGTAGATTTATTGACGTTTCGTTCTCACGAAGAAGGTCGTGAGACCGAAACGTCAATACATCTACTGGGAGATATCTCTAAGCAGTGTGCGGACTCTACTTTTTATTTCCTTGAGAGGGTTCCCAGCAAAAAGGAGACCAATTTATCGTCACTATAGAATCCCAACCATAAGTAACATAATGACACAATGTATGACTATTTTGGTCATGGATTTCATACACTTTCTGTAATAAAACAGCTAAAAGTTTGAAAATAACCCTCCCACTCTCCTAGCCCTGTCTTGCAGGAGCCTGGTGTTGGGGTCGTTAGGCTGATCGGGTGCACTCAATGGGCTTAAGAAGACCTTCAGACCATTCATTCTCTCTCCCTCGAGTCGTCACCGATGCACCTTTAATTCTGTTAATTTGTCTGCCATTAAAGTGGAGACTAACAACATTAAATTCCGTATTTCAAAGCAATTTCAAGTCAGCCTTACTTTAGTAGTTTTATTTTAGGGAACATTATAAAGCAAATATCCTAGTTTTAACTATACTTTTTACTCACTTACCTAAAAGTCGAGCAATTTGAACCAATGAGTACCGTAGATATAAAATGACGTTCAACTGATTATATCCAGAAAGAATGCCTCCTAAGGTTTATTTCCTCTTCTTTATCTACCTCTTTGTTCACTAAATCTTGCTTTCCAGATTTCTTCATAAAATCTGGATGCGGCAGCATTTGATAATGTGCAGTACTATTTTTTTTGTTTTTTTTAAATGGCTTTGGCCTTTTTGCTCTGCTGGAGCAGAACTCAGCTCAGGCCCGGCTGTGGCTTTCTCAGATCCCTGAACCAGATTGGAGTTGTGGATTCCCTTCAGTTGAAACTGTAACAGTTGAAGGGTATTTTTCACAGTCTCATGCCACAGCTTTGACTTAAGTCACCTTTAAATCTTCTGTCCAGTGAGATTTGAATTTTTGAGGCTTTTTTGCCTTTATTGTACAGGACAGTAGGTTGACAGGAAAGGTGGGGGGAGAGAGGGGATGACTGGCAAAGGACTACGGGTCGGATTCGAACCTGGGTCAGCCACGTAAAGGACTAAGCCTTGGTACGCGCTCCACCAGGTGAGCCACCGAGACGCCACCAGTGAGATTTATAACAGATTGGATAATTAGTCAATCATCCTCATGGAATTTAATATTTTAATAAGGAGACAAATTTAAATGGTAATTAAAGAATGTGAATGCCTCACTACTATGTGTAGCTTTCAGACAAATCAAGTTATTCCCACCCAAAGTGCGCTACACATGCCAATCAACGATGAGAGCAGTTGTGGTAAGAACAAAAGTTTAGCCCTCGTTTTGTTTTTCTGATGGAAACCTCTTAAGAAAGGCCTAAACTAGCCTGTCTGTCAGGAAGTGTGGGAGGTCAGAGAACTTAACAGCCCCTGAGTTTGCGGCAAGTTAGCAGATCTAGAATGAGGAAACAGTGCCACCTGCTGGCAAACATTCGCGTTCTGTTCAGACTTTGCAGACAATAGTCTGGAAACAAATGTTTTTCCCATACTCCCTTGCTTTTTCCATACTTTTCCAGACCTGGAAAATACTAAAATCAAATTCCATACTTGCGTAGGAACCCTGAATAGAAAAAACAAGGTGGTGTTACACGTCTACTTGGCATGGGGTTGTGAACTGTTGCAGCTTGCATGGTGTCAGTTGTGCTGCACCATACATTAAGGTTAGGTATAATCCTAAGAAACCAGTACATTATCACTTTCCATTATGATTGTATGACAGAACAAGAATCAACGAGAAAGAAACACAAAAGATGGGTTCCTCTTTACTTTGTTCTTTATTACACATTAAATAGGAGTGGTGAGATTCATGGCAAAAAAATAGACTCATTTGAGATCAGATCACCACTCTACACTGCCCACAACAGCTGTGTTGTCAAGTGGTCATTCATTCACTCCCCTAGACCTGGACCCAGTCACACTCCCTAGTCACATACACAGAGCGGAGTGACACTCCATTAAAGCAACATTCATTTAGACACACCAACGAAACGAAGCACAAATTTACAAAATATGCACCTTTCAGTATCACAACTATACAAAGGTTGTTAAAATACGATCCAGGTATAAATGATACATTTCAGAAATCAGCTGTTGGCACGCAATAAAGGAAGAGGAACATTTCAAACATTTCGGTAAAACTACTTTTGAAACGGTATTGTTAACTAGTGGGTTTCATGATTGCATTAATAGTTCTTATCTACTTCATGAACAAAAAGAGGTAATAAACTGGGTCAAAATTCATTAATCCTCCTGAATGCAAAATGTTTCATTTCTGGGTTTTCTGTTTCAATAACACTGCTCTCTTAAAACAGCATTTTGTGTATTTCTTGAGCACAGTCATGACAAAGTCAATGTTTTCTCAGCTTGTCTTTCTACTATCTAAATGTTGTAGCACCTAATGCAAACATAAAGGCAAAATGTAAAAGCCCCGGGGGAACAACTTGAAAATAAGATGTAAAGGGTGAAATATGGGAAAGAAACTAGTAGTAGTTTTTTTTTTAATAAATTCAGACAATTTTCTCTAAAAACTAATTTTATGGCAATTATTGCCTCATTTACAAACATCAGTTCCAGTTACATCACTCCAACACACAAGCTTTGTGAGAGAAAATGACGAATTATTTTGCTGGGCAATCATTCTGTTGAAAGGCAGCCCGGCAACACTTTAGAAAATTAATCATAAAAAATAAACAAAAACTCTTTCAAAAGCTCCACAAAAGGAGGAATCTGAAAATCCATTTGGACATTTTGAACCTCTGTGACACCAGACTAAGGGAACCATCCCTAGGAGTTTTAAGAAAGGTGAGATAGTAGCTGAAAAGAAATATTATTGTAGCTTCCACTGAAAAGATGCTTTGTGCTATCTAACAAGTCAGACAGCCAGCAGAACAGGTCAACAGCATAGGAAAACGTGCAAGGCATATTCTGTTCGGATCTACAGTAGGACCCCTCAAATTTAACAGTTAAAACCGAATAGTAACGTAAAGCAATCGGATGACAAATTGTTTGAATTAAATATAAAGTACTCTATCATGTTCAAAGGGGGCTCTACCCTTCTCATTATTTTTGCAAAGAACAGTAATGCAAAGAATAGTGTCAGTATGAATTGAATCAATCCAGGATACAAGCACTGAAATAAAGATTAGCAGGAAATACAGAAGCGTTGAGGTCAACTGAGCCATGAGACATCAGCTTGTGACGAGGCGACATAAGACGACCTTGACCAACACCGTTACTGCTGCTGATCCCATTCTAATATCACTCAAAAGCAAGCGGGGGGAGACTTCAACTGGACTAGAAATCTCACGCGTTTCTTTTCTAGCCTCCCTCGCCCGCTCAACTGGCAGCGCTTGTTTCTACCTGCCGTGCCTCGTTGGTTTGCCCTGGCAGACGCAGCTCCCCCCTCTCAACTGGCATGTGTGGCCGCGGAACGGCGCCTTATTATAGTAGTGAGATCTTGGTGATCTGTTGGTCTTTTTGACCAGCAACATCATCATAGACCTTTTGATGTGTGGTTTTTGCAATAAACCGCTGCTGATTTCAGCCTCAGAAATGGCAAATACTGATGACAGAAAACTGAAAACCTAAGACTATGATGTCCACTTGGGGCAGAGTTCCTAATTGCTGGCTCTGTTAACTGTGTCATACAGTGACAGTTTGCAATTTCCCAGGTCATCAAGGACACAATGCATGCAAAAAAAGAAGTCTTATGTGTAGGCAAGAAATCGCTAGCCAAACAATACAAAGCATTGACAAATTAATAGCTAATTAGGGTGTTAAAACATTCTGGGAAGACATGCATACTTGTATCAATGACATAACTAAGTCATACCTAGGAGTCTTAAAGGTATACTATGCAACTATTCATACAAAAGTTTCCCCTCTCAATCATCACATACGACCCATAAAGTTGTGTGGCGGTGTGTTTATGTGCAGACACACTGCCCCCTGTCTGTATTTTCATGTTTTCACAATGTTTTGTTGTGTTCAGATTTTGGGACGTTTGTGGGCGGAAACATTCTGTGTGGTCGAGCGAGGCTGACAGTAAACGGGGAGAGCGAGCGGCGCAAAACCGGTGAAACGGCGGGATTACAAGTTTTTTTCTGAGTGAGTTTAACAGCGGTTATGTTATAAAAACACACACACACACACCTCCAAACCATGGCGGTATAAGCTCCAAACACCCCGCAAAACGCTCTGGGAAGGTGCAGAATTTCCTGGTTTCATTTGCAGAATGCACTCTGCTAACTCAGCTCTAATGTACGCGAGGTTATTGGCTGCCGCGACACCCCTTAACCCCCCCCCCCCCCCCCACCCCCACGTGGGGCTCTGAAAATGTTTCCGCCCACAAACTTCCAGAACACGGCAAAACACTGAAAACACTAACAAATACAGACAGGGGGGAGCGTATCTGCACATAAACACACCACCACACAATTCTATGGGTCATAAGTGATGATTGAGAGGGAAAACTTTAGTATGAGTGTATGTATGTGGGGTTTTTTTTAATTAAAAGGTTGCATAGTATACCTTTAAGAGAGATGGGAACATTACACAGTGGCTGGGACATTATTTGGATCTCATCCGACTAAGTGTTGGTCCTTTCTCTGTGTCTTTACTTTTTCTCTAATTGAATGGGATGAAAATGAATTCTTTGGCATCCCATACTTCAAAAGGGCATCGCAAAACGTCTGCAGGCCATGGCCTTCCAGCAAAGGAAGAAGTCAAATCAGGTTGTTAACTAGACATATTTGTCCAAAATGAGTTGTGACACAATCGACTCACAGCACAGCGGTTCTATAAAATCTTCCAATTCAACAGAGCGTTGTTGCTACAAAATCAAACAAGCTGCTGGACCAACACGTGCGGGCAAACTGGCACTAAACAGAAAATCAAGCTTATTGGTTTCCAAGTAGCAAATAACAAAAAAAAAAAAAAGGCAGAAAAATTGGGGGGTCATTTTAGTATTCAGTATGGTGGGTATTGAGAAAGAGGCTAATAATTTAGTGTAATGTACAAAATGTATTACTTAAACTGTTCAACATAGTTTCTTTTTAGTCTGTCTTGAAAAGGGGTGATTATTCACATAAGTGTACACTTTGTCTTGGACTTCTTTTTCTTCTTTTTGCCCTCCTTGCTCATCTTCTCCTTATGTTTCCGGATTTCTCGCACTAATGTGTAAAAGGCATCATCGACGCCCTGAAAAAAACAAGTCAAAACAATGCATGGTTACAGTGATTTTAATAGCAAAACGTCAAAAACAAGTGAATGCCATATCACACATTATCATTGCATTTCAAATTGGCATCGGTGTGTTCATTCCGCTTTGATTTTGAAGTGGAATTTCAACGACTTCTCAATTTAAATGGTGATACCACTCAATTCAAGAATCGTGTGTTAATCCTATAGCCTGGGACAGATCTAATATTATTTGTGAGCAATTCTGTCCCAAAGCCAGAAAAATAGAGACCCAAGAGACTCAATTATTTAATAATATCACACTGATGTACAGTCTGGAGCTTGTTACATATTGCCAATTTCTGACTTCATTCAATGCTTTTACAGCAACAGCAGCCTTAAATTATAGTAGTTTTGCCAATTTCTAATCAGACAATATACCCGCGATCTCCAAAAACCATCTTGGATACGGTCAAACTAAATGTTCCATCTTTGCTGTAGATCAGTGTGACACCACACATTAGAGAGCGGGTCAATAGTGGCGGTGCCTCTACAGACCAAACTGTCCTGAGGCAGCGCTGTGACATATTTCAAAAGTAAAAAAAAAAAGTCATCATCTTGTGTCTGTGCTGCCACACTCAGGCAGGCAGGGACAGGAATGATCTAGATATTGCAGTGAGTGTGACGTCGTGAACTGCAGAGCAAAGGGCCTGAAGTCACGTGACGTCAGGGTGTGACAGAAGAGACGGCGAGAAAAGGAAAGAGTGAAAGACAAAAGGGGATTTTGTGTCCGCAGAGAAAAAAAACTTTCCCACTCATCCACAAATACAACTTCCACCCACACAGCACTGTGACACGTCTCTGCCAGTTCCTTATCAACACACATCCCCCCTGGAAACGTTTCAGCACATGATTTGGACCCGGATTACAATGCAGCCGCCGTTAATCACGTGAGTCGGCTCACCAGCCCATACTTGGTTTCTTTCATGTTGATTTCAGAGCAGATTAGATCATGATCAGCCATGATGATACACAAAAGACACTTAAAAAGGGGGGAGGGGGGGGGGGGGGGAATCAACAGCTGTGCCAGCTTCCAGTTAGAGCCTCACCACAGCCGCAGTAGAAAGCAGAAGGTTAGCTTGGAGAGCACCAGTGAAGCACCAGGTCGTCGCTGCGTGGCCACTTTCCCCGCACCTCCCCCGGTCAAATATACCCCACCAACACACACACAGAGCTGGGTCGGGGGGGCGCGGCTGCAGTACACTTACCCCTTTCACATCACAACACACTTTTTAAGCTTGACACAGCGCGGAGTCTTTTCTTCCTTGCTGAGCTTATTGAGCCGGTACAGCCTGATCTCCCGTACCAAAGTGTAAAAGGCATCTTCCACTCTCTGCAGTATGAGACACAACTTGCCTCAATGTTGAGGAATACAGGAAGGGGGGGGGGGGGGGGGGACATATGGGTGCATGTGTTACACACTACAGATCTATCTATGAATGAAGGCAGGGCGTGTGGGTCTGTTTTAGTACAAAGGAGCCAAGCGGAGCAACGGTTTGAAAGTGAGGCTGTCTGCAGATGTCTGGGCCTGCTGGAACTTCCATATGTGCACTATGGCCCACTTAAAGGAAGAGTTTGGGAGATTCGCATATTTGCCATATTCCCGGTACTTTTTTGTTTTTATCCTTTATTTAACCAAGGTCATCACATTGAGAATTCCATCTCTTTTTCATGTGGGCCCTGGCCAAGAAAGCAGCATGCAGTGAATTCCACATATAATAAATTAAAACCAACACAAGTAAAAAAAACAAGACAATAGGGTCACACGAGAAGTAAATAAACGTACTAAGAGGAGAAGATAGATGCCTTTCTTTTCTCTGTGCATGTAGTAGAAAAATGTTGAGCGCTAGTTAGATTAGCACAATGAATGGTAGTCAATGGTACTGGCTAGCCTGCCCCCGTTAACATGAGCAAAAACAAACAAAAAACAGAGAGGGGGGGGGGGGGGGATACTTCGATAGTGCTCACGTGGCGTAATCCAAGTCTCCACAAGCCCTGAGATGCCAAGTTGACTTGAAAAGACGTCATTTTAGTTTAAATCTGCACTGTAGCAAGCTACAGTAACTGCATTACACATTCTTTGAATTCTTTGATCACCTGGTCCTACAGTGAAGATTTTGGCGAAGAACAGGGTCTAAATTGCGTCTTTTCAAATCAACTTGGCATCTCAGGGCTTGTGGACTTGGATTACGCCACACGTTTTTGCTCAGGGTAGACTAGCCAGCACCACTGACTACCATTCATTGTGCTACGCTGCATGGAATGAACTTCGAAAAACTCTGAAACTGCAGGACTAGAGAGATTTTACTATTAGAGAGATTTTAAAGAACGAGATGGGCCAATGTCAATGCTTTGGTGGATAATGTGTCATGCTTACTTTTCATTAACGTGACGTTCTCTCCTCAGCAACCCTTTGCAAAGCCCGCCTTCCCCCCTTTTCTTACCTTTTTACCTACTCTCCAATCTCCTCCCTATCCCGTTCAATCTGGGCTGTTCCAGCTCAACTTGATCAGCTTGCCTTTGATGTTCTTGTCTGTGTTTGTGTCTTGGTTCATTGTAATTTGTTTTTAAATGCTGCCATGTTGGCCAGGTCTTGCTGGAAAGAGAGATCATTGATCTCAAGTGACCACCTGGTAAAATAAAGGTCAAATAAATCAATAAAAAGCTAACTAGCACTGACTATTTTTCTACTACACGCACAGTGAAAAGAAAGGCATCCGTCTTCTTGTCTTACTATCGGGAAGATAGCAAATCAAAATGTGTTATGGCCATATGCTCTTTGGGGATTCTATTTGGGAGATTTCCCACCGAGAAGTCTGACAAAAGCATAATACTGAGATTTGGGAAACAATGAGTAGCTATGAATGTTAGAGACAGTTGCTGGTCCAATAGTAGCGGCACCATGTGGACAGTGAATCACACGTACATCCCAGGTAGAGATTGGTGGAGAGTAGGGATGCACGATGATATCGGCACGTCATCGGCCGATATAGGCTCTCAAATGAAGTATCGGCATCCGATCGGCCCGATACGAACATTTCTGCCGATATGACAGGCCGATAGGATGAATCGTACAGTTTTGTTGGAAAGAAAATATTGCATAAATAAACTATGGCATGTTTTACACAACCTAAGTTGAAGTAGTTTTCCTATTTTAACCAGTGAATGTGTACATTTTGAAAAGCATTGTATTTATTTCTGCATCTGCCAGCGGACCATCACGATAAGAGTAGGCATAATAATGTGTGTGCACTACTGGAGAGACTCAATGTTCTCTGAAAACTTTATACACACACATATATATATATACTGTATATATATATAGTATTGGCAATCAGCCAAAAGAGTTCTTAAAATATCGGCATATCATATATCGGCAAAAAAAATCCAATATCGTGCATCCCTATGGAGAAAGCTGTAAGAAATGAATCATTGCATCATTGGGTTCCCCGCACCAAAAGAAGCTGTGATTGCCCCAGATTTAAAGAGATCAGGAAAGGATGTGTGTATAGATCACTGTCAGCCACTCTGCCACACAAGGCCATGCGCACACACACGCACGCACGCACGCACGCACACACACACACACACACACAGGATGCAACTATGCCACGGCACAACCTCCAGCACCGGGCCATAGTTACATTAGCCAGAAGCAGAATCATTATCCCTCCCAGTAATTACCCAGAGTTTGTCCTTTCATGCAGATTCCATGGCATATATTTACTGACTTGTTGATTCATTATAATGCAGGATCCATTACAGATGGCCCTCATGATGAAATAATCCATGACAAAGTAGCATGCACTAGTTCCATTATCACCCATAAATAAAAAATCCCAGTTATTGGCAATTAACAAAAGAGTATTTAACAATACGCAGCACATTTCCCCAGACGCTTCCAAGCAACATTATTGCAAAATAAAAAATACCATTAGAGCCTCTTGAGTGTGACACAAATCAAAAGCAGCACAAGAGTCAAGACTTTAACATGAAATACGATTCAAGTGCAAATATTATCAAGCCGTTGCAAGGACACCTGACAACCGTTACGAGCTTTTCTCTCTACAGTCATGTAAATGGACTCTGCAGTGAGGACAGCTTGCATTCAGCCAATACCCTGGAGACCACATGCAAGCTCTCCCCATTCCAAATGCTCCACTAGTGATTCCCAACGTGTGGCCCGTGGAGGTACTGCAGGTGGGCCGGCCAACCACTTTTTTTTCTCCTTTTTTTTGTGATACGTCCCCCGGTCTCCCACCTATCATTCATTCGCCCTATTTTCCTACTTGCATATAGAGTGTAAAGGAGCCAGGACAGCCAATAAAATGCATTTGTTTGGGTCATGTGGTTTTGGACAACCAATAGAGACACTGCGGAGCGCGCCATCATTCAGAAACCACGCCCAAAACGGGGGAAAACAAAAACCCCCCCCCAATCCTGGCGTGTTGCACACAAAGATCATATATACAGAAGATGAACACTCAACTTACTTCCTTGACAGCTAGATACACATTTTTCTTCTCACCAATTCTCAATGTTGTTTTGCTCAGGAGTACAAAAAAACCTAATTGGCGATTTTTTTTTACATTTGTTGTCTGCGCAGCCCACAACACAACAGCTTTTAGCTATGTTTAATTCAAGGAAAATTACGCTGGTGTATGGGAGTGAATGGAGAGCTTTCCCCCGTGATGGGCGTGGCCTATTTCATGCAGTGTCTCTATAGAAATACAGCACCCACAGTATCCGCAGATGGAAGAATTCTGACTCTGCTCTTTAGATAGTTTTGCTTTCAGCAGTGATTCACAGTAAAACATGACAAATACATTGTTACACCATCGGGATTCGTTTTTCTGCACAAACACTTCATTCAGCATTTTTGGGTTCCTCATGATAAAGAAATCATAATTTCCTAAAAATTGATTTTCTATTGCTTGTGTGCATTTGCGGTTCTGTGGGTTCATAGCGATTTCCATGTGACCTAAATGGGCTGGTCTTATAGAGGAGATTGTGCTTGAAAGATCTACGCCAGGCCTTTTTTTAATTAAAGCCCTGCTCTGGCGGTCAGGAAGGGATTGATTTCTTTCTGTTGTTGCTCATCACAGTTTGTCTCAACAAATGTGTTATGCACGCAAAATTTTTGTATGTGGATGGATTATTAATTTGCCGTATGCCCAAATTCATATGTTCTGTTAATGAAATAAAAACGACATAGGTTAATACGTCACCTTAGTCTCGTGTGTTGATCAGAGTTGTGATTAAAGGGTTGGGTGGGCCCCGAGAAGATTTTCAGATTTCAAAGTGGGCCGCGGCATTCTTAAGTTTGGGACCCACTGCTCTACTGGATTGCAATGGAATACTACAACAGTTCTGTGACATACTAACTAGTTCAAAGTGAGGTATGTGAGTGTGGAGGGTGCGGTCATCTCCGGATGGACTCTCACCTGTCTGGTTTTGGCTGAGGTCTCAATGAAGGGGATGCCGTAGCTGCGTGCTAAGTCCTGAGCCTGCTTGGTGTCCACTGTCCGGGACGGGAGGTCACACTTGTTCCCCACCAACACCATGGGGACATCCTCAGAGTCCTTCACACGCTTGATCTGTTCTCTGGACATTGACGGGAAAAATTGAGAATGAGATACACCAAGTACATCAACATGCACAACAATAACAATAATAATAATAATAGGTTCCTTCCTACACATTTTTCCATTTCAAAATTCCATAATTTTCCATACTAAAATTTCCAGACTTCTCTGTAGATTTCTCAGACCGTATTTGACATCGGAACGCCAACAGGTTCTCGTTCCTCCAGCAGAGACACCAGCTCTTCCTGGTTTAAAGAGACTCGGAGCACCGGCTCTCTTCCTGGTTATTTGGCTGAGTCCTTGGCCAAAATACTAAACTGACACAAATTAGACTACGGACCCCCAGTAAATAAGATTTTGTCCCAGGGTCCCGCATCTGATATGATTTTTGCTTTTAGATGTTTTATCATAGAAAGTGTATGAAACCCGTGACCAAAATAGTCATACATTCTGTCACAGTGTTATTTATTCATGGAATTATAGTGAAAATAAATTATACCCTTTTTGCTGGGGACCCCCTGGAACCCCCTCAACGACCCCTGGGGGGCCCCGGACCCTCATTTGAGAATCACTGCTCTACAGTTTCAGAACTTAACTGAGACCAAACAGATTCTACCTTCTGATCTTTAAACGTCATTTGCGCTTGCATTTCTCCTTGCTTAGCACATCCACTTGACAGTTTTAAACTGGTATCATTAGCTCTGCCATAAGAATCGGCAGGTTTGTGTCTCACCGCGTTCCTACTAAAGTGTAAATCATAATGAGGAGCACTGAATAGGCAGAGGAGCCTCTGAAAGACTCTGTGGACCATAGCCCTAAGCTCACCTATAGTGGTGAATGTCCTCGAAGGACTTGGTGTTGTTGATGGCAAAGACACAGAGGAAGCCCTCCCCTGTCCTCATGTACTGGTCCCTCATGGCGCTGTACTCCTCCTGACCTGCAGTGTCCAGGATGTCCAGCAGACACGTCTCCCCGTCAATCACCACCTGCTTCCTGTATGAGTCCTGCAAGAGGAGGGGTCAAGAAACTGATCAGGAGTGCCAGACTTAACGTATCAAGTATGAACTTAGTTAGCAGCTCAGTAATAAATAAATAAATGCAGTCCATCCATAAATAAAAGAAAAGTGACGGCTGTGAGTCAGGTAATTTGAGTCATTGTGATAAGTGTCATAATCGTCTGCAGTGCAATATCATGGTGCAAGAATTTAGAATGGTGCAAGACTGAGAAGACGGCATTCAGATTCAGCACGAGACATCCTAGTTCTCTGTTAATAAAAAGGCTCTCCATCTTCCAGTCTTTCAAGTTGACAGGTTTCAGATAATATAATGGGCTCTTAATTTCCACTGTGACAAAGCACTCAAGCATTTAATCACACTGATAAGTAGTATCCATAATCTGATTGAAGGCTGGTAATCACAGTCTGATGGAATTAATTAATATTGTTTTAGATACTATTTTGTATTCAAATAACATAGTGAAGCTCTAACGTGCAACGGCACATAAATAATTGATCAAAATTATAATCTGACTACCAGGACGGCTCATTCAGCTCCGCCTGAGAAGGCAGGCAGGCAGGCAGGCAGACATGCATGAAAAATGATCAAAAACCTGTTTGGTGTCTTCTAAGAGTGAAACCAGAAAAACCTGCCATAACTCCACTTTTAGAAGAGTTTCTTCTTGTTCCCCCCCATACCAAAATACACAGACAACCAGACAGTCTCACTCGGATGCGCGCACGCACACACAGACGCACAAAGCTCCTTTACCTCGATGGTGGGGTCATATTCATCCACAAAGTGGTTCTGGATGAGCTGGATAGTGAGTGCGCTCTTGCCCACGCCTCCAGCTCCCACCACTACCAGCTTATATTCTGTCATGATTCACCTGTGTCAAAACAAAAGATGCAAAATTGTATTGGTCAAATAAAGACTTTTCAAGCACATTATACTCAGACAGTTACAAGGACACGCATGCTACACAGCAATCTGGTACAGTGGCAACCCATTACATTCTGGACACCATCAAAGCCTCCATAACACAGGCAATTCTGTGGATAATTAGATTTTATCCCCGTCCACTTCATTTCGCCTTTCATTTTGAGAAATGCCCATTTTTACATTCTGCAAGAGAAATTGGCTAAGAAAGCGCAATCACCAAACATAGAATACGTTTGTATTCCAATTTCACCAACTAGAGATTATGTGTAAATTTGCAAATGAATTATGGAACGCAGCTACATCAGTATCAGCCTTGAAAATGGAAGGCAATTAGCGATGAAACTCTTCAAAAAATCTCATTTACATATAAATTATACCTGTGACACAAAAATAATGTACTTCAAAACACCGATTGATCTGGTATTGGTTGAGGCGGAATAAACAGGCAGTCATAAATCCTTCCATTTACAGCAGAAGTTCTCATCATACTCCGAAGTCTAAATCTGGCAACACATGCAAAGTTATTTTCTGAGTAACAGCTACACAACAGCAGCTAACGCCCGGGCATAAATCTATGACATTACATTAAGGTTTCAAAAATTGATGACAAGCAACTGCGGGGAGGCTCTCTTCTATTGAACAGCTTTGTAAAGCAGCAGTCATCAATAGTGACAGTCGGCCTTTTCAGAAGTTACAATGCATGCTGCTGCACCCTGCACAGCGCTCTGCACAGCACTCTGCACAGCCTGGAGTCAGGGAGGAGTTACAATAAATATGACTGCCTTGTCTAGACAAACAAAAATGAGAACTTGTGGTTTGGTAGGTATTTGGCTAGAGATGGTTTACTTTTACTACACTAGTCTGTTTTGGAATTGATGCCTAAAATGTAAAATGATACACTGTATTATCTGACATTTCAAATCCTACAAAGTCCCTCATTAGTATTGCACAATGGTTAGGCTGTCCTGTGCATTAAGAAGTCCTGCCGTTACAGTAAAAGACAGTGTCTTATCTTTGAGTTCCAGGTTGATAAGACCACAGACAGGCCTTTCCCAAAACACGACTCAAACTTGCTCACAATACCGGTGCAAATATTGCCGCTTGTTGCCATCTGATTGCCTATTGAAAGCTACACTATGATTGAAAGTGACAAGACTCACTCTCTGCACTCAAAAACCACCTGACCCCCCAAAGCCCCCCAGAACTGAAATTCACACCCCTGTCATCTGCTACCATCTTCATTATCCTATTTCACTCTGTAACTCATGTATTTTGCATTTGTACTTGTATTTTTATTTGTATTCTCTGTATTTTGTTTATGTGAAGCATATTTGAGTACTTAGAAAAGCTCTATAAGTCATATCTATTATTATTATTGACCAGGTAACATTACTTGTATGACAACTTGTGATACAACTAATGTCAGCTGTCATCATGCAATCAACAACAAGCATGGGTGTAGTGGAGGGTCAAAACAAACACACACCTATTGGCAGACATATCCTAATGTAAATTCATAGTATATACATGTACCGTACATGGTTTGTAGTCGGGGTCAAAAATGAACACCAGCCAAGTGGCTGGTAGATTTACTTCACTCACCAGCCCCAAACAAACAATGGCAATCTAGTGAGTGGCTGGCAAAAATCCTTAACATTCATTAGCCATTTGGCTGGTGGACAAAAAAGTTAATTTTGGACCCTGTTTGACTATGAACCCGATGTAAGCGGCTGTGGTCATTAAATTGGGGAAATCTAAAGATAGATTTGTGTGCTTGCTTATAATGCTTGGATGGCATAGTGTACCCACCTTTTTAAAATTACCAGTAGTACATCACTGACAAGGTTATATCCGAGGAAAAACGAACACTGCTTTCACCAGAGAATAAATAACAGATAGGGCTAATGATTGACGGGCTGATGACTAAATTCAAATTGTGCTATAGCCTATGGGTGATTCTATAAGAGAAAAGTAACTAGGCTACTAGCCTACTTTGTCAAATATGCTAGCGTTTGTAACAGCTCATAACCTGCTACCATTTCCCTACAAGACAGGCCTTCCCACTTTTCATTGATAGTCCCTACGTTCAAACAAGCCAAAACACATAAAGCCAGATTCCAAGTCTAAATGAATTATACTTAAATTCACTATTCACAAGGCCAGAGGGTTGCCAGATTGAGTGTTTGAAGTCAAGCGTCTGGAAACCTGTGAGGGCTGTTTAGCCGAGCCCTGTTGTTGGCTAGCCTAGCCTTGGAGCTCATCCACAGCCTACATGCAGGCTAACTAGCCCCTGTGAGCCAACCTTAGATGATTTACCAAACAGTTTACTATTGCAAACGTGTCTGGCTGGTATGCTCGACACAACTCAGTAAATTTGCCTGTATTTCATTCAAAGGGGTACATGCAGATTTTGAAGCCGCCATAGACAGGCTAGCCCAAAGGTCTGCATTGCAGGGCCACACATTAGGTTAACAATTGGGCGTAGTTTGCACTGACAACGATAGGCTACTTTCACCAGCGGAATATTTCCCAAATAAATATATCGTTCAATTACCACAAAGCGGATACATTAATCCATGATACTACGTTGGGGGATACAATGTTGCAACCGTCAATCCCTAAACGGACACACATGTATCAATCTTATCCATTTGTTTTACCTTTTAGCGTGTGGAGTTCCGCGTCCTGAAGTAGCGACCAAACAAGTCAAGCTGATAATCCTCCTGTTTCACACGATCTCTGCATTTCCTTTTTCACACCGAAACGGCCGCATTTACGTCGGTCTAGCGTATTTCAAAAGCCAGCAGGAACATGCACAAGTGAGCAAATTAACCGATTGAACTTTCCATTTGATCCAGCAGTGTCCTGTCCTGTCCCCGGCCTAGCTGCTCAGGTTGGCCTCCTGCACGCGAATATGGGCGGATACCGGGGCGCACTTTACCCAGAAAGCATAGCTGGGGATTTCAACCGGTTTTGGGCATATCGCTTGCTTTATGTCGCAATGTGAGGGGTAACAGTAACATGCTTTATTTTGTCCATATAACATCTACCATTCTGTTGTGTTTGACAGGTTGTGATTCTATCACAATCTGAGCTCTGGAGTCTGGTTGCCTCATTTTGCCGTAATGTAGCCAACAGGTTAATGCGTTTTGTTGTTTGTTTTTTTCAATTAAATCGCATGTAAAACCAGTTAAAAGTGATTCATACATTGACCAAATGTTCATGAACGATATTGTAACTATGTAGGTCACATGGTGTCAGTTTCAGGACATCTCCTTTCAATGCGATGATCCCTCTGCTGCCTGCTGCTGCAGAGTCAACACAGCCTAGGGGGCGACTCCACTATATATAGGCTCTAAATATAACTGGAATGTGCTGGAGAGACGTCATTCCCAGGCAAGGAAATGATTTGGCAATCCCCTGTCAGTTTTCCTGGGCGTTCACGAGTATCCCTTCTGCGCATTTTTTGTGCATATAGCATATATATTTAGGCAATGTTACTAGCACATAAACACATTAATTCAGTCTGGAAAGACAACAAGCACAGCAGATATTCAATCCACAAATTACACCCATTGTAAATTAATTTTTTTTAGGGACTATCGTTCGATAAATAAATAAATAAATAAATAACGTTAAATAAATAAATAAATAAATAAATAAATAAATACATTTTTGAAGATATTACGAGTCCATGTATGGACAATATAGGAATAAAACAGTGAACCAAAGATAGCTAAACACAATTTTATAATTTTACTACTGAGTACCGACACATTACTCAACTCTGGAAACCACAGCTCTGTCTGTGTTGTCTCTAAACAAGTAAAAACTGTGAACTGTTTGAAACTATATGTTTTAGTGTTTAGATTAAATATATTCCATTATTAGGCAATAGGCCCAATCTTTTGTGATGACAACAAAAAGTAAAATGGTAGATTCTGATATTTATTATGATTTATGATTTAAACACTGCGGTCATATAGCCTACTGTACACATTATGCCAAATCATTTTATATCTTGCTGTCTGAATGGAGACAGTGGTACTACTTTCATTTTATATCTTGCTGTCTGAATGGAGACAGTGGTACTACTTTCCATCCCTCACTCACTCACTCACTCACTCACTCACTCACTCACTCACTCACTCTCTCTCTCTCTCTCTCTCTCTCTCTCTCTCTCTCTCTCTCTCTCTCTCTCTCTCTCGCTCCCTCTCTCTCTCGCTCCCTCTCTCTCTCTCACTCACTCCCACACACACACACACACACACACACACACACACACACACACACACACACACACACACACACACACACACACACACACACACACACACACACACACACACACACACACACACACACGATTAGAATATGACTATATGACTAGGGATTAATGTTATTTATAAATAGTAAATTATATGTTACTTTAGAGGTGCCATGGCATCATATCAATAAACATGGCATTTAAAATAATTCATAAATAAGTGTTTATTTGTGTACACAAATATTAATGATGAATTTCAATGTTCTGTTTTTAACATTATACCCCATAAACATACAGCAGAGTTTGTAAGACATATTCTAACATGATGGCATACAGATTAGTATTGTAAACTTTACCTGTATCTGGTGGCTAATAGCGCAGTATACTTTCCCATAATGTAATCCATCGCAAATAAACAAAACTTGTATAGTGCCACCATGGAGATAAGAACTATTGAGGGCAAACCATGGGGCAAACTAAACAACAATCACTTTATTGACAGCCACAATGTCATTATAGGCCCAGTTCATATTGTCTCACTGTGGATATACCTAAATATCACAAATAGGCATAGAATAGATCTCTACTCTCAAACTATAATTGCAGGTGTGAATTGAATGAAAATGTTACTTGGGAGTTTACCTTTTCCCCCTAATGATGTTGCAAAGTGTACTGTCTATCTACAAAGCATCACAACTTCATTGCAAAATATAACCATATTCCCTAGCCTGGTGGGCTGTTCCCATGATGCCACATTAATACCAACACACAGTGGTTCTCAAACTTTTCCTCATCAAGGACCCCTAAACTGACACAAATTAGACAATGGGAGATAAGATTTTCTCCCAGGGTCCCTCATCTGATAAGATTTTAGGGAGAGAGACTGAATGTTCTAAAGGTCTTCTTAAGCCCAATCAGTGCACCGGGCCCAGGTGCACCCAATCAGCCTAAAGACCCCAACACCAAGCTCCTACAAGACAGGCCCAAGTGTATGAAACCCACGACCAAAATAGTCATACATTCTAGTGAAAATTATTAGCCTAGCCTTTTTTGCTGGGAACTCCCTAGAACCCCCCCAAGGACCCCACTTTGAGAACCATTGCTTTACCATACAGCTTGTGGGATATGCTGTCATTTGTTTATAATCGTCTGTTAATTTGTTACAATCACCAGTTATGTTCCTACCAAGACAGGTGGTGATGTAACAGGATTTTATAGGATTTGTCTAAAATTACCCTACTGGGAACTTCACAATTTAAACTAATCAAATCAAATCAATTAAATTTCCATACGAAAGGGTTTGCATGTAAATATGTAAATAATGTAAGTAAGGCAATGGCATACTGAGAATGAAGTGCAAGGGATTTGAAAAGTGACTGAGAAAGTAACTGTTTTCAGACAATAACTGACACATTAATTGAGGAGCAAGTTGTCCAAGAGCACATTCCTATTAACTTCCAGATTACACAAGCCTAAAACCCAGGAACATGAATACCTCAGTGCACCCCCCCCCCCCCCCCCCACACACACACACACTTGATCACTAGAAAAAACAATCTGACATCCCTGTTATGGCCAAAAACTCTCATCCACATGAAGGGCTCAGTTTTCCTCCCTGCACCAATCATATTTTACGTCACAAGGGGGCAGTAAGTATCCATTTATATTGCCAGGGCCTACTTTACTTTATTTCACTTTACTTTATTTCATTTGTCAGACGCCTTTCTCCAAAGCGAGGTACAGAGGGATAAAAAACAAGCATAGATCATGTAACATACATAGTGGAAAGCAGTGATAATGAAAAAGGTAAATAAGATAAAGAAACAAAAAACAATTGACAGTTTGCGTTAAAAACAAGTCCGTGAGCAGCATATAAGGGAGATGAAGAAGAGATGAAGAAAAGAGATGAGTTTTTAGCCGATTGCGGAAGATGGGGAGAGATTCTGATGTCCTGACCATGGGGGGGAGCTCGTTCCACCATTTGGGGGCGAGACAGGAAAAAAGGCGAGCTTGAGAGCGGCCCTTGAGCCCGCGAAGCAAGGGGGGGGCGAGCCTACTCAGCTGTTCTATCTCCATGCTGGAGAATGTCTTGTGTATACATCAACACCATTTACATAACTTGTGTGTCAGTTCTTATTGGAAAGTGCAAATACAAGTCATTGTACAATCATCTGTATTAGCCTCCCCCCAAATGTCAGCCTAGAGGCCCTGGTTTGTTTCATGGACAGTTTTGAAGGTGTGGTGTGGTGAGGAAGTAGATCATCAATCATTTTAGATTTCACTAACAAAAAAGAACAAACACTGCAATATTTCTATAGGGAATTGGAGTGTGGCTGTGGCAATCAATCGTGGGCTAGAGTCCAAGTCTCAAGTCTTTGAGCTAGAGTCCAAGTCAAGTCTCAAGTCTTTGGTCACAAGTCCACCATCCAAAGTCTCAAGCCTCTGGATGAGCATTCTATCATCTGTTGCATGTCGTCCGGTCTGCTTAGAACACTTCAGCTAAAACTAAGCAATCCAAAGCATGTACTAGTATTATCCTCAGTCTATCTATTATCATACAGTATCGGCATTGATTAGATGACATTAGTAGACATTTCCTTAAGGTTAATGCACCCCCAAAAAATAACAAAATAAATAAAGATTGTTCACAAGTCCCAAACCTCAAGTCCAAGTCAAGTCTCAAGTCTTTGAGGACGAGTCTCAAGTACAAGTCACAAGTCCCCATCTCTACTGCATGATATTTAGGCCTAAATGTTTTACTGCAAAATGTGTTATATCCTAAAATGTAATTTATGTTAGTAGCCTGTAGCTTTTTTCTTTTCTTTGTTAAGAGGTTTAGAGACTGTAGGCCTATTTTGCAAGATTACGTGCTTCAATAATGCCATAAAAGCAGCTAGTATGATGCAACTTTGTCTACAGAATAAGCAAAACATTATAATTAAATAGGCCTAATGCTGTGATGTAGCCTACAATGAATTTTAAGGAAATGTCAGCAGAGAGGGGGTCTATCCAGAGAAATGCAATGCTCTCCTTTCATGGCAGTTTGTCCCCGTGGTTCACCATCACTGTGGTCACACAATAAACCAAAGTTGTTTGCTGGTGAAAGTAAGTAGTACTGCATTTCACGTCACATCACTGCATTTCACGTCACACCACTGCATTTCACGTCACATCACTGCATTTCACACCACTGCATTTCACGTCACACCACTGCATTTCACGTCAGATCACTGCATTTCACGTCAGATCACTGCATTTCATGTCAGATCACTGCATTTCCTGTCACACCACTGCATTTCACGTCACATCACTGCATTTCACGTCACACCACTTTATTTCACGTCAGATCACTGCATTTCCTGTCACACCACTGCATTTCACGTCACATCACTGCATTTCACGTCACACCACTTTATTTCACGTCAGATCACTGCATTTCACGTCACACCACTGCATTTCATGTCACACCACTGCATTTCAGGTCACATCACTGCATTTCACATCACTGCATTTCACATCACATCACATCACTGCATTTCACATCACACTCTAGGTCACTCTAGGTCAGTGTGATGCCCTAAGATGGGTCAAAGGCCACCAGGTTCTCAGCAAACTGAAAAATAGTTATTAAAAAGACCCCCTCTGACTCCAAATGTTTTTTCTTCTTGTTCCTTCAGCTGAATGGTTGAAGTTGACTGGTGTATGTGTGCAGGTTGACACTAGAAGTCTGTATCCACAAATCATCTGCTGAAAGTGGAAAGTTTCTCTGTGCTCATTGATTTCCTACAAGCATGATTTGTGACATATTTGGAGTCAATACCTGTCCAACATTCAGCAGTTAAAGGAGGAGGGGATGTCATTTTAAGGGTTTTAACAAGATAATTGTGTTTGTGTGAAAAACCATATCAGACACAAATATTATTTAGGGGGGTCTATAAATCTGACTATAATTTCACTTTGTAGACATTCCCACAAAAAAGAGAGAATAAGGATGATGACTGATTACAATGATCCACTCTCCCCCTCCTCACCCAGTGTAAAAGTCTTTGCTGCTGATGGACTTCCTTGGTAACCTACCTGACGCTGCCAGATGGATGGTTTTGTTTTCACAAAATGATCTCACGCTAATCCAGCTGCCTTGAAAGGAGCAAAATTGGTGCAAAACCTGATCGAAAGTCTTCTCTGTTTAGTTGTCCCTTTGAGAAAGTTTTGGAGTCCCTGCTCTAACCTGCA
The DNA here is from genome assembly GCF_964638095.1 of Poromitra crassiceps. Lineage (NCBI taxonomy): Eukaryota > Metazoa > Chordata > Actinopteri > Beryciformes > Melamphaidae > Poromitra > Poromitra crassiceps. Next base: position 15,672,429 of record NC_139636.1, on the reverse strand, counting down.
CTGTACATCCTACCCCCCTCTCTAAAGTGCATTGCAGCTTTAAACAGTCCACAATGCCTTGCGGTGTCCCAGTTCCGATGCCGATGTATTTAGCAGCAGACTAATGAAACAGGGAGAGTAGAGGGGCATTTTCCGCAGCTTATTGGCTAGACCGCAAAAGACTAGCGCACAGCTGAGAGGGCAGCCACAAACTTTCGGACAGCAGTGGACCAAAACGGTCATCATCTTCTCTTTTTGTTGGGATGTTCAACGTCTCTTATCCTCTTTTTGTGCCCGCGGCAGCCAAACGTTACTTTGTCGCAATTCGTTGGAAGTGATTTACTGGGCAACGGTGAAGAAGGACACTTTTTTTGTCTTGCGGAATCCACGTCTTTACCTGCATTTTCTCTCTCCCTAAACTTCACTTCAGACAGGGAGCAGTGAGTTGAATCCTTTTTGCTAACATAAAGGTAAGACCGTTGTGTATATATACCGTTAGCAGAATGTACCGCAGCCAAGCCCATTGTAGTTATGAGACTGAGATAACGGAACATTAGTAGAATAGTTAGGCAAGCTCTGTCTGAAGCCACCAGAACCCATTATTATTATCGCCATTTCTCCAGCCGTGTCCACTCGCCACACAAACAATAAAAGGTAACGTTAGACTGCATTTTAATAGCACTCATATCCTTTGTCTTTCAGGCTGTTCAGAGTAGCAAACATCAGGCCAATGTGGCTTTTTATACCAAATCACGCCTTTATGTACCAGTTTGTGAAAATTAGACCAATTGTGTAAACATTGTTTGAGGTGTTCTCAGCTAATTGCCTTTTCGGGCAGGCCTGCATATTTGGAAAAGCATCAGTATCACGTTAGTATCTGCATCATCTGTAACTATCAGAGACTCGTCGTTAACGAGAAAATCTTTAACACCAAACGTCAGTATCACTATAGAATGCACGAAGTTATCAGTTGAGCTAAAGTTGAGTTTATTCAAGGTCCAGTAGTCTGCTCTCCAGCTACGTGTAGCAGAGAGTCAACCTGTAGCTGTTAGGACTCAGTCGTTGGAAACAGCTGAGGTTTTGTTTCTCATAATCAGTCATCTCACTGCAAGGGGACTGCTTTAAGCTTGGACATTGGATTATGTAGCCTAATTAAGTGGCCTTTGGTGCATTTAATGGACTCACCTGGCAATCAGAAAACTAGCACAATGAATCGTAGGCTACAAACCACTAGAAGAGACTAGAAACACAGACACTGCAACAGAAACGCATTAGGAAACAAATTGGGTTATATATCATTGGCACATTTTCTTTCGTGGATGACTGTAACTGCTGCTGTAAAACACATGTTCATTTATTCTATCTCTCGAATGCAGCAGAGTGTGTGTGTGCGCCAGCCAAGTGATGCTTAACAAACTGCTGTCCCATCTAAACCCCTCTTGTGTAGCTGCTGCTGTGCAGAGAGCCCCGCTGCAGGAGCCTGCTGCCTGCCTGCCCCGCTGCCTCTTCAAAGCTGGCTTGTGAGCAGTGAATATGGCGAGGGAACAAAGGCGGCATTATTGCTGGCTAAACATGCCGTCCAGATGTTGGAGACCCTGCCAGCGCTGACCTCCCGATTGGGGGGGAGGCTGCTGCAGAGTCTAGTAGTTTAACATCAGCCAGAGAGAGAGAGAGAGAGAGAGATTTGCTCCAGGGTCTTCTGGAGAGCTTACAGGAGCTGAGGGTGCTGCCTGTAGCGTGACTGGACATAGGGTTAAATCCCATACGCACACATCTTCAGATTGGAGTGGTATGGTAAATTCGGCTGCCTCTGGGCCATGCTTCACTCTGCTTGTGTTTTGGAGAGGGGGGGGGGGGGTCCTAGGTGTTTCAGGTGTTTCAGTTAAAGAGGGCTAATGGCACGCTTTTATTTTCAAAAGCTTTGTGTGTTTGAGAAATCTGTGGCAAAGGTTCCCTTCCGTTGCAGAGCTTTGCAGTGAATTCTTGACATTTTGGGAAATGAATCGGTCCCTTTGTAATAGCGTGTAACGCTCGCTGATGTAACGGATATTACGTTTGGGAAGCGCCTCGTATTTTGCTCCCCGATAACATCCCAGGATCTCATTCAACTGCTCACTGAACACAAGCGGAACTCACAAGCTGGTAGTTGTAGAATGGCAACTTGAATTTGTCATTCATGACCAATTATCTCTATTGGAGGCAGTAGGTCTTGTCATTGTGTGGAGAGACTAATGCAATTGAGGCACTGATTACCTGAGAGGATGCTGGCATTGTGGACGCCGGCAGAGGCTTTTACAGATTACAGGAAAGAACAGAAAGCCATTGGTTACTTGGCTTCTTCAGCCTTTTGTCTGTTTTTTGTTTCGTTATTGGGGCTTTGGGAAACGCAAGTTTGCTGATTTTTGTCATTTGATTCTCCAGTTTAAGCACACCTTTTACAGGGTGCAGTCTACTGACTTGTCATTGAGCTCTTGTGGAGTAGTAGTCCTTCTAATAGCGACAGTTGATGGTGTATATAATATGTTGAGAAGATCACAGGGTGGAGGGACTTGGCTTCCTTATCTCCAAGACATGGCCCATTGCATTCTGGGTGGCCAAGAATGCATACCCTGCATCTTATCAGTTTCCACACTGCAGGATCAAGGCCTGTTTGTCTCAGCAGGCTTTGTCCATGCTCTGTAGCTCACACACTTGACAGGGGGGATTGTGTACAGACCAGGCTGGCATACTGAGGGGGGGGGGGGGGGGGGGGGGGGGGTTGGGGGGCATCATTATCTGGTTCCCACTGCAATTCCCTCCTTCCCTAACCACAGGGGTCCCGGTGTTGTGCCGAATTCTGCATCCCCGCCAGGAATTGCATCCCCACCATATATTTTTCAGCTGTTTTAACTTAAAAACAGGGATGCAAATCTCACCAGGCACAAACCTTTGAGATTTGCACCCCCCTCCATAAGCCAGGAGAGACCCCAGGCCTCAAGGTCACCTGTACCCGGATTTTAAAGACCCCCTAAAGTCATGTCATAATAATTTGTGTCTGATGCCCCCCCCCCCCCCACAAAAAAGGTTGAATTATTTTGTTAAAATCCTAAAAATTAGCTCCCGTCCTCCTGCATCATTAAAATTCACAAAGCAACCAATCAGGGTTATCTATTCTAGAACATAACTAGCCAAGCACAGCATATACAAACAAGGCTTTAACTGCTGAATACTGGACAGGGATTGGCTCCAGTATCTGTGATGTCACGATTCATGCTCGTTGAAAACCACCTTTTTCAGTGAGCTCAGAGAAACTTTCCACTTTCGGCAGACGATTGTGGAAACAGCCTTCTAGTGTCAAACTCTGCACAGACATCATTCTGCACAGAGAAGCTCAAACATCCAACTGAAGGAACAAGAAGAACAACTGATGTTTGACTTTAGGGGGGTCTTTAAGCACCAAAGTCAGTCTCCATGAGACAGAGAGATCCCCAGGCCTGGAGGTCACCTCGAGAGATCCCCAGGCCTGGAGGTCACCTCGACTTGGATTTTAAGCATCAAAGTCAGCCTTCATGAGCCAGGACAGACCCCCCTGGCCTGGAGGTCATCTCTACTCCAGACGATTATATCATTTTTCAACGGTTACGTTGCTGTATAAATCATTGCAATGTGTTCCCGCGAGGTGGGGATGCAATTCCTGGCGGGGATGCAAAATTCGGCATAACACTGGTCCTGCATATACTAATCAGCCAGTCTATGGTGTACTGCTGCCACCCTAAGGTGACTGAGGTCCGGAGATTACTCTGCGTTGTTGTCTGAGGGCAGCACTTCATGGCAATCAAGACGGAGATTGAAAAGAGGAAAACATATTTTTAGTTCCTTCCAAGAGTCACCACCAGCGCCACCACAATAAACCAGCATCTGTCTCTGGCTGTGCACTGAGATCTATTTCACAAGAGATCTGCTACCAATTACAGCAGAGTATAAATTGCTAGTAATTACATGTTGCTCGCTCGACAGGAAGTGCAATTTGAATTAAAGTTGGGTTAGAAATGGACAAGGACCCCTATCATTCTGCAGTCTGTAAACAAGTACCCCATTTTCTTCAATTGAGAGCAGCATGGGATAGTTGTGCTTGTCAGAAACTTGAATCTAATTAGCTCTCTAATTGTTTTAATGAGCTACGTGTGGTGTTGTTTTGTTGTTGGCTTCAGCTGCTGCGTGGGCGTCAGGACTTTCAGTGTCCAAGAGTTCCATCCTTCATGCATGAAACGGCGGTATTGTTTGCCACCTTGGCGAACAATGGAGAGGAACCAACGTGTTAAGTTAGCGTCTATTCATGGACGTAGCATGTAGAACATTAGTGTTTTCCTATGAGGTCATTTTTCGCTGCTCAGTTGGGTTGCTCCCCTCGTGGGGGTTTCTCCTGAGTCGTAGTTGGGTTGCACCCCACGGGGGTTTCTCCTGAGTCGTAGTTGGGTCGCTCCCCGCACGGGGGTTTCTCCTGAGTCGTAGTTGGGTTGCTCCCCGCGGGGGTTTCTCCTGAGTCGTAGTTGGGTCGCTCCCCGCGCGGGGGTTTCTCCTGAGTCGTAGTTAGGTTTCTCCCCCGCGGGGGTTTCTCCTAAGTCGTAGCTGGGTTGCTCCCCCGCGGGGCATTTCTCCTGAGTCGTAGTTGGGTTGCTCCCCACGGGGGTTTCTCCTGAGTCGTAGTTGGGTTGCCCCCCTGCGGGGGTTTCTCCTGAGTCGTAGTTAGGTTGCTCCCCCGCGGGGGTTTCTCCTGAGTCGTAGTTGGGTCGCTCCCCGCGCGGGGGTTTCTCCTGAGTCGTAGTTGGGTTGCCCCCCCGCGGGAGTTTCTCCTGAGTCGTAGTTAGGTTGCTGCCCCGCGGGGGTTTCTCCTGAGTCGTAGTTGGGTTGCTCCCCGCGCGGGGGGTTTCTCCTGAGTCATAGTTGGGTCGCTCCCCGTGTGGGGGGTTTCTCCTGAGTCATAGTTGGGTCGCTCCCCGCACGGGGGGTTTCTCCTGAGCAGTCGTGCTCTCTCTTGGTTTTGTTTGAATCTAATGAATGGCCGTTTTGTTCCTCCTCAAAAACACGCGCTTGTTCAGCGAAACGACACGGTGCTCAGTGCAGCTCGTCGTCGTGATCTAGAAATGCTTCATGAGCACCGAGTGATTATTTTCGTATTGGTAGGCACTAGGCAGTGAATGGAGCCAACAAGCAGTGCCATGCAGTATTTGGCACAACATCCCACACACACAGTTCCACATGGGTAGAGGTGTGTATGTGTGCAGGGGTGTGTTGACTGTTGACTGTATAGGAGCACCCAGAGGAGCATATGGTAGGTTGTTTACACCAGAGGCCAGTCAAAGCCTTTCCCCTGCCAACTCGCTGAGCTCCTGTAGGCACGCTGCCTTGGCCCAGGAAACTGGAGCTCTGTGTGTGTGTGTGTGTGTGTGTGTGTGTGTGTGTGTGTGGGAGGGGTCATCTGGCAGGCTGCTCAGCCCTGCTCACACACCTCGCTGCTCGGAGAGGAACGTATCACAGGACAGGGAGCAGTAAACCAATGCCACATAGAAACAAATAAATCATCTCAAGTTTGAGGTTTTTACGACATTTGACCGTCTCTCAAGTCTCAGCTGAGCTCAAATAGAACGCGGAGGAATTTAAGCCCGTCCCCATCTCACGAAATGCTTTCCTGGCACAAGATGAGCTGCACAGGATCAGGGAGTGGGCATCTCCTCAGGCTGGCACTGGTTCAGGGAGTGGGCATCTCCCCAGGCTGGCACTCGCAGGGCAAAGGGACGGAGCCCGCGGAGCTCGAGATGGCACTCTGCCCCGTATCATCACACTCTGCCCCGTATCATCACACTCTGCCCCCGCGACACTGTGTCTGTATCATGGCTTTTGCATCAAAATTTTGTTACAACCTGATGCGGGATTTGAACCTGGGGCCCGTGGGTTGAAAGCCGCCTGTCGTAACCACTCGGCTATCGGTTTGTTGCCGTCCCTGCATCTAACCATAACCTAACCTGTAACCTAAACCTAACCCTAAAAGTTGCTTTTTTGGAATAAAAGTCGCTTTTTCAACTTGCTTTTTGGCGGAAGTCACGTAGTACTTTTTTCCACAGACCTTGTAATGAGCAGTTTCATGGAGGAACTATTTTCTTTTGACCGAACTACACCTGCTAGCTGCTAGCTAGTTCCTACATGAGACTGCAAAAGAAAATAGTTCCTACATGAAACTGCTCACAACAAAATCTGTGCATTATCTTGAGTAACCAGGTCATGATTTCTGGAAAGAGACAATGCTGTTGAGTTTTTCAAATGTATTTTTTGGTGCTTTGAGCACTACAAGCCGAGTGCCATCCAGTTCCATTGTATTCAAGAGAAGGCAGACATCTCTCCTGCCGATATCTCCAAAACTCATAGCCTGCCTGGGTAAACCCATCCCCCACGTGACCTGCTCTCAGATCTGCTCTGTCACTAGTCACTGTAGTGACTGAGAGCAGGTCTGAGAGCAGGTCACGTGGAGGCTGGGTTTACCCAGGCTACAAAACTCAGGCAACTATCCCAAAACGATATAGATGGATAAATAGCACTACAGGCGAGAGGAAAAATATGTATTTTGGATTTTAGGGTGAGCTGTCCCTTTACTTGCCAGACCTAAAGTGGTGTTATGGGTAGTAAACTTGTAAGCTCATTCGTCTTCACCCCAGAGTGGATCCCAGCCTTCCCCCTTGCTTATCTACGGTGCCTGCATTGCATCAAGACCAATTCAGTCCCTACTTTTCTCCTCACAACTCTGGTGACAGTGTTTCAGCTAAACGGTGACAGTGTTTCAGTGTTTCGAGTCATTGCAGAAAAACCTGGCAGAGTCTTGCTTTGTGACTCGTCACCGGTTCACTTCCCTCCCTCAGCCCTCACGGCCCTCACTGCCATTTAAGGGCAATCCAATGGAGGACAAAAGCACTTTCTCAGCTGTAAAGACGCCAAGAATAGAGAGAACAGCCAGGCCAGAGACAAAGGTGACACTCACTCGTGTACGTGCGCACACACACACAGACACACACACAATCGGCACTTGGGCACACAAAGTTAGACACGCATATAGTAATGCAAATAACACGCACGACACACACTCGAGTCCCTAAATGTCTGAAAAATTTGTTTTTCTTATCCTTACCTAGGGTTTTATTTTAGTGCAATAAATTATACCGGCTTGCACTGCTCTTGCTTAATAGTTAATCTACAAAGCATTGGATGGAGGGCAAGAAGACAGTGTGGTGGATGACATTGAGAAAGCACAGGGAATTCTAAGGGGTGCAGCGGAGGGAGGTGTAGCGGGTGGGTGGGTGTGTGGGGGACTGGTTATCAGATAAAGACCTCTTGCCTCAGCAGCATGGGTGCAGTGAAGGTTAGATCCTAGCGGGTGTTTGCCGATCTGGACTGATGCCATTCATACCCAATAGACTGTCCTTGATGAAGACCGTGATGAGGGAGGCTTTAGAGGTCTGTCTAATGGCCATATCTGTGGTATCAATATTTAACACACCCAGGACATGGTATGCCCTGCAAAATTGGATAATAATGTGAAATAACACATCTGTGTCTGAATCTATCAATAGCAAATAATATTGAGAATTGTTTTGCCAGTTGAAACCTAGATCATGAATTTCTCTATCTGCAGCTGGTGGATATTTTAATAGAGAGGCAAAGTGACCGCCTACTTCCTGCTTCAGCACTGTACCAGAGATTTTCATACGCCGCATTTATTTTCCCATAGACATTTCATAAAATGCTTATAAAAATAGTTTTACTTGTTCAAACCAAACGGTTCAGATACATTTAGAAACGGGAGAGACCACATAACATGTAACTCGGACCAAAACGTAAAAAAATTGCGGATTTAAAGAAAATATTTTCTCGATGTTGTTTTTTTAAGTTTTAGTCCGAGTGAAATGTTCTATGGTCTCTCCCGATTCTAAATATAGCTGAACCGTTTGCTTGAAGAAGTAAAGCACAAGCATTTTACGAAATGTCTATGGGAAAATAAATGGCGGATAAAAATCTCTGGTACAGTGCTGAAGCAGGAAGTAGGCGGTCACTCTATATTCTTAATTGTATTGTATTGTGGAGAGTTGGGAATAATGCATTCTTCATGTGCACATTCATTGCAGCCATAAAAATGTGAAATCTGCCACAGAGCGAGGGGAGATAATAACTGACATGTAAAGCAAGGCCCAGTTAACCCCTCTTTGTTATGATCTCTCACTCCTTTTCTAGTTTACTGACTTTTCCTGACTTCTCTGTTTCACTCACTGTTCCTGTCCTCTTCTTCTGTTTCACTTACTCCATCTTCCTGCTCCCTCTTCACTGTGGCCATGTGATTCTCTGTACAATAGCAGGAACTGGGCTTGGGACGGGAATGTCTGTTGGCAGAGTCTTCCGGCCAACAGAGAAGGACAGAAAAACAGCATTATGGCCAGCTGGTCCTGGCATGCCTTGGTGGACCAGTCCATTCCCGACTGAGCCTTTTTCCTCAAACAGCTGCTAAAAATAGCATGGCCATACCTGATGAAGAACCAACTTGTTTCTAGTTTCTAGTAGGCGATATCTGTCTGCACCTTTGTAATGTTCCTTCTTGCAGGCGACCCAAAACATTCTAGCCCTGCTGGCCTTGAGCACACGTCCTTCCTGACTAACCGTTTCCTGTTTTCTCTGTGGTTTTCCTCCTCCGTGAAGAAGCCAGAAGGTCTTTCCTGTCGCTGCCCTGCACCACTGGAGCCTTCAGGAATGACGGGGCCAACACAGCACAGCGGGGCCCCTCGCACCTGACCCAACATGGAGCTCAAGGTCTGGGTGGATGGAGTCCAGAGGGTCGTCTGTGGTGTCACCGAGGCGACCACCTGCCAGGAAGTGGTCATCGCTCTGGCCCAGGCTATAGGTAGGTCATCTTCTACAAGGAAAGCGACAGCATCAAGTCATCCCTCTGTCATCAGACATTTTGGGGCTTTCGCTGAGTTGTTGTAGTTTTTTGTCCCCGTGCGGTGAAATTCGAGGGGTGGACCACTGGACCGAGCTGTTTTTTGTCCGTCTGTCCATTAAATGTGATACCTCACACCACTGGCCTGATTTTGATGATGCATCTTTGCACTGTGTCAGTGTTGTTCCACACTGATGGAGGTGCTAGAAGAAAGAAAGGTCAAAATGTCAAACTTTGTAAGGCCATAACTGCTACATCAGTGGTCTGATTTTGACTACGCTTACAGGCATGATGCATCTTGATACTGCTCTGGCATTTAAATGCACTTACTGGCCTAATGAAGATTAATTTTAAGAGCCATAGTGAGTAATCATATTACAAACGAGGAATTTGACTTAGTGCATTACGCAGCGCAGCAATCACATCAGTAGCAGAAGATGGGGCAAACAGAAAACCATCTTGAATAATAAATGATAAATTGCAAAGTAAAACCCTTTTAAAGTGTGTGTGTGGGGGGGGGGGGGGTATCTAGGATAGTGATCATGGGATGATGTCTATGTAAAATGTCCATTGTGTCCAAATATCCAAATGAAGGTGCTTCAATTAAAATGTCTAACTTTAAAAGGCCTTAACTCCTACACCTACAAGGCTAATTGACACAAAACCTGATACACATGTACAGCGTTCTTTATGATTGCTCCAACACCGGTCTGATTTTGATGAAACTTTGAGGGATGATGTATCTTGTTACTGATTGGCCCAAACTGTGCCCACATCATTTGTATGGGACAACACCTTTCTTTCTGTTCTGTTGGCACAAAGTACAGTATAAAATATAGGAGTGATCAGTTATTATTATTATTCAACAATATTGTGATTTGTAATTAGATGATCTTTCTATCGTAGGACCTTGTTGCTATGTGTTGGTTGTCAACATGCCATAATGCATGTGGGGGAAAGCAGCATTCGTCTGCCTTTTTCTGTAATGCCAGTGTTTCCTCTACAATTGTACGGCCAACGAGGCCCCCGCCAGGCCTGAAAAAAAGACTAATAACATAAATGACTAATATGAATGAATAATGACATCACAACAGTCTAATCCTAATGTTAATATTCTCCATATCTGGCTTCAGACGGCCAAAGTATTTCGCTGGCGACCGAAGTTGGTTAGTGTTTTGAAGTCCCTCCAAGCCTGAAGAAACTTCTAGGAAAAACACTGAATGCAGTGATTTCGCTGCAGTCACTGCTTTCATGCTAGTCACATGGTCCATCAACAAATACGCTTTTCATTGGCTTTTATTAGATTAAGATTAAGTTAAGATTATTATTAAGATTTAAGATCTACGATTTACTCGATTCATTAAGTTTTGAGTTCTCTCACTTTTGCTAGGAAAAAAGTTAACATGTCAAAAGGAATGAATTGTTGTTATTATTGTAATAGTCTACTTTGACACTCCTTGTACATGTGAATACAGGTGCAGTGGGGGAGGGGTGGAAAACTGAAGGAAAAAGAAAGATCAAAGGATAAATTAAAATATACAACATGGCATTAAAAACGTTTTACTTGCAAACCTACATGAGTGCCTGGACCTTTAAAATGTTCCTTTTCCTATATTTCTATAGTAGTTCTTCATAGATCTACATTGTAATTCGAACACAACACTATACATGAGATAGAAAATGTTTGCGATGCAATTTAATTAACAGGCAGATGGTCATGAAGTTAGCATTTTATTCGAGTTATGAAATTATTAGTCTCGCTTGCCAGCCTTCCTCTCACAGAAGGGAGGGGAGGCTGGCAAGCCAGACTATGAAATTATTTGTGGTCAATCAGCTCAAATGAGACAATTATATGTTGTAACTTTATCAGCATTTAGATTATAATCTCAAAATGAAAAATGTGCAATACAGCACACTGCATCAGCAGATACTTACACACTCAATGTGCAAAACCTGCTCTCAAAACAATACCTGCAAAAGCGGTTATTTTTCATCAAACGCACACATTTCCTTCATTTTCAGTTCTAGCATTGTGGTTATGAAAGCAGTCATCACGGATGATGTGAGTTCAGAGCAGTTGCGTGTAGATGAAGCCTGTTAATAAAGCTTATTATGATGGTTCATCAACCTATAATTGAAATGTGGGGTTGCTGTTTTCAAAGTAAGTGTTTGAAAGCAAGTCCTGATAAAGTAAACAAATGTGTCTTTCCTCCACCTACATGTAAAAGCTTGTGCTGAGATACAGTGGGTCATAGTTGGAGGCTGTTTTTTAGTGCCTGCTTGGGATGTAAAGCCCCACCCCGCTCCCCTTCCCCATATGGCTGGTTGAGGAGCGGGGGCAGTGGAGCTGGTTGAGGAGCGGGGGCAGTGGAGCTGGTTGAGGAGCGGGGGCAGTGGAGCAGCAGACTGTATTGACATCACTTCCCACAAAGCGTAGGGCAGCAGGAGGGAAAGTCTGACTCATCCCCCCTTCTCTCGCCAAGCTGAGGAAGCAGCAGCACTGCAGCCCCCTCCTCCCCTGCCTCTCATTCTTTCTATTGCAGAAATGTACACACTGTTAAGTGATCAGACATCACGATCAGTTGTGTATTTCTGGCATTTTACAAGCACCCGAAAGTGTTTCTGTTGATATGCTGCCACTAGGGTTATGTTTAGGCTTCCGTTAAACAAATGGCCAAATCCTTACAATGAGCAATTTGACCAGATAGCAGCTTAAGAATCTGATTCAAATCTCATTCTGTCGGGGAGGAATAGCGTGATCCTCCCGTGTGCTACGTCCTGCTGGTGAAACTCCTCACTGTCAGGTGAAACTCCTCACTGTCAGGTGAAAAGAAGCGGCTGGTGACTGCACATGTATCAGAGGAAGCGTGTGCTCGTCTACAACCCTCCCCAGATCGGCAGAGGGGGTGGAGCAGTGACCGCAGATGTGACCCAGGGGAATTGGCCACGTACAATTGAGGAGAAAACTCTGGGAAATCAGAAAAATAAATCTTGATCAAAAAATAAATAATTAAATCACATTCTGTTGTGTTGTGTTCTCTCCAGGTCGCACTGGCAGATACACTCTGGTAGAGAAATGGCGGGACACGGAGCGCCACCTCGCCCCCCATGAGAGCCCTGTGGCCTCTCTCAACACCTGGGGCCAGTATGCCGGCGACGTCCAGCTGATCCTGCATCGTACAGGCCCCTCCCTGACCGAGCGCCCCCCCTCAGAAGGACCCCCTCTCCGGGGCCCCGAACGCGGGCTCCACCGGCAGAGCCTCCCGCCCCTGGCCAAGCTCCGTCACCCCAACGACCGATCCCTGCGCCGCCGCGAGCCGCGCCGCAAGTCCCTCACCTTCACCGGCGGCCCCCGAGGCCTCCGGGACATACTGAGCGGAGGGAGGGTCGGGGAGGCGGAGGCCAAACGCAGACTCCTCCTGGGGAACGGCGGCGGTCATCATCACCACGCGGGCGCGGCCATCGGGACGGCGTCTCCCAGCCTGTGGGCCTGTCGCATGGAAGAGCTGGTCAGGCTGGTGGGGCTGCAGAGGGAGACACTCGGCGTGCTGGAGAAGAGGCTGGAGGCCTACGAGGCGGAGCTGCAGGTGTGGGCGGAGCCGGGCAGAGGCGGGCGGGGGGGAGGGGGCGGCGTGGACCCGGGCGGAGCGCTGACGGAGGAGATCGTGAGGCTGGAGAGGCGTCTGAGGAAGAACGAGGTGGAGATGGAGGAAGAGGAGTTCTGGGCGAGCGAGCTGCAGATCGAGCTAGAGAGCGAGAGACAGCTGGAGGAGCGGCTGCAGGAGCTGCGGGGCCGCCTGCAGGGTGCCGAGCGGGAGATCTCAGAGAAGATCTCGCTGGTACAGGTGAGCCATAATTTGAAGAGAATGTCTCACTGGTACAGGTGAGCCATTTGAAGAGAAGGTCTCACTGGTACAGGTGAGCCATTTGAAGTGAATTTATATATTTTGTGCAAGAATAGAAATTGAAGTTATTTTTTATATATCTATATATATCTATATCTATATATTTATATGTATACAGTATATATATAGATATATATAGATAGATAGATATTGATCGATCGATCGTTAACATTAATAGGTTCCGTTCCGTTGACTGCATGTGTCTCCCGCGTCTGTGCGTCCTTGTTTCACGTGCCTCCTGCCTGGAGAAAGGGTGTTGGTCTCATGCGTGCATGAGTGATTGAAGTCAAATGATGCAAGCAAGCAGTAACCGTCATTAACCTTGATCCGTGTCTCAAACTCTGCTGTGTTGGTGTCACGGCACCAACACATCCCAAGTATCAATATTTATCATTACCGTTAAGCACTCGTCTAAGCTTCCAGCAAGCAACGTAGCCATGTACACATCCTTTCCAAAGAATTAGAATATCATGGAAATACCATGGATGACCGTGGGCTTCAGCGGATTGTCAAGCAAAGACGATTCAAAAATTTGGCGGAGACTCAGAGGGAGCGGACTGAGGCTGGAGTCAGTCATAACTGAGAAGGAACTGCTGATTTTCTTCACACTATTCTAATTTCTTGAAATATTGTTTTGGGGGTTTTCTGGAGCTGTAGGCCAAAATTATGAAAAATGAAACAAAGGCTAAAAATATTTCACTTTGTGTGTAATGAATCTATAATCTATGAAAGTTTCACTTTTTGAAAGGAATTATGGGGGAAAAAAACTCACTTTTCCATGATATTCTATTTTTTTTGGAAAGGATCTGTACATACTGTGGAAATAGGCTGTCAGTGACTGTAAACTTTAGGGGGCAAAGCTTACCTGGTTAGCTTGGAGGATTAGCTTGACTGGTGCAGCTGCTCGTCCAGCCAGCTCACTCTTGTGATTCACGAGCGCTCCGTCGAGACGAACCCTCTCGGTCAGTTTTGGGACAGACACGCCACGAAGACAAAAAGACGCCTACAAACAGATACAATGTAAGACACTGAGGCTTTGGCAGTCGCGACGCCATCTTGGCTTTGCCTTGAAGTCTGATTGGAGAGGGCAAACTGACCAGGAAGCCTCTATAAGGGCTCCAGTATCACATCAACGGACGTAAGCTTCGCCCACTTTTGATTTGCAGCATTACCAATCCATGAGTTATGTGATTGTGACAGTTGGGTGAGGTCCTTGATTTTGAGGGAATTGGACCTGGAATGAATCTGAATTTAGTCTGAATTTAATGTTGAAGGTGTGTGAACCCTGTATAATACATAACCATCCAGTTTTTTCTTCTTATTTATTTTTTTATACATACAAACCCGCCTCCCTTAACTCCCCTCCCACATAACGTGCATAATGTGTCTGTCCTGGCAGGGTGTGGAGGCGGGCCTGGAAGAGGAGCGGCTGCAGCGGGAGCGGCAGGAGACCCAGTGGGTGAGCGTGGCGGAGGCCCGGGCACAGGTCGTCAGGGCCAAGACAGAGCTGAAGACCCAGGAGAGGCAGGCCGTCCAGCTGGAGAGCAGCTGCAGAGCTGTGGACAGGTCGCTGGGACAAAGCAGCAAGAGACTGCAGGTGAGACGCACGCACGCACGCACGCACACACACACACACGCACACACACACACACACACACACACACACACACACACACACACAGTGTTTCACACCTGAAAACATCTAAGAGACTACCTTGTTTTCCATCGCCTTGAGGTATTTTTCGATCAGGGTAGCTTAACAAGATACTGCTGCAGGATGGCATAGTCGTGATTAGGCCATCCTTCAACCAGAAGCACTGCACTCAAGGCCTGGCTGAATGCCTTCTCTTTCAGGGGATCAGTAGGATCACAAAAAGAGATACAAAAACAAAACAAAACACCTTTTTGTTTTCACTGAATTTATCTTCTGTTGAATTGTCAAAAAATTCATTTTTTGATTAATTTGCTACATTTCAACTGAAATCCTACTGATATAAATAAAGAAAAAAATTTATCGTAAAGATTTTTTTTTTTAGATCTTTGTTAAAAACAAAGTGCTCAATGTGTTTCAAGAATTATGCGAGACAAATAGACGTACAACTGTCTATTGATTGACTTTTGAAATGAATATGTTTTTGAATTATGTTTGTTGCCATTATGAAACGTCAGATGTGATTTGAACCTCTTTGCACGATAACGATAAGGTTATTTCCACAAAGGACATGCAGCACGAGCTGGAGCAGCTGACCAAGGAGCTGCGGCAAGTCAACCTGCAGCAGTTCATCCAGCAGACTGGCACCAAGGTCACAGTGCTGCCGGCCCAACCCTCAGAGGACGAAGCCACTCCCACAGTGCTGCTGGCCCCACCCTCAGTGGCCCAAGCCCCTCCCACCAGTCAGGGAATAGGTAATGCATTTTTTTTGCTTCTCTTTTGATTGTCATATTTAGTGTCATATGTTCACAGGTCTCTACTACACTATTACAATAATAATGAGCATAATCATAACAATGCATTTGATTATTTGTAGTGTATAATGCTTTTCAAGATCCTAAAGTTAACTTTACATGAAATAGTATTTGAAAAAATTGTGTCCACATATGTAGCCTTAATAAAAAAAATATTATAAAAACCAACTATGCAAAACTATATGAGAATAAACAAAAACAAGGGATAGGTCAATAAATCAATTCACAAAAATTACATAACACAAACAACAGCAACAGTCTTGGGGTCTCATTTATCAATATGTGACTAGAATCCCTACTAAAAATATTACTAACTTGTCCAGCGAGTGTCAATTATGCAATCCAATCTGTTTCACAATCCAGTGTCGTCATGCAAAGGTAGTCCGCACGCAAGTAGTGAAAAAAAAAATTACACAACGGTTGTAAAGTAAACAAGACAATTTAGGCCAATAATTTAAGTCAATTCTGAGCCTTGCTGAAGCACATTTTGGGAGACAAGTACCCACACCTGCTGCCGGCAATTATTACCCCCTCATCAATCACAGTCCAACTGGGACATTCCGCCCCAGTCCAACCATAAATGGTCAATGCTAATTACCACATGACGCATATCAATTGTGCGTGCACGCAGTCACTGGCTTGGTTAGTCGTTCTTTCAGTTAATCCTTAGTAGGCATCCTAATAGTCCATGGGCCAAGGCTGAAATTTTGACATATCGGTACCACCTGAGGTGACCGCACGATTTTGTTATTTTTGTCATCCTACATGTCTCTAGTTTATATTTTGGTATGATAACCCTTCCGATTTGGTAGCTTAAGGATAGTTATCACTCTGTAAACAAACCTACCCCCAAAAAATGACAAAACCCTGATTTCATCATATCTCCTGAACCACACATGATAACGCAAAAAATGTGATGTTTTCATGGTCAGCGATTGCAATGACACCCTATACAACATCATAAACTGTTCACATGAATAGTTAATGGTGAATTCAGTGGTGTTTTGGTGAATTCAGTGGTGTTTTGAGAAGGATACAATGCAATTAGTCCATGGGCCAATGGTGAAATCGGTACCACCTAAGGGGACTGCGCAATGTTTGTATTTTTGTCTTCCTACATGTCTCTAGTTTATATTTTGGTATGATAACCCTGCCAATCTGGTAGCTTATTGATAGTTATCACTCTGTAAAAAACCTTCTCCCATATAAATGACAAAACCCTGATTTCTGTGTATTAGTCCAGATGATATGTGAAAATCATGTTCACTTTTTCATAAAAGCATGAAACTTGGTACACATATAGTTTGGGGCCCCGTAAATCTTCAGAAATTTAGCCATCACAAAAATGCCTCGTGGTGGCCATTTTAATTCCGCCATAAGTGAATTATGTAGTTTGCATCATATCTCCTGAACCACACATGATAACACAGAAAAGGTGATGTCTATCCCTATGTTTTCATGGTCAAGGATTACAATGATACCATATAGAACATCATAAACTGTTAAAGTAACTAATCAATGGTGAATTTAATGACGTGAGAAGGAAAACACAGTTTCTGATAACTGATGCTATAACCTCAATTCCATGACCACTCTCTGGCTAACATTTTTTGATGAGTAATTTGACTTCTATGGGCCTTTTGTTAAAATAGCCCCCAGGTCCCTCCCAAACATCCTGCGACTTTCTGCCAGACAGCCAAATCCAAGATGGCCACTGGTACAATCTTGAAAAATGTACTTTTGAACCAGAGCACCTAGAATAATGTATGAAGACACTTTTCGGTGTAAGTCAACCACAAATAATCTGATTCTGACATCAGTTTAACATTCTGACATAATTCTGACCCAGAATTCCAAGATGGCTGCCATCCAGTAGCGTGAAAACTTAACTTTTGAATGGCAACATATACGTATGTGGTGTTTGGGGTTTACCATTTTTAAAGTAAGGACGGAGATTAACAATGGTGAATTATAGCTATTTTAATTGCAAATCCATGCCTACCAAACATGGTTTAGTAATGACAATTATTGTGTTTTGAGGGTAATTTCATAATTATGTTAGTCTCGCTGGTCAGCCTCCCCTCCCTACCGGGAGAGGAGTCTGGCGCCACGGAAACAGGCAACTGGGATAAGCCCTCCCCTGCTCCACAGCTGCTCCCCATTGGAGCGACTGTTTCAGTGGCTGCCGGATGTCTGCTCCCGGCTTATTACAAACTCTGTCATTGGCTCCGACCACGTCAATCAGAGCAGCTTCCGCTCCCTCCTCCCTGTGTGTCGCTGTAAATAGTGCCCTGCCGCCTCAGTGAAAACAACAACGCTAAGTAGCTAGCAAGCTAACGGCAGAAACCTACATGCTAGCTCGTTGCTACACGCTGAAAAGGGCAAGTTGGATTGTTGGAAACTATTTTCCAAGGGTACTGCCGCTAAGCGCCGCCCATCGCAATCCCACTATGCAGACCTGCGTGGGAGGGGAGGCTGGCCAGCAAGACTATGGGATAGGTGAAGGTGAATAGCCTATGTCCATTGTCCAACAAGTTTTCTCAATTAATTTCCCTCTTTGCGATGTGATGAAAGTTTCTCAGTGAGTTATATTTGATTGCCTCACTGAATTATCTGCTAATATCCAATTTTAGCAGCAGAATTTGATGTCCTGGCGTGGCACGTCCGTGTGTAATGACATATCCAAAAGGAACTTTACTCTGCGCTGCATAGCATAGAGATTATGGTGCGCTCAAGCGCAGCAGAGTATTTAGCGCGTAAGAGGTGCTGCCCCGTATTCTGCGCAGAAACGACTGATTGAGGCACGCCTATATCCAGTAAAATTATAACAGGCATGCGCTTGTGCACGCCCCCAATTTGCATTGCGCGCGGCGTACCGCTTTTGCGAAGATAGGGCCCCCGGGACTTGCAAGAATCTGGTCAACTTCTCCTCTCCTGCAGCATGGGCTGATTTTAAGTCTGCAATGAGTTCATCAGAGGCAGGCAGACATAGGGTGCGGAGGGTTGGGGAGGCCAGGTCAAACGGGAAGGAGTTGAACTCATGCATGCAGGCATGGCTCAAAATGGATGCGAAAAGGTGCAAACACACCAGACGCTGAAGTGACGAAGCATCTGGAAGTTTAATTTTGGCGCACTTGTTAGCACATTAGACCGTTCAGTCAGGCCAGCCGTGATGCGGAGATTGTTTCGGCGTCTGATCTATTTTTGTGTGAGACCCGCGAGTGATTGTGTGAAGCCAGATAGGAAGTCAGTACAAGTTGTCACCGGCGCGGAGCAAAGCAGTGCGTCTGGTGTGAATGGCCAGGGTCCTGCTCGAGCTGAATTTACACACAAAGGCACTTTGCATCTGCAGCATCACAATCATCTTCCACCCTCCTCCCTGCATGCATGCTCCAACCCACTCTGACTGACTGGTGGCGACCATTTATGGATTTTGTTTCCACTCCCTCCGTGTCGAATCTGTCTATCTCAAATGCCTGTGCCACTGTGAAACAACAACATCTACAATGCTAGCTCGTTGCTACATGCTGAAAACGGTTGGATCTGGATTGTGCAATAAAGGAGGCCTGCTTGATACTTTTGGTGGATAGTTGTAAAGGTGAACGGAGCCTTTTCCCCCTATACCAGGGTGGAGGTATTAGCAGCCAGACTCTGCCATTGTAGGGAGGGAGTCTGACAAGCGAGACTACCCGGGGAGGAACTCAAGGTAGGAGCTGCTGAGATGGAGTGGAGCGCTCCAAGGCAGTGATTGACCTGGTTGTGGTCAACTTGTAAACCTCCACGAGTTGCTGGAACATTGTGTTTTTGATGAATGTGTGGCCTTATTCAACTCCAACAGCACATACAGGAAGACGCAGAAGAGCAAGCACATCTAGAAGCTCTATCTCCAATCTGTAGGGCTGCAAGAACCCTACATCACTCTCGTTGACATGGGCATGATCTAGAGGATGGCAACTCCATCAGCAATTGGATCGGCAGACAAGATGGCACCCCATACAAGTGGTCGGACTATGTCCACAAGGTGTCATCCATCATCCTTGCCCGCCATAGTGATGTTGACATATCATCTGTGTGATCGACCGGTATGACACAGCATACTTGGCTAAAGATAATGAGCGGAATCTGATGATTCAGAATCTATAGCTACAGCTAATAAAAAGAGCTTATTTTAGTTATCTTGTCATACATTCATTAAATATTTTAATGCAAGAAATCCTGGGGGTAGTTGGTACAGCAGTACCAAGGTAAAATGGGTGTTGACATTAACATCTTTTCAGTGAACATAATTCTGAAATGACTCCCAAAACATCCACGATTGTTAATCTCCTTCCTTGTGGTAAACCCCAAACGCACAGTATACCTTCCCATTCAAAAGTTACATTTCCACAATACTGGATGGCAGCCATCTTGGAATTCTGGGTCAAAATGATGCCATAATGTCAAACTGTCAGAATCGGATTCCTCGTGGTTGACTTACACCGAAAAGTGTCTTCATACATTATTCTATGTGCTCTGGGTCAAAAGTCAATTTTTTAACATGGCGCCAGTGGCCATCTTGGATTTGGACATCTGGCAAGGAAAATCCCAGGATCTTTAGGAGGGACCTGGGCGCTATTTTAACAAAAGGTCTATATAAGTCAAATCACTCATCAAAACATCTTAGCCAGAGAATGGTCATGACTTTGAAGTTATAGCATCGGTTATCAGATACTGTCATTTCCTTCTCACAACGTCATCAAATTCACCATTGATTAGTCACTTTAACAGTTTATGATGTTCTATATGGTATGGTTGTAATCCTTGACCATGAAAACGTTGGGATAGACATCTCCTTTTCAGTGTTAGCATGTGTGGTTCAGGAGATATGATGCAAACTACATAATTTGCTTATGGCAGAATTAAAATGGCCGCCACAAGGCATTTTTGCGATGGCTCAATTTCTGAAGATTTACGGGGCCCCAAACTATAAGCGTACCAAGTTTCATGCTTTTACGAAAAAGGGAACATCATTTTCACATATCATCTGGACTAATACACAGAAATCAGGGTTTTGTCATTTATATGGGGGTAGTTTGTTTACAGAGTGATAACTATCCTTAAGCTACCAAATCGGCAGGGTTATCATACCAAAATATAAACTAGAGACATGTAGGAAGACAAAAATAACAAAATCGTGCGGTCACCTCAGATGGTACCGATTTTTGCCTTGGCCCATGGACTATAAGCCCAGTTTGATAAATGAGACCCAACTTGATCAGTTAGAAAGTAGCAAACAAACAAAACAGAGGGAGCAGATAGAAACCTGAGGAAGGAAAAAAAGGCACTTTTGAACAGGGAGGGATGTTTTGAAAGGTGGGAGTGTTTGGATGCGTTTGGGGAGAGAGAGAGATCCGGAGATCCGTGGTCAGCATGGAGAAGTCACTCCAGGTTTGGTGCTTGGTCCTCGCGAGGAAGACTAATTTATTGGCATCAATGACAAGCACGGATCTGACCTTCTATATAGTCGGCGACATATGGTTCCACTAAATCTAAGTGATGGACTAAAAAGGCCTGTGCCCAGACAGGCAGTACAGCTTCATCTCACCTGTACGTCAGGCGGAGGATAAATGTTGCTCTTTGGCTGCCATTCACACAGGCGACATGTGACTTATCTCACTTTCATTAAAGGCCCGTTTGTCTGCGAGTCTGCCTGAGCATTACTCAAGTCACACTGCTCCACCAAAGCTTTCATTGTCATCTTTCTACCTCCTCTCTTGACATGCTGCGAGAAAATGACTCCGCTCAGTGTGAGAGGGAGAGAGAGAGAGGTTAGTAGACAGAAGAAAGACCGAAAGGAGAGAGTAGAGTGTAGTCTGTTTTGCCCCCTCCGGTGGCACTTATAGTCTCCATGCCAACAGCTGCTTGGTTACAGACAGGCCCAGCGTCACTCCTTCACCCCCCCCCCCTCTGTCCATCTCTTTCTCTCTCTCTCTCTTTCTCTCTCTCCATCTCTCTCTCTACATCACCCTCTCCTTCCATCACTTCCGCCCCTCTATCACATGCTCAGCAGTTTGGGTGATGGGCCCAGCGGAGCGGACCATATAGCTCTGTCATCCTAGTGGAGACTGGCGGTAGAGCTGAGGCAGAACCAAGAGCAATAAATAATAGGAGAGCAGTCAGAAATGCCACAGAGGCCGTCTAAATCGAGCTGTTGTACGTCTACCAGCTGCTTATTAAAAACTTTAGAATAACAATTTCAGCCGCAGCCGGGAAACGCGCCTCATTTGTCGGCGGCTGTAGGCTGCCAGCAACAAGTTCAAGAGCTGAAACTAGAACGGTGCATAATGGGTTTAGATGCTTCAACTGATTTTGTTAATGCTTCCACTGCACCAATTCACACAACACGTCACCTTTAAATCTCACCTCCCCCCCAGTCGCTCTAAATCATTTACAGCTAATATGTTTCTGACTCTTATGACTCTATGACCACGTGCTGCCGCATTACATCATTCATTTCAGAGCTGTAGGTCTCTTTATTAAACTTCACGGTAATGCTTTTCCATTATAAAGAGAAAATAATGGGTTTAGTGTTCATGTCCTTCTAATAACCTACCAGGACATGTGTGTTGAATCAGCAAGAGCTCTTGTGCTTGGCCCGAGGATGAAAGTGTAATGGCTGGCTCTGTTGTTTAGCTCAATGCTGACTCCTGGTGGCTACATTTCGTATAGCAGAGAAATAGAGGTTTTAGGCTAGAGCAGGGGATACTCAACTTGCTTTGCCCGGGGGCACTTTCGTGAAATGATAGGAGGCCACGGGCCAGTTAATAGACAAACTATATACATTTTTCTGTAGCAGATTGTAGGTTTTTGGGGTGTCAGCCGGAGTCTAGTCTGACAATGTTGTGCACACCGGATAGTTAGGTTAAGTTAGTTAGGTTAAGTACATACATACATAAGTGCCTGGGTAGCGAGCAGACGGCGGTATTTGACAATTTAGCTGGAGCTCAGTCAAACTTTATTTCACGTTAGTTTTCATTGTGAATTAGATTCTAATGCACAATGAAAACTAACGTGAAATTCTTAGATAATGGTCAGGGGGCCACTCTGCACCCTGTCGCGGGCCGCATCTGGCCCCCGGGCCGCAAGTTGAGCATCACTGGGCTAGAGTGAAAGGAGCAGCAGTGACATGTTCCTAATTTTATAGCAGAGCAAATTCAAATGCTTGCATCCTTTTATTCAAAACACAACATAAGAACTACTTATAGTTGTACAGATATTAAGCTTCAGAAAATTGATACACTATAAAAAGCTATTAACACGTTCATTGCCAACGACGTATTGATACGTCAAGCAGAATCCAACCGTTGACTGCCAGCGACGTATTGATACGTCAAAAAAATCGTTTTTTTTTTTTTTGACGGTGGGGCGTTGATCAATCCCTTTTACGTCTCCTATACAATTATTGGAGGTATTGAATGTGTATAATCTATTTTACCGACCCACTAAGTGTTGACAGTGCTCCCCCAGACGAGCGAAATCAAAGAAAAAACTGCCGCGGGAGCAAGCCATTCAAGGAAATGGCGAGGCGATTTTACAGTAATCCATTCCAGACTTGTCTTGCCCGAGAGCGGCCGCGCAGGCAGCAGCACACAGAGAGCGGAGAGCGATTTGCAAAATAGATTATAGGTGAAACACACTTTGAAACACCTCAGAAAGGCCAGAATCAACATCTGCCCATCGCCCACGCATTCCCCGGCCCATCTTGACTCGCACAAGGAGCGTCCGCACGCAGGCAAGCAGGCAGGCAGGCACGCAGGCAGGCAGGCAGGCAGCAGCAACGCGCTTCTGACACGCCCGCTGTAGAGCCAGGAGGAAGGAGGAGAAGACACACGGAGGGAGGAGTTTGAATGAGAGGGGTGTTTCCTGTTGTTATGGAGGAAATTACTGTTCAAAACTATTGTTTAGAATGTCTGACGGTCTTACTGATGCCAAAAATGAATGGTTAAAGTGACTGTTCTCTCGAATTTCACAAAAAGCCATTTATCTCTGAATAAATTTCCAGACGCTGAAACCATGCTGTACTCAACGGCTAATATCTACGGTACATAACTACTAACTCTACAAACTAACTCTTTTAGACAGAGAAAGCACACATTCTATTAGTACTTTTCTGAACTTTGTGTTCACAAAGTCCAACCAGAAAATTATGCTCGGCTCTTGTAAAATGAGCCAGAATCCTCAAAAAAAGGCCTGGCAGAAGCTACCTACAGTAAAAAAAAAACGGCTGGCAGTCAATGTGTTAAGTGCATTTATACCTCTTTCGCTCCAAATTTGATTCACTTGAGTCTTATGGATGGCCCCCTTTATTTTATTTTTGTTTATGCTTACAATTATGTTCTTTGGGCCATCAGATAGAGCTCAACAAGAGCTTCCCAACACTCTTTTTCAGCCAAAATGTCACTTACACCCCCAAACCAAAGTACACCTTTTTTTTATAGCATATTGAATGGCATCTCCTCTCAACGTTGTTGTTGTCCTGCTTAGATTTCATTCCCACCACTGGCTCCCTGAAGCGCCCTGTATCGTCCCACCCGATGTCCGGTCACCTTCGGGTGCTCCACAGCCCTCTCAGCTCCGGCCTGAACCCAGAGGGGATCTACGTCTGAGGCTGGGCGACACCGCCCCGGGCGAGGGCGAAGGGGAAGGGTGGGGGGGAGGCAGAATCTCCGGTCTCCCCCGGCCGTGTCTCAGTCCCGTAGCTCACTCCCTTGTGACAGTACAGGATACCTCAGTAGCACTCTCCTATGCACTGTTTTCTCTCTCGCCCGGATCTGTTATGGAGCTTTTATAAACAGTGGAAACAGCCTGCGTAAACCAGCCGTCCCGTAGGCGAGCACGAGTGGAAAGGCTCCAACGATGAAGGAAAGACATGGGCCTGCTGGATGGAAGTCATTGGAGCACTTGGTGGAAGTGAAAGATGCTTAGAACTGATTGCATGAAGCAAAAAACAAAAATCGAAACGACGGCAGCCACGACAGAGGTGCTTGTCTCTGAGAATGTCAGGCCTTGCGGTCGTCCACATCCCTTTTAAACACATCCACTTACTGTACTTTTATTCTCACTTTCAGTACCTGCTGAATGATATGCTATTGTTTTATTATCACTCACGATCCAAAACGATTGCCTTTTCCAACAATATTCTTCTTGAGCGTCTTGTTATGTGAATCTATGAACTATATCTCTGAAAGCATAAGTAATTCTGTAGTGAATAGATTTAACCCAGTGTAACGGCTGGTTCATATATCGGTAATGAAGGATCCACTCATCTCTATGATATAATAAATATCTGTCGTCTATCAGAATTTAATAGCTCTGACTTTCTGTACATGTTAAAACTATGCACAAATGGTTAATCGTTTTGTTACCGAAGAATGTTGCTGTCTTATGTACCAAAATGGTGGCATACTGTAAATATGTTTTCTTACTCTTCAATTTTATTTAGCGAATTATTCTATTTTATTACAAAGCGGTGCATTCACAGTTACAAGGATGCAGTGTCTTCATGCCCGCAGCATCGCCTGCATCATGAAACAGTGTTATTTTTCTCCGTTCTCCTTTTTGTTTTTAAGATGTCTTTTATCTTTGTTTTGTTCTTAAGATGACTACACAGTATATTTTTGCCAAATTTATTATATATGCTTGTTCATCTGTAATGATCGATGGCCAAAGATTACCGGGTCTTGTTGCATGTGTGTGTCGTTCATATAGCCATATCTGGATGTCCAGAGCACCTATGTGACAGTCAATTAGGCGTTTGTTAGATCTAAAGAGGGGACGCATGTAATAACAGCTTGGATAGCCACAGCTACTGGGTGTGTGTGTTTGTGTGTGTGTGTGTGTGTGGGGGGGGGGGGGTTATGACAAAGAAGGGGAATTAAATTGGTGTCAGTGACAAAATGGATAAAAAGCCTCAAGTATGAAACCCCTCTTGATTGTAGTTCAGCTGCTAATCACATCACAATAAGTGCCTTATATTCATTGTAGGGATGCAACAGTTGGTCTATAACAAATAATGTGCAGTTCAACTTTAGCAGAATCATTGAATCTTTAGACTTTAGAGTAAGCTGTCAGAGAGCTGTCAGCTGTCAGCTGATGTCAGAGAGAAATGGCAATAGGGTAGCAACAAAGAGGAAACTATTTCTAATTATCTTTTTGAAAAATCATTGTTTTGTAGAAGTATCAAGGGAAAGATCATTATTGATAGCGCTTTCCACTTTGTCACTGTATTATTGTGACTGTGCTGTAAAGTGCGTTGACAATTTATTCAAACTCTTTCGTGTCATGCAGCCCATAGCAGTTTAGATCACTTCTGTTAGCCAGCAAGAAGTAGAGGGTTGTTTTATTATGAAGAAACCACTTGAGTGCATTTTCCACCCTGGGATGCTTAGTAGCTGTGGTCAGTGTTTACAACGCTATTTGTTCTAATCTAGATCTATAAGATGTCGACTGTTCATACCTGTTTTTTTGTTTTTCCTGCCTTAATATACCGCAAAGTGTTGACAGATGTATGGCTGTAACTGGCTGATGATATGACATGGATTGCATGATTCAATAAACCGATTGACAGAATTGGATGTTTCTTGACTGTTACATGTGTGGTGATCTGGGTTGCTACGCACTATGGATAAGTATGGAATTTGATTTGAATAATTTCCAGGTTTGGATAAGTATTGAAAAAAGAAGAGAGTATGGACAAATATTTGTGTTTCCAGACTATTGCCCCTATTCTGTTTTCTAAAATATAAAATTCAGAATTTCTCAAAATAAATTGATCATACAAGCAGTGTTTTTCAGGGTGTTTAGAGCAGGCAGCCAGCGCTGGCAAAATGTTCACAGCTGTGAGAGAGAGAGAGCTTGATGTCGTCTAAAGCAAGACAAGAAAGTCCTACCACCATGTGACTGAACGCACACTCCTACAGCTGAGCTGCCTCTACACCTGTACGTTACAGCCTGAACGCACACTCCTAAGCTGAGCTGCCTCTACACCTGTACGTTACAGCCTGAACGCACACTCCTACGCTGAGCTGCCTCTACAACTGTACGTTACAGCCTGAACGCACACTCCTAAGCTGAGCTGCCTCTACAACTGTACGTTACAGCCTGAACGCACACTCCTAAGCTGAGCTGCCTCTACAACTGTACGTTACAGCCTGAACGCACACTCCTACAGCTGAGCTGCCTCTACACCTGTACGTTACAGCCTGAACGCACACTCCTAAGCTGAGCTGCCTCTACAACTGTACGTTACAGCCTGAACGCACACTCCTAAGCTGAGCTGCCTCTACACCTGTACGTTACAGCCTGAACGCACACTCCTACGCTGAGCTGCCTCTACACCTGTACGTTACAGCCTGAACGCACACTCCTACGCTGAGCTGCCTCTATGCTTGTACGTTACAGCCTGCAAACCGCTCTGCCCCCAACCCAAGTGCCTTCTAACTGTACCAAATCCTGACATCCACAACCAATATTTTTGAAAGCACCAATAGTCAACCCTACAATATTGTCACAATATTGATATTGAGGTATTTGGTCAAAAGATATTGTGATATTTGATTTTTTCCATATCGCCAAGCCCTACATGTTGCTTTGACTTGCATCTAAACATTTAGCCCACTTTGTAGAAAATACAGACACCAGCCCTACAGTATGTCGGAGGAAGTGGGCTATAGCTCACCGTTGCAGCAAACATATGGATGTGGTGCAGATCCCTGCGATAAGCTGCTGACTGTAAGATAGCAGCAGAGATGCATCTTTATTGAAGACTGATAGAAATAAGCTGATGTAGGAGGCCGGACAAAGTCCTCGACTCTAGCTCAGCGAGATAAACAGCTGCTTGGCGTGTGGTTGGTTTCTAGTTTAAATCACACCTGCCTCACTCTTCACGCTTTGTAATCAGATGCCAAAGGCCAAACTGAGAAACGGATAGAGAGGTCCCATACAGAGTCTAGATGTCTTTTGTGAGTTTCTTTCCCCTGCTCGGTCAGGACTGCTGAATCACTGCCGATCTTTCGGAAAAGACTAAAGACTCACCTTTTCAGGCTCCACCTGGGCCCTTCTTGATCTACGGTAACTTCTTTCTCTCTCTTCTTTCTCTCTCTATTAAAAAAAAAAAAGAAAAGAAAAAAAAATCCTAAACTAAAACTCGTACCACTGTTCCTTCAGGATTTGTAGTTGTCATAGACTGTGCTCCATAGTTGATTGCTCTATTGCTGACAAAAAGTGTGTTATTGTAAGTCGCTTTGGATAAAAGCGTCTGCCAAATGACGTAATGTAATGTAATGTAATGCTGAACCTGAACGCGGCCACATTCACGTGGTCACATTACCCCAACCTCAAAAAAACGTCCCATGTAGTTCAGCTGTCTGGGGTTACCTCTCTTATAATCCCCTGCTCATATCTCTGGAAGTTGGGCACGCACACGCACACGCACACACACACACACAAACACACACACACACACACACACACACACACACACACACACACACACACACACACACACACACACACACACACACACACACACACACACACACACACACACACACACACACACACACACACACTCTCTAAGTGATGCCCTTGTGTACTACTCAGAGGTCAAATATGGTCTGGAAAATCGACAGTGAAGTCTGGAAATTTGAAATTGACAATGTGCAGGATCCCTGCAGGTGATAGTTGAAACTGCACTGTGCATGTAATAGATCCAGCTTGCACACTCTCCACCAGTAGATGGAAACCTTTGCCCAGTAATCGCAGAACCGCCAATATGGGTGCAATATGACTGTGACAGTATGAAGGAAATGGCATTAAGTGTATTTTTTCAATGATGAGACACATCCTAGAGATTTGGCAAATAGGTGTGATTAGGTGCAAGGAAACAAATTGGTTTTGAATATAACAACAACATCCATCATTTTTGAAACGGCAGATGCTTTGTTAAATGTGTCTATCGAGGGGTAACCATTCAGCGAAGAAAGACTTGAACAAACTTCAGTTGGCACAAAATAGTGCTGCCAGAGTAGTACTGTACTTCAGTGCTCAAAGAGAACACATGTTATTTTAATGCATATAATATGTCTGTCACAGCTGGCAGTTCAACAGGCTTAGGCTCCTTCCCTTCTTCTATTCTTTAGGAAGGTTTTATCTTCTAGTCATTCTTAGTTGATCAATTAGAATAATATACGTATATAAAACGGTCACACTCACTGTGGCAAAGTGGCGACCTATACTTCCCAGGCCGAGGACGAATTATTTAAAATCTACAGTGTGCTATAGAGCCATTTAGAGCCATTTAACTGGAACAAGTTACCATTATCCACCAGGCTGGCAACACACACACACACACACACACACACACACACACACACACACACACACACACACACACACACACACACACACACACACACATTATTGTTGCCTTAAGTATAGTTTGCCATGGGGATCCTAATAAAACAATAAAACAATCCTAGCCTCCATATAGGAAGGTGTTCCAGGCATGTCCAGCTGGGAAGAGACCACGGTGGCACACCGAGGGCTAGGTGGAGAGATGATATCTCCACGCTGGCCTGGGAGCACCTCAGGATCCCCCAGTCAGAGCTGGCTAATGTGGCCAGGGAAAGGGAAGTTTGCGGTCCCCTGCTGGAACAGCTACCTCCATGACCTGACCTCGGATAAGTGGTTGAAGATGGATGGATGGATGGATGGATGGACAATCCTAGCTTCATGATGTGCATATTCAGCCAAAGGAATGAACTTTGTTATGTAGCTGTGTCCCATGGAAGGTTTACAAAGGGTTGCAGAAACATTTTTGCTCAAACTTGTATAATTTGCTCTTACCTGGTGCTTTCATATGCAGATGACTGAAGATATCCAAAGACCAGTGTTGGGCAAGTTACTTTCAAAATGTAATATACTACATATTACTAGTTACTTTAATTTGAAAGTAATAAGTTACTTTACAATATTACTGTGTGTGTAGAGTAACTTGTTACTTATGACACTACTTTTGCATTACTTTCACCAAAATAACTGCAGTAGCAGAATGACATCGCCGCCCCGGAACCATCCCGAAAAATCATTTCAACCGCCTTGAAGTCAGTGTAAATGGTCCACAATTCTAAATGTTATCCTTTCCCTTTGTTATTGTCATCTATAGTGGTTATTTGCATAAAAACACACAGTTTGATTAGGAATGATTGTATCTTTATTTAAATATGTGCTTTGATTTAAAAAAAAATGTAACTAATTTGTAACTTGAGTTACTTGAAAAAAGTAACTGGTATAATATTACTGAAATCCTACAAGTAATAAGTTATATTACCGAGTTACTGCTAAAAGTAATATATTACATGTAATATGTTACTTTTATAATGAGTTACCCCCAACACTGCCAAAGACACAAACTGTAATTTCATGGAAAGGTTGTGGGCAAAGGGGAAGTACAAAATTGAGATATTTCTGTCTGTTGGTGCAGATGTTGCCAACGCCATACTGTATGTTCCTTGCCTGCCTTAAAGGCACAAGTTTGTACTAATTGGAGCTCTATAAGTAGCCAAGATCACTAACGAGCATAAAACCAAGTACTGCATAGAGATATCAAGGCATTCCAATTAATCATAAAGATTCAAGTAACGCTGCAATAAGCCAGTTAATGGCAACACCAAAGACTGGGCTTGATCCTGCTTAAAAGGCTCTGTCAAGTTGAAGCAGGAACCTTGTTTTGCATCAGCCTACAGAGTGAGTCTAATCTCACTTCATCATCCTTTTATCACATGACATTTGCTTAAAGCCTGGGCTTACTGTACATTCTGTGACCCGTCAGCTGATTAAGACTTTCCCGCCCCAATATTTTATTTTTACATTTTCAGAACATCAAAAAACAAAAACAAACGAACTCCGACACAGGAAAAGAAAAGAAAAGAAAAAGCATACATATATATCGACATTCCAATATTACAACGTGGTGCTATACCAGCCACATAAGGTGCTTATGTGAGATGTTGTGCATGGGATCCCACACAAGGAGTCCATGAGAACCAGCTGGGCGAGTCACCCGTCGGCCCTATAACTCGTCAAGGTAGGCCAGCAACGGGTCCCAGATCATTACAAATATTTTAAGCGAGTTGGTCCTCAGGAACCTGAATCTCTCCATCCATATAACAGATATCATGTCCGCCAACCACAGCTGAAAAGAAGGTGGGGAGGGGGACTTCCATTCCTGCAGAATACGTTTCTTGGCGACAGTTGTCCCCTGTGTCAGAGACTGTTGCACAGCTGTAGGGAAGCTCAGAGAGGACTCCGAGCAGCCGAAGAAGTTCTGCCTCCGGCTGAAGGGTTATTTTGTAGGCCTTAGAGCACTGGTTCCCAACCTTTTGTGTCTTCTGTACCCCTTGAGCTGTTTTGCCAGGCCATTATACCCCCTCACTCAAGCCTTTTCTTTACGGCACAAAGACAACACTGTGGCTGCGGTAGATCCGCGGATATACGAGTAGCCTAAATCCATACAAAATATATTTGTCACTGAACTGCTGGAGTTTGGGCTTGGCCTCTTTTTTCTTTTGTCACCAGGCTCCCCTAAACCTGAATCCAGTGAGACAGCAACTGGACGTTTGAGCCATTTATCCATGGTTGCTACTGTAGCTAGTTGATTTGCACACAATTTTGACATGCGTGAACATCATTTGAAATGAGTTGTTTTTTTGTCTTTTGTTTTATCATTTTGGAAATAAATTTTAATCCCCAATCTTTTCAAGTGCCCCCTGCAAGCTGCTCAAGTACCCCTGGTTGGGAAACACTGCCTTATAGTACCAATCAAATATTTTGGCCCAGAATCCTGTCAGTGAAGGGCAGAACCAGAATGCACGAGACAGAGTGCACTCTGACACCTGTCACACAGTGGTGAGACAGAAGGGTAAATCTTGTACAACTTATCCTTAGAATAGTGAAGACGGTGAGCGGCTTTAAATTGGATTAGCTGGTGTCTGCTACAGTATATTCAGCTGATTAGCACATTAATAACAATACATTTAATCTGTTTAATATTATGGATTTTGTATCTTTCTTACTGTATCTAACTTCTCTCTTATAAACAGCACATACAGTATGGAGGTAATTTGATGGAAGCAACACATAAACAGACTAACAGTGGTGGTCCGGGGACCACCAGAGGTCCTTGAGGAGGTTCCAGGGATCCCCAGAAAACTGATGAACTTCAGCATTATTTCATTTACAAGAAGTTAACACACTTAGAGAATGTAGAAGAATAACTAATTTGATCATAGTTTGACTCTTATCTCTCTACCTGCAGTAGGTCATGGAAATCTGGACAAAATCAATATAACAAAAACAAATCTCAGATTTGAGTCTGAGACAAAATCTCATTAAATGGGTGGCTCTAATATAGATGACATTAGGGGTCCATGCTTGAAAAAGGTTGAGAAACACTGGACTAACACATAATCACTGAACTTGTACCGGGTTTGATAAACAAGTGTGATAAATGAGAAGTAAACCTGTATAGTTTTGTTTTGATATTTATTTTACAACTCATCAGCAATAATTTATAACAGCATATGTGTAAAGCATTAACGAAATGTGCAACATCTTGTTTTTGAAAAATCCATAGACTTCTACAACATTGACAACATGTATATTGTTTATGGTATATTCACAAAACCTATTTACAAACACACATGCCACTTTATAGAACAATTGAGAACATGGCAGAATTGAGGCAAAAACAGCAGAACATAACTAT
This sequence comes from Poromitra crassiceps, assembly GCF_964638095.1. Classification (NCBI taxonomy): domain Eukaryota; kingdom Metazoa; phylum Chordata; class Actinopteri; order Beryciformes; family Melamphaidae; genus Poromitra; species Poromitra crassiceps. Next base: position 15,640,319 of record NC_139636.1, on the reverse strand, counting down.
AAAAGCAATGACATGTATGCAAAATAAGATGAAAATCATCTGTGTGGGACTGAACTACACCACACTTGCAGGAATTAATCTCTTAGAAAACAGGCCAGGATTTCTAAAGATCCTAAAATGACAATGGTCCGGTAGCACTTTACATCACAGCTCGGTAACAAAATGGTAATAGGGAGTAATAGTGTCGTAATAATTAGGCAATATTATGTAATTACCAAAGTAATAACCAGGTAAAATAGCTGTGTTTCTATGTAATAAGCATGAATCAGGGCTGCAAAATGCTAAACTCCTGTTTTCCATTAAAATTTTATGGTAATATTAGATTAAATGTAGCCTGCATTGTCTCGACAGTTACTGGCAGCAACCCATGTTAACGGCTTGCCCAGGGGTGGAGACGGGATTCGATCCAGCGGTCTCACTTGCACACGCTAACTGCAACCAGAGAGTTATAGCTCTGGGGGATCATCCAGGTAATCCCTACGTCTCTAGATGTTTGGTTTAATCTACTATTAAGTGGAAATAGGGAGTTTAGCATTTTGCAGCCATGATTCATGGTTATTGCACAGAAACTACCACAGCGATTACCTGTTATTACTTTGGTAATTACATGATATTACCTAATCATTATCACACTATTACCATACCGAGCTGTAACGTAAAGTGCTACCCAGTTTCCTTTCTTGTAAAGTATTTGAAAAGCAAGGTTGTTTATTTATATATAATTCACGATGATAGCGTATAAGACAGAGAATCAGGGATACTGTGGCATAATGGGGTGCAGAGATAGAAATTAGCAGTGTTATTATTAAGTCAGAGGAATTAGTTCATACTGCTTTGCTGCATGAAATCACCACAAAAGCATCACCCTCTCTTTTGAAATGTCGTGTTTTTCTTTCAAGACGACCCGACAACACAATAAAATGGTAAAAAACAAAGAAGAAGAGAGAACTACAGTGATTGACTTTCATAACTTATAAGGTGACTTTCTGGAGGGGTAGGGGGCGTCCAAAGGCAGAGAAAAGTGCACTTTACATCTCACAGAGTAAAGATCATCCTAACATATAAACTTCAACAGCTGGGAAAAATACAGGTACATTCAATATCAAAGATCTATAAGGTGCTATGCTATACCTACTGTAGTACAATGCTTATTGGGTTGATTGGAGGTACAGGTTACTGCATCTCATCAGTGTGCAGAAATGCTTTATTCAAGGGACGTAGCGTAGGCCTACAATATGCTGGTCGAGCTGAGCTGATCACTGGTGTGTGGTGGTGGTTTTTCTTTCTTCAAACAGGTAAACCCATTTATACAGTCTATGAGGTAAACTCAGACCCGTAAAAAATGAGTTGCCATGAAGAGGGGGGGGGGTAGTCCTACACCACTCCCATCATTTCAAAGTGTTTGTTGGTGCTGGGAAGGGGTGGGTGGGTACCATTCATTTCACCTCAGAAGGGACAGTAATCAGGCTCCCAATTAGCTTACCCCGAGGGAAAGTGCATGGGGGATGAGGTATACTGTATACTTCCTCGGGCACTTATTATTATAGGCCCATTTAGTGCACATTTACATGTTAATGAATCAGACTATCTTCCAGGTAATTATATTTACACGGTCAGAGTCAGCCAAGCTGTTAATAACCTTGGCGGAGGTCAGTTGCAACATAATACATCAAAAGAGATTCACTGATTGGGAATAGAGGGATACTGCGCACGGTTCTGTATACCCAAAGTTTTGGCACCAATATTGTCGTTTTAAAATGTTTTATCAAAGAAGATAAAAAACGAACTCCAGCACAATACGCCCCTCGGACAACACATACGTGTATTAGTGTCAATCATTGTCAATAATCATTCGATTTGATTAATCTATAATAAGTGCAAAAGGCACGCACCGTCACAACTGTCCCCTGCTTTGCCAAGATATTACATGAGAAATTCTACTGTGAAACCTTGTCTTAAAACTAGCCTAATAAAAAACGAGGAATACATAAACTCCTTAGCAGAATGCACGGGAAAGTAACACAGACAAAATAGCCCGTTTGACAAGCAGAACACTGATTATGTATTCTTGTTCTCCTGGGATGCGTCATCTACGTCACCGTCATCTTCGTCATCGTCATCCTCGGGACTTTCTGCTCTCTCCTCAAATGAGCCGAGCTCGGCCTCGTTTGACCCGTCACTGTCCGGGGAATGGGAGTCTGTGGACGGGGCAGAGGCTCCAAAGTGCGCGGACAAGCCGGGGAAAGCTGCCGCTGCGTGCGCGGGGATCCCGGGGTATAGCCAGGGGAATGGGGAGGTGAGCGCGGCAGCTGCTGCCGCGGGGTACACGTACTTTTCAAGGTTACTTTTGTCGAAAAAAGGCATATAGGACGCCGTCGCGGAGGGGTTTATGAAGTAGAAAGGCATGCAAATTGGTGTCTGCTGTCCAACACCAGCTATTCCCATCAGAGAGTTCATAAACGCCACGTCAGGTCTGGTCGCGTCTGCGCCATTCCAGTTCATCTTCGTCTTTTTGGCAGCGCGATCATCTCCAAACTCTTGCTTGATCTTTACCGCCTTGGGTCCATGCTGCGCCTTATTGCGCTCACATTCTTTCTCTTTGCCATCGTTCTTTTCCGCTTCACCCCCGTATCCACTGTCCGTGTCCGTGTCGTTCTCGTTAAGCTCCCCGCCTTGGGTCCTCTGGATGACCGGGACACAGTTACCTTGGCTGTCGGCTTTCTGCCCATCGCGGTCGTGCTGCGGCGCGTCCCCGGCCCCGGGCAGCTGGTGTTGGAGCGGCGGTGCGCCAGGCTGGAACTGCGCTAACACCTTGTGCAGGTGGCCGACGAGCTGCGCGCACCTCTGCTCCCGCGACGTCCAGTTCTCACACTGGTTCAGGTACTGCAGGACCTCTTTGGCACAGGCCTGGAACCCGGAGTGGAACGCATCCAGGTCTGCGTGAATGGTGGATTTCATCGACCGGTCCCCTGTAAAACGTGATGAAAAAATATTAACAGATGATTACTCTGTAAAACACAGCCAAGAAGAGTCTCGCCACTCTCCAACAGAGAATTATGATAGTTTGCTGAATGTCTGCATACTGATCATGCGAACAGCTGCATACCACCAGCTTCCAACCTGTTAATCTGTCATCTAAATTTTATCATTTGCTGTAATATTCTCAATATGCTCTCTTGCTGTAATTGTCATCTTCATTTCATATCCTTCTATAATCTGCTGTTCCAACGACAGTTTCCCAGATTGTTAAAGTTTCATAATACTGTAAATTCAATATAACGTGATCTAAACTATTTCGTTGAATATCAAATTATCAAGAAGATGGATTGTAAAAATAATAATAATAATAATAAATAAATTATAGCCTATAGAGAAACTTCACGCCTCTTACCATTCTGCAAAGCAATGATCTTCTGGTGCTGCTGCTCAGTGACAGCAGTCAGCGCGTTTAAGTGCTTCAGTGTTAATTCCAGTACAACCGCCTTCTCCAAATGCCCGAGCGTCTGGGGAAAACAACAACAACAGTTATATTTGTTATTTTTTACAAGATCACTGTCATAGATCACTGTCATGTCAAACCAGATTCATCTAAAAACTGTCTTGTCAGAATCTCACCGTCAGCTTCAGATGTTCGGGTAACAAATCCTTCAGCTGGCCAATACATTCGTTGATTCTGTCTCTCCTCTTCTTCTCTATCAACCGGTGGGGTAACTTGTATGCGTCCTGCTGGCAAAGGTACAACGGTTTACGACATCAGCAGATACAGACAGCTATAACATTTACAGCTCAGATGAATCACATTGTGTCTCATGAGCTGACAAAGGTCGTGTAATCAAAATGATAAACTATGGACTACATTTTAATCACGTTACGCACCTTCCCACCATCCTCGCGTTTCAGTCCTCTTTTAGATTTGCACATGTAGAGAGAGGGGTAATCCACCCTAAAGTAAAGGAGGGAAATGCCACGTTAATCTTCATCTTCAAGTTTTCATAACAGAGAGTTTGTCAGAGTTTGCAAAAAGCGACACTCACCCCAAGAAATCGGCGTGCTCCATAAATTGCCTGTCCTGTAAATGCGGTATTCTTTCATCCATAACTTCTCCTGCTGCGTCTCCTCTCTCAAGCTTATTCGGGGAATGTTGTTGTTATTCCACGATCCACAAAACACGTTGGGGTTGAGGGAGAGATGTGGCACAGTGCGTGTCCTCCAGTGGAGCTGCTGTTTTAGACTGATGATGTCTGTATGTTTCTGAGCTGCCGCCGAGCGAACCGTCGGCTGCTGTGGTGAGAGCGCACGCGCGCCTCCGGGAGGGAACAGCTTCCGACTCACGTGTAGCCTGCACCACCAGCACAAAGTCCTGCCCGGTAATTAGGTCTATAGACCTTCTCTGTAGCAGAGTTGCCGTTCCTACAACGATGCTACGTAGTCCTAACCGTTTTGACCTCCTTGCGTAATTCGTGCGTAAAGTGTTGGAGAGGGCGCAGGCTTATGGATGATGACGCTGGTCGAAACAGACTTTGCAGGGGGTCAATTCACTAGTTAAACTTATAACTATGGTAAAGTCCCTATATAATATATCAACTGCTACCAAGACGTCGCATCACGCTTATATGCCTATAGCACGCTAGTGGAGCAATAACTGATCACTGACAAGATACTTGGTTACTGTGATACATTATTAGAGGATATGTCACCAAACTGTCTGTCGACACTGCAGTTTAGAGGAAACATAGCCTAATCCTGAAGTTTGGTTGTTGTTGTAATGTGCACAATAAGGGGTAGGCTATTAATTAACCGTTAGCTAGTTAATGCTTAATAATGCTTAACTAACCGCTAGTTAATGCTTATTAAGTAACCCTAACCATAAACTATTAATTATATCAATTAATATTTAGGCTAGTAGTTAAGATGAACACCATTACTAAATGATTAGACACATTAGTTAGCTGTTAATTAATGCGTAATTAATCTAGGCTATATAGCCTAGATTGTAGTGTTACCTTTTTAATGCAAATTTCTTGCAATTTATATAGGCTACTTCACTTCACTCATAGGCCTAGCCTAGTCTGCTGTCCATAAGCTAGTGATGAAAACATCACGTTTATTTTACACCCATTTCATTATGCTGCATGCTTTAATTCCATAACCAAATGATGTCCGTTAATCTGCATTGACCATGGGGATTCATGTGCGGTAGATATTGATGTAAGCAGGGGGCGGCACCTTTGTGTGTGTGTGTGTGTGTGTGTGTGTATGTGTGTGTGCGTGGGCCTGTCACGTTCTGTTGTTGGACAGGGTAACACACACACACACACACACACACACACACACACACACACACACACACACACACACACACACACACACACACACACACACACACACACACACACACACACACACACACACACACACACACACACACACACACACATTACACTCCCTCTCTAGGCAGCCAAAGGTGCGCTGCCTGTCAGTAACCATGGCACTGGCCCAGCTGTGTGCTCAAACACGTGCGTCGCGGTTCCTGATTCAGAGAATGGGTGCGCTTTCCCGCCTTCACTCGAGCATGTTCAATAATGCAGTTATGCAGAAAAACAACAATTATTTAATGTGATGACTCTGAGAGCTCATAAAAGTTTCGAATTTGACTTTTAATTAGTTCCACCTCAAGCTTCATCAGATATGCTATTTATGATCTCATAAATAAATATAAGTGCTCAAATAAACAGCCCACAATTATTGATTCTAGATCAATCATAATTAAAACTAATTCAAAAAATCAATTAACCATTTTCTGAAGACAGACAAGAAAGTAGAAAATGTGTCATTAGTGAGGTCAAAATAATCCAGGACTGTCCATGTAAATCTACTTTAGGCCTACATGATTTGTTGCATTACTCCAGTGCATTTGATGACACCTGTTGCAACTGAAAAACTTAAAATGTTTGGACCAAATGTATTGATTAGTATGATTTATCCAACTTTGCTTATTCTGAGGAATGGCATACATCACAGTTAGTTTGTCGACTCTACTCATTATGATTATGATAAATCTAGTTCGTACTAACAGAATGTTCATTTTAACAGTGTGAAATTGGCATTTAAAGCCTTCTTAATTGCCTCTTACATTCCTTCCACCAAGGGCCCTTGCATTATTTCCACCAACTATTACAAGTTTTCATCATTTTCATAGAGGATCAGAGCTACAGTAATGCCCTCACATGTCTTATGATCACATTACTTCTTCCTCCAAATCATGTGACCAGTTCAAGCCTGCAGCATATGGGCCTTTGGTGCAACAGTATTGACAGAGAATGATACAATCAGCACCCCTTCAGAAGAGTATATTTAGAAAAGTATGGCAATTCTCAATTTAACTCATACCTGCTGATTTGCCCCCGACTTTCCCTGCACTTTCACAGCATCACCACATGTGATATTTAGTTTCACAGCCCGTCTGTTTAGTCGTATGTTGGAGTCCCCCTTCATGTCCCCCCTTCCACTGAATGCTGCTGCTCTATATGTGGCACTGGAGCCTGCTGAAGGAATCCAGTCCAAATGTTTTCCATATTAGTTCAGCGCCCTTCTCCCTTTCCAAATAGCAGCCGAGTTGGGCTTCTGGTGAGAGGAGGCCGTGGCAGGGAGGGGAGGGGAAGGGAAAGGGTGGATTGGGGGGGAGGGAGGCAGACAGCAGGGCAAGCTCGTCCATCCCAAACAGCACGACAGCAAAAGTCGCGAGGACAGAGAGAAAGTAGCCATTTCGAGGGCTAAAAACAGGCTATAGTCTGAAAGACAGGAGGAGAGATGGGACAGAAGAATGGGCTGATTAAGAGCGATGATGAAGGCCCGGGGTCGCCACAGGACGCCCACAAGTGCTGTGGCTGTCGCTTCCCTCTGGTGGTGGCCCTGCTGCAGCTGCTGCTGGGGGTAGCCGTGGTGGTCGTGGCCTTCCTCATGCTGGCCGTCAGCTCCTCGCTGCTGGCCAGGGAGACGCCACACTGGGCCGGAATCATCGTAAGCTCCGTCCTCCTATTTGCATGATGGCACCATACCCGTCTCGCTACACGGCTGCATGCATGACCCTCGCCTCACTGCATGTCAGCCATTGGCCCTTATACCCCGGTAGCCTAGCCTGAGGGGCCATATTGTCACTGTAGGAGCCTGGGGCCATATTGTCACTGTAGGCATGGCAAATCACCGCTATTGTCATGTTCAAATGAATCCCCATCTGTTATTTTCACCTGACTGAGTGCATGCACACGAACGGACCGGTCAGCTGAATCCGCCATCCATCTCTGTCTCACGGTCCGGTCTGTGTTATGTGTCCATATGGCCGGTAAATCCACAACATCTAGCCACAGGAGACAAGCCCACCACAGGTCTATTCCTCCTTCCAGAGCAGCGTGACTCTTAAACACCTAGAGGCTTCTAAACACCGTATGACTTGCAAATGTGTTATGTATACATAAATACAGCCTCCATGTCATCCATACCATCTGTCTTATCAGTACACACGCACACGCCACACATTTCATTTAGCCTACTTGGCCAAAAAGTCACTTAAATCACACTTAAAGGGAAAGCTGTTTTAATTTACTTTTATGAGAGAAGGTTTTTCCTGCCCATACTGTAGGACTTCGACATATAGAACATAGCAGTATATTTTGTTGGTTTTCAGTACTCAAGTCCACGACTCATTTTCAGTACCCATGACTCGGCTTGGACTTGAGCACTGATGACTCGGACTTGGACTTGCACTCATGCAATCGGACTCGGAAGTTGGAGAAGAGGATTCAGACTTTTTAATTAAATAATAAAGACTTTTTGTTTTTAATAGCGCCTCATAATTTGGCATAAGATGATATTGATAGCTATATTAATACCATGCATTCACACTCATATTCACATGCATTCACACTAGGGATGTCCGATATTATCGGCCTACCGATATTATCGGGCGATATTAGCATAAAAAAATCGATATCGGAAAATATCGGTATCGGTTTTCATGCCGATATTTTATTTTATTTTATTTTTTTTTAAATACAGGGGGAGTCTCACTGAGAGCAATGCTCTCTTTTTCAGGAGTGCCCTGTTCACATTCACACACACACATTCATACCTGGAAGCTGACCAGTACAACCACAGTCTGATCTGTTGGCCACTGAGCAGCTCCACTGGAGCGGTTGGGGTTAAGGGCCTTGCTCAAGGGCACCTCAGTGGTGGTAATGAGGGAGGGGCAAGCGCTGCCTTTTCACTTTCCCCACCCAGATTTATCCTGCCGGTCCCGGGGATTGAACCGACGACCTTCTGGTCACAAGCTCGCTTCTCTAACACTTACAACTTTAACACAACATGCATATTATATATTAAACTCTTCAGCTACATTAAGCTACATTATGTAACTTGTTACGTGAAATTTTGGTGGAAAAAAAGCCCGCTTATATCGGTATCGGTTGATATCGGTTGATATCGGTATCGGAAATTAAGAGTTGGACATTATCGGATATCGGATATCGGTAAAAAAGCCAATATCGAACATCCCTAATTCACACTCATATTCAATGAAGTTGGACTTGGACTCAAGGTAATTCTGACTCGACTCAAACTCTTCTTTGGTGACTCAGACTCTGACTCAAACACTGGTTTGGTGACTCAGACTCTGACTCAAACACTGGGGACTCAAGACTCGACTTGCACTCGAGATATATGTGACTTGTTGACTCCAACACTGGTTGCAGCTAGTAATTGTATAATTTCTGAAATGGCAACAGGCAAAGTAATCATAATTTGGTGTTCTACAGATACAGGCTGCTGCAAGCTGCAAAAAATAAACAACCACATAATTAAACGGATGATCTGGCGAAAGACAATGAAATTGAAATTCTCCTGACTAAATGTACTTATTTTAAACATTTTTACTTATCCTCATAGTTCAGAATAACCTTTAAGGTCACATTTTGGTTTGGGAAAAACATGCTTGTTTTTGCTTGGTCATTGCAGCCTATCACAGATGCTGTGTGCAAAATCAAAAACATCCCTGGACACTTGAACATCCCGAGTTAGATCCTCACGAGATTCAGCCAAGTGAAAAACACAGAGGTCATAAAGAACCTTCCAGAAGGTCCTGATTGCTTAAGAACCTGGGAAAAACATTTCAATAAGATGCTGCACGTTAGTCACAAGACTCCAACTGCACTGAGGAGATAGAGTGTGAGTGAGTGAGTGTGTGTGTGTGTGTGTGTGTGTGTGTGTGTGTGTGTGTGTGTGTGTGTGTGTGTGTGTGTGTGTGTGTGTGTGTGTGTGTGTGTGTGCATGAGACAGTCAGAAAGCAATCCCATAGAGCAGGAAAAAACATCTAATTTACCATAACCGTGATCATGTAATCAGATGACAACTTGCTGCTGAACAGTGCAATATTAATAAAGACACTCATGGAAACTTGGGTGCAAAAATCTGTCTAGAAACAAGAATGTTGTTTGCATATTGTGTGCAACGGAAACATATATTACAATTACATCATGGCAACATTTATATCAAGCGTTGTGTGTGCATGGATTGAGTGCATTCTCTCTGATAATGGAAGGAGAAAATTGGGACAAAAATAGGTCGAAAATTTTGATTATTTTTGGCCTTTTTCTGTTTTCTTGTTACAGCTGTGTTTCGTTTCCATCGTGGGCCTCATCCTGTACGGGATCACCCACCACCCTGATGAGAGGAATTATATGCAATTCATTGTCAAGGTGAGTCTAAGGGCATGCCGACGCATTTTCTGTAGAAGAAAAAGTTAACGAACCACTCCAACTGAAGATGTCATGTCTTCTATGTCATGCTCCTCTCTCTGTCTCACTGAAATGATGACTTTACAAAGCATTGCAGTCAAATGTGCAGCCTGATTAAACAGGTCAGTATATTTTCCAGACCAGGGCCTTTGCAGAGAACAATGCTTTAGTCATTGAGATACTGTTTGTGTAGCTGTGCTCAGGATCACATCACTGCAGCTGCAGTCAGCCTAGAGAGCAGGGCATCAAACTGACTTCCTGTTTGTAAGAGCTCTGCAGGGAACCTATGAGCGGATGACTCCATTCAGTCTTGATCCTGTATGTAGCTTAATTGGCCACACGATGTATGCACTTGGAATTTCTAGGCAATTAAAATTGGCCCAGCATTGTCTCCCGCTGAGAAGCAAGTGCTTGGAAATACAGTACCATGCTCCATTCACATTTTTATTATAACTAGGTAAGCTGGCCCTGCAGCTCGGCTGCGCGGCCTCGCCTGCCCTGCAGCTCGACCGCTGTGTGGGCTCACTTGCTCCCTCGCCCGCCCTGCAGCTCGCCCGCTTGCTCTTATGACAGCACTGATGACGTCACACACTGATGATGCCACAGCTTCGCATCACTGATGACATCAAAAATGCTCAAGTGACATCACCGATGACATCACTTCCGTGACAAAATTGAAACAGAGAACATTGCCCACTCTGCTCTCTTTTATAATAGATAATGTATATACTTCCTTCTTTTGGAAATATGACCTGTCTTCACACCAAGCTCAACTATGACTTGTCTAGAAAGCACACAATCAGGTGCTGCAGTGGCTGAGTGCATCAATAAAATCACAACTGTCATGTCTCTGTGGGTTCAGATTTAGCTCGCTCTTTTGTCATTCTTTTAAAACTTTTTCCTCCCTCTCTTATCTATATGTTATGTCAAAAATCCTTGAAAAACATTGAATAATCTGAATGTCAAAATAGTTGCAATTAGTCCTCTATTTGCCACATTCTTCTGCCTTTACAGTATTCTTTGCTTAACCCTCAGTCAGCTCATTTATTTGTTTGAGGCTTTCAAGATCAAGACAAGTAATAAGTCTCCTGGGTGGAAATTGTAATTCTAACTGGAGACATTTGATCAGATGAGGGTCCTGACTCTCTAATTCTCGATTCAAATAGTTCTTTGATGTTTCAAGGCACCCAGTTTATCACATAAGTTGGTTCTAATAAGTGCCTAAAGGCATCCGTCGTGTGTTTTGAAGCACTTACTGAAAAGTGTTTCAGGACCCTGTGTGAGCTGTAAACAGCAACAAAATAAGCATCAACCGCTCCCAGTTCCCATCGGTTTTGGAGTTTCAGATCACTTCTATTTAGCAGTGCACTGAATGCATGAACAAGGCTCAACAAAGTGCTGGTTGATGTACTTGTTGTAGGCTGCATACTTGTAGGTTACATACTCTTATCTTCTGGTAACAACCCATACTCCAGATTTCCCAGCTGTTCCAAAATTAACATAAAATGCCATTTCAAATCAAGCGTCGCTCATCGCTTGCACAATTCCATAAGCAGCGTGTAACTGACAGCAAATGCACCAGTGAACGACGGCCGGGCTGCTGTTATATAAGAGGCGGATTAAGATGAGAGCTTGGTGCTATTGAGAGTGTGTAATTGCATAAACTACATAAAGCTTCTGTTACATTCTCCCGGACATATTTTTAGACAGGCTGTTATTCAACATAATGTACTCTCACAGGATGGGGACAAAGGTAGGAAGTAGCTGCAGCTGCAGGGGAATCTCATGTTCAGTGTATGCTCTGTGCTATAGGGCGTGGCTCCAGTCTGAGGGTCAGACCATGGATGTATAGGGTCAAATCGAGGGGGGAGTTCCGCTTGTGAAAAATGAGGCTAATGCGGAAGTGTCAGAAACTGCAGTTCCTCAAAGGGCCATTTGAGGCTGGCTCCAAATGAGAGTCATTCACCATTCAACCCATGTTAAAATGTCCGACTTTTACAGCAGAAATAAATCTGTTTAAAACCTGGGAGGGGGTGGGGACAAAAAAAACGGCATGACCTGACTGTGACCCGACCCCCCCCCCCCCCCCCCCGTGTCCTCTCTCTTCCCTCTCCACTAGCTCCTGTACTTCGCTCTGTGCACCATCGGCCTGGTCATCTCTGTGTTGGTCATGGCGTTTGCTGGACACCACCACAGGCAGGTCAGCAGCTTCGGCAGCTGTGAGCAGGCGGGGGAGGACTGCGTGTGCAAACTGGACAAGGACGACCCGATCGCCCGTACCTTCACCTACGCAGGGGTCAGCGAGTGTGGCGAGTTCACCGAGACGCTCTCGCTCTACTTCCTGCTCCAGATCGTGCTGAACCTGGCCCAGGCACTCGTCTGTGCCGTCGGCGCCTTCATCATGTGGAAACACCGCTACCAGGTCTTCTTTGTTGGTCTGCAGGTCGCCTCTCCCTCCACCCGAAAGTGGCAGAAGGTCTAAGAGCTGATGGGCGACACTGATGGAGGGTCGAGTAAATGCCACCTGCCGTGATTACACCCTTATGGACAGATGTGAAACATTTACCATTCTGGTGTGTGCATACAGTATGTGTGTGTTTTCTTTTTATCACAATTTTGAATTCATATTTACTTTTTTGGGTAACTGTATTTTACTATAACGGCTTTTTGCACAAATTTTGTATACCATATTAGTAACTTTGTACTTCCAGTTGTCAATATTATTCAGATAACAGATAATTTAAGAGGAAACAAGCACAAACCTTTAAGCCCATGGTGCAGTGGTGTGGCCATTCAGCTTTATGGCAGCATGCCCCCCTTACATCCTCCTAGCCACTCCCCCTACCCACCCCTCGAATCCCAACTCTCTACCGCCTTCCTATCCCTAGCTACAGCCCCTTTTTCCACTAAACATCCATGAGTGACGGACTGACTGACTGAGTGACTGAGTGATTGACTGACTGAGTGTCCTGACTTTTCCATCTAATGACCCCGGCGGGGCCTGCTGGCCCAGCGCCATGGGAAAAACAACAGATGGTAGATTAAAAGCTGCACCACTCTTTTGTTTCTTTTTTTATAATCTTTTCAATAGTCTTGATGTTTGTTGAAAAGCCTTGTGTAACAGTAGTGACATATAGCCTTTATACAGATGCTGTGCTGAAACCAAAACTAAAATTCTGCATGGTCTTGAAACATTGCCTTTGGTGTAAAATTGATTGAGATGATGTCCTCCAGTGATGCTTTAGGTGGTACACTGAATCACTGTGTGAATGATAAAACAAAAAATTGCATTGCCTCAAGCCTCAGATGGATAATGTTTGGCACTCTTCTCACAATCAGAGGCGATCAAATATTTAATGACTAAATGCAGAAGCAAAAATCTTTCTCTGAGGTTCTATAGCTATTTTAGTTTAGATTTGAGGTTTTAAAAATATGGAGTTATACAGTAATGTAAGTTAAGGAGCTTTTCATAATCGACTTCTGTTTTGTTAAAAGTTTATCACAATTGGCCGTTATATGTAAATATTCCCTAAAAGCAGTGGTTTATAAAGTACTCGAAAACCATACTTAAGTAAAAGTAAAGATATCTTCCCAGAAAAAGACTTTGGTAAAAGTCAAAGTCACTCATTAGAATATTACTTGAGTAAAAGTCTTCAAGTACTTGATATTTTCTGTACTTAAGTATCAAAAGTAATTTTCTGATATTAAATGTACTTAAGTATTGAAAGTAAAAAGTACAAGTAAATGCTGCAAAAAACATCAAGCAAAAGACATGCCTGGGCTTGAGTGGAAGTCTATTTCTTCTTCTTGACTTTTATAGCCGCTGGCAAACAACGTTATGTTGCGTTACAGCCACCAAATGGAATGGCGTGTGGATCGTGATTAACGTAACTTGCAAACTAGGAGCACTGATTTGCCAAACCTGATCGCTTGCAGGCTACGCAATTTCTTCTGATTTTACTTTGTAACTAAGATGCTTGGGGGAAATGTAGTGGAGTAAAAGTATCCATTTTATTTGAGAAATGTAGTGGAGTAAAAGTGAAAGTTGACAGAAATATAAATACTCCAGTAAAGTACAGATACTCAGAAAAAATACTTAAGTACAGTACTTAAGTATTTATACTTAGTTACATTACACCACTGCCTAAAAGGTTTGTATAAATTCCTTGCTTGAAAATGAGAAGAGAGCACTTTTTGATGTATGAAGTGATATGAAGCAACCCTGTGGCCTTTGAGACAATCAGATATGTACGATTATTTAAAAAAAAAGCGAGCGAAAACACTGCCCATGCCCAACAGCAGTAACACAACCCTGGCTAGGCTTCACTTTCTGAGCACTAAGACTGGATTGAGAGTCAGACTGGAGCTGGGCTGTGGCATGCCAAGGTGGATGCCAGGCCACTAGCCAGCAGTAAGACATGACTCACAGACACCCGTAGGAGTCAACCTACTGCAGCCACAAATGGGAGGGGGAACGGGTCGGGGTGGAGAAGGGGGTACTCAGACGGGCAGCTGGACTGTTCTATATAAGCGAATCGTCACGTTTCACTTGTTTTTGTTTAGGAGGGAGGAGCAAAGGTGTTGAAACAGACGAAACAGAAGATTTCTATATATATATTTCTATATATAAAAAATAGACTTGATGCCCCGGCGTTATCTAGAGGGCCAGCTTGTTTCTAGTCTTTTCTCACTCTGGTCTGTTCACCTATGATGCATGTAGAGCTGAATGGGAATGACAAAGTAGACTGAGCATGTGACCCGTGGTAATGTGTAATAATTAGTGTGCAATAACATATATTTCTTGATAATGAAAAAGGGTGGTGTACTGAGGATGGTGAACAGTAGGCTATTTATTCTTCAGCAGAGGCCTTAAATCTGGTGTTTGAAAAATAAACCTTTTAAAATAAGGCTTAAAAACATGCCAATATGTGCATTTTCTCTTTCAAGATTGTCAGACTGTTTGTCGTTACAAATCCAGTCCTCGTTAGGCTAGGGTAGGCTGTACAATAGCTAGATTGTTTGTCTTGCTCAAATCTGCTGCTCCCTACCATGTGTTTTTAGCTATGCTTCTCTTTTATAAGTCTGTTTTCATTTTAAAATTTAAATTAAATAAAGTACTCTATCTTTGTTCATTGATTGTGCTTTTGCTTGTCTTTTATAAGTTTGTACAATGTTGTTTATCGATTGTGTTTAGTTAGATTGAGATAGATCTAGATTTAGTTAGATCTACCTAGACACATTCTCTGTAAAGTCCTTAGAGACATGTCTGTGATCTAGGGCTATATACATAAACAAAGTTGAACTTGAACTTTGTGTCAAACCCATGTGAAGTTTATTTTTTCTCACTCCATATATATAGAAAGCAACAAAAAGAGTCAATCCAAACTCCAAACTCAACTTTTATGCAAATTAATTGATTCTGTTTGCTATCTATCAGATTTCTATGAGTAAAGACCGAAGGCCAAGTTGAAAGCAAATCAATGAACTCTGACTGCACTCTATCAAGGTTGGTGGGGAGATGCACACTTTCGCAGAATTTCTATGTGTCATCCCTATGAACAACCCATTCTCAGAATGAGAATGAGAAAGAACTCAAAGAAGTATGACTCTAATGTGTGAGGTCAGGTCATCAAGAGACAGTTGCGCAGATGCTATACTTTCGTCAAGATAAGATTGGAAATGACATGCTTTATATAATACTGTAAAACTTTTTATTTTTGGAAAATTCCATATTCATAAGAAAAAATGCTCAGGAACCAAGCTGACTTTCCTGCACTTTATTAATTAATTCAAACATTAACAATATAGCACCATTTTAGATAAAAACGTTAAGCGAATTTAATATGCTGCACATAAACTCTGGCACAGTAACCTGGAAATGTGATTCTTGTTTGCTTGTTTGTCATTGTCTTTTTTATCTTGTTACCATCTACTGTATGTATTTGTTACCTTTGTATATGAACTTGTGAACAATAAAGTAAAAAAGAAAAAGCTCAGATGGGCTGATTTAGTAAATTCTTTTCAAGTTCTCTATGTTTGAGCCTAATTGTGACTGACTGTAATTATAACTATGATCAAATTGTATAATTTACACAAGTTAGTTATAATTGATAGGCATCCTCAGTGTCACTCTCTTATGGCAATGAACGTATAAATGTGTCCCACCTCACCTTTTCCAAATGTGTATCGCAATTCCAATTAAACCTCCAAGCCATCATTTTCAGACAACATTGTCACTGAAAATGGAGTGCTGTTGGATAGCAAAAGCATACAGTATAGTCTTGAGGTTCGACCACAGGTGTAATTATGACAGTACAGCAGCAGTGCCAAACATCTTACAGTAGCAGAATCACTATCTCCCGTATTACTTCTGTAATCGTTTCTAACTAGATGTGCCCATATGACAGTTATCACTCAGGATAATACAAATAGTTCCAAAGCCATGCAGAAATGCCTGAGATCATGGGAATAATTGATGAATTCTGTTTTATGCTGCATTTTGCACGTGGGCTAAGCGTGATGTGGGGGGCAGGGATGTTGGTGGCGTTTTCTGCTTGTGTGGGGTGTGAGTTATAATGACTCATGTGACCACAAACGCTCGATCTCACAGCCAGAGACAGGAAGTAGCATGCCAGTCATCACGAGGGCAAGTTTATTTATATAAATGGCAGTAAAAAAAAAAAGAAAAAAGAAGAGACTTCCACCCTCCTCCACCGTCAGGAACAACTGTTTGTGTGGTCAATTGATTATTCAAGGGGGGAAAAAACACTGAATAATATCCGAAGTGGGTTTTTTCCAGTGAAACTGATCTGGGTCTTAAGAGGAGACAAGACTGCACAAGACACCGGAGATCAATATCTGTATTGACACAAATTGGATCAACTTACACATTGCAGTGTGACCATAAATTCACATGCACCATTTCACTTATCCAGTTAACAAATATTGTGAGGTGGTTTTATAACCACAATTCCTTCAAGCGCACCAAGATCAAAACACCGGACTCCAAGACACAGTGTTAAAAGCACCGGTCGCAGGAGGAGCAGAGCCTCAGAGGTGTTTGGGACATTGCCTTGCATTTATTGTCCTCCTCAGGGCGTGTTCAGTTCACACTCCTGAACACACACAGGGCCAAGCATGTGACTCTCGGCTGTGTGTGGATTGCAAAGACATTCAAAAATGGCCCTGAACCAATTGTGTCTCAGGTTGCGTACGTAAACAACACGTCGCTCACGTGTATTAAACGTGTTTCCCTGCTGACAGAATGAAATGAAGTGGCCCATTGTGTCCATCCTACATAATGACGAGAAAGGCAAACGTGATTTAGGTATGGACGTTACACTGTAACCTCTTTCTCCTCACACCACACCACACCACACCACACCACACAACACAAACCTCAGCTGACCAAAGCGGGCCTGATGAGAGATAGGGGTTGTGTTTGTTTGTTAGGGTACTATGGCGATGAGACTTTGGCAGACAGGAACGATGGTCCTGTACGGGTATTATCTTCTCCCCTTCCTCCCCTCTCGGAGTCCCACACATGGCAGTAATGCATTGCAGTAATGCTGGACTTTAGCCTTCTCGTCGACGCAGTGACAGCTGCTCACCATTATGGCACTGCGTGGAGCTCATTTTAATGGCTGTGAGACAGGCGGCAGGAGCAAAACGCAGCCCACCCAGCGTAAACAGCTTTAACTGAAGCCAAGAGGGAGGGGCTTGGCTATACAGGGGAAATGACACGGGCAGGGCTGGATTACAAAACCCCAGTTCAGGTCCTCTGCCGATTCATTTATCATCCCAAATGTGCTGCTACACAAGTGCTAAAGTAGTAAACGGTCAACAATGTGGATGGATGTGCCGGTCACAGGCCTCAATATACTGTACCTAAGGTAACAGCTTCATGACTAAAAAAACATCTTACTCATACAGGGTTTCCCCTACCATTATAAGGCTTAGGCACAGCACTCAAGCCATTTTGGGCACCACCTAAGCCAAATCATGTCAAATCATGTTGATTCCCAGCAGACTACTTTAGCAAGTTTGGTCTTTATTAAGCTGGGTGTTGTTTGTTATCTGCTCTGGCCTTTCTAAATGTTTGTACAGATATGGCAATAAAAATTGTCATAATTATGTGAAATTGCATTTTTCCCCTTTTGTTCTACCCCTACCCCCCATCCAGTGATACATCATATAAAGCCCTCCAAAAAAGCCAGGGAAAAGCCTGTCATAGTGGGGATAAATACTGAAGTGAAAGCACAGACTTCGGGATGCACTTGATGAAAGAAACATTGCATCTCCTCAGGAACAGTAATGGCTCCAACTGTAATTATTTTCCACCATTCACAGAAAAAGAAAGTTGGATAGTGTTAAATCTCATGAAGAGAAAATAATAACAGAAGTTCTGAGTCTAATGAGCCCACTTGCCTATGAGTATCATTAACCAGCAACTAATTAACTGCAATGAAAAGCCAAGATGAAGCAAGCAGAATAGCAGTGTCAGGTGGCAACACTAATACACTTTATTTTGTATTTTTCTTCTTGTATTAGACTAGTCCATACCCAGGGATGATATTAGACTAGTCCATACACAGGGATGATATTAGACTAGTCCATACCCAGGGATATTAGACTAGTCCATACCCAGGGATGATATTAGACTAGTCCATACCCAGGGATATTAGACTAGTCCATACCCAGGGATGATATTAGACTAGTCCATACCCAGGGATGATATTAGACTAGTCCATACCCAGGGATATTAGACTAGTCCATACCCAGGGATGATATTAGACTAGTCCATACCCAGGGATATTAGACTAGTCCATTTCCAGGGATGATATTAGACTAGTCCATACCCAGGGAAGTGCGCACCACAACTCAATGCAGTCTTGCCAAAAATGAAATGCAAAAATGCTAATAACTTAAATCTGCTTCATCAGTCCTGCCCATGTACAGTTTCAGATTGATGTCACTGTGTGAAGTGTCTGTTGGCCTTTTATTGTGAAGGGCTGTGTGAAGTGTGTGTGTTGGACTTTTATTGTGAAGGGCTGTGTGAAGTCTGTGTTGGACATTTATTCTGAAGGGCTGTGTGAAGTGTGTGTTGGACTTTTATTGTAAAGGGCTGTGTGAAGTGTGTGCTCACTGTGGGACATGTATTATGAAGAGCTGTGTGAAGTGTGTGTTGGACCTTTATTGTGAAGGGCTGTGTGAAGTCTGTGTTGGTCTTTTATTCTGAAGGGCATGTTGGACTTTTATTCTGAAGGGTGGTGTGAAGTGTGTCTTGGACTTAAGTTTTATTCTGAAGGGCTGTGTGAAGTGTGTGTTGGACTTTTATTGTGAAGGGCTGTGTGAAGTCAGTGTTAGGCTTTTTATCCTGAAGGGCTGTGTGAAGTGTGTGTTGGACCTTTATTGTGAAGGGCTGTGTGAAGTCAGTGTTAGACTTTTTTAATCCTGAAGGGCTGTGTGAACTGTGAACTGTGTGTTGGACTTTTAATCTGAAGGGCTGTGTGAAGTGTGTTGGACTTTTATTCTGAAGGGCTGTGTGAAGTGTGTGTTGATCTTTTATTCTGAAGGGACGTGTGAACTGTGTGTTGGACTTTTATTCTGAAGGGCTGTGTGAAGGGTGTGTTGGACTTTTATTCTGAAGGGCTGTATGAAGTGTGTGTTGGACTTTTATTCTGAAGTGTGTGCTGGACCTTTATTCTAAATAATGATGGAGGAATGTCATCAGTGAGTGATTTCATCAGTGATGAGATCATCAGAAATGTATGAAAAATGTTCATAAACGGCTTAAATTTGTGAAAATGGAAAAACCGCCTCTGTCACTTCCTGCCTATTCCAATGCCCAATGCCCATGTGCAGTTCCAGATCGATCGACCAACCGGTTGTGGAGGTAAGTGGATTCAAACAGGCTTGATAGTAAGAACCAGTTGAAATAGGATCTGGCCTAATGGCTGTATTCCAGAGCAGGAGGGAGAGATCCTAGACCCATGGTGTCTAGATGGGGCGTCGCTGCAGTGTGACTAATGTGTGTGGGTGGGGAAGAGGGTTGGGGGTGAAGGTGAGCCTGGGGTGTGGGTGGGCGTTTTAGGTATTCACTCAATCCCAACAACGCCTAAGGCAAATTCCTCCACAAAGCCGCTGACTCAAAGCATGACAGTGAATCTTATCTTGTTACACATTTATTCCAATAAAACATATGACAACATAAAATACACTATCTATACACTGTTTTTATAGAAAGCATCAAAGGACAGCGCCCGTCAAGTGCATGCACTGCACTCATAATCTACCATTTGGTTGTGCAAGTTTAAAAACAAAATTTCAGACTAACAATTAATTGCAGTCCGAGAGGAAACTAGCGAGAAGGATTTTCACTGTAAGTTGGAAAAAAAAGGTGAAAAGACGACGAAATAACAGTCCGAAAAAGTCCAACAGTAGAAGATGAAGATGATAAGAGAAGATACAGTAAATATTACAGTATTAGCTGATATCTCGACAGGAAAGAACTGTAAAAGTAACCATATCATCTTCAGTCAGCACTACACTCTGTACCAGTATAAGATTTAGACATAAAAAGACCTTTCAAGTAAGTTCCACACAGGTAATCAAATTATTTAAATTCACATTTCTGTTAATTATATACTTTGCAAAATTCTGTAAAAAGGCAAATGAAATGGTGCAGTGAATGCATTTTCAAAAAAGGACTCAGCACGCACAAATAATGTCCCGAACTCATCAAGGTCTCCAGTTATGAGCAGAACTTTTTACCATTAAAAAAAGTGCACTGTCAGGAATTGCAATGTAGGTAAAAGTTAATAAGTAAGGCAGCAAGATAACAAACAACAAATTTTCCGCAGCGCAATAATAATACTCCAGTTATAATCTCCACATTTCACATAAATACCACTAGAAATCTAAAAGGCCAGGGGCAGAATACTTGATGTTATCTTGCACACACACACACTATTCCTCCGGACGGCCAATCAGTGAGAGCACAACCAATAACTGACCTGTGTGTGGCTGGTCCGCTCTCTCACACACAGAGTCAGTCAAGGAATGCAGATGTCCGACACGCGGCTGCCCATACTCTGACGGCACTTAACCGCTAACCTTAACTTAACCTCTCTCTCGACCTCTGTCTGCCGCACTTAGCGCTACAGTGGCAAATGTGTGCCGTGCCTGGCAAACCATTGACAGGGACGAGTCCCTCCGTGTAGGAGAAGGCATGAGAGAATGTGTGCAGGTTGTTCCAGGGTGAGGGTCACTGCACATAAAGCACAGTTCAGTACCCAGTAAGGCATCGTTTGTGTCATAGAAAAGGCACTATTTCAAAAATGTATGTGCGTCAATACACGCTAGACCCTTGCGATTTGACATTTGTGACTATTTTTATGTGTAGGTTAAGGCAGTGGTTCTCAAATGGGGGTCCGGGGACCCCATGGGTCCTTGGGAAGGGGGTTCCAGGAGGTCCCCAGCCAAAAGGGGGGTAATTTATTTCAGCTATAATTCCATTCATAAGTAATACAATGACTATTTTGGTCATGGGTTTTATACACTTTCTGTAATAAAACATCTAAAAGCATCAATCTTATTATCAAATATCTTATCAAATAGGGGTCCGTGTCAGTTTAGGGGTCCTTCATGTAAATTCTTTTGAGAACGACTGGGTTAAGGTATTGTGCTTGAGGCTGGAGTTTGTGTGTGTGTTTGTGAGTGGTTTCTACTGTGCTGTCCAGTAGAGGGGTCGGTCGGTGGCTGCCATGTCCGTGCCTTGTGCCTCTCAGTGGGCTGCTGGGTGCTGATGGTTGGGCTGAGAAGGACCGCCGAGGAAGCCAAGCCTCTGCTTATTCTTCCTCTGCTCCGTCATCTGTGAAGGAGAGAGAGGAGGAAAATAAAATCAACCAGGGACAACCTAAATAAAATCAACCAGGGACAACCTAAATAAAATCAACCAGGGACAACCAAAATAGACTTTAGGTGTAGTAACATACAGTACTGTATGCAAATCATTAACGCCATGTTAATATTACCTTTACTTAGTGTGGTGCTAATTCTGTTGTGCTGAGCAGGTTATTATTCCGGTCCCAATGTTCCCACTATCTTCATACATAATTATTATTTTCCAAACAAAAGTGTTTATCAATTTGAACTTGAGGTAAGGGTAAAATGAAATTCCGAAACTCGACTCAAAGAGTGAGTAAACTCATTAAGAGGGAACGGAATGAATCTGCAGCTCATTAGTTCAACAAATGGATCCGGACGAGTTGTGCGTTACAAAAACACAGAATGACGCAACGAGCCTTCTTGCATTATTCATGTCAAGCACTTCAGACAACTTGGTCTCTTTGACAGTTAAGTAAATGTCCTTTACAAAATATACTGAGCTGTTAAATTGTTTCCTTACAATACAAAGCCTACAAAGATTTCTCTCCACACGTCTATGCAAATCGCCTCGTTCAGCTCCATTGAGATGATTTGAAGCAAACTTGCCCCTTGGAAACTTCATTAGCGGGCAGCGTCAGTGTGGGCGTGTTATTGTTCAGAGCTGTGCTGCCGCGTGCACGTTGGATGTTGTACTCTTATCAGGGTGTGGGGAAGTTTCTTGAATCAAGGCATGATGGGTTTTCACCGCCATGACAATGAGCACATGTGCGGTGGTTTCAGTTTTGATGCAATAACTGAAGGCCACCGGCGTAACAATGAATTGTACACAGATTTAGGGAATTGCCGTATTCTGACCGAACATCAAACTCAACCGTTATTTCTCCCAAACACACACACACACACACACACACACACACACACACACACACACACACACACAAGAGTGTGCCAGGTGCTGAGTTGGGCAGAGGTTGTAATGAGGGAAGAGCTGCAGCAGTAGTTCCTACACAGTTTGGGCTCACAGCTAATGTGCGTCCCGCAGTGTAATGGGCTTCCCTGTTCTTCCTTGTGACTGCAGAGCCGTGGATGGGCCCGACCTTACACTGCATGAACACACTCAATTCACACTGCATGAACACACACTCAATTCACACTGCATGAACACACACTCAATTCACACTGCATGAACACACACTCAATTCACACCGCATGAACACAATCAGGACGTGAATAATATGCATGCCTCTTAATTAGGGGTGGGGGAAAAAAATCGATATACCATAGTATCGCGATATTTTGCCTGACGATATTGTATCGATATTTTTAAAAAAAAGAAAAAAAAAGTTTTGTTTTTGTTTTTTTGCAGGCCATGCCATACCAGGCCACCGGGCATCTGCCCGAAGCGCCCGATGTTGCAGTCCGCGCCTGCAGTGGCGTATTGAGTCCAGAGAAGCTTAATAATGTAGCCTACATTTTGGGCAAAAACAAAACAAACAAAAAAACACTGCATGTTTTACTTCCGGTGAGGTCAAGGAAAAGGTAGGAGGAGTTAGACAATATATCGAAATATCGCAATATTCAATATATCGCAATATCGGCGATATCGCAATACTATCGTATCGTGACTCAAGTATCGTTTTAGTATCGTATCGTGGGCATCTGGTGATTCCCACCCCTACTCTTAATGGATACTACAACACTGGCTGTTAAAGGGCTGGGATCATTGGGATTCAGGACGGTCTCTCTCTAACCATTAGACCACTTTTACACAGCACCAACTGCAGGGAGATTCTACTGCATGCTAAGGTCAATAGAGGTTGTTGTTTTGTTGTGTTGTCTTGTTGGAGTGTGATCCTCCCTCAGCAGGAGTTGTTTTCACACATCTGGCAGAAGAGGAACAAGGATGCCCTGTGACTGGGATCACATGCAGGGGAGGCAGGTGATGAAGTGATCAGTCACACTGCTGAGGCAGAGCTAGTCATCCAAACAAACAGCCAGCAGCCCACTGGCAGCTAATCGCCTGACAGTCGCCTGTCCTGTTGTGTTCCAACATCATCACAGGACTGACAGAGGCAGTCCTCGGTGCAGTGGGGTCGAAATATGTGTGGGCGATCACGGAGTGACACTGTTGACATGTGCTGCTCTCCCATGTGACGGTGACCTGCAGCTTGTTGGTGTCAAGATCAGGTAGCAGCAGGCGTACACTGTGTGGGCAGTACACTTATGGTTGTTTACAAATTCACCGACAAATTGGCATTCATGCCTTTAATTATGCTATTTATTTATGCAATTGTACATCTTTGAAGTTTTGTTGACAAATTGTTGTCCTTAATTTACCTTCCCCTTTGACTTTTTTTTAATAGAATGGATTTAATGTTTGATAACAGTATAATTCATGATATATCAGTATGTTTGCCCTATTAATTCACCTGTTCTTTTATACACACGCACGCACGCACATGCACAGTATTTATTCATTTATTTTTCAAACCTTTGGAGAGCTGTGAGGCTATATGGACCTTGCTTTATTGTAATTGTTATAGCTATTGTGTCCATTTTGTATCTTTCTTATCTTTTTTAATGCTATTTTCAGTCTGGTGATGGATATGCTTTGTGTTTGTTCAAGGTGCTCATCAGCCAGACCGGTCTCTGTGCTCCTCTGATTGGATGATTGAAGCAACTCAAATGTAGCCAATGTATGGAAGTGTTGTGACACTGCCCACATACCTGATGAAGGTACAACAGACTGAAATGCTGTAATACATTTTTCAGCAGTAAGTGAGAGAGTGTGCAGGAGTTATTTTCATTGTTGTGGCCACTGTACCTGCTCCTTCAGCTCAGACAGCTGGCCAGACAGCTGAGTCACCAGAGTGACCGTGCTGTCCAGCTTCTCCTGCAGAGAGCGCATCTCGTTCTGCTCCCCCTCTCCCTCGCTGCTCACCAGCGACATGGCTCTCATGCGGGGGAACCAGTCCAAGTTTTTCTCCTGCGGAGAGAGAAGCAGAGGTGGGGAGAGAGAAATGTTTGAATGTTTATTTATTTAACAACGGGACAATTCATTAACATGAGCACCTAAAGTCCATCATGTAAGTGTTGCAGATTTAGCCGTACAGGCTAATTGTCATCTGCAGTCCCTGACAGGTTGATGGTATATAAAACATGAAGTGAAAAACATGCAAGAGTACATGGACACTAGCACAGACAAAAGCACATAAGCACAGTTACAACAATTACATATAGCCCCTAGTCTATAAGCACAGGTAACAGCACATACAAAAGCAGACAAACAATGACATGACCACTATCCCAGAATATGATTGCAAGTTAGATTGTCCAATAGATACAGTCGGTCTGTGTGGGCGCGCAAGTGGGGTAAATCCCCAAATATATCTCAATGGGCTGACTCACCAAAGGATGGTGCTGCGGCTCTACACTACAGGATTGGGGATTCTAGAGCAGGTACATAGACGTCTGTTCAGATGTGTGTTTACTGTGGTGGTTGAATCCCAGATCCTGTCTGCCTGGGCTGGGCTAGCAGCTAAATGCTAACTATGCTGAATGGGGAGAATGGGAGGATTTACCCCACCCTAACCACGCCCGCAGCCAGCTACCCGAGCATCTATAACGAGACATTGACTGTATCTATAACCAGATGGTTAAGAAAGGCGGGCGGAATGGCAGCTGAATCAGTGGGTCAGAGAGATGGCGGCAGCAGTATGTTGGCATCAGCGTTGGGCAAGTTACTTTCAAAATGTAATATATTACTAGTTACTTTCATTTGAAAGTAAGTTACTTTACAATATTACTGTCTGTGTAGAGTAACTCGTTACTTATTACACTACTTTTGCATTACTTTCACCAAAATAACAGCAGTAGCAGAATGACATCGCCGCCCCGGAACCATTGCAAAAAATAATTTCAACCGAAAGTTGAAGTCAGTGTAAACCGTCCAAAATTTTAAATGTTATCCTTTACCCTTTGTCATTGTCATCTATAGTGGTTATTTGCATTAAAAAAAACATAATTTGATTAGGAAATGATTGTATCTTTATTTAAATGTGCTTTGATTAAAAAAAAATACTCAATTTGTAACTTGTGTTACTTGACAAAGTAACTGGTATAATATTACTGAAATCCTATTGGTAATAAGTTATATTATTGAGTTACTGCTAAAAGTAATATATTACATGTAATTAGTTACTTTTGTAATGAGTTACCCCCAACACTGGTTGGCATAGGGAATGACAAAGATGACGTTTGACAAACGTACGTTGACACACGGAGTGTCATGGAGAGAGTCAAGACTCACACTGGAGGAGGAGACGAGACAGATAGATATTGCTAATTGGAGACGGGAGCCAAACATCTTTTAACCAGGGCTTCTCAGCTGTCTCCTGGATACTGTAGATAGCAATTATACACTAAATATGAACAGCAACCGGCAGTTCAATTCTCACCCACTCCATAAACAGTGTTGATGTACGGATGAGTCACTGTCGTCTATCAACAACACAATTTGGAGAGTAGTGCGTGTGTGTGTGTGTGTGTGTGTGTGTGTGTGTGTGTGTGTGCACGTGTTTGCAATGCATGCAACCTGACACATTCTGTTGATAATCAGTTTTTCTCACAGAATAGCGTTGCAGTGGAGAGAGCAGGCCGTCGGCACTGATCCCATGAGAACACACAGACAGCGAGCAGCATGGACCTGCAGCGTTATGTAATGGACTCAAGGGTGTCTCTGTGTGTACACAATCACATGTGTGGGCGTGTGCAATACGGGCGCTCATGTGTATGTGACATGTGTACGGCACAATGTGAGTGATAGGGTTCAGCGAGACAGATCGCCATCAGCTGATCTTATGTAATATTCCCTCGCCAGTTCTGCTGACAGAAATGACTGGAAAGACGCTGAGTGGGATGTGAGTGGCACCGCGCTAGGTCCAGTAGGAGGAGTGAGGTGTTCTCCCACCACCTCTTATATAAGAATAGACTAGAGGGAAAACTGAGCGTGGATTGAGTGGACAGAAAGGAAGGATGGTAGCCAGGAGAGTGAGGCGAGCGGGTAGAGAGTGGTGTGGAGGAGGAGAGCTGCTCATTTGTTTTCGTTTCCTTAATTAATACGTAACGAGTTGAGCAATTTTTTTTCTGCTGAGCGGAGACTTTTACAGCCATGACTTATCATGGGGATTCCCACTCCAAATCTAACTTCACTCAGTCTGTGAAGTTCACGGAGAGGCCCGAGCAACCAAGTAGCTTACCCTGCCCCTCTCTCTATAGACGGTTTCAACTTGACAACATAAACATTCTAAATTGAACCCCAGCTCACTTCCTGTTGCAGTGTTTGCTAGTACAATAGGACAGGACTGACAATTCCGTGAAGACCGTCTATAAAAAGGGACAAGTATACCATTTAACAATGTCTACTATATAAAAAAGAAAATGCACTCTAGAGCAGCCATTCCCAACCTGTGGGCCGGGGCGGGGCCCACTGTTGGGCTGTGAAGGTACTGCAAGTGAGCTGTCAAATCATTTGCAAAACATTACGATCCTCATGGAAAAATTTAATTATGTATGAGAATGCATTTCTCCATTGTTGAATGAGACCCTTATTTAATTTGTGATCAATTATTCCTTAATTAGCCTATTGCAGACTCACTTTTAGTTTCACCTCACTTTTAGTTTTCTGATTTCTGTGTGGTGCTGAGGGACAGCTCCTTTTATCGTTAAAATGCGCTCTGAGAACACATTATTTGGCTGGATGTGGGCCATGAGTCGGGAAAGGTTGGGAACCGCTGCTCCAGAGTTATTTTTCAGAAGAATCTCAACACTAATTTATAATGACAATAAAAACAGCAACTGAATTCTCCACATTGCACTTTTTCTAGACAGATTTTTGCACCCCAGGCTGATTTCCCCTCCATTTTCTCCCAAATTGTACTTGGCCAATTTCCCCCTGCCGCACCAGTCACTGCTTCACCCTCTGCCGATCTGCGGAGAGCCGTAGACTAGCACCATGCGTCCTCCAACACACGCACAGTTGCCAGCCACTTCTTTTCACCTGACAGACGGGACCTTCACCGGCAGGATGTAGCACGTGGGAGAATCATGCTATTCCCACCAGCTCCCAGCTAGTGCAGTCACCAGGACACATACCCTCAATCCGGCTTCCCGCCCGCAGACACAGCCAATCGTGCCTGTA
Source organism: Poromitra crassiceps (assembly GCF_964638095.1). Classification (NCBI taxonomy): domain Eukaryota; kingdom Metazoa; phylum Chordata; class Actinopteri; order Beryciformes; family Melamphaidae; genus Poromitra; species Poromitra crassiceps. The sequence continues at coordinate 15,612,443 of NC_139636.1, read as the reverse complement.
TGGATGCCCGACCAAGCCGGAGGTAGCGCGGGGGGCGCGAACCTGCGACCCTCGTGTTGGTAGGCAGGGAATCTACCACCACACTACCCGGACCATGAGTGTCTTTATTAATATTGCACTGTTCAGCAGCAAGCTGTCATCTGATTACATGATCACGTAAATGAGATGTTTGGGTCATTACTGGTCACTGAAGATAGCATGGGCCATTCAGCAACACACTCTGTTAAACAGAACTCTACCCAGCTACTAAATACTGCAAGTTAATATAGTAAAAAAAGGGAACCAGAGCAGGAGGGAGAAAGTGGTCCCCTGGGGCGGGCAACTGAGGACGACAGGAGAAAAACAGACTGCCTGGTTAAATAGTGCCTGCTGGGCTGAGCTGCACTGTTATGAATTGAGTCATTCTACACAAGCTTGCCTGAAAATCATGGGCTCATTTGGACCTCTGGCATAAATACAGTTCAAAAGAAAAGCTTCCTTTCTCTCAGCATGCAGAACACAGTGAAGGCTCTGTGCGCTCAAAGACAAAAGGTGCAACATCAGTGAAATCGAGGACTATCTGATGTCCGTTTCAACGAGTCAACCATAACCGAAGGATTAAACAAGCTCAAAGATTGAATAAAGTGGGCTACGAGACATTGATGAGGGTGAATATAATATCCCGTTTGAACATACGGTCAGTTGTGCAGCTTGAGGCATCATCTCTTTCCTTGGATTAACAAGATAAGATTTAACAGTGCGCTATCTGAAGTGTCCCACCCATGTGTCGGTGCTATTCATCGGACAGTACAGTACTGTAGTCCAGTCTGTCCTGTACGGTCTGAATGAGTCAGTTTCTATGTTGCTTCACTGATCCATGCATGTGCCTCTCGCTCTGCTGCTGTAGCCATACCGCCGCCGGTGCGTTTCACCACGTACAGACTTCCACTGTGCGCAGCAGCGCTGTTACACAAAATCTATTGATGACATCTCGAAACAGTTTGGCGTATCCACATGTTCTGTAAATATGGTGAATAACCCTACAGTCAATGGAGCACCTATTTTTACCATCCAGGAAATCTCTGTACCTGAGGTCATTGACATAATTAGTGCTTTGAACAGCTCTAAGGCTAAAGATGTTTATGGTCTTAACACCAGCTTCTTGAAATTAAATAAAGAGACATTAGCGCCACCTATTATGCATCTAGTTAATTTATCCATTAAGTACTCAACTGTCCCAAAGGCATGGAAACTGGCCTCAGTTACCCCAATCTACAAAGCTGGTGATAAATCTGACATGAACAACTTCAGACCCATCAGTATTTTACCGATAATTTCTAAAATCATTGAAAAATGGGTCGCTAAACAACTTATAGAATTTCTGGAGACGAGCCAGACCCCCTTGCACCCCATGCAGTTTGGTTTTCGTCCACACCACTCAACTGACTCTGCTTTGGTCCTGCTCTTGGAGAAAATAAAAGGCTCCTTGGACAGGGATGGTTGTGTGGGAGCTGTGTTCCTCGATCTTAAGAGGGCATTCGACACCGTCAACCACAGTGTGCTCCTCTCTAAATTGTCCAGCTTCAATTTTTCTGCTGAGGCCATTAAGTGGGTTGAATCATATCTGTCTCACCGGGAGCAGTGCACTGTGGTTGGCGGTGTCAGCTCCCCTTACCTGAGCTGTCCAGTAGGGGTCCCCCAAGGGTCAATTTTGGGCCCAATTTTCTTTTCCCTGTATATTAATGATCTTCCAGATTACTGTTTTAATGTAGATGTCCAGCTTTATGCTGACGACACAGTTATTTTCACAAGGGCTAAAAACCCAGTGGAGGCGGCACGTGTCCTATCTTCAGCTCTCTCTCATATTCAGGCATGGCTAACTAAATCTTGTCTCGTGCTGAATGCAAAAAAAAACGTTTGTATGTTCTTTTCTAAAAAAAACATTGCACCTTCGTGCTCCAATGTTTTCCTGGGGTCAGAGGAATTATCAGTAGTTAACGAGTTTAAATACTTAGGCGTGATGCTGGACTCCAATTTAACGTTCAGCAATCACATTAAAATGATCTCCAAAAAAATTAAATTCCACCTGTATAATTTCAGACAAATAAGGAGCTGTCTGTCCACAGACGCTGCGTTTTTATTTTTACACTCAATGATCCTTTCGCATCTGAACTATTGTATAACTAGCTGGTCGCTGACAGGAGTAACCATCCTCAAACCAGCCGAACTACTCTATAAAAAAGCCCTGAAAATACTAGATAAAAAACCCTTTTCTCATCACCACTGCCATATCATACGTAAATATGGCATGCTAAGTTTTGAGAACTTTAGAAATTTCACCTCTGCCTGTCTAATATACAAAGTTCTACATGGACTGGCGCCGCCTCCTCTTGCTGACTTCATCAAATATCGTGTGACCGCCAATTCGACCCGTGTCACCCGGGCCATTACGAACAAGGTCTGTGAGGTCCCCTTTAGAAAAACTTCCTTTAGTCAGAGGACCCTGTCCTTCATGGGAAGCACTCTCTGGAATAATCTACCTCCCTCGATCAGAGAATGCCCGAGTCTCGCCACCTTCAAAGGCCAGTTGAAAATATGGCTCAGATCAAACCAACAATGTGATCACAATTAACATTTGCCATGTTTTGCAGCATGCTCTGTGTTTTATTTATTTTATTTATTTTAGGTTTTACTAACCTTTTATATTACTAATTTTTTTTTGGTATTATTAACTGTGTGTTTTAATCATTTTTGGTTTTACTAACTTTCTGTACTTTTAATCTTTGTTGTATTATTAATTTTTCTTTCGCTTTCATGATTACATCAACCTGCCATGGGACTACAGGTGGAAACTAGCCCTTGGGCTACAACCTGACATATTTACTGTACGGCTGTACTGTTCATCAATGTGTAAAGTCCCATTCTTTAAATAAATGAATCTGAATCTGTTACACAACTCGTGGAAGACTCGCCGTTGACATTGCCAACAGACAGCGAGAACAACCTCAGATGTCAACAACAGCACACATTAAACTGATTAAAGGACCAACGCCGACTTTCAGGTTGCTTTTTTCTTCTAAACGACACATTTTTCAAAAACATTTCCCCGGGATTATTTTTCCTTACGCCCAAGAATGATGCGTTCTTGAGATGAAAGAAAATGCATGACATCGTCACACTGCACCATGAGATGGTTGAAAGAAAATGTCATCAGTTATGCTTCCCGTACCTGCTGTAAACATAAGATATGATAAACTGGCCAACCAAACATTTTCTGTAAAACCTCTCAAGCAGTGCGATTCCACAAAATGACTATTTTTTGTAGAACACCGAATGAAAAGTTTGCAATTTTACTTAACATAAACATCAGTGTCTCTTTGCTTCTGCGCTCTCTACATTTTGGGATGTATTATGTCCACAAGAATATACAGTATGCATTATTTACATACGACGTAATACGCAGTACTGCACAGGGATATAAACTATAAATTGTTGAGATCCAGGGGGTGAACAACCTAGTTGCAGGAAACTTGTAATGAACAACCAAAGAGATCAAGACAAGAGATAACAGACTAGATATGTCTGCAACGAGATTAATCTTTTTTTGTTTGTTTTGTTCAGAGTCAAATGTTCAAATGCTCACTCGCGATTCATCTCATAGCTGAATCGCTTGGTTTTTCCAAGTAAAACTCTTTGCATAATGATTTTACAAAACGTCAATGGAGAAATGGGGAATTCACTTCCTGAGGTCAAAGGTGGATCCGGGAATTAGGCACTCCATGATGTACCGCACAGACAAGAGTGTACCAGATAATTCTGCAGGTAAGACGGTAAGCACATTATCAATTTAGTCACTATGCACACACTTCCAGTTTGTTAATTTAACCACATTTCTACCATGTCAAATCTGCCCGCACTTCACAATGTGGCTCCTTTTCACATTCAGCCATTTCTGCTGCTGCTCCGGTTGCTGACAACGCCGTTGTCAGCAACGGTTGCTAAGGAAATGGAGGGCTCATGATGTGATATCGACTCTTTGTCTATGTGTGTGTGCACGCATGAGGGCATGTGTGAGAGTGTGTGTGTGTGTGTGTGTGTGTGTGTGTGTGTGTGTGCATGCATGAGGGCATGGGTGAGAGAGTTTATGTGTGTGTGTGTGTGTGTGTGTGTGTGTGTGTGTGTGTGTGCGTGTACGCATGAGAGCATGTGTGAGAGAGTTTGTGTGTGTGTGTGCATGCATGAGAGCATGTGAGATAGAGAAGGGCACAGGAGAGCACGTGCCAGGCAGGGCTGAGCTATTAGCAGGCCACTTGAGATGGCTTATGTAACGACGTTGTGGCTGCTGCAGTACCTGCTAGCCCTGTAGCCGCTGTCATCATTTTACTCACACAAACACCCGCGCAGAGTCGCAACCACGTACACAACAACACACTATAGTGTAACACAATCCTATTCTTTTGCTTAGCGACACACTATTCTATCCTACCCAACCAGATGCACACGTTCTGGGTTTGTGTTTGTGTCTGTTGTTTGAGGTCATCACGTTTCAGCTGTATGCAGACAGGGAGAGGGGATGGCACAGTCTTAATTACACCAAAGGCGCTCCATCATGTTGAGTCTCCGCCTCCATCCCAAACTGTAGCGTAGCAGATTATAAGGAGGGAGATTATAAAAGATTGAATTGAACAAGTGGAGCCCAGACTGCGGCTCTGCGGTCCGGGTCAGTTGAGGACAATCTGAACGGCGCACACACAGCTGTTGCCGGGTTTGAACCTGACCCGAGGCCGTGTGCTGTGTCTGTGACTGTCGGGCTACACCGCTGCTCCCCTTTCATGTCGTTATTAATAAAGATCACAACTCTTTCTAAAACACCTTGCTAGCACATTGATCAAATAGGTATTATATAAAAAAGTGCCACTGAGCTGTGTTGTAAATAGCCTGAATCTGTGTCTTTTGTGAGTCTTTTCTGTTTCATATTGGAAGCGGTGTTCATTTAAATGCATGACTCATCGTTTCCCTCATCATGCGACGATACTTTGGCCTGGCATCAGAGTGCCGACCTGTTAGAAGACCTGCTGATGCATATTAAATAGATGTCTGTCACCCGTTTGTTATGCAAATCGTTCATTATTATGCAACCATTCTTATGCCCGTCGTGGCTGAATGTTAATCACGGAATGTGCCATTGTGCTCCAAGGCTTTGTTTGATTCCATTAACCTCATGGGCATCACCTTTTGTTGCCCTTACATCCTTCAATTTCCTGTCTGTGTGTGTGTGTGTGTGTGTGTGTGTGTGTGTGTGCAGCAATTTGCCGCATTGATGATAATAGAGCTCGACTAGGTTTAATGACTATTTAAGCATAGCATGTCCCAGCAGGTTAGGGCTTTAGCATACTGTAGCACAGAGTTGATGCTGCAGGACCTGAACACAGAGAAACCATCTCTTTCCAATAGCAAGCGGGGGAGGAGAATACATTGGGATGCTTGGCACAGGAATAGAGACTCAGTTTCCTTTTATCCCTCGTCTGCTGTAGACGCTGAGGATTGTCTGGTACACTGTTTTAACACTTAGATGCTGTAGATGCTGAGGATTGTCTGGTACACTGTTTTAACACTTAGATGCTGTAGAGACGCTGAGGATTGTCTGGTACACTGTTTTAACACTTAGATGCTGTAGATGCTGAAGTTTGTCTGGTACACTTTTTTAACACTCGTCTGCTGTAGACACTCAGGATTGTCTGGTACACTGCTTTATCACTCGTCTGCTGTAGACACTCAGGATTGTCTGGTACACTGCTTTATCACTCGTCTACTGTAGACACTCAGGGTTGTCTGGTGCCCTATGTGAGTCTCCTAACTGAGGAACAAGATGAACTTTGCACACCAACACTATGGCATCTGCATGGTGACTGGCAAGACTCACCACAAGGAATTTGAATTATGGATGTGAAATGAGTGTGGTTGTTTGTGTACTACATTTTCACTATGCTGTGGGGTGCCAATGTCCCTGAAATAAGAAACAAAAACCTGGGTGTTGTTTATGTCTTCTTGTGTCAGGTCAACGAATAGTGTATTTCAATGCAAAAAAACAAAACAAAACAAATATATATACATGTATGTTGCAGAAACAATATGAAAGCCAATTACTGTAATTTCATTTTTTCTGATGATACAGCTGCCGGCAAGATGTATCTCTTGTGACATATGAAAATTAAACTGTAATTGTACTGTATTCATTGGACATTGACTGTGTAGTAAGTGGGTGTAACACAGTCTACTGACCTTGATCATCTGGGCCACATAGCTCTCAGGACCAGTGTACTCGGTGGGATCTTTCACCCTCACCAGAACCAGGAAGTAAAGGTAGTACCACATGTTGTGTTCGGCCTTGCAATGCTCCTCAAAAGACACCGTCTTGTTGTCAAACTTGTCCCTTTCCAGCCCTGTGAGACATGAGCAGAGGGGTTGGGGGAATACACTTTAAAGTGGTGGCAGCAGGTTGTTATTAACCAACTAATTAGTTAAGTAATTAATTACTAATTAGCAAAGATCCATATCTCCTTAGTACAGGCCTTTCCATGATGCTGTTCTGTCACCATACTTTTTTAGCGTGCACATATTGAGCAAAGCACAGCTGTACACACCGCAGATGAAGCAGGTGGTTTTCAGGATCTCCTCCTTCCTCTGTTTCTCACTCCTCAGGTCGGCGAAGGTGTCGATGATCACACCGAAGATGAGGTTGAGAACGATGATGATAACGATGAAGAAGAACAGAAGGTCGTAAACCACGCGCGCCGCAAACAGAGGCTCCTGGATAGTAGAATATGGAGAAAAAGAAATTTATATTTAAAAATAATGTTATCGTCATTAAAAGCAACAGCTGCAGACACAGCAGCAGTGCAAAATGCCATTTATGAATAGTCCACACTGCTACTACAAATAAAGCAAATCATTCATTCATTCATTCACGGTGAGGTTCCCTGACCTCTTTGGAGGGTCTCCTGAGGATGTCTCCAACTCCTCCTCCATTACGCAGTCCCTGATTCAACACCGTGATTATGCACATGAGCAGAGTGTCGCACACCCGCTCTGTCCCATCGTCCTCATCTGTAAGTAGACACAGAACGGTGTGATAAGAGAGAGACACAGACACGGAGACAGTGAGAGAGAGAGGGGCTTCTCAAGGTGCAAAGAAATGAGAAACAGCGGGTTCAAGAAAGTACAGCCATAATATAGCCTGACCTCATTCAGAAAACTATCACTCAACTGCCTCTGATTACCAGAGCAACCCTCGTGCGGTGAGTCAACAACAAAATGCCTTTCAATGGTAATGGCTGATAATGGCATGAGCAAAATAACACGTGGGCGCAGTAATTTGACTAGGAGGACTAGACAAAATAAAGTGCAGAGAGGGATCAAATATGAAATGGCACAAGCAGTGTGAATGATGAGAGGAAGGCAGAGGTGGATGTGGACAAGGTCACGTGTGTTGGCCCTACAGGTGCAGGTGATCCATGAAGATGACAGGAGAGGAGAACGCTGTGCGTCACCCCTCCCTCCGCCTCATCAGGCTTCTTCGGGCGTGTGTGTGTTTGCAAATACATGTGTGTATGTGTAACCTTTCAGCAGCTGACTGCTGCAGGAAAGGTTGTGCGCACGCACACGCACACACACACACACACACACACACACACACACACACACACACACACACACACCAGCCATAAAGACCAACTGTCCAAAGTAGTTACTTTCAAAATCAATAAAAAAAAGAAAATCAATACTAAAAAAAGTACATTTTGTAGAAATGTACTTTTAATGGACATTCTGTAGCAGCTTCGAGTAAAAACTCACCACGAGGAGACTTGGGTGAGGAGGAGTCAGGGCAGCTGTCTCTCATACACGACTCAGCAGCACCACTGTTACTCAGGAAATCTCTTTTTCCTAAAAATGTGAAACAATGAGTTCAGTTGACTACTGATCATAACAGAGAGATATCATTCATATATCACAACAAAATGACGGACATATTGTGCCCACTAGTAATGGGAGTCACTGACAACAACAACAACAACAACAACAACAACAACAACAACAACAACAACAACAACGTGCTTTTGGATCAAATTCCTTCCACTAATTATTCTCCACTAAAACCAGCAAGAAAGATCTAGTCAGACATTATGTAAACTCAGGCAGCAGGTGCTGGGTGGGTGGTGGGAGTGTGGCCGAAGAAAAAGTGAACACATCATTTGCACCTCAACAAAGCCTACTTGAATGTGATGAGCTCAGGCAGACAGACAGACAGACAGACAGACAGACAGACAGACAGACAGACAGACAGCCAGAGGGAGAGCTGTTCACCGGTGCAAAGGGCTTCTGACAGGCTTCCTACAGGACAGAGGCAGGGCTATGGGACAAGGGGAAGCAGCAGAGCTGAAGGGGCAGGGAGCAGGGGGATGGGGGTGGGGTCAGGGCCCAGAGCGGGGCAGGTTAAGGTGCCCCTGAGGGTTGACGGAGCTGTGCCTGTGCCTACTTAGACTGCGCAGCCCACAGCCAACAGACAGAGCCGAGCCCAGCTGGTTACATAAGCCAGTGCTGTTTCTGCTCTGTTCTGCTCTGTTCTGCCAAACACAGAATGGCGCGGCCACCATTATGCAACAGGTGCACACAGTCACATGCTCGCAGGTTGTCTTCCTGATCACAGTGCCAGAGCTCATGAACGCGTGAACACCCACGCATGCATGTGTTTTCAAAACAAACACAAACACACACACAAACACACACACACACACACACACACACACACACACACACACACACACACACACACACACACACACACACACACACACATTCATATCAACACATGCACTGTTATCAGATGGGCAGACAAAGTGCCTGAGAACATGTGTTATCATGAATACAATTACGCACATAAAAACAAGCGATAAATACAATGGCTTTCCTAAAAACAAACACTATCCTATCATTGCTGATTTTCACGTTTTAACTTCTTTTGAAGGATTGCATGGCTCTCTATGGGTTGAGGAAATACTCTAACATCTCAGGCTTATGAAATGCATTCAAAACACCAAGATAAAAACAAAGACATTTTTCTCTGTTACTGAAAAGTTGCCATTTTAGAGATACATTTCACACGACAGCTACACCATACAATTACTTGTCTCTCGCTGCCCAACACTCACATGCAGGTTTTTGATAATACTGCAAGATGTTGGAAATGGAACTAAGGTTAAATGCAGTCACACAAAGGCCACAGCGTGAATCAAGTATAAAGTAGGATGGAATGTTACAGTATCATAATTGCATCTCTCTTCCATAAGGAGAAAACTAGAATTCTAACTCTAGTAAAGCTAAACCTAAAGCAAAATCTATGCTGTGTCTATTGGAGAAACCATTACTGTATTGTCTCTTGTTGATTACAAATATTCTAACTAAGAAGGTTTTGATCACCAGGGTGGATTAGCAGGTATTGGGAGTTCTGACCTGGCACAGGAAGGCGGTCCACGTCCATGCGGAAGTCGTCCTTGAGGAAGAGGAAGCCGATGATGGAGAAGAAGTAGACGAGGAAGATGGCCAAAACAGCCGTCAGGATGATGGAGCGGCCGTTCCTCGTCACGCTTTTGATCACGTTGAGCAGCGTCTCCTCCCGGATCACCAAGTCAAACAGCTGTGGAGGCGCAAACACATCAACAAATTAATTTATTCACAACAAAGATTCCTCACACGGTCTGGTATACTCTGGTACACTCAAACAATCACAACACAAAGGAAGCAAACGACAAGAAAGATTTCTTACCAAGAAGCTGTAGAAGAACTCATGCACGAAGAGGCCCAGGACGCAGATGATGGCGTAGCTCAAATGGTAGATAAACAGCATGTCCATAACCACTGCTTTGTAGCCACGGGTGAACGTTCCCTGGTTCCCCACAAAGCTCACGAGAAAGACGACTTTGTTAAACAGCTGAAAGACAAGAAGAGGAGAAGGCTGAGAGATAAAAGCAAAAAGAAATTAACAATAACGACGTATGAAGTGACAAGAACCGATATATCTGTTGGGTCGAGTCCCGCATTGCTTACATTGGCAGCACCCAGCAACAGCAGAGCTGGTCCGAGGCCCATAGTGTAGATGGCACGCAGAATCAGGGAGACCAGGAAGAACAGGATGCCCCACGGCTTGGGCAGGACGAGCAGCAAGATGCTGAACACTCCCACCGCCACCCACAGCAAGATGTTCCACAACGCGGGCAAGGTGCCTGGGCCGGAGAGGAAGACATCGTTAACGCTCTGAGAAGGAGAGGCATTTCTCTATTCAATTATTCAACTGAGCTAAGTGCTTTACTTGGCACAACACAGTCTCTGCTTCTACTAAGAGGCGGCACTTTGAAATGTCAAACAGTAGCCCATAGGGGCCACCAACTTCATCAATCAGAACAACCGTCTCTTTATCTGGCACTGTAAACCGCCAACGTTTTGATAAGGCTCATTGTTCTTTAGTAAAGTGCGATGTTGCGATGATCTGTTACGATCTAAAAACGCTTTAAAAGCAAAAGTCTCTAGCAGCTTGGCAGGTCACTAAGGCTTCAGTTGGGTCGATGTTTCAATAAGACTTGAATAATCTGATGACACGTCAAGTGACGTGTCTGAATGCATTCACGTGTATGTGTACATGAGTGCCTGAAGTCTGCCTCCGCTCCAGTGATGTTTTTGAACCATTGTCTTCAAGAGCACCTATGTCGTGTGTATGTAACAAAGATCAATCCTTTGAGCAGACCACCACCTCTGCTCACAACATACAACTTCTGATTTGCTCCCATCGTTATTGGATCTTCAAAACTTGATACAGAAGTGGTAAGGACCACATTGGGATCATAATTCTACAAAGTTTGAACACAATCCAGCTACAACTTTGCATACAAGCAATTTTAATACAGGGGGAGAGTGGGGGAAAAAGTAATTTAACAGGTTTAATCAAACTTAGCAGACCTATGACAGCCATTTCCAAACGCCTGGCGAACTGATCTCATGCAATAGAAATAAAAAAATGGTCCCACCTTTTTGTCCCACATTGTGAGATCTGTGATGATTTTAGTCATAATGATGTCACTGATGATATCACAATGTCTATGACTTGTGAATTTATGCAATTGTGCGCTGAGTGATGTCACTCGAGCACTCCATGATGTGATCAGTGATGGTCACTCGAGCAGTGATGTCATCAGTGATGCAAAATTGGGCAATGTGAGCTGCGCATGCCAATATAGCAGGCTATTATATATTATATATATCACTATATATTGTGATGTCACTGATGATGATGTCACAATGACATGCGGAGTTTAGCAATTGTGTGCTGAGTGATGTCACTTGAGCCCTCCATGATGTGATCAGTGATGGTCCCTCGAGCAATTGTGATGTCATTAGTGAGTGATGTCATCAGTGATGCGAAATTGAGCAATTGTGCACTGTGCATGCCAATAGAGCAGGCGAGGCCATGCAGCAGCCGCCCAGCGGGCGAGCTGCGGTATGCAAGGCCGCGCAGTGGGCGAGCTCCAGGGCGGGCGAGTCCACGCAGCAGGCGAGCCTAGGAATCGAGTGTGCATAGCGCGAGAGATGCCCAGTAGCCTAAAATGCGCTTTTGGGTTTGGGTCATTTAATAATTCAATGCACTTTTGAATTTGATGAACTCATGTCTATCCATCACGCTGAGAAGCTAAAGACAGTGGGTTTGACAGAGCAGCAGACTCGTCCTGAGAGGAAGTGATAGTCCTTCTTCCCAGCACGAATAATACCTGGCAGAACCCAGATGAGCTTCAACCTCGCCACAGGCCAGTGTCTGTGAACGAGCGCTCTGCCTCAAGCCCACGCAGCATTATACACACAAAGTTCAGTAGCAAGAATCAGCAACTCTCACCCTCGTCTCCGTCATCGCCGAAGGGGTAGAAAACAGCCACAGCGATGTTGAGCAGGCAGGCCAGGTAGAAGGAGATACTCCCCCAAAGGGAGATTTGCCGTGAGAACCAGTACAGAGCCGTGTTTTCTGTACAGACATAACAAGAAGCCTTATTATGCAGGGATTCCATAAGGATATAAGACTCAAAACACACACACACACAAACAGTGAAGGCCCAACAAGTTCTACTGGCAGTAACAGAACCCAGACACTGTGGATCATTATTAGCAATAAGCCCATTGACTTACGGCGGATCTTCTTCTGCCACCTCATCTCGTTGTACAGGTTGTCAAACTGCTGGAAGAAGTCGTTGACCTTGCTGCCCTGGTCGTCCCTCTCGGTGGTGGTGAACACGCGATTCTTCGACTCCTCGGTCAGGTACTCGCAGTCGTTCGGGACGGGAAACACGATCTGTTCCATGGAGCGGTCGTGACGCACAATCTGGCAAGTAGATATCCCATACATGCTCATTACAGCTGTGTCGCTGCTGCACACAGTGAACATTCTGAATGATTGGGATTCAGATGACAGAGGAGGTGAGGGTGAGGCCTACCTCTATCTGCGCTGTGTGCTTTTTATAGTAATCAAGGGCGTCGTCCTCCTCCTCTTCAGGGTCCGGTCCTGCCCCTGGTCCCAGTCCTGACCCCGGGCCCAGGCTCTGCTTAAGGGTCTTGTTGTGTCTGGCCAGCTAGGATCCCCAAAAAAACATGACATCTTACAGTTTTGTAAAACACTGTTCCTTCATCTCACTTTAAATTCACAGTACACAGCGCAAGAGTCAGGACAAGGACAAGAGGCATTCACAAAGTCTAACAACAATGGTAATGTGATTGATCGCCCGAGGGAAATTCTCTTTTCATCTTCTCCCACAGTAGAGCCAACATCCTCCTGCCATGGAAATAATGTCTGTCTCACCACTAGTACTGACACGATTTGCCAATTATCGGTTAGAGATTAATTGACGCCAAATTTTTCAATCAAATATCATTTTAGTCATTTGGAGGTTACAGCTTCACAAATGCTAAGATTGTGCTTGCTTCATCCCTTTCATATAATTAGAAAATCAAAAATGAAAATAATCCTTAGTTGCATTCCTACACGCCACACCACTCTATCAACCTAGAACATTATACTTTATCTGGTCAGATCTGAGCATATGAACTTCACCAAGATGAAAACTGATCTCGGACTGGTCTCAGATCAACAAACTAATGGATAATGCAACTTTGCAGGAGAGGAGGAAACCATTGCAACACTACTACATGTATCTTGCAACATACGTTTTAATTATAGATGTATCAGTCGGACAACAAGTTAAAAGGGGAAAAACATCAAAATAGCAATGAAATGACAATACAGACTTGGAGCAAATACCAGCTAGTCTCTCAAGCCAGACTGTCTCTTCTACAGTCTTGAATGCACCATACACAGATAGGGTAGGAGGAGCCGACGCGTCCGTTTAAGAGACTAAATACCAGCCAATTAGAGTAGTTTATTTTTTCCTCACTATCAGAATGATCTCTATCATTTTCTTTGGCTTATTTACTTACATTTGATGAAGTATTATTTATTATTCATCATGTCTCACACAGAAAATACTGACAGACACCAGTAACATGGCAGCCGTCACTCATGACAGGCAGCTTTCCTAACAGATGCTCGAACACTTGGTGTATTATGTTTGTGTGGCATCAGTGTACAGTGTGTTTGTACAGGGTGTGTGTTATGTTTGTGTGTCATCAGTGTACAGTGTGTTTGTACAGCGTGTGTGTTTGCCTTTCACTTTCTGGGGTAAAAAAAAAAGAGTAACAGTCAAAAAGACTTTCATTGTCATAATGAAACCTGTCTGTTGGCGGGACAAAAATCCCCTGTCTGACACTTGGCTGTGAAAAGGCAGAATCGAAAACCCGCAAGACATGGTCTGTCCTCTCCAACTGACATATACTGTAGAGAGAGAAGGAGGAACACGCGCGCGCACACGCACACACACCCCTCTTTTCTCACTTCATCTTGGCACAATACCGTCCGATTTCTTTACTGATGACACCCTGAAGGAGGCAAACCAGATTCATTTAATAATCCAATGACTATTACCTGCTTGGGTGACACGAGAACACCTACAGCTATGAATCAGTCCACCTGTCGGCAGGAGACGTGGCACATCCTGGAGCTAAGTTTAGAAAACTGACACAGCGCTTCCATTACAGACCCACATTCCTCCATCCTTTGCCACACAGGACACATACACTCAAATAGGAGCATGCTTACACCCATGCATAGCATGCATAGCACACACGCACGCACGCATGCGCGCACACGCACACGCACATGCACACACACACACACACACACACCCCAAAGTGCTGAGGACAACGAATGGGGGTATTGAGAGAGAAAGTGGAGTAAAGCCGCCTCCCCCCAGGCTGAATCAGCTTGGGCATTATGGGTGGGCCAGGATGTAGATGTTATGACCTGGTGGGCCAGGATGTAGATGTTATGTTATGACCTGGTGGGCCAGGATGTAGATGTTATGTTATGACCTGGTGGGCCAGGATGTAGATGTTATGTTATGACCTGGTGGGCCAGGATGTAGATGTTATGTTATGACCTGGTGGGCCAGGATGTAGATGTTATGTTATGACCTGGTGGGCCAGGATGTAGATGTTATGTTATGACCTGGTGGGCCAGGATGTAGATGTTATGTTATTACCTGGTGGGCCAGGATGTAGATGTTATGGCCGACGTCTTTGGGCTTGATCTTGTCTCCCTCATCTGCCTCGCTCTCCTGGGCATAGGCTTTCTTCATTACTTCCACCTGTTGCACAGAAGTTAGGCAATTCATTGCTCCTTACAGTACATTCAATTGAAAATAGATTACTTTTAGATAGGGCCTGTCTTTGTGTGTGTGTGTGTGTGTGTGTGTGTGTGTGTGTGTGTGTGTGTGTGTGTGTGTGCATGTCAGAGATGGGGACTTGGACTTGAGACTTGCACTCAAGTCGCACACACAGTGACTTGAGGCTTGACTTGAGACTCGTACTCAAAAGACTTGAGACCTGACTGAGTCGAGATTTGGGACTCGTGAACAATATTTATTTTGTTAAGGAAGGTCAAGGTCAAGGTTTGGGAGAAATTTGTCTTGGAGACAGGGCCACTAAATGACTACTAATAGTAATGTCAACTAATCAATGCTGATACTGTATGCTAATAGATAAAGGAGTATGGATAAAACAGGACAGGCTTTGAATCCCTTAGTTTTAGCTATGGAGCAGTGTTCTAAGCAGACCAGATGGCATGCAGATGATAGAACGCTCATCCATAAGAGATTTGAGACTTGACTTGGACTTGTGACCAAAGACTCGAGACTTGACTTGGACACTAGCTCAAAGACTTGAGACTTGACTTGGATTTGCAAAAAAAGAGTGTGTGTGCACGCACTTACCAGTTCACTGGGTCTCATCTTGTAGAGGATCTTCTCTGCATTCTCGCTGTCATGGCGACTCTCCATGATAGCCAATAGGAGCTTGGAGGCATTATTCTACAAGAGAGGGCCAGAACAATGACCTTCACATCCTGACCAACGCCACACTGCAGATACGATACTGAGTAATCATGACCAGGACTTCAGACACAATTTTGAATTGAAATAAAAAAATTAATTGAAAGGGGAACCCTGCATTCCTTATCCAAATGATAAAGATGATCACAAAAATACCATCCACTCTAATGTATTATTTGAATTTGTAAAATTCAATTCCCAGTCATCACTAAGTATACTTAGTATATAAGTGTACTTATATACACGTGTGAGTCATGTGTGAGTCATGAGCGTAGCGCTCAGAGACATGTGGTGCTCACCTTGAGCTCCATCACCAGGTCCAGGTGATCCTTCTCCAGGGGGTGGATGGGGTTGACAATCAGCGCGATAATGATGTCAATGCCGTTCGACTCATGCCTGGCTATGCAGGTCTGGAAAAATAATGGAGCTAAGTGAGTATTTATTTTTTGTTTGTACTCCATACCACAAATGTGGTCTAGAGTAAATAAAATCTGAATCTGAAATCAAAGGACATCAGACTGCAACAAAATCGATATGTTTTTACAAGTGGCGGATACATTCTAATGGAAGACACTAAGAGATTGTGAGGCTGATGTTGAAGTCCAGTTGATGTCTCATGTCAGCAACTTGGCAAGTTAGGAAGACATGCTACATGTATGTCGCTCGACATACAGCACATGACGTCTTTAGCAACAGAAAAAAGTGTCTCGACACTCTTCTGTCATGTCGCGTACGTGGAGAATGTTATGTGCGGGCACCATCATATTTTGTTGCACACTGTGATTGGCTAGAGAGAGGGGCTTGGTGAAGGCGGAGTGGAGGTCTGGAGGAGCGGAGCGATTCTCTGAAAAGAGAAGCGAGCCGTTGTCTGTCAAAAGCGAGGCGGGGAGATAAAGATAAGATAAAAGATAACAGGGCCAGTGGTGATGTTTTGCCTTTAAGACTGATGTTTTTACAGTCACTTGGACTCAGAGGAAGGTGAAAAAGTTACAGTAGGAAACCAACAGCTGCCAGCCGGGGAAAACCGTGCTCCTCCTCGCTCGGAGTGGAGTCGAGGGAGGAGGGAGGAGGGGGTGGGGGTGACCATGGAGACGACTGAAACCTTTCGCCGAAGCATAAATTAAAAACGTTGTCAACCTGTTGACACCTGTCAAAAATGTAAAACGCCCTACCATAAATCAACCTTTATGAGTAGGGTAGAACGATAGACAAAAAAATTAATAATAACAAGAATCAAATTGTGATTTGACAGAATATTGCAACTGCGATTCAAAATGCAATTCATACCATCACGTTCTGAACTTAACAGTGGGGGAAAAAGTGATTTTGTTAAAGCAAAAATAGACATCAGTGTGCAGGATTTACTGAGGTTGAAGAAAGGTTTTCACCAATATTGATTTATACATGTAGATTATACCTCGTTTAGAAAGCCAGTTTGGACACCCCCCTCTCTTAAGCAATTAGTTGCAGCCTCTGCAACTAATTTGGAAATTGCAGATGCATAATTGCAATTTTGTTTTGTCGATAAAATTGTTCAGCTCTACTTGTTGCGAGGGGGCAAGAAAGCGGATTCTATTTGTGAAAACTATCCCATCCAGCCCCTACCTGGTTCTCATGGCAGGGGCCCTGGCAGTACTCGGTGATGGTCATCAGGGTTTGGCAGACCAGACCCACGTTGTTCTCATTGATGTAGAGGCCCAGCAGCCCGAGGCCTCCAGTGGTGCTGCCACAGATACAGTCCAGGAACTGGAGGGTCTCAGACACCAGGTTGTAGTTAGTCTTGTTGTTCTGGTTGCGCAGGAAGTGCTGGATTTAGAGCAGAAAAAACAACCGTAAGGTTAACAGTATACATATAGACAGTATCAATACACTCAACATGATGATTGTGTTGAAATAAAGTTAAAGCCCCTGGAAATCCAAATCCCCAATAACCTTCTAACCATGTCATTTAGGGTCTTATGCATCAGAGTAAGTATCTGAAAAGTCTTAGACATTAGTTTCAATCCAAATCCTAAATATGCCATTCCTGATGTTGGGTTTATTTATTTCAAATAGTTTTTATTCGTTTTTAAACAATACAAACAAGAAAAAACAAACCCCGTAGAAGACAGACAATACAAAATAGGTGCAAGGTTGCATGATGTCATACATGTATACAATCTCCTGAATAATTGTGATGCAATGACAACCAAGTGTAAAAAACAAACAAACAAACAAACAAAAAACAAACAAACAAACAAACAAACAAACAAAAAGAATAAAGACAAGGAAAGGACAAGAGGGGGGTGGGAAGAGGGTAGGGTAGAGCTGTTAGGGGCTACTAATCTAAAGTTCTTGCGTCAAATTCCTTATGGTAATAATCTAAGAAGGGGTGCCAAGTCATTTCAAACTTTTCTAGAGTCTGATGTTGGGTTTAAAGTTGACGTGGTTATGCTCAAGACTTTGAGCATGCTTTACAAGGTTTTTCCTCTAAGGGGCCCAGTACCTGCAGGTCTGAGTTGTGGTTCTCACACAGCTGCTGTAGGTAGTTTAGGATGGGCTTCATGATGGTGATGGCTGGACTGATGCGAGTTTCTTCTGGAGTCTCCTCAGCTCCAGACCCCTCGCTGCTCTGTGCCAGGCCCTCCAGGTCCGGGTCCAGCTCCTTCCTGTAGGCACAGAAGGCCCTGGAGGTCACCGAGGAGGCCTCCTTCAGCTGGCCCCGCATCTCCTCCCTCATATGAAGTCCGGAGTCCTTCCCTACAGAAACAAGATGATTTTACTGTTCATTTACTGGAGGAGAAACCACATTTAGTGCAAGATCTAAGTCTCTTGAGATTGGTGCTAGCTAATGGGTGTGGGTGAAACAAGTACACGTGAAATATTCAAACATTTCATGAGTGACGATCAATGGTAGCTGATATTGTGCAACTTATTTCCAGAAACTAATTCACAACGCCCCCCCCCCCCCCTGCCCCCTCCCCACAAGTGGCCAACTGTTGAGTGGGGTTCCAGAGTATGAAAACAACCGATCTTGATACAATGGTCTTTTGATAAGCTTGTGATGTGGGCGGTCACATGGCCTCTGACATGTGACCACAGGCACTGGGAACAACAGTCTGCTCTGAGGTCAGCAGAGCAACAAAGAGCACATATACAGTACAGATCACAGATACAGTACAGTGGAGTCAAGCGCAGTGATATGTGCGCTAATAATAATCTCTGCTGGATTAGGGGCCTTTGTGTCCAACTGTCGTTACACATACTGTAAAGCAGAATGATGAAGGGTTTCAAGTTCACATTTTAACCCAGCTTGTGACGTCAATGAAAGCTATGCACTACATTATCTCCTTGGGTTAACTTCTAGTCACTGAAATCATAGTGAAATCACACAATTTACTCATTTTGCTGGGGACTCCCTTGGCTGAGCTGACGTTCGAGTATGTAGTAGTCATGTCTAGCTGCCTCTGACCACGTCCCAACTAGAGGCTCACGTTGAAGCATGTTTCTCGCTTTACAGTGAATCACCAATCTGCTGTACCTTTCTTCAACCTGGTACCAGCGGCGTCGCCGTCATCGTCCCTCTTCCTGCAGCTGAGCTCAAACATGTTGACGGACACGGTGGATCGGATCTCCTGCTGGGCCAGGCGCATGCGGTCGTAGAACACCTTCAGAAACTTCTCAGACTTCTTCTCCTTGTACAGTTTGCTGTAGAAGGAGTTCTAGGTGGGAGGGAGATTGGCAAATGAGCAGAAATCTCCACAATCAAACGGATCATTTTAGTATGCGTGTGAATTTGTTGAATTTGTTTGTGTGTATATCACCCACCTGTATCTGTGGGTTTCCTCCCTGGAGAAGGGCGATGCCCAGGAGGATGCTCTCCTCGAACACCCGGTCGTTCTTGGTGTTGACGATGAGGTCGATCACCAGCTCCGACGCCCCCACGCTGTCCAGCAGACATTGGATCTCCGCCACGCTGCTGCCTGGCTTGTCAGAGTCCTGCACGGGAGAACCTCCTGCACGGGTTTAAAGTTGATTATCAGAACTGATAGTTATTGTGCAATATTATTCCTGATAATGCTTGCAAACTGCAAAGTCATGTGTGATTTATATCAACTATTCTGTATTTGGATATAAATACAGTACTGTGCAAAAGTCAGGCACCCTATATATTTTTTCTATAAATTTCTTAGAAGTCGTCAATGTTTATTTGTTTTCTGCATTAGCGTGCACGTAGACTGCTGTTTATTGTCAATTTGTGATATTTAGAAACTTAACTTAAATTAGTTTTGAAAGCAGCTTCGCTTTATGGATATCTAGCATTGTATGCCTAAGACTTTTTGCACAGTACTGTAGATTTATATGGTGCTTAGGATTTGCTTTGGCTGGATTCAAAGTCTCCCACAGACTGTCAAAGAGCATTTCCCCTAAGAAGTGGAGCGCTGTAATTTTAGTTGCTCTTGTTTCCTCAGCAGTGACTGCTTATTGCGGCTGCTGCTCCCGGGTATATTTGGGATTGTCGGTACCTCCAGACGACGGCTTGACAAAGCCTCCTGATGAGCTGTTTCCACTCCCAAACTCTGACTTGGAGAGAAGCCTTGGATTTCCTTGGAAGTAGCGCGTGAGGAGAATCTTTCTTAACACGTTTCCCTGCGGAGACAAAAATGGTAACGTTAAATCCACATCACAGTCTGAGAGAGTGTGAAAGTGTCTCTCTTCTATACTAGCCTCAAACCAAAAGATTCACATTTTTTGCACCTTTCTTTTTGTTTTCGTAACTTGGTTACTGCTTGCAGTAGTAAGTAGCATTTTGCAATCCATATCTAATGTGGACGTACAGATCTACACACACAGCCTAATGTCAGAAGGAAGGACAAACAAAATGTTCCATCCAAGAGAAGGGTTGTGGGTGTGGTGTATTTCCTGGCATGCAATCAACCCAATCATCCCTAAGAAGGCTAAGCAGATTGCATTTTCCATCTAATGGGAGCGATCATCTTCATTCCATGATGCAATTGGTTCTTGATGGGAGCGATGGCTTGCAGGATGACAATGCCCTTATCAACAAAGAAATTGGAGTCTCCCATTCAGGACCATGGCAATAACAGTCTTGTTCAATAACCAGATCCTAATTGAGCACCTATGAGAGTCCGAAACAGCAGCTGAGACTGTGTTTTCCAAAGCCATCATATAGATGCGGGGCTCAGATGAGTACTGAAGATATTTAGGTTAGCAGTAATTAGCATTGAGCTTTCCTGTGGTGACGTACTCAAAATAATCCTAGAAAATGCAAAATTATAGAGACCGTGTGAGTGAAGGCAGTCTCTACGTTCATGCTTTCTTTATTCCACTCTGAAATGTCAACCACTTTGGCCCCTTTATTACAAAACCTGCCAACTGCACACGAGTTTGGGAGGCTCATGCTGGGTTGACCACTGAGTGTTTTTCTTTTACAAACGAAGACCACAATGGAAACAAGTCATGGACTTTATTGTGTTTTATTCCTCGACAATTTTAATACCGGTATATGGATTTTATCTGTTCATTTGTATTTTTAACAACTGTCTTAATAAATTCATTCATTCGCCGACCACAGCGTGCCACTTTCCATCGATTACAACATAGACAAAGGCAGGAGGAATAACTTCAGCAACATGGATTTTTGTGACTGAGATTCCTCAGAGACAGAGTGGGAGAGAATGGAGACAGAAGTACCAGAGACTCGGACATAGCCTGCAGCCATGCAAATACACTCCCCATGGAGAAACTGCACACACACACGCACGCGCACGCACACACACACACACACACACACACACACGCACGCACACACAACTGAGAGAGAGATGGAGGGAAGCTGTGTGTGCTCATCTGTGTGTGGGGATTTGATTGATGTGTATGCGAGAGACAATGCGTTACGCTCTCAGGTGTCTTCTAGTAACCTGACGCTGGGGAAGTCGCTCGGGAAAACATTTCAAAGGGCAGGCAAAAAATACCTGGCAGGTGATTGGATAAACCGTCTGTCTATCACAGGCTCGCTCTTGCTGGTGTCACACCAAAGCCTGACCGTAGCTGCCCCATAGGATGCTGATTGGTGGTGCCAAGTTCTGCGAACCACCGGTGGTTCGGATTCTAACCAATAGATTGGAGAGTGGCAAGATGGATTGGTCATGTGATCATGATCTCGCGCGAATCCAGCTGCCTCGCAAGGTCAGGCTTCTAGCTGGAAAATGCGCCCAGAAAAACAAACAAAAAATATGTCTTTTCTTTATTGGAGAGACACAGTGGAAGAGAGACAGGAAGGTATGGGAGAGATCGGGGAGGACATGCAGCAAAGGACCGCGGGTCCGATTCAAACCCGGCTCCGTTCGGGTTTGAGCCACCGCCTACACATTTTGTTTGAGAAATGTCTTTATTCTCTTCCTATCTCTCTCAAACATCTCACGTCTCTCTCGTGACATTTGGCCCAGATGAGCAGAAACAAGAGGAGGAGATAATCCTCCTGCTGTGCTTTTCTAATCAATGTACGAGCGTGACTGACAGGTGGAAGACCAGGACGCTGCTCGTCAATTTACCATCCTACTATCAAATGAGAAAACTGTCTGTCTGTCTGTCTGTCTGTCTGTCTGTCTGCATCCATTTATCTCCCAAACAGGTTGGCCAATCAATCTGAAACTGCACATGGGCATTGAGCATTGGCATACAATTACGTAGGGGCTGATGAAGCCGATTTTTCCATTTCCCCCAAATTCAAGCTTCTTATTAGCATTTTTGGCAAGTGTGCATGGCGTTGTAGCACGTGCATCCCCGGGTATATGGACTAGCTATTTGTATTGTGCAAAGGGATGAAGCAATGGATGGATGAGTGGATGGTTGAATGGATGAATAGACAGATGGATGGCATACAAAGACACTGAGGGTGGTCAGCATCAGTTTCCATGGGAACCTGACTACTCAAAGGGACCATGTTTTGACAACACCTTACAGGGTAGATAGATGATGTATAGATAGATAGATAGCCTTGGTTTCCATGGGAACCATGGTAACAATCAGCCTTCTCATAATGTGTGAGGCATATGACAAACAAGGCACCTCCATGCTTCACCACGACGGCAGAGACAGAGGGTCAAACAGTTCAGCTCAACAGCCTCCAACTAAGTTGCTGCGAGGAGCAAAGATCTGCTGGAGCACGTGCAGCCGATGCTCCCTGTGTCAGTAAACAGTCCGTCTCATCTGCAGTCAGCGGAGACACTTGTCTGCCTCCACTGTCTGGGCCGTCTCTCTCTCTCTCTCTCTCTCTCTCTCTCTCTCTCTCTCTCTCTCTCTCTCTCTCTCTCTCTCTCTCTCTCTCTCTCTCTCTCTCTCTCTCTCTCTCTCTCTCTCTCTCTCTCTCTCTCTCTCTCTCTCTCTCTCTCTCTCACACACGTGCACGCACACACCTTGAACTGAGGGTGAGGATCCATTGAGCTGTCCCCTCTCATTTCCCCTCAGCCATGCACACACACGCTCAGCACTGCACTCTGTACGACAGTACATCCCCATGCATGCCCTTTGACTGATTGCAGATTGAATCACGTTTGACATTCACGTTCCCCCTTTTTCTAACAGAGGACGGCTTGCTTTTGCACTACTTTCAAACATAAGTGGAAGCAGAGCTCAGGAGGGGGGGGGTCTGCTCTTGTTTGCCTCCTTTCTGGATGATGCAGTCTGCTGTTGAGCTCTGCAGAGTCAGAGGAGAGCAGCAGCAGCACAGAGGGAGAGGAGAGGGGAAGGGGGGAGGAGAGGAGAGGGGAGGAGAGGGGAAGGGGAGAGGAGAGGAGAGGAGAGGAGAGGAGAGGAGAGGAGAGCAGAGGAGAGGAGAGAGCAGGATAGCGGGAGGGAAGAGTCAGCCCGGCCTGACTCATCTGTCTGCTGCTGCATGGAGGAGAAAAACTCCAGTCAGGTGATGCAAGAGCGGCCAGAAGGAGAGATAGAGAAAGAGCTAGAGGGAAGAAAGGGGGAGGAGGAGGGGTGAGAGAGAGGGGGAGGAGGGGAAGGGAGGAACAAACAGAAAACTAGCGAGGAGCAGACAGCCGCGATGTTTTAAAATGTGCACCGGCACGCCACACTGCGGCTCCCGTGTCCAAGCGTGGTTTGGGCTGCCGATCCCTACCTCTGGTGTCCTAACACGACCCCCCCCCCCCCTCTCTCTCTCTCTCCTCCAGCCCCCTCGTAGCTCTGCTGTCTGCAGATTCCTCAGACCCTCCAGAGGGAGGCATGGAGAATAACTCAGAGAAATGGGTTGACCTCTCTGCAGCTTGTTGAGGTGGTCTGAAAACTCATGCAGGCAGCAGAGGGTAGAGCCAGATAGGTGGCAGCAGGAACGGGTGGAGCAGGTTCGACTAGGGATGCAGGATATATATCGGTGCCGATAAATTATCGCCCGATAATGGGAAATGTATATTTATCGGCTATTATCGGTTATATGTGTTATAGCTGATAGATATTGGCTATATCATCTACCAAATGAGT
>NC_139636.1:15443441-15583441 GCF_964638095.1 Poromitra crassiceps | reverse complement strand
CCTCTCGCTCTCTCCTGTGCAGTGAGGCTGCAGCTCCACGCTCAGGGCTATGGGGATATGACAAAGAGGCCACAAATACACGCTCGAGCACGCTCACGCACGCCTACACTAACTGACATTTCACATATCGTTACGGCACTGTCTGTCTGGCTCCTCCAAATGCACCGAGTTTTGCTCTAAAAAGAAGGGGAATGTTTTTCCACTTTGAATTCTTCTGATCTTGTTCCATACAATTGTTGAACCGTTTGCCCTGTGAAGAAAAAAAACGGCTTGTCTGTCTGACACAAGATACAAACACGAGTAGGGAAAGCAACAACAACAAAATTGGGACTCTTCAGGTGCCTGTAAGTGACACTGGTTGGCATGCACTGTTATCGAGAAAATGGTATTATTGCCGTTACACGGAATGAGTAGGTAAAGGCACGTACTGTACATTCCGATTTTCCGCACATACAAAAACAGCCCTTAGTGGGACAGCAGGGGCGCCAGACAAAAATAACTGCGTAAAATCCCGCATGGTTGGAAGACAGCAACTCGCAAGAATGGAGTGCAACTGCAATCTTCTTTTTCCAGTTTATACTTCACTTCACTTTTTATAGTGCAATAAAGTCATCTCCATGTGCTTAAAAAGAACATTGTGGTCACAGTCCATTCTGGAGAGCTGCTGTCTTCTTACCATGTGAGATTTCTTTTAACGTATTGATTCCAGTCTTGACAGCAGCAGCACATTGCGTCTCGGGTGAATTGAACAGAGTCACCTCTCCTCACCAGGCGGCCGGAACAGACTCTCCAATCTATTAAAGTGATTACAGAGCTGACATGTTTTGATACTTTTTGCCCCCCCCTGCCACCTCCTACACTCTCCAAACTCCTCTCTTCCAGCCCTCTGGCTGGGAGGGGGTGTCCAAACTCCTCTCCTCCAGGCACTCTGGCTGGGAGGGGGTGTCCAAACTCCTCTCCTCCAGGCACTCTGGCTGGGAGGGGGTGTCCAAACTCCTTTCCTCCAGGCACTCTGGCTGGGAGGGGGTGTCCAAACTCCTCTCCTCCAGGCACTCTGGCTGGGAGGGGGTGCGCTAGGAGACTCGCTGCAGTATTGATTTGTTTGTTCAGTGCTTGCCCACCACCAGCCCCCCCCCCCCCCTCCCAGCCCCCCCCCATCCTCCTTCTCTTACTTCCTCTCTCCTATTCTGCCTCTCAGTTTGAGTGTGTCCTCAAGTGCCTCCCTGCCTTATGTAACAGAGAAAGGCGAACAGCATACTGATGAAGGAGAAGTCTGGGCTCTGGGCCCACAGACCTGGGAGAAAACAAGGACTACGGCACTACTGATATGAGTACAGCACTGCCGGCACGAGGACAGGGCTAACTGCACCAAAACAGCAGCACACAGCTGACTTTCTAGAGATTATACCATCTAATTGATGGATGATATAGGATATCATTTATAGGGTCTAGGATCTAAGTTTTTCCTGCATCGCTGATAAACTGACTGCGATCAACTCCAGATATTATACAATGACCACTTTTGGGATAAAATTGTGAAATTATGATTGTGAAACTAATTGATGAATGAATGGAAGATCTACACAGGGCTGTTTTAGTGACACACACTCTCCACGCTAGCAAGTACTCACAGACTCGTCCTCAAAGTTTTCCTTCTTGTGCAGCATCTTTCGGAGCGTCTCCAGGATCTTGATGCACAGCTTCTCCTCTTTGTCCATGAGCTTCTTAGTGTGTTTGATCAGTCTGACAGGGTGACAGAGAGGTGCGGGCTCAACATGATGCTTCTCACAATTATTTGTGTTGAAAATGAAAGATGCATTGTCTCTGTGCGTTGAAAAGCTGTTCACTCAGAGAACTGCTCGACAGGGGTCACACACACACACACACACACACACACACACACACACACACTGCAGGCACTGGCTCAAAAATAGCATGATGCTTTATTGATCCCTGTAGGTACATTCCCTTTGCCATGGAAGCTTGGGCTGATTTTGGCCATTTATTAAATATTGAATGTTGGCCAGTCAATGCTGTCTACTACTGATAAGATAGAGGTTTTATGTAATTATTTAATAAGTAAATTTTATTTTTTTGTAAATGAATTCCTCATTTAGACTCTATACCAGAATTGTCTCTATCATTGAATAGGCTAAGTTAAGTTGATTTGGATCACCATTAGCTACAGCATTGCAGCAGCTATTCCTCCTGGGGTCCACAAGCCTAGATGACGTTAGGAGTATTAACCCTAACATACATGTCTTTGATGGTGGGAGGAAACACACACGGACACAGAGAGAACATGCAAACTCCACACTCCACAGAAGGGACCTGGGACGAACCGGGGTTCGAACCTGAGACCTTCTTGCTGTGAGACAGTGTGAGGTAGCGCTAACCACTGAGCCACTGTGCCGAAGAGTGAGTCACACTGCCTTAAAGAGCTGCTAACCTTTGAAGCATTTCATTAGTACTGCTTTCAGTGGAGAGCTTTAGTATAGCAAGGTGTAAATGCCATTTTATAAAACAGTGTCTACTTGTAATTTTTTGGCATGGCAATCATCACATTTATAGATATTGAATATCAACAGACAACTATTGGTGACTCCAGTCAGAAAAGTTAGCATCTGCCTTCAAAAACCCATTAGTCGAACGCTACACAGGCTCGATCGAACCCAGAACCTCTGGTTATCTCTATCTAACCACTACAGCCTGCCACGAGTCTTTCCTATAGCTGGACTGAAACTGTAGCCCCTATCATTCAAAAGCGAAACATGTTCTTTATTCCCTGTTCAGTTTACGGATAGCGACTTACTTTTTCATGAAGGCTCCGCTCTCACAACGCAGCCGAGCAGGTTCTAGAAACAGCAGCTCAGGACTGTGCAGAACATCCACCAGTACAGAGAACTCTGCCTCCACCTTAGGATGGAACTGCGTCTCGAGACACACAACAACCCCCTGTACAGAAACACACATACACACATATGCATATAGTGAACAAACTATTTACTTTATTGCAGACACCGACAGAATTACTAAAGAACATTGAGGAAAAAGCCCAAAGACCCTCAACCTTGAATGTCCCACTGGGTATAAACGTCACAAAAATTGAGGGACCCCTGACATAAAAAATGTTGGTACATCGGTAATATCATCAGTGACATCATTGATGATGTCACATGTATGCTGACTTTTTTCCTCAGAATTCTGACTTTAATCTGAGAATTCTGACTTTATTCTGAGAATTCTGCCATTAATCTCAGAAGTATGACTTCAATCTCAGAATCTTAATCTCTCCTGACTTTTCCCCTCAAAATTCTGACATTAATCTGAGATTTCTTACTTTAATCTCAGAAATCTTCAGACTTTTTCTCAGAATTCTGAAAACTCATAATTCTAACCTTATTTTCAGAATTCTGACTTTATTCTCAGAATCCTGACTTAAACTCAGAACTCATAACTCGTGTGGTGTTAAAAAATATATAATAATAATAATAATAATAATAATAATACTGTAGTAATAATAAATAAACAAATTAATAAAGTAATTCATTAATTAATTGGCCCCAAGGTTGGGAACCAGTGGTATAAACATAGGATATTACTTAAAAATATAACTTCTTTCTCTGGGTTCAAATCCCGGCAGTGGTACTTCCGGCTTGGTCAGACAGACACAATTTGCCGTGTCTGCAGGTGGGAAGCCGGTGGGGTATGAGTCCTGGTCGTTGCACTAGCGCCTCCTCTGGTCGGAAGGAGAACTGGAGCGTGATCCTCCCACGCACTACATTCTGCCGGTGAAACTCCTCGCTGTCAGATGAAAAGAAGCAGCTAGCGACTGCACATGAATCGGAGGAAGCATGTACTACTCTCCCCATATCGGCAGAGGGGGTGGCGCAACAACTGGGACAACAGAGGGAATCGGCCAAGTACAATTGGGGAGAAAATGTGAGATTTGTTTTTTCTCAAAATATAACTTCTTGTGCACCTGCAGCTTCTCGATGATGTTCTTGTAGTCGGGGCCACCCAGCGGCTCCTTGCGGGGCCGCGTGCGGGCAGAGAGTCTCCAGTCCTTGGCTGCCCGCTGCACCAAGTTGCTGTGGACCTTCAGAGATAAAGTGTTGACCTGACTGTCCAGGTCCACAGGGATGGCTATGGCCCGCGCCTTGGCTGGGAGAGAGCACATGGGGTTAACCGTGCAAATACGTTTATTCAGTCAGCTCTGACGGAAAACAATGCGGTTGTGGGCACTTAACTTAAGATTTCATGCTTGACAACGGTCAGCACGAACAGGCCGCCTGCTTTTAATTGTGTTCTTATCATGTCCTCCAGATGTAGATGAATGCTCTACATCTGGTTCAAAGCCTTAGGTTGGACAGCAGAGTAGCAACACTCACCCACATCTGCCAGTGTTTTGATACAGCTCTCGATAGTTGCCTTCTGAGCTGAGCTGATCCAGGTGCAGTTGTAGATCCTGAAGGCAGACTGCAGCAGCTGGATGAAGATAGGCTGGTTTGTCTGGGGGAGCAAGAGGAATGACAGAATGGGGAAAGGTGAGGAGAGAGAACAAAGGCGTGTTTTTCCGTAAGTGCATAAGTGTAGAGCAGGGGCGGCCAAACTGTTTTGGTTGTGGGCCACATACAGACAAATACTATAAGGAGTCACAGGCCAAACAATATTAAGCACAGCAGTTTTCAACAAGTTACACTGAACGAAAAACTCTTGTTTTTAGACTAGAAAACCCCTGTACCATCAAAAATTCATTTTCTATCAAAATAACTATACGACACTACTGAACAGTTGAATTGTTGACAATAAAATCAGTATCTAAATTTCTGACAATCCTGTATCTTTTCAAATTTTCTTTTCAATTATTGGTTTCTGTGCCAAGAGGTTAAGACAGATGAGCTCACCAGAATTCAGTATAAAAACTGTAAAAAACAAAACAACAGTGCAAACATAAAAGGCTGGGTAAAAAATAAGAACAGGAAAAACGGTTAAGAAAGGGACAAGGCAGTCTCTCCTCTGATGGGAACATTAGTACAAACTTGTGCCTGAAGCACCTCAAGCACCTGCTGCAAGTGCAGGTGCAAGTGTCTGTGATGAAACAAGGAGGTCCTGGGTGAAGATGCAGTGAAGGAGGCAGTGTGGTGTCACATGGTATTAAAGTTTACTTTAGTAGCTAAAAGTCGGAAAAAGATTTGAACGTGCCACAAACAGTGTTGGGCAAGTTACTTTCAAAATGTAATATACTACATATTACTAGTTACTTTCATTTGAAAGTAATACGTTACTTTACAATATTACTTTCTGTGTAGAGTAACTCGTTACTTATTACACTACTTTTGCATTACTTTTACCAAAACAACAGCAGCAGCAGAATGACATCGCCGCCCCGGAACCATCCTGAAAAATAATTTCAACCGCCTTGAAGTCAGTGTAAACAATCCAAAATTCTAAATGTTATTATTTTCCTTTGTTATTGTCATCTATAGTGGTTATTTGCATTTCCTTGATTAGGAAATTATTGTATCTTTTTTAAATATGAGCTTTGATTTTATCAAATGTAACTCAATTTGAGTTACATCCCCCCCCCCCCCCCCACCCAAACACAGATAATTCACCTGCTCGTTAAATGTGCAAAACAGTACCTGCAGGTTGGAGTTGTTGACGGAAAACTGTGAGCTGAAGAAGCCCTTGACGATGGCCATGACCGCCTCTGTTACATACTTCTCCAGTGCCAGGTCAGCGTGGTTACGGTCTGTGGTGCTGTTGCACACCTGAAGATGTGAGAAGAAAAGAGAGAAAGCTCAAGAGAAAAGACATCTTCTCACACTTCTTCATGTCACATCTCCACCGTTTCTTACACACAAACCAGCAGTGTATGAATGGACCAAACACAGACATTTAAGTAAGCCTTAAATGTATCTACACACATGTTCTCATTAGAACAGGAATGTGGATAGATGATAGAGCCTTACACTGGACATGTCCACCAGGAAGTTGTCAAAGAGTTTCCAGATGTGGTTGGAGGTGTAGATCTCCTTCATTTCTACCTCTGTGTCCACATAGCAGTGATTCACAAAGTTCACGTAGGCCGTTTTCACCTGTGTGTCAAGACAAAAGAAGTTACTGGTTACCACACGGGTTCAATTGTGCTCAATGGCACACCGCAGCTCTATTTGTCAAACTTAAATTATTGATATTATTAGTTAATACTAGTGTCCTCTAGAGAGAGAGTGGCGTCAGCGGAGGACCAAAATGCGTGACTCATTAGCCAATGAGCAGCCAGGAATGGGTCTCGCGCTACTTTTGAATGCTAAAATAAAGCTGATAATGTAAATTTGATTCAAGACAAAAAAAAACCTTCAAAGTACAACATAAACGGTCCATTTTGCTACAACTCGACAGTGCTGCTTAATCCAGGACCTTACTTCCTGGAACTCTTGAGAGTAAAAAACTGGTCCATTGGAGTGAATGGAGATGTCGCGACTCTCCTATCTACCCGGCTCTGGTTAATACTATATGATTTGTACAAAAGTGAAGTCCGGCCTTCACCTCTGGTATGCACTGAACATCGGTGACCACTTTGACGATGTCATCGAGCGGCAGCAGAGAGTTACACTTGAGCTCGGTGTAAACGTTCTTGCCCTCGGTGCAGGCGGCCAGCAGCTCCACCAGGATGTTGTGATAGGCCAGAGCTCCGCCCTCATCCGCCCGCTCACGCTCCGAGGCCATCATCTGCAGCAGCAGCGGGAAGGACGAGCGGTCGTTGTAGAACACCAGCACATCCTCGCCTCCGTTCACCAGCTGGACACACAGACACACACAGCAGGAAATGTTACTTCAATGACAGGTTTGAGATGTTTCGGGTAAAATAATGGTAACAAAAGGCACTTGAGCTGGTAGTCCCCAATGACATATTGAACTTAACTAGTATAATGACGCTAAATCAATGCATCAACAAATACTTCTATGTGACATAGACTATGTCAGAATACCTGTCTTGTAACTATCATATCATACACCTTAGCTGACAACTTGTGCAAAAAAAGATAGAAAAAATATATGTTCGTTAGGAGTGTCAAAAGAATCGTGATTCTGAAAAGATTCACAACTCCCAGGAATCCTTTTTTTTTTTTTTGCTTTCATTTTTTTTTTAAAGTCACTGACTGAGAAATACAAAGATGTTTTTATTTGTGCAAGTTTAGCATGAATGTTACCTTTTGTCTTAGGTTTGTCTTTGTGTGTACTGTGTTTACTTTATTGCAATCAGAAAAAGTCAAACTTTTTCAAATAGAAAAACAACAATCTTACACACTTTTTTCTGCTTTCACGCCATAATTTGCTACACCGCATTTCTTAGCACACAGCGGCCCGGAGTAGATGTTGAAATCCTGCTATGTACTGAATTGAGAATCAATTTTGAGTTGGGAATTGTTTTGAATCGAATCGTGACCCCAGGAATCTGAATCGAATCAAATTGTGAGATACCCAATTTACACCCCTAATGTTCTTGTATTTTTATATTACTTTTACTTCCTGGAAAACAGGAAATCTTTAGTGGTGTCGTGACTTCATCATGTACCAGGAGGCGCCATAAAATTCCAACCAATAAACCATGACAGATTTTTTTTTGTTTCTCTCCCTAACTGATATTCTGTTGTTTAACACTTCAGAATGATCCCTGCTTTATGTCCCAATACCAAGTTTCAGCAGGAAATACATCACACATTAAGAACGCAAGATGCTCTTGTGCTTCCTCATCGTGACCTATTCACCTTATGTTCAGACCTTACAGTGGGCCAAATTCTTCCGGGTCCGTCTAACACTTCCGGCGGTCACGGCGCCAAATATGAAAGAACGTCATGAAGAAGAGAGTCGTTTTTGTAGTGGACAGCGCAGGGTGTAAAACAAAGAACGTAGCCTAATACTTTGAGCTCGGTACACAGCAAGCAAGCGGAGTATCCACTGTTAGCCAGGTCAGATAACGTTATCGTCGACAATGACGAGCACTTTCTTGTAAAACATACCTGGACTCCAACAAAGAAAGTTTCGGATGGTTTTCTCTCCTCCGAGGCAGCGCGAGCCATTAACGTTAATAAAGACCCGCAGACGTTAACGTAATTCCCTGGAATGCGAGACTTAACGAGCCAGTTACATGGCGTTGCATTCTTAGACATTGCCGTTTGCTTTTATTTGGTATGTTACATACAATTGGCTAAATTATTAGTTAATTCAGAGTTAGATGATATTGGAGCAGCGCAGCCATTTTCTATTTTATTTTATTATTATTTTTAGCCGGAAGTCGTAGGACGGCCACAGAACCGGGTCAAATGGGCGTGGCTACATAAGGTGAATAGTGGCTTCAAGAAGCTTTTTTCCTCATCAATCGGCAAATGTGTGCAGCAAGGCACTCCAAAAAATCTAATCCCATCATCTGTCCTATAGGGGGAACCTGTGGTTTAAGTATGAAGTTTCTATAGACAGTTCAGTTACTGTTTACAATGTGTCTAGACACACACAGACACACACACACACACACACACAGACACACACACACACACACACACACACACACACACACACACACACACACGACGAGATGAAGTCCTGCATAGCATAGTGGCGGGCAAGACATGCCATTAATAACTGAGCATTTCCTACCCTGGCGGGCACACTGTGACTGCACAGTCAGTGTTTGTCACGACTAACAGTTCTGAGTCATCTTTATTAAAAGTGGCATAAAATATTAATTCACACACCATTCAGAATCTCCCCCCCACGTGTTTAATTCTTCAGGTGATCAGTGTAACGAGTGGTTGCAAGTCTTACTGGTGGCAATAACATTGTCAAATCTCCACAAGAACTAGTGTCTTTGTCAGTGTCATTTTGTAGTGTCAGCTCCCATCAGGAGAGCAATGCATCATGGCAGGACGGTCTTCCATTATGTTCATACTAATTACAAGTGTCTTTCCTCATCTTGTTTTTTCATGTATTAAAGCTGGAGTGTGTACTGTCACTTTTACATCATGAACGTCCGTTACATTGATTAAAGCTGGAGTGTGTACTGTCACTTTTGCATCATGAACGTCCGTTACATTTATTAAAGCTGGAGTGTGTACTGTCACTTTTACATCATGAACGTCCGTTACATTGATTAAAGCTGGAGTGTGTACTGTCACTTTTACATCATGAACGTCCGTTACATTTATTAAAGCTGGAGTGTGTACTGTCACTTTTGCATCATGAACGTCCGTTACATTTATTAAAGCTGGAGTGTGTACTGTCACTTTTGCATCATGAACGTCCGTTACATTTATTAAAGCTGGAGTGTGTACTGTCACTTTTGCATCATGAACGTCCGTTACATTTATTAAAGCTGGAGTGTGTACTGTCACTTTTACATCATGAACGTCCGTTACATTTATTAAAGCTGGAGTGTGTACTGTCACTTTTACATCATGAAAGTCCGTTACATTTATTAAAGCTGGAGTGTGTACTGTCACTTTTACATCATGAACGTCCGTTACATTTATTAAAGCTGGAGTGTGTACTGTCACTTTTACATCATGAAAGTCTGTTACATTCAAGCCATTGCCAAACGAGTTCCCACAATGCTGATTAAGCCTATCGCAGCCAGATAACTCTCTATTACAGAGTAGGACCGGAGTTTTCAATCTGCTGTCCTCCGGAGCCATTCCCGCGCTTCTGCCGGGCTTAGATGGCTAATTTCAGGTTAGCCTTCTGCTAACTTGAACGGGGATAAATCATTCCGTCGTGCGGTTCTTCTAGACCTTCCAAATGAAACTGGACCAAATGTATCAAATTCTGAAGTGAAACGAGTCATTTCGCGGAGGCTTTGTGACAACAAAGAGCAAAGGAACCGGTGGGGGACTAATTTTCCCGACAACACATGAATGCAGCGCACGTTCCTTCACTGCCAGAAGCGCCAGAAGGGGGAGACAAAGATTCGGCATCTACAAAAGTTACACACTCCAGCTTTAAACCATACGCCATATTCATGCAGTGCAATATCAAACATAGGTCAAACAGAAATGAGCAAATCATTCTCACCTCTGTCATGACTTTGTCCTGACACTTCTTGACATACTTGCCATCAGCTTTCACAATGGCATGCAGGAACTTCAGGTACTGGACGTGTCTGCCGTGTGTCTCAATGCAGTGGACAAAATGGTGGACGACACGGTCGCTGATCTCATTACACAGATGGTAGTTGTTCATGAAGATGTGGCGCATGGTCTCGGCTTCCAGCAAGTTCTGCTTGAAAAGAGGAGTATAAGAAGAATATTCTAGAGACACCTATTGTAGTGGGAACTACTACAGAAGCCGGTTTGAGTACTTTATACTTTTTGTCACTGGCCCGCATTCGTTTTAAGTCACAGGCGTTGCGGCTGGTGTGATCCCACCGTAAGATGTTCTCTAGTTGCTTATTATTGATGCTTATGCAGTTGTTTTAAGAGGTTCTGGGTAAGAGTTTTATGCTAAACTCCTAAAATAGAAATGTAAAAGTCCCGGCAGTAAGGTCAGCGGTGAACGTACCCCCGGAGTGAGGAACAGGTTAAGGTGTTTATGTAGCAGAACTTGGTTCTGAGGGTTTCCTCTGCAGAAGTTCTGCAGAAAGGTATGGGCCAGGGTCATTATCTCATTCATCTTCTCGTCACTCTGTGGATGGACAGAATACAAGACATAAGCAGACGAAACCCAAAATCATGTTACACAAAGACTTCACAGCCGCATCAGGACCAGCAAGGTAAGATTCAGCTGGCTCACCGTCTCATAGGGGATCTGCAGCAGGTCCAGCACCACAGTGTGGGCCCCCATGTTCTTCAGCAGCCGCTGCAGCTGCACACGACTCTTCTTACTGGGGTAACAGAGCTTACTGAGCCGCAGCAGGATCTACATAACAGTCACACACACACGTACAGAGCTTTTATAAATGAGATGCACCAGAGAGCCAGAAGGCATAGGGCACGAATAAGACGCAATTAAGGGAATGGAACTCACCTCTTTCACAATGTTGTAGTTGTTTGCTTTGTTGCTGTCAATCTGAGGTTTAATGTCTCCATCCTGTACTGGGCTCAGGATGACCTCCTGTCAAAACAAATGGATCAAGAAAAAAAACAAGTCATTAGTCACTACATGCAATTATTAATTTAGTTGCCATCACTACTATTTAATGATGTGAAAAACCACCTCGGGGTAGAATTGACCCCATGGCGGTTCTAGTGTTAATGTGTAAATGCTATAGGCTTACGACATCTTTGAGGCCCATTAAGGTTTATTGTATGAAACAAGTGGAAAGGAGTGCTGCGTGGCTCAGATGAAACAGTGTTGACAGCAAACATGTGCCCGTGGGCTGGATCAATTGCGACAGAGGATCTCTAAGTTCGTCTCCTTTTGTAAATGGAAAAAAGAGAGAAGTACCGTAGTATCACAAATGGAGACTGCCTCCCTTCCGCGTCTGATCCGTTTCTAGTGGGTCTGCGCTGTAAGCTAACAAACTAGTTTGCCGTGAGTGGTTTCCACAGGCTTCAATGAGCTATGCTAACAATCTTACTGTAAGAAGCCATTTCCATAGCTGGATGACAGATGGGATGTTTTACCCCGTGAAACATAGCAAGTCTCCAGTGAGGAAAAACAACAGTAAACTTTCAATGTGAGAAGTGTCCTGTTAGATGTTGGGTACCGTCAAAACACAATACAACACCTCATTGTTTTGTTCCTTGGCCTGTCTGCCAGCCAGGTCTTCACTGCTGTAGCCCCCGCTCTTCTCCACCCACAGCTCCGACTTCTCAACCGTCAGACGCAGCTGGTCTAGGTCTGCCTTGATCTGCTTGTAGTGCTCCACATCCTGCTCTGACACTAGCAACTGGACCTGGAAAAAACACACAGACAGACACACAGGACAATAAATGAAACAGACACAGATATTGAGAGGACACCGTGTGTGAGAGCAAAACTTCGACAGGCCAGTAGGTCTCACTATACCAGCAGCTCTGTATTCCAGCTGAAAAAAGCTCTTACTGAGACAGATGCAGCCTCTGTCTTTGGGGAACCCTGCTAATCCAGACTGATTACATCAACCATGACAAAAAATCACTTATCTTAGGAAGTAACTAATACTGCCTCCTGTCAGCGCTCTAGATGTACAACTGCTGCAGCGTTACCTGTTTGAAGGCCTGCAGGACCTCGTTTCTCTGGCTGAAGTGTTTGAAGATGATCTGGAGCGAGCCAGACACCAGGGGGGGGTAGTCCTGCATGATGAGGTGGATCAGAACACGCAAAAACTTCCGGCCACCCTCGTCGTCCAACTCCACCGCACTTAGCTCTGAGCTGAAACCATACATAGGCACGCACGCATGTAAATGCACAAAAAGACGCACAGTAAGTCTTGTATTTAGTGTACGGTCGTTTCTGTAACCTCCATAAAGATTGTGGAACGTCATCATTCAAGCACACTGAGGCTTATATATGTTCCACAACTTTCTCTGACTGAATGTTTGAGACTGTAGCACAGAGAGTCGGTAAACAATCCCAGCTTCACCTACCTTCCTGCAAACATGGTCTCTGCTTTTGTCGCAATCTCGTCTATGTCTGGTTCGGAAACTGGAGACAAATTAAAGTGGACAGAAAGCTCAACAGTTCAATAAAGTGTGGCTGGCTGCAGTGGTTCAACTCAAACATCTAATAACACAACATCCAAAAAATAAATGTGCAGGATTATGCATTAGGTATTGACTGTGTCATAAGACAGAAAGGAGTCTCACCTGACATTGAAGGAGGGACTTCAGCCAATGAGACAGAGTTGTCGGTGGTTAGGTTCTTGTCCCCAAACTCTTTCTTGTAGATGGATAACAAGTAGGTGATCCTGTAATCCAGCCTCACACTCAGGATAAACTGACGGGAAAACAAAGAAACAAACAAAAAATCACAAACACTCAAAAATGGGTGAAAATCATTTAATGAATTATCGCCGTATTTTGAATTCTATCCATCCTATACATCCATGCAGTTACCTGTAGGATCTCTATGATCTTCAGCTTGGTGTCCATCACCGTGACGTCCTCGTTGTCTGACAGGAAGTGGCCTTTACCGTAGCGCAGGGAGGGAGGGGTGTCAGGGAGGCTGTGAGGAAGACCTCGACTCATCACCATCTGAGTCATCATTTCGCCAACGCCATGGATCGTACGCAGCACGTTGTTGCCTAAAGGAGAAATTCAACTTCACACATTTTGCTTTGTGCATTTTGTGAACATAATTAGCATCGCAGAGTCGCACGGTCCTCTGGTTTTCAACTCAACTATCTTTCAACTCAAGCCTGTGAGCATGCATGACATAGTACATTTTCAAAGAACCTAATAGAGTAAGATAGAAAGCCTCAAATGTCTGTTTCCTTGATATATTTCTGCAGTTCACTGACCGGCCTCTGGGCTCTTGTTGAGCTTGTTCATGTAGGTGAGCGGGTGCTCATCTAGGATGGCCAGCAGAGTGCGTGTGAGACGCAGCAGCTCACTGAAGCTATAGAAGCCAAAGTAGACCAGGTTACGAGACAGATTCACAACCTGGAAGAGATAAGTTAAGACAAGGAATTCATTACGAATACACTACTACTTTGTAACAGAAAACACCAAAAGGCTACACAGGATGAAAACACCCTAATTGTGTTTCTAATAAAAAATAAATTTTGCATATTGGGTATTATTTTACCTCTAGAGTGAGTTCATTTTTTTCTTTGTCCCCAAATGGAAAAGGCTGGCTGACCACATCTTTGAGATAATCCTCCACAAACTCCATGGTGGGGGCAAACTTCCTCTTCATCTCCTCTCTTGAGGTGTCTGCAGACTCATACTCGAACCTGCAGACACACACAGTAGGTGGTTAACACACAAGGTAAGCACACACCGGGGATGTGAATCTTTGGGTATCTCACGATTCGATTCGGATTCCTGGGGTCACGATTCGATTCAAAATCTATTCTCGATTCAGTACATAGGGGGATTTCAGGATCTCCTCCAGTCCGCTGTGTGTAAGAAAGCGGTGTAATTATGGCATGAAAGCAGAATAAAGTGTATAAGATTATGTTGTTTTTATATTTATATTTGAGAACGTTTTATCAGCTGATTGCAATACTAAGACAAAACTAAACTTTATTTGTGCTAAACTTGCAAGAAATAAAAACGTCTTAGTATTTCTCAGGTCTCAGTGACTTCAAGAAAAAAAAAGAGACAAAAAAAAAAGAATTGATTCTTGGGAGTTCAGAATCATCGAAAATATGAATGGCGATTTTTACATGGATGGACTTTTTGGGGACACCCCTACAAGACTAAAAGCACACAACAGGCGCTCACTCTTGGATGCTGATCTTGGAGGGGATCTCGGTCCAGAGGCGGGCGTAGCGCACGGGCA
Organism: Poromitra crassiceps; assembly: GCF_964638095.1. Taxonomy (NCBI): domain Eukaryota; kingdom Metazoa; phylum Chordata; class Actinopteri; order Beryciformes; family Melamphaidae; genus Poromitra; species Poromitra crassiceps. Next base: position 15,569,017 of record NC_139636.1, on the reverse strand, counting down.
CCACCGCCTCCTGGGGGTCGCGGTCCACGTGCATGTGCAGCATGAGGCGGCAGAAGGAGGCTCTCAGGTTGTAGGGCAGGCAGTCGTCGAACATACAACGCAAGATCAGGTCCACAGGCAGCTGCAAGGACACCTGGTTGATGGCGAGGTACTGGCGGTCCAGACACATTTTAGCAAACAGGTTCAGCTGGTCCCTATGGTGGAGGCAAGGAGCGATGGAGGAGAGAGTTAATAGTGAGAAAGATGAGAGGAATACAGGAGGGGAACTTTTGGTTTTAACTTGGATGTGGTAGGAAATGGAGGGCTTGGAGCCAAATTAAGTACAGTAAGTGCGATTTTGGGCGAATATAAGTGTTCTATATCAACTGAAATGTCTCAGTGAGATCTATTCAGTGCCAAAAGGACACAACTGAAATCATGAACCATACATTTTAATTAAATAAAAACTGAAAGCCGTAACAGTAAAAATAGGGTTTTGTGGTATAACTGCCTGTACACCCTTTTGACACCAAGCAAAAGCCCACTTTTGACACTGAACAAGCATTGTGGGTAGAGGATTCTAACAAGAGTTAGGAGTGTGAACTGGTCAAGATGAGCTCTGATAGTAAGACTGCTGGTAGCTGAAGTTATCCCTCAGTGTTATGAGGAGTTTTACAGGTCTTAGAATGTGTCCAAGGCAAGCAGGGACACATTCAAAGACCTGTAAAACTCCTCATAATCAATAATCAATAAGTGATGTGTCCTGGGACACATACAAAAATGTATTATACCAGCAAAATAAAACATTAAAAGTAGTAGTTTAGAATCGAAAGTCGTTTCTTATGTCTATATATATTTATTAAAAAGATATATTACAAGTTTTTAACAGAAACAAAATAATCAATTTTTCAAGATAAAGATTCTGCTGTTTTACATTTCAATGTCGACTCAAGTGTAATTGCTAGATTTGTATTAAGATGAATGTGCTTCTGTATGGCTGAATTGGCACAATGTTTGTGCCAAAAGGTGTACGGTATTTCACCTTTTTGCCATTTAAAAAAGTTAACAAATATAATCCAACTTAATCTGTAACAGTATTGTTTTTATAGTAATGCTCAATCTGATAAAACAAAAAAAGTTAAATATTGTGCTTCGTATGTGGTAACGGCAGCTGATCCAACTTTGATCAAAATTTGTTTCGACTCTCCTCTAAAATCTATTGTACTATAACACACTTATGCCCCTTTGGTTCGTAAGTGTAAAGGCGTGCAAATTGGCATGGCGAAGGATAGGAGGAGAACTCCAGACTCCCACCCTCACCTGTAGTAGGTGATGATGTCCACATCCATCTTGTGGTTGCCCTTGGCGTCCTGGGCAAGGTGGCGGATGGACTTGCCATGGGGCTCCTTGTGGCTGTCGATCCAATAGAGCCAAACCTCCTCCTCATCCACATCCTCCTGCAGCAGAGATGCCTCCAGGGTGGTCTCTGTGTTGGCTATTAGTCTGGTGGGGTGGAGGGGACGGGAGGGTGAGATGAAGCATTTATTAGGAAATTCAGACACATTCCACTTTGCTGTAGAGCTGCTACTTCTCCTGTCAGAATATCCATTTCACCACATGCACGCTGCACTCTCACACGCTACATGCGCACGTTTTAACATGCTTGACTAAAATGTGACAGCCTCAGCTAGAGCATGCTGAGATGTGGAGGGTGTGACGCACTTGGTCTGGACGAGGATGTCTGCATTGATGGGGTTCAGCACGAATTTACAGATAAGCTCCTGTGTCACCGGGATGGCAGTCTTATTGGACACGCACAGATCAGAGAGATAGTCCAGGAATCTGGAAGGGCAGATCAGATATTGTATCACCACATTTGACAAATGTATTACAAACGCAGTATTAGCATGCAATTAGTACACAACTGATTGTGCAACATCTGAATGCGTCTGTGCCTGTGTCTTACATTTCAATTATGCCTCAGGCATATAGTACATTACCAGACTTGACCACAATGTTCTTGACTATGCGTGACTTTTAACTTCCATGCATAAAATCAGAATCATTCCTGTATTTCTTATGAAATTGTTCCACTTGGGTTGTCACATGTTTAGGAGGTCCCTGTGCCTGACCTGGGCTCTCTGTTGCGTCTCAGCAGGTTGACGAAGGTCTCGATCTCCTTGGCTGTGATGTGTTTCTCCAGCAGCTTGCGGTTGTTGTGCAGCAGAGCAGTGATGGTGTCCTCAGCCAGGATCTCATAGCCAATCTGGGACTGCATGATGGAGAACTTTTTGGCTATGTACTCCTAGGCACCACAAGAAACACATGGTTATAGACAATTCTTATGTTAAATAAAATAGTGGGGTGACTTGAGAATGTGAAAGACGAAGCCAGAGAAATACGGAGAAATAAAAATGTGCTGAAATGACTGCACTGAGTCTGTTTTTTTGCTTGTTTGTTTTTGTTTGTTTGTTTACCGTTATTTATCCAGGGGACATTTGCTGAGGATGCAGACTCTTTCTCAAAAACACCCTGCTTCACATTCAGAAAGTTGCCCATAACCACACCTGGGAGCTGCATAGCAAAAACAGTCTGCTGGCCACTGAGTGGCTCTACTGTACAAGAGCAATGAGGGCAAGACCCAAGTTAAGGGTCTTGCTTAAGGATTTTTTTTTTATGTTTGAAAGTTGGTCACCATTCACATCAATGGTTAAGGAGAATGCTGTAACTCTGTTTCCCTGGGAAAACTCTACTAAAAAACTTCACCCTCACTGAATTTTCATTTTTGGGTGATCTTATCCTTTTGATGGCAGCTGCTGAAGATGGGGAGAGCATGAGCGTTGATTTTCCCCGCCCACATTTCCCCACACAGCTTGGGAATCTATATTGGCAAGCTTCCAGCCAGAAGCCCCCTCCCTCACCTTAGTCTAGTATGATAATGAGCATATTGATAATGAACAGGACAACTCCATAGAAGTTGTGCAGAGGGTTGCAACATGCCTGATTCTTCCGATAGTCCTGTTGGGAATGGCGCAGCACCCTGTAACAAAGCCTCAGCATGTACTTGAAGTGAGCATAGCGCTGGTCTCCCAGGTCCTCCAGCTTCAGCATGGGACCGTCGCCTTTACCCTGGTCAGTGAATGGGGCCTTCAGGATGCCAAAGATCTAGAGACAAATAAACCCACACACCAAGATGAAGAACAGAACAGGCATGGAGACACATGCTGAGACGGAAACAAATGCATCCTAACCCCCTCCCCCCCGGTCCTAATCTCTGATGTTAGTGTGTGTAATATATACAGTACTACCTCACTACAGGAATGACCATAACCGGTCTAATCTAATCTCGGATTACCCTGCCTGCAGTAATGCCATTGAGATTGACACTGGGCATCACTGTCTGTCCTGCAACCCTAATGTTGTGGTGCAGTCAGAGCCTGAACCGACTTCCATTCGGGCCCAGCATAATAGATAGAAAAACAGACGTGTGTGTATGTGCGTGCGTGTAACCTGGGCAAGGATGTCCTGTTCCCTCATGAGTTTCTGTCTCTCTCGGTTGGGTGTGGAGATGACTACAGACAGAACATCCTGGCCGTTGTTCGGTACCACACACACAAAGAAGACCAGGTCCTCCAGGAGCTTAGTCACAAACCTGAAAATATATGAGGCAGAAATAATGTATGGAATCATGAAATATGCTGACTGAGTGTGTCCCCTGTGTATCCTGCCTGTGTCCGTACCTCCTCTCATTCTGAGCGATGTTGCCGTATTGAAGCTTCCTCACGGTGGACTCTAAAACTTTGCTGGCATCATTGGCAAAGTCCAAGTCCCTGACCTCCGACAAGGGAACAGACACGATGGCAAAAGCCTCTTTGTCCTCCTTTGTGGGACAGGTGCCAATCTATGGTGAAAGCCAAAACACATTTTAAAATAATGTATCCGTGTTCATGCCAACCGATCGTGTGTGTGCGTGTGTGTGTGTGTGTGCGTGTGCGTGTGTGTTGACCTTGAGCATGACAGGACGCTCCTCCTCTGCGTCAATGGGAAAGTTGGTGCTGGTCACCCAGGTGTTGGTGCACAGGTGCCTCAGCCTCACATAGGAGTTTCTGAGAATGGGTGCGATATACAGTAGGTTTTAGTTGTTTTGTTTTGTTTGTGAGATTTTACTGCATTATTTCATTGCAAAAAATGGCCATCTTAACAAGAAATGTAGTCTCATATTTATTCTTAGAATCGTATTTTTCTTAAAACAAGTGAATAATTCTGCCAGGTGGATGAGATTTTTGCCAAAAAACAAATGTCAGTATCTTGAAATGAAACAGAATAAGGACTCAACTTGTATCAAGAAAATGACATTTGATTGAAGAAATCTCTAAAACCCATTGGAATGGTTTCCATTCAAAATAAGTGCTATTACCTCACCCCACTGGCAGATTTATTTAGTTTTAAGAAAAATAAGATTTCAAAGACTCAACACTAGATACAGTACCTCTATCCATCTTAAAAAGGTATCTAGTGTTGAGACTTCATGCAGGCATGTGACTGGCAAGGGACAAAAAAAGCAGGAAAATGTACGGAGCGCAGAGCACACACGGCATGGCAGCACCCGATTTTCTCTCAATGTTGCTTTTCAGAGTACCAACATTCAAATCTTCTTCAACTATTTTCAGATGTCAATGTACTGTATATATGACAATGACACATCATTTGAATGCTTACAATCTGCACTTTCATAATCTGTAAACAACTTAAAGTCCCTGGAAACCAAAATCCACAAAAACCTTCTAACTATTAAATTTAGGGTCTTATGTGAGTAATTGTGTGCCTCAGAAAGTAGGTGACAGTTTCAACAAAAAAAAACAAAATCGCCACTTTTCTACAAGGTCTGGATTTCCACTTCCTCATTGAAGAGAGAGGTGCGCGCGGTGCTAAAATGATCACGTCACACACACACACACACACACACACACACACACACACACACACACACACACACACACACACACACACACACACACACACACACAGTAGCACTGTGCAGTCGCAGCGGCAGTCTCTTCCTCTCCGAGCAACGAGTAGTCTCTTAAAACAGACTGTCTCATCTACATCCGGCGAATGCAGCTATACACAGTCTGTACGTTACACCCCCAGAACATGCACAAGGAAGTTGGGAAAAAAACCTTCAGACAGGAAAGAAGTTTGACGGAATCCGACCAATCACGACACGTGTGTCCACGAAAAATGCGGCATATTGGATTCTGATTGGACTAATGAGCGGAAGACCCGCCTTTCTGCGATTCTGATTGGACTAATGAGCGGAAAACCCGCCTTTCTACTTCCCATTCCGGTTGGTGCATGATTCTCCCCCACGAAGTACAGACGGTATGGTGGAAGCATTTGAAAATTGCGGAAGCCAACTCGTCTGTTCTAAGAGACAAAGCAACGAGCGAACACACACACACACACACACACACACTCCATCTCTCTTTCCTGCTCTCTCTCTCTCCGTTTCCCTCCCTCCCTCCCTCCCTCCCTCCCTCTCTCTCGCTCTCTCTCTCTCTCTCTCTCTCGGAGACCTGCAGTCTTGCACGCACACACAGTCCGCGGGAGAAAATACAGTCTAAAATCTAATTGATTCTCATGACTTTTGTGATGACTGTCAAACCTAAATGTATATACTTTGCGACGTTCATCGTTCAAATTTGGCTGGTGGCTTATTAACATAGGTTCCTGTGATGTGATGAACTCAAAATGCTAAATAATAAAAAATTATTTCTGGTTTCCAGGGACTTTAAAAATGACTTTGGCCTACTTCTTACTCAAAACACCAGTCCCTGTGACATGGACTGGTGTCACATTAAATAGATTCTTATATTTAATCCAAAGTTATATTTCCATAAATTTCACTACCTACTGTATATCATTATTACTACAACCTAATAGTGAGCTATTTTGGTTTGTTTGTTACGTATGGAAACTTAACTTTAAGCACAACTCATTTTAAGCAGTAAATTATTTAACCTGTGATGTCCTGTTAGAAAGCTGAAATTTTCAATGCCACATCAACGATCACCATGAAAAGCCTAATCCTTTCTGAATGGCTGGAGGGGAGTCTACCAGCATAGTCAAATATACAGGCACAAATTAAAAATTAAATTTTTAAACATTTTCTCATGTTTAAGGGAAACAATGTAATTGAAAATAATATGCGGTAGATGTCTCATGTGAAGAGAATTAGTTTTTTTTTAATGCTCATCAGCCCATTTAAGTAGCCAGTAACCAGCTGACTGGAGAGAAATAGTAATGTTTTCTTTACAGTGACGCAATATTATATTGAAGATGTTCATCAACAACAACAAATAAATAATGCTGTAGCTTATTACAGTAGGCATCTAACAATGATCAAGCAAGTGTCAGGCCAAACTAAAACTCCATGGCAGTCGGGGAGCGTACGGCGTGTTGACTCCTCGTCCCAGACTGTACTCGACTACTCTCGTCTAGTTTCTCGCCGTGCAGGCGCAAGTAGGCATCTCAAACGGGTCGACTGACGCACGAGTGCGCTGGGATACGTGTGGAATTGTTGAGCTCGAACATCCTTGTGGATACTTCACGCGCTTCAGCCTAGATGTCCTTAAATCCTCTCCATTTCACTCAGGCAGCTCATAAGATCAGCGCCCTCAATCCCCCCGACTCTTTTTTCCTTTTTTACAGATCTGCATGATTCATGTGGGTGACATTTTCAGGTTGAAAGAGCAGGATTTCCTGATTAAGCAGGAAAAATCACATTCCCCTTATGGACATTTTAGCAGTTTGCCTGTCAGCTGAACAATTCTCCTTCAATCCAAATGTATTGACACACTGACAGTTTGTGAGAAATGTAGTTGATTTGAGGGTAGATATGAGGAAATAAAAACAGTCAAAAACCACCCCATTGTAAACCTGCCATCCCCCTTTTTAACATGTCATAATCAATAAATGTGGAAGCCACTAACTGATACAGTATTTAATCATTTTAGAGAGCTTTGAGACATGAGGACTTCACTGTCTGATACAGTGAACAGTAGATGGTAGCCAGGTTCAAGATGATGCAGCAGAGGCAAGGCAAGCAGGAGGGCATCCTGAAGCTAGCAGGACTGGAGGTTTGATGACTTTCAATTTAAAGTTGAGATAATTCAATATTGCAGTGAATATGGCAAATGTGAATTGAATGAATATGTTCTGTGAAATCCAAAGGAAATCCATGTGCTTACAATTTAATCATTTGTAAATAGGTATTAACATGACATGTCTGCTTATTCCATCAAGATCCATGTATCCATCAAATGCACGGGAACTAGAAACAATGAAAGAATGAGGAAGAGAGGAAGGAAGTATACCTTGTTGTACCGGTGCTGTATTGTATTCTGGATAGGACAGAATTCAGAAGTCTCATTTACTTTTTTTTTTCTACTACATTTACTTTTTGTGGGGTTTTGTTTGATAATGAATTTGCTCTCTGGACATTGTAGTCGTTAAAAATGGTAACAAATGAATTCCCAACCAATTGAAAAGTGCTTAACTGCACTTGGCCCATCTACTTACAGTAGGAGCCATGGAAGCCACAGTGCAGCGCCTGGGCACCGACTCCCATTCTGAGGCCTGTTCCTTGGTCGAGTAACCTGACACTGCCAGATGCGGGGCGGTATTGTCTTGTGAACACAATAACGCCCCCGTCTGGCAGAGTCAGGTTATTGGTCGAGAGCATTGGCAGGAGTATCTGATACCTCACATTCATAACATGCATGTCTTTCAAGTATATGCAGTGGTTCTAACTTTTTTTTGGCTTCAGTACCCCCTTTCCCTGATTTCTGAATCCAAGTACCCCCTTCACTCAACCGCAACATTTGGCTTAGAAAACTGCAAGAGAAAACTATAGCATATGATGCAATGAACTAATGATAACCCACCTTTTGAAGAATATAACATCATAAATATAAGAAATGGAGTGAAAGAGTTGCAATTAGTGCCTCCTGAGCAGGTTTATTTTAACTTTAATTTATTTTCGCGATTCATCCATACGTTTTTCCATTTTCCCCATTCTCTCAAGTACCCCCTGTAGTACCTCCACGTACCCCTAGGGGTACGCGTACCCCAGTTTTGGAAACACTGAAGGATAGAAGTATAGACCTTTGTGCTTTCACAATAGAAACAAAAAGGTAAACAGCTGGTCCTCTACCCTCCATGCTGTCTTTGGCACTATCCAATTATTTGTCTTCAGAAGACGCTACCGTCCCCCCTGAAATCTTTGTACAAATCGACTCCTGGAAATAACCACCAATGAACACACAACAGTAGAAGTAAGTTAGTTGTTATTGTGGGATGCACTGAGTGAGCCTGTGTTGACTGACCTGGGCACCAGGCAGTCAGCCCTCTGCAGAGTGGTGGCATCCAGCTCAAACAGAGAGGCAATGTCGTTCCCATGGGGAACAGATACCAGGGTGAAGGCAATCTTCTCTGCTGCTTGACGCTTCCTCTTGGAGAAAACCGTGTCTGTCTCACTCTGCCACGCACACGCACACACACACAGAGGGAGTTTGCAATCTTTAAACCTGTTTAGACAGCTGCATAAGTAGAAACTGTTATAGTAATCAAAACACATATGCAAATTTAAATGGCTCATGTAGATTCAAAATTTTGCAGTCTTGGTAAATTACATAATTTCATATTAACTTCAGCCTCATTTATCAAATAAGATTTTTTTTAATAGTTGGTATCCGTAACTATATGCAAGCAAAAGTATTTCAACTGCTAATTAGATAGTAGCAAGTATTTTCCATGCAAGGCATGCATGTTTTGATTTTTTACTCTCTTTCAATACACCAAATATGCTTAAGTATGGATATATAATCTATACTCGAACAGGGAAAGATGTGCCAAATGACGCCGTTTAAGCTTCTTGCACAAATGAGGTATCAAATGGAAAATGGAAATGTAGCCACAGAGAGAGCCATGCCTTCTTCTCTCGGTGGTGTTTGAGACACTGCGGTACGTAGGCAGGCTCGGCGTGCCCTGTGCCGATGCATGCAGCAGATAATGGCCCCGCATGGCGAGGGTTAATTTCTCCCCCTGTTCTCTGCATGTCAATGGGAAGCTCCCCAGAGCTGCCTCCTCCATGCCTCCGCTTCTCTTTCCTCCCACTCTCCTCTCTCCTCTCCTCTCCTCTGGTGACTCACCCCACCAGCTTAGCACAGGCGAGCGGAGCCGAGCAGACAGCACGTCTGCCTCCCCCCCTGCAGCCCCTCTCACAGGGCACCCCCACACCCAGACGTTATGTAAGGAGCCCCCCCTGCGTGTCTGAAATTCGGCATGTGCATGCGAGAGAGTGTGCAAGTCTGAGAGGAGTTTGTGTGTGTGTTCCTTACACTGTGTGTGTGTGTGTGTGTGTGTGTGTGTTTGTGTGTGTGTTCCTTACAGTGGCGGAATACAAATGTGGAAGGTAGCTGAGAGCTGAGAGAAACGTCTGGATATAGATTCAGAGCAGTGAGAGTTTGGCAGAGTTTGTGTGCGTACGTGCGTGCATGTGTGTGTGTGTGTGTGTATGTGTGTGTGTGCGTGCACGCGTGAATACTGGTGAGATTGCATAAGCACAGCACAAGCAGAGAGAAAAGGGGCCTGAAGTTGGACAGACAATGGAGAACTGCAGAGAAAATCTTTCAACTACACACTCAAACACTCTTTTTCTCCAACACCTTCTGTCTTGTTCTCTAACTGCTTCTCTCTCTCTCTCTCTCAGGCAGTCAAGTGGCATTCGCCTCAGCTTGGGTGTAAAACTCCAAAACTACTTTCAATGCTCAGAGCCGCAGATGTCTTGAAATATAAATATCCACCCGGTGTATTAGAAAGCACACAAATCCATCTGTAAACAGTAGGAGATCCGTAGAATGAGGTCAGCTGTGTGGGATTCTACGACACAATGTGCTTGTTTCACGGACTCACCTCTCCTTTGGCTTCCACGTTGTCATCTTTGAATTGGGGGTTCGCCTACAGGGAAATGCAGTGGTCAGTGGCCTCAGATGGACATAGCTCAGATGATCACAAGCCCTCATCATCTCTAAGAAACTCTTCCACAATACGGATGGATGACAGTGGTGATATCAGTGGGAATGCTGCCACCTACAGCACATCAACTAAAATCTCCTCCAACTACCCTTAAATGTCTTACAAAACGAGATATCCTCAATTTGAAAGAAGAGACACCTCCTTTGACAAAAAAGTCCAAACAAACTAGGTAGTTCTCTAAAAGTGTAGTTTGAGTGATTGCATATATTTTATTTTGTGAGAGTATTGATATGACCCATTAACCACATTCAACCACTGTCAGACAGACATACTGTAACACATCCACATATCTGACTATCTGTGGGTCACAAATGGAACTGCGGCGCGAAAAGAAAGAAGTACGATAATGATCAGAGTGTAATCCGCACCTCAGCAGCGAGGTAGTTCCCAGTAGCCAGGTGTTTGAAGCGGAAGAGGCTGTTCCACTGGCCTGCGCCTCCTCTGCAGGGGTCGTAGTGCACAACCTGTCACAGACACACAAGATTATAAAAGGGCATAGATACACAAAGGAGCATTCGCTTTTGTCCTCCTTTCATCATGTGTTTCTGTCTCCTACAAGCCTGTGATTTACTGTCAACCTGTGCTTGCCTCCCACTGACACCAATACAGTACAACACAACAGGGTATTTCTAAGTATAGCGTGATCCTCCCACGTACTGCTGGTGAAACTCCTCCCTGTCAGGTGAAACGCAGCGGCTGGCGACTGCACATGTATCAGAGGGAGCATGTGCTAGTCTACGGCTCTCCCCAGATCGGCAGGATGTGGGAGGGAACAGCAGGCGGAATTGGCCAGGTACAATTGGGGAGAAGATGGCGAGTAAAAACAAAAATAGCTCAAGCTATGAGGGGATGAGTTTGCCAGCTGTCAAAGAATGATTCCTGTTTTGTTTTTTTCTCCATGTGCAATGTGCGATGGCTTTTAACAGTGAGAATAGGAATGGATGGTTCGGTTCTCTGGTAGTTGGCCTGCCAAAATCAGTCAGAGTCAGAATGAGAATCACCTTATTTGTCAAGTACAATAGATGTGCAGGAGTTGTTGTTTGTGACACTAGTAGTGCCAGAAGAACATAACAACTGACATGGCAACATAAAGTACAGACTGGCACACACTGCAGAAGGACAACAGGAAGTGACAGGGCAAGCAAACAACGTGGCGCAAAGTTGAACAAGAATTACTACAGAACATTTTACCATAGCCCCAATCACTCCCATTGAATTAGCATTAGCACTGTCTAAATGTTACTGATGTGGGCCACCTGACTATCACATGGGACACATGGGACACATGGGATGAACCAATTAATAAAACTAAAGCTAAGATAGAAATCATCAGTAGCCACTGGAGAGACACGGAAACAAAGTCTGCAATGGCAGCATTACCCTCGGACTCAAGCAAAACTCCTATTACACGGTGTTGTGTATTGTTAGAGCACACAAAGCAAACACGCTTGTGTATCCACTACATCGAGGACTCCGTATTCCATACAGCTATTTCCTCAGGCACTCTTCCTCCCGTCTGTTTACTTTGAGCAGATCAGGTGTCAAACCCACACATATAGCTCCTGTGTATTTGGGACTGCATGTCAGCGCGGTACCTCGATCTCCCAGAGAGCCTTGGAGCTGGTGGCAGAGGTGGCAGTGGCCCGCAGAGTGGTCCTGAGGAAGACGTGCTGCTGCTTCTTATACTCGTCTCCGGTCAGAAACTTCTCCTGCTCTGCGTGGAACAGCCGAACCACGTCGCCCTGAAAGACAGAGAGAGGAGGCGTGCAAACAGGCTCGACTGCTGCATGCAAACTACACAGAGTTCTGCCCAAATGATGCATATTGCACAAGCAAATATCAAAACCAACCAAATAAAAACATTCCTTTGTCATATTAAAAAAAACCCATACATGACATAAATACAAATGAGGGTAAGCCACATACCCCCTTCAGCACATCTTCCCTGTAGTCGCTGAACTTCATGAATAAGTTGACCTTCCAGCTAGTGTTACAGTTGAGGGCATTTACCTGCAGCACCAACCGGAGATGGTAGAGGAAAATGGGAAGATAGAACATATTAGAATGGAACAATAACAAGAAGAAGAAGAAAAACAATCTAAATTGTAATCTATGAACTATGAACTTCTGCAATTTCCAAATTGCAGCGGGTGCAATTACTGTAATTGCTTAAGAGACATCAAAATAGATTTCTAAGCAAGGTGTTTTAGTCTTTAGCCCATGAATCAAGTACTATATTAATGAAAATCTTTCATTATACTCAAACTCAGTCAATCCTGCAGACTGGCACCAACTAAATAAATCACTTTTCTTTAAACGTTGCTGTAACATTTATCATAGACTTTGTACATTCACAAATGAAATAGAAATACCATAAATTTACATGAATGAACTATATCATGATATATGTTGATGTTGAGAAAAAAATCTTGTGATGTTGGTTTTCGCCCAGCCCTAGCCCAGCTTATGGCATATAAGCTAGCCCCTCTCAGATGTTGGACGATCTGTGTTATGTTATTGTTTGATGTATTCAGAAGTTTGTATACGGCCAGTGTGACATCTACATTTTTGTTTTTTTACTAGGGTTAGGATTAATTGTTATTAGTTTAGCTTTTAGTTACCGGTATTTATTTTATTTTTGTTTTGTTTGTTTTTTGTTAGTACAGTATATGAGATTTTATAGTTTTCTTTCCATATTGATTGTACGCCTTGCTGTCCATATTGAAAATGACAAATAAATTGTTGGTCATAAAAAAAGAAGAAATAACAAATGATTGAGCCCCACCTCCTTGCAGCCTGGATTGTCTAGCAGCTCAATGTTGCTGGCGTGAAGAGGCTGTCCTGCATTCACTGGCATCAGCACCACCTTGTCTCCAACCACCACCTTCAACCCAAACACAGAGCGTCACATCCCAGCAGGACACAGCAGCTCAGAACTGATCTCAGGGTGGCCGACTATCCAGCACTGTTCAAACTGCTCAAACACAAAGCCGGAGGATACCCATCATGCAACTGGTCTGCAAACATCTGCTCCTTTCCAAATAACTATGTGCAACAGCAGAAGGATGAGCTGAGTGGCTGAGGTGTTTCATGGCCAACAGGTTCATTCATACAAGGTGAGTTAACATGAATGTGACACACACTGGTGACTGAAACCTATGATCTTATCTTACCATTACTTGCCAAATCCATGCTCTCTAACAAAATCATATTGCACACAGTCAACAATATCTTAAGCAGCCACACACAAGCAGACTGTGGCTTTAAAAAAATTGTTGATCCACTCTTATACCATAGCTGAATATTTCAGAATATTTTAATTGGGATGAGATAGATAGAAAATAACTATCGACTGGGTACTTTTAACGCTCAACCTGAATATTTACATGCAGCAGAAATGCTGGTGCAACCATGCTTTTAAATGACATTCTGTGTCTGACCTAAAAACACACAGGCAACATGCACAATCAAGAGCAATACCTTTAACGATAGGATGCTAAAGCCAAGGGGAAGGACAAAATCACAAATGTTATTCGAACAGGAAAAACATTCAACTGGGATGAAAAAGTCAGCTCACGCACCAAACGATGCGCTGCACTTGAAAAGAAAGACATAAGTTTCAAGTTGCGATGCTCCCACCACTAGAACGGTAATGGCAAGCAAAAGGAGACCTACATTGTCTCCCTCGCTGCGGAGCTTCCAGAAGGGCTGGATGTAGAACCAGGAGCCCTCGTTGCCAGCGGGGTCCAGAGACACTCGCATGGCGTTCTTCTCCAGCAAGGCGGGCAGACGCTTGTTCACCGTCAGGTACTTATTACTCTTTATGTGCAGGAGCTGAGACACAAACATTGGGCCATTTCAGTACTATGAGAGCAATATCATTTCAGTACTATGAGAGCAATATCATTTCAGTACTATGAGAGTAATATAATTTCAGTACTATGAGAACAATATCATTTCAGTACTATGAGAGCAATATCATTTCAGTACTATGAGAGCAATATCATTTCAGTACTATGAGAGCAATATCATTTCAGTACTATGAGAGCAATATCATTTCAGTACTATGAGAGCAATATCATTTCAGTACTATGAGAGCAATATCATTACTATGAGAGCAATATCATTTCAGTACTATGAGAGCAATATCATTTCAGTACTATGAGAGCAATATCATTTCAGTACTATGAGAACAATATCACAGCATAGAATTGGGGGGGGAGCTAATACAGAAGTCGTTTGTTATCATCTCAAGTTAACGTCTCTCTTGGTTTAAAATGTAATGACCTTCACCGCCGTTCAATTTGACCTCATCTGAAGAAACATTTCGCAAATCTTCTCACCAGAGAAAGACTAAATAATTTCACCAATTCTGTATCAACCTAAACAAACTGCTTATTGGCAAGGCATCTTTACATAACATTACATGATTTAATTATGTCATTTAGCAACCGCTTTTGTCCAAAGCAACTTACAACAATTACATTTTTTGCCACACCTCTTTTTGGCCAGTGGTCGTGGACTAGAAATGTAATCAGTCCTGGCGGTACGTGTCCACATTCACTGAAAATCCCTGCTAGGGCCGCTCTCGCTCCACACAACTGCACACTTGTAGGCGCTAGGCGGGCTTCGATATTTGTTCTTTGCTGCACCCGATTGGACGAACAACAGCGTTCGACCAATCAGGGCCATCTGTGGGGCCCAGGGCCATCTGTGGCCCTGATTAGAGCAAAAGCGCCTAAACAGCGCCTTGAAGTGGGGGGGAAACATGCTGGCAAATTTGAAACGTTCTCTTCCTATATGAAAACTCCTCGGCGAAATGTGTTTCTGATCGCATTTGATGCGTACCATAGGCCATGCTGTGTCTCCATCTGCCTTTGATTTGTGTGTACGGTTCATTTAAAAAAATCAGATATGAGTTCGGGAGGCGCGAGGCATGGTATAAGCACCTTGATTTAGCCCATGACCTAATTTTCTACAAAGTTTCGTGCAAATCCGTTCATAACTTTTTTAGATATCCTGCCAACAAACAGTCAAACAAACTCATGGCCAACACCGTTGGCAGAGATAACAAGTACAAACTGTGGTATACAGTCAGTTTGACAACTGCTGCCAAAAGCAGTAGTTAAACCGACCGCATACCACAGTTTTCATCAGCTAAGAAAATAAAGCATAATTTTGTTTATTTGCGAATGACGAGAGAAACCACAAATTACTATATATAACAACAACAACAAAAGGATTGGATTTTACTTGACTGTTTGCATTATTCATTATGTCTGTAAAACTGTTGGCAATGTGAGGCAGGGGAGGACAGTAATACAACCCTGGTAAACACATGAAAACAAAAACAAGGACTCAAAACAAACCAACGACACAAGCTGTTTGCTAAAGAGATGAGCTGCCTGTACCTGGATCACATTACTGTATTTGACCACTTCTCCAAGGAGCTTCTTGTTCTCCGACTCATTCTGCTTCTGCTCCAGTTCTGCTGCATGCTGGTAAATAAACGAGATTTGTGAGATGTTGAGATGCAACTGAACAGCCATAATATATCAGGAGGAAGATCATGCTCTGTGATACAAGTCCTACCTGTAACTTCTTGAACAGCTCTCCCTGTGTGTTGTTATTTCCTTGTTTTCCCTGCTTTGCCTTCCAGAACTGCTTCTGGGCTGAATATCTGTTCATGGGACACACCTTGAACAGGCAATCTGGGAGGAAGTAGAGAAGCATTCCGGCCAAGAGAAGTCATTTTCTGTGAGTTGGGTCAAGTGCCACTCGAGAGTCTTAATGTGGTTAAACAGCGTATTTGAGGTTAATGCTTATTTATCCACAATGGGCTTGTAGAGCCACTTAAACACAGGAAAAGTCGTCTAAAATTACACAGCGTGGTTAAAACAAGATAGGGCACAAAAGCCTTGGGAGTTTGAAAAAAAAAGTGTTCATGTGCCTGCTTGTGTGTGTGTGTGTGTGCGTGTGCGTGTGTGTGTGTGTGTGTGTGTGTGTGTGTGTGTGTGCGTGTGTGTGTGTGTGTGTGTGTGTGTGTAACCTCGAACTTCTGTGACTACCACCTAGCCCACGAACCTCTGAACTTTTTCGGTGGGTTGGCCAGGTCTCCAGCGTCAGGCTGGACCACACACCTGTCATCCACAAGCCTGCACAGGAGACAACAAAATATGAACAAGTTAACATTAACATTAACTATTAATTGGGTCGATTATATTAACCTTTGTGCTGTAATTGATATGTTTGTTGTAACTGTCCTGCAATTACAACTGCCATAGTATATTAGTAAACACTTGCTTTAAAGTGAAGATTTGCATGACACAAACTCTGGTCTAGTCTAATTGTGGTATATGTGTGATTCCATGGACATGGAATGCAAATAAACACAAGCAGAGCCTCTTCACAACCATTAGAACCAAGCATTTGAATATACACCATTGAAAACCCAGCTTACTCTTTGGTTGAGCAGCAACCAGCGATGAACAGCTCAGCTTTCAAAACAGGCAGACCCTGTTCTACATCATATCCATCTCCTTACAGGTCCAGATATCTGGAACGATCTAATGTAACCCCGTTTTGATCTCTGCTTTCCAGTCCAGCTGGGGGAGGTCTGTTCAGTCTTATGGTTTAAACCAACATATAGTTAGATACGCTAAGATGATAGTCATGTTGCTGTAGCTGGTGCATTGTGCAGCACGTGCAAATGGGTAAAAGGTTGGCACTGAATGAAACTTAGATGTCAACATGGCTTATGCAACATAACATGAAGCGCAATGAGTTACAATCATGATGATCATGGTGTATTTAGATGACTGGGGCTCTCAGAGGAGGGTAGGTAGTTTGGGTTGGGCTGCAGTGGGCTACTGCCACTACAAGAAACCATGTGCTTTCTGTGCTGGCTTGATTAGAGAGCATTCTGGTGGCTTGTTGACATCTAGTTTAGTTAATAAACGCCTTGTTGTCCACCCACCAGGCTTTTTTGCCACTTTACTAAGTATTGCACAGACCAGAGTAGACCATAGAGCAAGAATGAAATTCACACATTATAAATCCACACATTAGACTGCCATACAATTACAGCCATGGAACTGATGACAGCCTAATTCAGTTCAGTCAATGCTTTGGTTCACAGGAACTGACAGGACTGTTTTAATTTTAAAACCGTTTTCACCTGGAGATTTTAGTGAATGCTTTCTCCCCGTTTTCTCCCAATCTAAAAGATGCCACCTGGGCGCCTCCCTGGGGAGGTGTTCCAAGAACGTCCAGCTGGGAGGAGACCACGGGGCAGACCGAGGGCTAGGTGGAGAGATTATATCTACACGCTGGCCTGGGAACACCTCGGGATCGGCCGGGCCGGGGACAGGGAAGGAATTATATTATCCGGTGTCAGTGACCTCTTAGTCCGTGGGCCAGACCAGATTTTGGTACCACTCCAGGTGGCAAGATCTAGTTAAATTATTTTAAAATGTTTAAGGCCGTAGATAATATTTTGGTATGATAATCATGTGTGACGACATCAAAGTTGACGACATCAAAGTTGACGGCAAAGTTGACTAGAATGATTGTGCTGGTGTCTCAAGAATACGAAGACAATCTAAACTCTCTAAAAGCCAAACTATTTGTAGTGTGTCGGCGTATTGTAGCCAAAAATGTAGACTCCCTGACTAAGAAGGAAAGAGGGGGAAAAACACTGAATCTTTGTCCACCATAAACACCGTTGATGGTGGGACAGTCAGGCTCCTTTGCCTGCTGTGATGTTGATGAAGTGCTGTGGCCCAACAGGGACTGGGAGGAGAAACGGGGATACCCAATGTGTCCGACCATAATATCTACTGTGATGAAAAATATAATAACCATGTTGTTCCCCCTCATATTTGTGTGTCCAGGAAATCTTTTTACATTGAGAGAAATACTATGTACACAGCCTATCCAGTTTTGATGCAAATACTTTGAATTTTGAGTGTCTGGGTTTACACAATGATCCGAAGGTGCTATACATTTGGTGACATTGTTGTACCAATAAACCTTTTTCACGGGGGACATTTTGTGTCGAAAAGGCAGGGTAAACACAGGTGCAACTTGCAAGCAAAACACTAATGAGGGTTTACAACTTCCATGATTGGAATTTGGAAACCCTCATTAATGTGTTGATTGCACCTGTGTTTACCCCTGCCTAGATCCCTGCGTAGATCATGTCATATTTCAGAACTTAGGTGCTCCCCGCCATGCAGCCCCAGAGAAATACACTGTACAACAACAATTATGAACTTCTATACATACAACAGACTCCACATTATCCCCTTCTATCACATTACACCAAAGTTAAATGCGGAGGTGCACAAGCATATCCATTCATCCAGTCCACTAAGAAGAAACTAGGCTACGGACAATTCCTCCAATTCATACAAAGCTGGCAGCGTTGCTAGCGTTTCCTATGTGTGTCATGGCCCTCAATCTGTCTCAGACCACTGGCTGTATTATATCATTTCCTCAGACTCCCCTATCAAAGTCCCATCTAAATGAGAAACAATAGAGTCCAATAGGAAGTATTTGCAAGCGCTGAATGGCTAAACAGGATTCTGGAAGCTCATAAATAAGTAACCTTACGTCCCCTGAGAGCCCCGTTCAGTTCAGAGGGACTTTGCAGGTGTGACAGGCAGCGTGTGCAAGACTTAACTTAGTTAAACATGAACCAACAGCAAATCTACTGGGCAGGATATAGACAACAAGCTAATAATAGAGCCATTAGTTGTGTGTTGGGCGTGACTGTGACAGCTATGCGGGGGGGGGGGGGGGGGGATACAGTAATTAATTTGTGACATAACAGGTGTCTAAATATAGCAGCATGTCTGATGTACTCAATTTCTACTGATGTGTCTTCTGTGCCAACAGAAGAATGACTGGTCTCTAATCAAAATGAACATGCACGGAGGACTTTACGTAACTGATGTCTGTTACTGCAGGTCTCAACCTGTTGATGACAAAGCAGCACTAATTTGAGTAATACTTCCTCATCAAACTGATCCTACAATTACTTTTTTATGGAAGAAAAACCAAGCAAAAAGGGGGTTATATTCATACACAATAACAAATCGATACATAATTATGAAACAGTCAAAAATGTCACCTTTCTGATACTGTAGGAATGGGGAAGGCGAGATGGACAAGAGGTCATAGAGACTAAGGATCTGGATTGGCCAAATTACCTTAAAGCAGGGATACTCAACCCGAGGCTCTAGAGCCACATGCAGTTCCTTTATGGGTAGTTGTGGCTCTTTTAAGTCCTACTTAAAAAAAAAAAAAAAAAAAAATCTCTCAGCGGAATTAATTTCAGGTATCGCGCTGTTTGCAGACAAGAGACAAGTGCAAAACTAGCTTAGCATGAACCTAAAATTCGCCTTTTTCACTTCACACCCAATTCACCCATTGTGTGTCTAAAAGGCAGGAAGTAACACAGGTGCAAGCAGAACATTAATGAGGGTTTTCAACTTCCAATAAACTCAAACTGAACCAAACTGGTTTGAGGGAGGATGCCATTGCATTGCAGCTCTTGCAAAAGTACTTTTTGTCAATGTGGCTCCTGATTGTGGCTCTTGCAAAAGTACTTTTTGTCAATGTGGCTCCTGAGTAGGGCAAGGTTGAGTACCACTGCCTTAAAGGGAACTTGTTTGCAATGCAAGGTGTGTGTGAGGAACTCAGAGATTTCATATCACCCTGAACAAACACAGCCATAGTTCTTCTGTGGAGCCGAAGATATACAGGTTTACACTGGTGAAGGCTCTGTCTGAGGGTGGTTCCTCCAGACTCTTTGCTTTAGATATCACTGCTCTCTGTGGGCCTTGGTTGGGTCTAGCACACCGCAGCCCTTGATATACACTACTCAGCTACACCAGTTAATGAATCACTGATAAGGACTTGACGGCTTTGCTTCACAACAACAGCGCCGTCAGCCTTCAGCCACCATGCACTGTTTGCATTCTCAAATGTGTGGCCACGGTGTGTGCGGCACACATTTGCATCAGGGCCTTGTGCCGTTATGGGAACTTTTCAGTCAAATGAACCAGATCGGGTTCATTCATCCACTCCCTTCTAGGATACTGTGAACATGACTGTGCAGCCAAGGTGTAACTGTAAACACACTTCAGCAGCCATTTGCTCAAATGAATTAGGTCATCAGAATGTGCCGGCTATCATGCATTCTCCAGGAATGAAGCTGGTTATTTTGCATAGCTATCTGAAAGAGGAATTTAAGTCAGAAAGGAGAGAGAGAGTGAGAGAGGGGGGGGGGGGGGGTGGGTGGAGCATTGGTGCAGACTCATTCCACAGGACAAATCTATCTTTTCACGCCTGTAGGTGGAGGCTGTAACCAGAAAAACGGCTGGTGCTATTTGCACTGCTGCGTGGGTAATAATGACAGTGACAAGCCATTTACACTACACGCCACATTCAGCCTTACCATGTGGTTCAACTGAAAAGCAGAACCCTAACCAAATAACTGATTAGATTTTCCTAATCACCACTTTGCCAACTCAAAATATGAGTCTTCACCACCACAACTTTAAACAAACAAACTAGAAATCTTGCACGCTAGTATGCACGCTCGATTCCTAGGGGCCTCGCCCGCAGCTCGGCTGCTGCATGGCCTCACCTGCTCTATTGGCATGCGCAGCGCACAATTGCTCAACTTCGCATCGCTGATGACGTCACAATTGCTCAAGTGACCATCACTGATCACATCATGGAGTGCTCGAGTCACTCAGCGCACAATTGCTCAACTTCGTCCTCGCCCGCCTGCCCGCCCCTGATGATGTCATAGGTGACATCATCAGTGATGTCTTAAGACAAAAATTTAATTAAACAGACAGATAAACAGAGCCCACTTGCTCCCTTTTATATGATGATGATGATGATTACCCAATATGGAGATAGGATCAAGGACACTTGAAAGTGGACAAAGTGTGTGCAATATCCCCACTGTACGAATTGGTCTATTCCTTTATGAAAAAGAACTAGGCCTAATGCTTGAATAGATACTGTAAGTCCCTACATGTGTAGGATTATAGTGAAGTCATAGAAGTAAAAAGTCTGGTTAAGATCAGTATAAACTCACTATTTAGTACCACAGATACACTCTAAATATATGTAAGAATGTTAGTGATTTTTACACTGGTCTACCATGAAAAGATAATAGCTTATCCATAGCCTATGTAGCAGCAAATATTCTATCTGCACTGATCTATGCAACACATGGTGACAAATTGCACTGCACCCCCCATTAATTTTTGACTGTCCTAACTTCAGATGAATTAAATAATGGTCACATTTAATTGTCCGTCGTTATGCCTGGGCCCCCTAGAACCTCCTCGAAGCCCCCTACCACGTTGGGTACCGCTGGACTACTTATTTTCACGGAAGGCCAAGTGTCTATGTGGTACACGCACTGCTTTGCATTCCTGCTATATTTGCGTAAACGTGATGCATTTCCAAGAAGCACCAGTTTGCGCGCTGCCAGCCAGGCCTTGACCAGAAGTCGCAAATTAAGTTTTGATTTCTGCTGTCGTGCAAGTAGTGCCATCCACGTTACGTTACATACAGTGACAGTTTTTGCCTGTAAGAGAAGCAAAGTGAAACTTAAAGGTATAGGCTATATGAAAAGCTCGATTCAACTCAACACCATGATATGAAGCAGATAGGAGGAACATACCCCAAAGTACTGATGAAGCCATTCACCGAGCCTTCCGCGTAAAGAGACACAATGTCTCCATTTGAGAGAAGAAAACTGGATCTGTGCTCTGACATTTTACTCAAAAGTTCATTTAGGAAGCTTCCTGACTTCCCATTTAAAAGACTGGTGTTTCTCTGACGAAGTCCTCCACACGTTACAGCGTCTCTATAGGTTCACTTTCATTCTTCCAACTGCGTAAAAACCTGTAGATGCACCAACCAGCGACACATCTACAGCTCAACAAATCGATTACGAAAAAGTTAAAGTACAAAACTGCTGGCGTTTTCTCTAAAAAGCGCTGTTTTCTGCTTATTCAACTTCTTCCTGTATGTCAGATCAGATTGCCCCTCTTCACATCCACTTCA
This sequence comes from Poromitra crassiceps, assembly GCF_964638095.1. Lineage (NCBI taxonomy): Eukaryota > Metazoa > Chordata > Actinopteri > Beryciformes > Melamphaidae > Poromitra > Poromitra crassiceps. The sequence goes on along the minus strand of NC_139636.1, from coordinate 15,546,844 downwards.
GGGGGAGGAGACTGCTGCTGTCAGGGTTGTGAGCAAATTCCGTTCAATGACATGTTTTTGTTTGTATTCTCAGCAGCCCCTTACGAAAACCAACTACTGTGTAGTATCCTTCAATAATAACCTTCAGAAGATACTATACTGTGATCATATCTAGAGCACAGCGAAAACTATAGGAGGTCCTCCTAACACGATGAGTCAAATAGTGGTTTGACTGTTGTTCCAGCAGGGGCCAGCCATGCTTGTTGCTTCTCATGTTCTCGATGCAGTTTAGCATCTCTCACAGCTGTGACAGTTTTTTTTTACCACGGCGCTGGGCCAGCGGCCCACCGGGGTCAGTGCGTGGAAAAGTCAGGACACTCAGTCAGTCAGTCAGTCAATCAGTCATGGTATGTTTTTGTTTTGTTTTGTTTTGTTTTGTTTTGTTTGTTTGTTTGTTTTGTTTTGTTTTGTCTGGTTTGTTTTTCTCTTTCTTTCATTCTTTTCCTGTGGCTAAGCTTGTTTGTCTTGTTCGCATACCGTTATATAAAAAATGAAAATAAAATAAAATAAAAAAAGAAGAAAAAAGAGTCAGTCAGTCATGGTTGTTTAGTGAGTTTAGTGGGGAAAGGGGTTGTAACTATGGATAGGAAGGTGGTAGAGAGTCGGAATTCAAGGGGTGGGTAGGTGGAGTGGCTAGGGGGATATGGGTGGCGTGTGTGGGGGGTAGGGGCTATAGGGAGAGGAACGTGGCAGAGATTTGGGATTCGAAGGGTGGGTAGGGTTAGTGTCAGTGACTAGGGGAATATAGGTGGTGGGGGGGGGGGGTTCGGCGACAAGGTAAATAGGAAGGTCATAGAGAGTCGGGATTCGAGGGTTGGGTATGTGGAGTGGCTATGGGGGGTGAGGGAAAGGGCGGGGCGAGGGAAAAGGGGCCGTAGCTAGGGATAGGAAGGTGGTAGAGACTGAGTTGGGATTTGAGGGGTGGGTAGGGTTAGTGACTAGGGGGATATGGGTGGTGTGCCTGTGTGTGTGTGGGTGGGGGGGGGGGCTTGTTTCATCTGAAGAAGCTCCAGAAATGTTTATGTGCACATTGGATAAGAGAGGGAAGCAAAGGTCTTGTGATTTTAACAAGTGGATGAAACAACCGCGTGCCTTTAGAAGCTCACTGCTGACCAATGTAAAGTGCTGCTGTCTGTGCCAACTTTACTTAGAGCATTTTGAATGCTCCAAGTGAAGTTCATAATCAGTCACGCATTTTGGTCCTCCGCTGACGCCACTCTCTCTCTAGAGGACACTACTTCAGACCATTCATTCGCTCTTCCTTTTTTCCTTCCTTCCGTCCTTCCTTTCTTTCTTTCTGTCTAAGATAAGATGCTAAGTGTCTTTGTGTGTTTGATGATGACGACAGGGGCAGCAATGATTTGGTGATGAACACAGCTGTGACATTCATTGTGAAAGCATCTGAAATAAGGCATTGTGAAATGTAGACAGAGCTCATCCTAGAGTGTGTCTGGTCCCACTAATTATTAGGAAAACTTAAAACAATGGATACAGCTGGATAGAATTACCTTCAATAGGAAATAGAAACAGATGATAATAATGAAGAGGAGGAGGAAGATGATGATGATGATGGTGGTGGTGGTGGTCATGATAATGTAATACCCACGAACAGACACCACGGGGGGCAAGAGGACAAGCCTCAAAGTCTGCAGGCACAGACAATCCCATTATCTGAGCTTTATCGCCATCTAGTGTTCAGCTGAGCGAAGCTACAGGTTACTCAGCTGCCCTACTGGCTGGGCCTGTGTGTAGACTATAAACAACTGGCCCAGGTCATTTCACATTCACAACCAGGCTGCTGCTGGTGCCAGCGACTGGTTCTCTAGTAGGCCATACCTCTCTTTATACAGTCAATGTGCCATACACACATTCGGCAGACAGCAGGGACACACCTAACTATATGGCCTAACCTCTCGCAAATATGATAACTATTGAACACTATATAGAGCATGGTTTTCAAAGGCTGAGGCTGTGGGCCTCCCCTCAGACAAAGCTTGGAGCTTTAGTTTACTTGCTTAGTTTTGCTTCCAATTCCTGGATGCCTATGGGATCATGATTATGTAATTTGATCCCAGACACAATTGAGCCTGATATTGCTATTTGACATACTTCAGACTACGCCAAATACATAAAACAGGTCTGTCTGCAGGCATTTATTTGTTCCTGACTCTGGGAAAGTGGGAAAAATGCCCCAAAACTATGGTATCTCTGAATGATCTCTTTAACCAAATCACACACACATGTGATCTCTTATTGATAACTAATGTAATAATAAACTAATGTAATATTTTTTTCACTTCCATTCACTGAGCCTCCCCTGAAACTGTTTGGCGAGCCAGAAAACCTCTGCTATAGAGGAATGTTACACCAACTAGGCTATAAACTACTAGGCTAGGAATATTAAAGTAATACGATGGGAGATTAAAAAATCCTATATATTATACTATTAAGTAGCCCAAGTAGTCTACATTAAGGTAGTCTCTCCCCAGACTCAAATATTATGTTGAATCGCTACATAAGTGAGTCTGTGCCAGTTAACAGCCACTGCTGGTTTTGAAGGCGGGTTGAAATTGAATGAGTGACAGGTCGTAGCACCGATGAGAGAGCGGTTCGAAAAATGGGCTGCGCCTTCCGTGTTGTCTGATCGCAAAGTCGCTACTGATTGGAGAGGACTGAAGCCATCACTGGCATATGACTGGCCAAGTGAACGGTTCCCTCCCATAACCAGCCCTCTGAGGGAAAGTGTCCCAGACCCAACGATAAGGGAACTATAATCCCACGATGGGGATATGAGGGGCCTCATATAAAACACTGTAAAATGTATCTAGGAATTTATTAAATATTACAGGTAAACTGGTGAGTATAGTTTTGGCTGTCTGCATCATAGCCTGCTCCTGACTTGTTTTGCTATAACACATTTGTTTAAGAAGCCATGGAGGCGAATCGCCTGGGGCGAAATATTTACATCTTTGATGTGGATGATAGGCTACAGTCATTTTTTATCAAATGCACCTCTAACAAAAATAGGAACTATAGTGGGTTTAGTTAGGCTATCATTGTGTGAGTGTGTGTGTGTGTGTGTGTGTGTGTGTGTGTGTGTGTGTGTGTGTGTGTTTGTGTGTGTGTGTGTGTGTGTGTGTGTGTGTGTGTGTGTGTGTGTGTGTTTTATCTCATGTGATTTCCCTATAATAATATTCATATGGACTCTTTGTGGTTGTGAGTGACCCTATTGTACAGTATTTCATTGTATTTTATCTCTTATGGAAATCAATAGGGGATACGGCTATTCTTATAGCATAATAGTTTGACTCACTGATACTTGTAGTATACTTGTAGGTTTACTAGTATAACAAAGGTCCTATTTGTGTTGGTAATGCAGTTTTGTTGTGTGTTCAGAGAGAGAGAGAGAGAGAGAGAGAGAGAGAGAGAGAGAGAGAGAGAGAGAGAGAGAGAGAGAGAGAGAGAGAGAGAGAGAGAGAGACACACACACACACACACACACACACACACACACACACACACACACACACACACAGAGAGAGAGAGAGAGAGAGAGAGAGAGAGAGAGACACACACAGAGAGACAAAGACAGGGAGAGAGCTAGGGAGAGAGGGAGAGAGAGAGAGAGAGAGAGAGAGAGAGAGACAGAGAACGAGAGGGAGGGAGAGAGAGAGACAGAGAGAGAGCCTGGCGTGCGGGGGGAGAGAGAGAGAGAGAGAGAGAGAGAGAGAGAGAGAACCTGGCGTGCGGTAGTGATGTTCCCAGACGCACCTTTCAGGGCAGTCCCCTCCTCGCACGCCCAGCAGAGTTGCAGCCTCTTGTTGTTTAGAGTCGGACACTAGCTGCGCTGCGGAGGTTGAGCTTTGTCCCCGCTCCGCCTTCAACACAGGACTCTCACACCACCAGTCGTCGGCGCTAAACCCAAGATGTGCTAGTAAGTAAACAAAGTAAACAGAAACGTCTAGCATTTAATGAACTCACCTGATTTCTATTTTCCAAACCCGTGCTTGAGTTTAGTTAGCTAGCTGGGAAAGTTGAGGATATGTAATGGTTTGCTTTTTCCTTTCACCTTCTTCTAGCGTTACCTCGTGGGTGTGGGGGGTAACGATAACGTTACAGCAGCTCGCGCGCGGTTTTGCATAAACAATGGGTTACAATTAACTTCTTTTTTACACTGCCATGATCGTTTCAGGATAGCATGGCAAGTTATTGTTACAAACAGCAGGGCCCAACAGCCGTACGCACAGAGGAGCAGGTGCATCATGCTCTCGTACTCTGCTTTTGGTTCTTTGTTTCCCACCACACCATACAGTCAACACTGCTACTATGCACTTTAATACTCTATGCTCTGCTATGCAGTGTGCACTGTAGCATTATTGTTACTTTGTTTTTATATGAGGGGTGTGTGTGCCAGTTAATTCACGAATTAATTAATTAACTAAGTTAATTAATTAACTAGGTTAATTAATTTATTAATTATGCCACCCTCTCCTCCCCACGCATATATTATAAACTGAACTACACAAGTTATTTTACTATCAGCTAGTGTATTAGCTAGAAGATTAGCATCCACCCTGATTTATTTTTTGCCTGTGGGTCTTGATACATCTTCTACATTTTTTCCCAGAAACCTGAGAGGTGAATGGTGTGGAAAACTGTTGGAATGCAGCAGGATTATCATCTGACCTCAACTCAACTGGGTCAAAGAAACCGGATCATTAGACCGCACGTTTTCTGATCTTTGCGACACTACAATGCCTTTGAGGGCAAGATGTCTACACTGAAACAAGTGATGCTGAAGGATAAAGAGCAAGACGTTGAACAGAACCTGGGCTGGAGTTACATTGAATGGCTAGAAAATGAAGACGTCACCACAGGTGTGGCGAATGCACAGACACAAACGGACTGCGGCCCCTCGGAGAACAAGCAGACGCAGACCACCAGCCCGGTCATCATGCACATAGACCTGACACGGACACACTCCAAGCTGAGACACACATCCCTGGTGGATGCGGGCAGCTTGGTGCCACCTTTGTTTCAGTTTGACCGCCAGGCGCCCGGCCGCATCTCCACGTCGCCCACCTTGAGGAGGATGAGGAGCACCCGGCGCCCGCATCAGACGGATTCCCGGGACCCGGTCCGGATGGAGAGCACACAGGAGGAACCTTCGCCCCTCGGTCCCTTGTCCCCAGGACACAGAGTCAAGTCTCCACTCGCGGCAAGCCCTCTCTCTGATGGAGAGATCTATTGTGATGAGCATCCCAATTCATCCTCAGGCCGGCAGAGAACCAGATCATATAGATCAAAGACTTTTGACAACGGTGTCACTTGTGTAGGACAAGAATCTCGGAGCACTCATCACACTGTTAGTAACGATTTTGAATTTCCTGGTAGTGAGGTAAGCTTTTACTTGCATTTCAAAGGGTTATTTTTAATTGATGCATGACTGAATAACTTGAAGCATGAAGGCGATAGCAGGGCAGAATTTGACTTGATTCCCTAGTCGCGCTACCTAAGCCTCTTACCGCCATCAACCACATGAGATATCTGTCATGTGCGCTAGGTAGTGTGACATGATTTTTTTTTATGATATTAAACGGTCAATAGTTCCACATTCCTTCCCTCTCTCCCTCATTCTACCTTGCCTCCCTGTGGTGGGCATTCACAATGCAAGCTTTTGACAGCAAATGAATCAGCAGTTACATGCACTGACAGCTCTGACCAAGCCCCACAGCCTGGAGAGCCCTGGGAAGTGCCCTCCTCGGGCCCCTATTCACCGCAGTCAGCAGTCACCCAATAATGGAGGGGTCAGTGAGCGATGGAAAAAGATAATGGGGAGATCTATTCATCGGGCTCATGGTATTCAAGCCAGCACATTCTCAATAGAGTCCCGACTTTCTCCCCAGTTATCAGAGGCTTTTGAATCCGAGCGACCACTTAAAACACCGATTCATGTCTGAAAGTGATATAGTGGTGTGTTGGTAGCAGTAGGACGTCTCTGCGCCCTTCATACAGTGCTGCTGTGCTGAGTGTACTGTAAGACTGCAAAAAGTCGAATTTTTCGCTTTTCAAATTAAAGAGCGTTCTATAAGAGGCCTTTTCAGTGAGGGAAATAAACTGACCCGCAATTTGTTTTTAATTTATGCTGAAACTTATCTCATTTCCAAGGATGGAAGTGTTGAAGAAGTTCGCTACTATTTGTTAATGATAAGCAGTGAAATGTGTAATCATTATCCCGGCGACTGATGCAGCATTTTCTTCTTTTTTGCAGGTGAAGGATCCGTCTCATAATAGGTAGGTGTGCCTCCGGGTGTTTTGCATACTCTCTGTGTGCCACCTAGTTGGCATGGCCAATAATAGCAGGGCTTGGCTTTCAGTCTCCATGTCATGACGATGATTCATTTTTTGCATATCAGGAGTGCAGTAAAATTTGACCTGTAACCGATAAGCTCTAAACTGCAGCACTGCACTCTGAAATATGCTCCTCGTCCTCCTGATCCAGCTCTCATTTGGATGATGAACCATTGTGCTTTGCAGCCTCACAACATATGTCATATTGCTTCATTATTGCAAACAATGAGTTTGAACGGAAACATGGTCAGTTAGCCCTGGAGAGGGGCCTTGCTCTGTGCTTGATGGACACTTGATTGGACCTCGAGTTTAGGGAGCCCCATTGTGCATTGATTGTGCTCCCTGTTTGTTCTGGGTGGGTTGAGTTATGAGAGTCCCATGGTTCTGTACGGGCTATAGACAAACACTCATTAAGCCCGCTTTCCCCTCCTGACACACACACACCCCTCTTTAATGGGCTGCCGGGCTCTTCCCCTCACTGGATAATTAGGCAGCTATTGTCCCTGTAATTACACCCGGACACTGTGCTCCTTACAGTGGACCAGGCCTCGCACGTCATTGGTCGGGACAGTTTTTGTGTTTGGGCATCGCTATTATTTCTCTTGTGTGGGAACAAAGCGGCCATTTTTTTACCAGCGCTCCGTGGCAGAGGGCCTGGCACGGAGAGAGCATCCCAACAGGATGTCATTGTGAGGATGCGAGAGGGAATGGCCTGGTTAGGGGAGCTCCTCGGGCCCTTCTTACTGTTCACCCTGAATAGCCACGGATCCTGCCCAGTGCTCAGGTGCTGCTGCTGACTATTGTCTGCTTTACTGTTGATTCAGCACTGCCTGTCTATACATTGATGTGGGAGAGTTGTATCAGTTTACCAGAAGGAGCACAGCCTTGGCAGTGAGAGGAAAGAACAGTCGCTGCATTCAGAGTGCAACAAAAGTTTCCTGATAAAAAAAAAAGGTACTGGGTTACCCCCCTGCTCAACTTTTAGACTTGTCTACCCGAGGGCTGTGCAATAAAATCGATACGGCAATAAATCGCGATACTTTTTTCTGCGATACTGTATCGATATTTCCCCATATAGATTTTCTTTGCACAGCCGTGTGGTCAGTGACACAATAAGAATATTTTTTAATTTCAGTGCGTTCAGTAACACACTCAACACTGAGTAGTTTTGACTAAGTTATCAATATAAAGTGATGTACATATTATTACACTACCTGGGTGGTACACAGCGAGTTGTATTTTTAGCGATATATTTTTTATTTCGAGTAAATTGTGTAAAGTAATATATCGCAATATGTATTGTATCGTGATACAATCGTATCGCGACCCATGTATCGTGATACGTATCGTATCGTGAGGTCACTTGCCAATACCCAGTCCTAGTCTACCCTTCAGTTGTACACGTTGTGCCCTCCAGCCATGCGGTTTGTAAGTCAATTTGCTGTTGCTTTACATAATGTGACCAGATGGCATAAGCAGAACATTAGAGATGTTCGCTCCAGTATCCAGCTGAGCCCATTCTATGCTGCCGTAGAGCTGTGAGAGGAAGAAAGTGGTCTCATTCCGTCAAACCACAGTTTTTACACATAAGAGTTTACGGAAACACAATCAACCGCCGTTCTTCCCCTTGCTTGTACTTCTGCTCCCGTTGTTTTCTTTATTGTCATAAACGGGGACATTAGGCCTCTTCTCTAAGCCAGGCTTCCTTATGGCCTGATCATGTCCTGATAACCTTTACCAGACAGACAGGAAGTTTGTTTCTCTACCCCACACGTGGGCAAAATGCGGCCCCAGGGCCGGCCCCGGCCCCTGGACCATCTCGATCGGGCCCCCGACGTCATCAAAGGAAAACAAAACAACCCCCAAAAACTCAATAAAAGGCAGAATTATGTTAATAAATCTCATCTGCTACAGCCAATTGTATCACTATTATATCGGGAGATTAACAAGAAATTACCAATCACAGCGGGAGAGAGGGTTAAAAATAGGGAGACTCCAGTGAAAATCATGAGTGTTGGCAGGTATGATCTCTAATGTGTGGCCCTTCACTTACTTGATGTAAGTCAGTATGGCCCTCTGGAACAAAATGTTGCCCACCCCTGCTCTGCCCTGATGCATCATTGGTGTGAATTGAGTTTGATCATTTCACTACAATGGTGTTTCTTCATATTTTGCATCACTGCAGAATCCTGCATTATTAGTATGAGAGACTTGTTACTATGCAGTCAGTGAGAGAGACTCCTTACTATGAGAGACTTGTTACTATGCAGTCAGTGAGAGAGACTCCTTACTATGACAGACTTGTTACTATGCAGTCAGTGAGAGAGACTCCTTACTATGAGAGACTTGTTACTATGCAGTCAGTGAGAGAGACTCCTTACTATGAGAGACTTGTTACTATGCAGTCAGTGAGAGAGACTCCTTACTATGAGAGACTTGTTACTATGCAGTCAGTGAGAGAGACTCCTTACTATGAGAGACTTGTTACTATGCAGTCAGGGGCACATTGAGCTCCTTCCCTCAAACAGTAGTTGATCAGTGTCAGTGCTGAGAGCAAAACCAGCCAGTCTGGTTGCTCTTCGCCTCATTTCTGCTGACTAGTTGTGCTAAATACTTAAGACTCGCTTTAGCATTAGCTTTAGCGTTAGCACTATTGGACTGATTGTTGAACTCGAACAGCGGCCATTCAAATAGGATTTGTTGTGAAGTTTTTTCTTCTTAAAAGAAACATCCATTTTAGGCATACCCTATCAACATAATCCATGTGTCCTGATTAGGGTTGTCAAAAGTATCGATACATATCAATACTAAAAAATTTAAACTTGATACAATACTCATTTGGAACAAGCATCGATGGTATCGATAAGTATCAATACAAAAAATTTGAAACGGATACAATACTCATTTGCAACAGTATAGATGCCAGCAGTGCTTTCTTTTAATGAAAAATCAAACATATTACTGGTTTTTCCCTCCCTATCATTGGTGAGTATCTGTTGCTTCAACAAGCTAAAAGTGTTCTGATAGGCTGATGACTAGAGCAGGGGTAATTGCTGTGTAAGTGCAAAGTTTTTAATGAGTTTTATCAGGCCTGGATTATGGAGAAGTGCACGTCTGTCCATCCATCTCTCTTTGTTTATGTTTATGCCTCTTGATGTGTTGTCATTTACCCCCCGTGGTATATAAAATGGTATCGAGTATCGATATGTTCCTGAGTATCGGTATCGAAGTAGAAATTCTAGTATCGATTCGTGACATCCCTAGTCCTGATATCAAATAATTATATTTTAGGACAGCAGGAACAACTCAGTCTCCAACACTCCAATTTCAACAGATGTCCATGTGCACATTACTTTGAACAGTAATCTGTCAACAACAACACATGAGGTACAGGAAGTCAAAACAGTAGCTGTTCGAGCTTTACTCCATGCTAACAGGCAGAGCCGTGTCTTAAGCCTGGCCATGCCTTGGAAACTGAAAGGAGGGTTTAGGCCTTAGGGTTATAGGGAGGTTAGGCTGAGGATTATAACTCATGGTACACAGAGACAGCCTGCCTCCTAACACACATGAGTGATTCATTAATCAATATGTATCCACACTTAAGCCAGACACATAACACTTAACACTTGTTAATCGTAATTGTTTGCACAATGCAAATGGTATTTCAGCCATGTAAAAGGAATTCTTTTGATTCCTTGACTTGACGTAAAAGTATTTACACTAGATGTTTCGAGTCATATTTTGGAATCCTACCGGTGTATTATTTACAGTGCACATCTCTGACTCTGTTAACACCTGAACTGCTCTTCCTCTGTGACGCAGGCTTCAGGAAAGGAGGCGGAGCTCCGTGGTTGTCAGCCTGCCTGGATTGGATGTTTCACCAGGAGACCTGTTTGTGTCCAATGGAGCCGCTGACATATTGAACGGTTCCAACTTCTCTGGTAAAACTTACTTATTAATATGATACATTTTCATGGTATCTTCAGTCTAGAAACTGAGTCACTGATTGAGCAGCATACATGTACAATTAGTCTTTAGCCAGTGACGCCCGGAATGATGAGCCTTTCCAATATTTCTTAATTGATACTAAGCCAAGAATATGTAATTCCACAGTCCAATGTTCAAAAAGTAGCACACACCTTTTTTGTTAGTTTGTGTGTAATTTAGGGTGCTTTCTCACTGGGAACGATTGCTTTCGTTCCGCTCCGCCCCCTCCCCTCTCCCCCGCTGGTCAGCTTTCACGTTACAGCATTTCTTCCGCGCTCGGAAATGGAACAGAGTGCACTTGCGTCATCAACTATGCCTGGAGTTTATCCTCGCCCATGTGTTGTCTATGTGGTTTGGAACGGTTGGCTTTCACACTTGCAAGTGTTCCGTGCCCTGGCACGCCAAAGCGTTCCCCAGACCACCTTTTCGAGTGGATCCTGTCACAGTTCCCCCGTTGCGCCCCCGCGACACGGAACGGAACGCAACGTTCACACTCATCAAACGTTCTGAAACTGGGGTCAATTTGGGGGACAAGTGTGCTCGGGACCGGTACCGGGGTGCCAGTGAGAAAGCACCCTTAACCGGTCTGATTTTCAGAAGCTTAAATGACAAAATAACTTACTCTTTCTATAAGTTGCCCTTGAGTTGCCAGATTCCAGTTTTTTTTTACCCCAACACAGTTTTGTTTGTTTCTAATCCCATCTGTTTCACAGTAGACATTCCCACATTTGCCGCTGCTGATAATGTTATAATAATAATAATGATAATGATAATGTTCTTATCATTTGAACAGATACTAAGAAGTCAAAGTGGCCTTTTCTGAGACGTAGTACGGTAGGTGTGTTATTTTGCTTGTTTGTAACTGTTGTGTGGTTTGGGCTGCGTGTCAGAGGTTTGTTTTTGGAATACTTTGTCCTAGCAGTGGGCAGGCCAGTTGGTTTGGACATTGTTCTCTGACCCACTTCTCAAAGCAGATTAACCCTGTCGGCCCTTTCAGATTTTGTAATTAATCAAAATGCAAAACTTTAGCCAAATTAGTTTTCGTTTTGGAACGTGCGAGACTGGTAGATGGACAAATATTTGAACATCAATATTTGGACTCCATGACTCACACATGGATTCACTCTCCCTAGGCCTGCCCTAGATCAACACACGGCCATACCCGGAAGGGTTTTTTCCAATACCTGTCTAAAATGTGTCTTCTCCCCCCTGCTCAGACGAAAGGGAAGATGCCAACATGCACAGCGTCAGATATTGAGAAATATCTCTCCACAGCACAGATTCAAGACTGGAGAAACACAGACTTCCAGAAGCACAAGGTGGGAAATGATGAACAGTGATGACTGAAAAGGCCCATGCTGTTTGTTATGTAAATGATTATGGTTGTACTATTTGGATTGCACCACAACTTCTAATCCAAACATAACCAAAGTATGGAGAAGAAAATCATCTGATTTCCAATCCAAACATAACTAGCAAATGACTCAGGAATTACAAAACGAGAGGAACAGGAAAGCTGCTAGTACATTTAAATGCCGTCAGTTGTGCAAGAACAAGACTTTCTAGGCAGTAACAACTGAGGCCAACCATAAACACACACTTAAAGGACCATATAGGCGCATCAGGACGGTGGTAGGAGCTTTATATTTATATACGATCATCTCCGTCCAGCAAACACAAAATATAAAGAGGATGTGCTTTTTGTGCCTTTCTCAATTGTTTGCCATCTTGCCACTCCACTCATGTTTGCGTCTGTCCCCACCCAGGGCCGCTCTCTCGCAGAGTTCCTGCGAGACCAGTCCTCCCAGCTGAGGGCCGACTCCGACCCCCAGGGCTTCAAGACACAAGAGACCATCTGGGAACTCTTCACCAGCGAGTGTGTTTACTTCCTGGATCAACTCATGGTTCTCAAAGAGGTGACTAACTCATTAAAGCCTCCTAATGCACACAGATACTCACGCACGCACAGGCACACACACGCACATGCACACACACACACACACACACACACACACACACACACACACACACACACACACACACACACACACACACACACACACACACACACACACACACACACAGACAGGACCACACATAGCTAGACCAGCCCAAATGCAACCCAACACCTGCGGCTTTGTGCTGTTCATCCCGTCATTGAATTGTAGGATAAAGGCACCTCTAAAAGTCTCTTGGCGTTCCATTCTGAACAGCCGTGGATTAGAAATTTAATGCTCGCACCCCAGATACCTCTTTTCTCTGTGTGACTGACTTCTTTGTGGCATTCAGGTGTTTTTGGCCACACTCACTAATCTGCAGATGAGGAACTGCCTGACTGATGTGGACTCCTGGAGGCTGTTTGCTAACCTCAATGAGCTTTGCCTGGTGAGAACTGATGCAAAACAGACCCATATGAACCCCCAATGCAAAACTCTTTCTTATCTGATAAGTACCATGACTCATCCTGCATGCACTATATGCATATGATTTTAGTCTCCGGCTTGTTTCTTCATTTGTCCATCACATCTCAGACACCGCTGGTCAAATTCTGATTCAACTTTGGGAGATGGTGCATCTCGCCACTGTATTTTCAAAATACCACTGCAATACAATTACTTCATAAGGGAAAACAAGGGAACATATTTCTGCATCGTTTGTGGGGGATGAGATGTTTACTTTTGTATTATTATCAGCACTAGTCGTAGTATTGTCGTTGCTGCTGCTGCTGCTGTAAAATATGGAAGGAACAAATCAATCGTATATGGAAGATTTGCATTGCTGGAAAGGTCACTCAGCAGAGTAGAAATGACACACTTTACTTTGTAGTGGTAATATTATCTTAAAGCCCCCCTAAGGTCGTGTTTTTTTCACACACACACACACACACACACACACACACACACACACACACACACACACACACACACACACACACACACACACAGTTAAATTATCTTGTTAAAATCCTTAAATGACTTCCCCTCCTTCTCCCTCATTAAAATTCCAGAATCTGTAAATATGAAAATATTGCTGATTTTTAAAGTTTAACTGCTGAATACTGGACCGGCATTGGCTCCAACTATTTGTGATGTCACAAATGATGCTAGTAAGAAATCGCCTTTTCAGTGCACACAGGGAAACTTTAGCAGACTATTGTGGATACAGCCTTCTTGTGTCAAACTCTGCACAGACATCATTCTGCACAGTAAAGCTCAAACAGCCAACTGAAGGAACAAGAAGAAAACAACTATTTTGACTTTAGTTAGTCTATTTTATTAATATTAGTTTAGTCTAATACAATAACAAATGTCTTGTCCGTCACTATGCAGCAACTATAGCTTGACTTGAGGTGAAACGGTACACCTGTCTTTTCTGGACATGGCTGAGGAATGTGAGTGTGGCAGAGTTGCTGGTGTCACTTGACACTGTGTGTTTTACTGCAGGTGAGCTTTGGCTTCCTGACCAATCTCCTACGTGTCATCAAGGACAGTTTGGAGATTCCTGTGGAGGGTGGCGGGCCCACCCTGCTGGAGCTGCTGAGCAAGGCAAGTCTGACTCACACACGGACACATGACACACAAACGCACTGTGACTCTGCCTCCGCTCTACACGTGCGCTGTGTGTGGGATTGCATTGAAGAAAAGAAGTTGTTGCTGTCAGGTAAAAAGAAGTGGCTGGCGACTGCACATGCATCGGAGGAAGCATGTGCTAGTCTATAACTCTCCCCAGGTCAGCAGAGGGGGTGGAGCAATGACCAGGACAGCAGGGGGAATTAGCCAAGTACAGTGGGGGGATGATAAATCTATAGGCTGAAAATGTGAAAGAAAATAAATGTGGGCACCGGGCACAGTTATGTAGCCTCTTAACATAATCAGAGGTTGTATTATGATGATGATCATAGAATCCAAATCTTATGACACAGTTTTGTTCACACTATGTGAGCATCCTTAATGGTGAAGCAGGCTGCATGATGTACTGTAAGCTAGAGTGGATATTAGTGGAATGCTACAGTCCCATCCATGAATTTGTACATGAAATGTAATTCGATTGTGCGTTTTGGGATTTTTGTCTGCATTTTTGCTGCACACTTAAAGGGATAGTTCAGATTTTTGGAACCCCAGCACTATTTGCTAATTACAAATGATGATGTTGATTGGTAGCTTAATTTTTTTTAATTATTATATTCCCCCCCCCCCCCCCCATTTTATCCCCATTATACTTGGCCAATTTATCCCCATGCTCCCCTATTGCCCCTGTCGCTGCTCCAACCTCGATCTGGGGAGAGCCGAGACTAGCACCATGCTTCCTCCGACACGTGTGCAGTAGCCAGCCGCTTCTTTTCAACTGACAAGGGGAGCGTCACCGGTAGGACGTAGCATGTGGGAGGATCACGCTATTCCCACCAGTTCCCTTCCACTCCGACCAGGCGCCCCAAGGGACCAGAGGAAGCTTCCTTAACACAGTCCATGCTGTTCCTTATACTAGCTCCAGTCAGATAGTTAGCCACAAACCAATACAAGGTCAATGTCTGTGCAAGCAGACTGAGGCTCATTGACATTTCCTCCACAGTCACACAAAGTACATTTCAGTGAGCCTCAGTCAGCGTGCAAAGACAGGAGCGTGACCCCATTGACCTTGTATTGGTTTGTGACCAATTATCTGGAACTAGTATGAGGAACAGCAGGGATTTTGCTGAGAAAGGAATCTACCAATCATCAACAACAAAGTAGCAAATAGAACTAGGCTGTTCTCATGAAACGTTTGTACTAAAACCTACGAAAGGTAATGCACTGTAATACGTATATAACCCACGTAATGTCAACCCGTTCTCAACGTCTGAAATTGACGCCGAGCGAGTGCAACATTCAAATACGCCGGAGCGCCGCTTAGGGTGCAATGATGTGTAAAACACTCGCCTTTCACGCCGTGGATCCATGTTTGAACCCAGCGTGTGCAAAGTCTACATTTCAACCATAGATCCCATTGAACCTTTTTGTTATCTAATCAAAACCATAACCATAACCTTACCCAAATTGTTTTACTTGCCTAAACCCAACCAACTTGTTTTACTTGCCTAAACGGTTTTGCCCTGCAGTCTTGCCTCGTCTTGCCTCGCCACGCCTCACCTCGCCTGGGTACCGAGCTTCCCCTGCGGTCACCACCGGGCTGACCTCCCCGCTCCTCCCCGCTGAATGCGCTGGACATTCGTAGGATTATGCACAAAACTGAAGGAAAACCGTTTTCATAAGATATAGAAACGTTCCATGAGAATACGTTGCTAGTCTTTGTGGTCAGGTTTATGTCTTTTCCCATCTCAGACTACAGGAGCCTGTCCAGGTTTGTCCAGATATGAGTCATGATGAGAAAAAGACATGATCTTTGGCCTTGACTGGCTGAGGTGGCAAGAGATTGAGCCTCCTCTCATGTTACAAGGCCTCACTTAGGCTTATCATCATCTCACATAAATTGATGGCACATTTCTTTATGTTGGTCTTGTGATGAACAACAATCCCATGAGGTGCTTTGTTCTTTCATTTCAAACGATGTGGATTTCCCAGGCTAAATCTCCTCACAAAATAAAATGAACCATTTCAGCAGCTCACAGGTGTCTTATCATAATTCTAAATGCAGGATAAGTCTTTACACACACAGGTTACGTTTCCCACTTTCCTTCACAATTTTTACTGTGTACTCAGCATGACGTAAGGTGTCCTCTGCTGGCCTTTTACGATGGGTTTATCTGCAGCGGGGCAGCCGATGTGACGCAGAAGTCAGTCTGTATCCCCGTGTTTGTAAAACCCCTCCTATCTGTCGACAGGCTTTCCGTGAGAGCATATGCCACTGCCTGCAGAAATACTGCCTCAACTACTCCACGGCTCTGCTTTATCTGGACAGCCTGAAAGCCAGAGAGGACTTTGGATCCTATGCCAAGGTACAAGAGGGACTCACTGAGAAGCGTGTGTGTGTGTGTGTGTGTGTGTGTGTGTGTGTGTGTGTGTGTGTGCGTGCGTGTGCGCGTGCGTGCGTGAGTGGCGTCGAGGACGGCGTGTACCTTGACAATGCGGTCGGCAGCGCGGGGCCAAGTATGACAGTGAACACATAGTGACATTGCTGCCTAAACAGCCATGACCTGTTCACTGTCACCGCGGATTGCCAAGGATTGGAATGTGACAGTTTCTCTCTTGTGTAACTTTCTCTGTCATCCACATTCTTGATTCTATTGTTTTAACAGGGGGGGGGGGGGGGGCGGAGGGGTTGGTCTTGGATTTCTCTTCATGTAATCCCCCCTCCCCCTCCCCCCTTTCTCTCTGTTCTAACAAGCTCTTTCATCCCCTCCCCTCTGACCTCGCTCTTTTTCCTTCTGACAAGTCTTCTCTCACCCTGTCTCTCGCCCTGACCTTCTTATCCTTTAACCTAGCTCTCTCTCTCTCTCTCTCTCTCTCATTGCTTCTCTCACGCGTTCTCCCCCCCGCTCCCCCCTCCTTGTTCCCAGTGGTGTGAAAGGAATGAGCAGTGTCGGAGGCTGCAGCTGCGTGACCTGCTGGTGGCGCCGCTGCAGAGGTTGACGCGGTACCCGCTCCTGTTGAGGAACATTGCCAAGAGATGCCAGTCGGAGGAAGAGGCCAGAAGCCTGCAAGTGATAGCGGAGCAAGTTGACACTTCCATATGTGAGCAGCGTGCACCGATTTAGCCTGTTATCATGGAGGGAATACTTAGTTTCTTTCAATCATTTTATTTTTCAATAACATACAGGAAAAAAGACAGCACAGCAACAACAACCACTCTATATACATCACTACACAGAGACATACCATACACTTATAAATATATACCCACCCACTAACAACAAGCAGCAAAAATAAGAAATACTACAGAACAGAGTATGCACACACACACACACACACACACACACACACACACACACACACACACACACAAATACCTGTGAAGGGGCTCGAAACCAGGGGTAAACGCTATTAGCTGGAGAGAGGGAACACACACACACAAACACAACTCTTCTTTATACAATTGTATTCACTATAGTCTTCCGAGTACAATCATATCTGTGGTAATACAGTATTTTAATTTCTTTATTTTTTATTTAACCTTTATTTATACAGGGGAAAGCCCTTGAGAGCAAGCTCTCATTTTCAAGGGAGCCCTGTTACAATGAAGACATTTACAGCAGTTGCAGGTAACAGACAGATGAAAATAGACTAAATAATAAAACAAGGAGGTAAAAAACAAGTCAGATAAAACAAGAGCATTCTTTATGCAAAGTGTCTTCGAGGAGTATTCTGAAAGGTCCCAGGGGGATCAGCTGATTCACTTGTAAGTTGTAAGTATAACCAGGATCATAATGCTAAGTGTTCCACAGCAGATGCTTTTTCCTCTAACCTGGTTCAGGCATTAATATCATTTACAAAAAGTGCACATGAGCCACATGTATATTTATACATACAACCCAGTAGAAGTTCTTGAGGGAATACTTAGTACTTGGCACTGACAATTACACTCCATATATCTTTCAACGTGTCACTCCCATTTCCTGTGTTACTGTAAATCACTGGCATCAAATGATTGATGTGTGTGCTGAAGATTTCATTACTGCCGTATCAACTCTATATGCTCACTGATCAATGCACAAATAAGCATGTTTTTAGCTCAGCTAGTTCTATGACTTTCCACGCAAACAGATCCAGTCAGCTGCCGATGACGAGCGTAACCCTGCTCTTTGTGTCAAGTGACAGAAGTCCCCGCAATGTCATCAGGTGGTCACGATCCGAGGGTTTTCTTTGTCAGCAGCTGCTTTATAGGCTTATCGTGCAGTCTTATGCCTTTGAAATTGGGATTTTTAAGCAAATATAAGCAAGGTTATCTCTGTCAACACGAGCAAGGGGACAGCATTCATGTGGTCTAGTGCAAACAGACAGTGAACCTTGGCCGGCAGCCAGGACTCCTGACCGTTTATTCTTCACAGCATGCCTGTGCCTGCAGACCTGTTGTGGCGGTTTACTCTGTAACTAGATGGATAGACTGTGGGAAATATGCAACAGCAACCTCAATGTCATTTTTCTTAAATTAAACAAATGACTTTACAAAAGCAGAAACAATTAAAAGGGTGTGACAGACAATGAATCAGATGGAGGTGGAGTGACAACAAGGGAATATTGTAGCTATGGCAGAGCCCAACAGGCCAATGTCCTCTGGGCGTGGGGGATATTTATTGCAAAATCTACTGTAAGTGCAGTCTAATCTCTCATATCGTCACACCCATGTTTACCAGACAGACAAGCATCACTATACAGTAAAACACACCGAGATAGTGTCATATTTATTATTTACCAGAGAGACAAGCATCAATATACAGAAAAACACACTGAGATAGTGTCATTTATTATTTACCAGACAAGCATCACTATACAGTAAAACACACTGAAATAGTGTCATATTTATTATTTACCAGACAGACAAGCATCACTATACAGTAAAACACACTGAAATAGTGTCCTATTTATTATTTACCAGACAGACAAGCATCACTATACAGTAAAACACACTGAAATAGTGTCCTATTTATTATTTACCAGACAAGCATCACTATACAGTAAAACACACCGAAATAGTGTCCTATTTATTATTTACCAGACAAGCATCACTATACAGTAAAACACACCGAAATAGTGTCCTATTTATTATTTACCAGACAAGCATCAATATACAGAAAAACACACCGAAATAGTGTCCTATTTATTATTTACCAGACAAGCATCACTATACAGTAAAACACACCGAAATAGTGTCCTATTTATTATTTACCAGACAAGCATCACTATACAGTAAAACACACTGAAATAGTGTCATATTTATTATTTACCAGACAGACAAGCATCACTATACAGTAAAACACACTGAAATAGTGTCCTATTTATTATTTACCAGACAGACAAGCATCACTATACAGAAAAACACACCGAAATAGTGTCCTATTTATTATTTACCAGACAAGCATCACTATACAGTAAAACACACTGAAATAGTGTCATATTTATTATTTACCAGACAGACAAGCATCACTATACAGTAAAACACACTGAAATAGTGTCCTATTTATTATTTACCAGACAGACAAGCATCACTATACAGAAAAACACACTGAGATAGTGTCCTATTTATTATTTACCAGACAAGCATCACTATACAGTAAAACACACCGAAATAGTGTCCTATTTATTATTTACCAGACAAGCATCAATATACAGAAAAACACACCGAAATAGTGTCCTATTTATTATTTACCAGACAGACAAGCATCACTATACAGAAAAACACACTGAAATAGTGTCCTATTTATTATTTACCAGACAGACAAGCATCACTATACAGAAAAACACACTGAGATAGTGTCCTATTTATTATTTACCAGACAGACAAGCATCACTATACAGTAAAACACACTGAGATAGTGTCCTATTATTATTTACCAGACAAGCATCACTATACAGAAAAACACACTGAAATAGTGTCCTATTTATTATTTACCAGACAAGCATCAATATACAGAAAAACACACTGAGATAGTGTCATATTTATTATTTACCAGACAGACAAGCATCACTATACAGAAAAACACACCGAGATAGTGTCCTATTTATTATTTACCAGACAAGCATCACTATACAGAAAAACACACTGAGATAGTGTCAATCAGTGGTTGTTTTTGGACTGTTTTTTGTGGCCTTTGATTCAAGTGATTCCCTGTGACAGTCACCTCTCCTCTCTGTGTCCAGGTGATTTAGAGGGAAAGGTCAAATGGCTGGATAATTACCAGAAGGTGAAACAGCTGCGAGACGCCCTGCTGTGGCTGCCTGTATGGGAGAGAGACAAGCGCGCCTTCGTCCCTGAGGTGCGTACGTGCGTTTGTGTACAGTATAATGTGCGTGAAGGAGAGTGATTGTTGCTGTTGTATACAGAGCAAAGTATACATTTACAGATTTGCACAAACTCATCATCATATGACACCCTTGCATGCAGATAAGATGATACAATCAATTATCTGGATGGGAAATCAGATATGACAGCCTTCATGAAAAGAAAAGAAAGTGAGCTATTTCAAGGCCTTAAGAGGTTTCAATGCAATGTGTACCGTAATCTGCTCTGTTAGGTTACCATAAGAGGCTAAGATTGTTCCAGATCAGTTTACATGTATCAAATGGCGTTTTTTTTGTTGTTGTTTTTCTTAACTCGAATTGACTCGTTCCTTTTGCCTTTCACTGACAGAGTTTGAAACATCTCTTGAAGGCCATCACTCTGGAGAATCTCATCTCTCATAGAAGTCTCCTGCATGAGGGGAAGCTGGTACTCACAGGTTCGTGCCAGTGAACTCATATTTTATATTATAGTAAAATATAACCACAAAATGGTATGTCGTTGGCAACAGGACCTTCGATTTGAGCGCCCTCTAACACCTGCGTTTTTATTCATTACCAGAAAACGCGAAGCTGATTGATGTGTGTCTGTTCCTGTTTGACGAATTCCTCCTGATCACAAAGATAAAGAGAAACAAAAAGGTATGTCACTCTTATCCAAGTCTGAGCCTTGAGCTGAAGGACTATTGCTGTGTTCGTTTATAACTCGGGAGGTTGCAAATTGCCACTTGCTACTAGGAAAACTCAAATAAAACTCCACGTTAACGCAAAATCGGGTATGATTTCTCAACCCCTAGTTGCTCCTAGTGCGTCATTTGATGTAATTTCAACATGGCCACCCAAAATTCTTAGAATTTGAAACACATATTTAATACTTTCCTTTTCAACAATAGTAAGCTTTCAGACCAATCGGTATACCAATACAGTAGTTGGTTAAACCATACACAACTAAACATTAAGGTTGTTATTAGCTGTTAGCTTACACAGCTAACAGCTAGTAGCATCCATGGTTTTGCGACTTGAAGCCTTGAAGCTCGAACACACATAGGTCGGAGATGACCTGTGTAATATGGCCGGAGGTTTGCCACTTGCCACCTCCGGCCATAAATGAATGCAGCATATGATCAATACAGATGGTGATGTTGTCTCCTGTGATGTCAGAGACAAGCATTTATAACTTGTTCACCTCCTGTCTCCGGTAGCGGGCCAATGGTCCAGAACAGAATCCTCTGAGGCCACCGCAGAGCCTGGAGCTAGACCAGCTGCTGAAGGAAGGCTGCACCTTCACGGTTCTGGACCAGCCTGTGTCTCTGGACCGACTACAGCTCAAGAACATCGACCAGCTCAATGCCACAAGTAATATTAGTAGTATTTTGGGCTTTGTTACGATGTTATAGTTTCTCGTTAGGACCACTGGGGTTCAAGCACTCAGGCATTTTCTATTCAAGCCCCTGTGTTACCTCCAGCTTGGCCAGGCGTCCATAAAGGCACAATTGCGGGTGGGGAGCTGGATTAAGGGTATGTGTCCTGGTCGCTGCACTAGTGCCTCCTCTGGTCGGTCGGGGCCCCTGTTCAGGGAGGAGGGGAACTGAGGGGAATAGCGTGATCCTCCCACACGCTACATCCTGCTGGTGAACTTCCTCTCTGTCAGCTGAAAAGAAGCGTCTGGTGAATGCACATGTATCAGAGGAGGCATGTGCTAGTCTACAACTCTCCCCAGATCGGCAGAGGGAGTGAAGCCACGACAGGGACATCAGGGGGAATCGTACAATCCCCAATTGTACTTAAAATGGGAGAAAAATCTGAAAAGACTTGATAAAAAAGAGATGATGTAATGATTGATAATGGTTGCACTTGCTTTTTAATCATTGGACTAAAAATCAAAATATCAGTGAGTTGATAGGTTATGTGTGTGAATAGAATAGATAACAGAATCAATATACAGTATCATGGTGGATTTTCTTCCCCACGCTGTAAACATCTGTATATTCACATCCAGTAATGTTCACAAGAACTGATGTTGTATTCTTCCTTTCCAGCATCGGGGCTGCCTCACTCGTTCATCATCATGCACCAGAACCGCTACCAGCAGTGCATAGGAGCATTCATCCTGCAAGCTCCGTCCGAGTCAGTCAAGGTAAACGATTAATTTGTTTGATTGTTTGGCTGCACGAGAAGTTTCAAAAGGCATGCAGCTGTTGCCCATATCTGATAGGGGCTGGCAGAGCACTGCTGACATTCTGTTGACATAATAAGAATGTGCCTACCAGAGGGATGTGCAACTTGACATATGGATGTGTGTTATGTATCCAAATCCTATCTGAATACCATCCACACCAGATGCTAAACGTTACCCATATTTTAGATTTGCTTTGGAAACTGATAGTTACTTACTGTCACAGAATCTCTCTGTTAATCTGCCTGAGATTTGGTTTATGAAAATGTACTTGGATTTAATCTCCACCTTGGTCTTGTGGTCATTTTTCCCAAATTGTGCATACAACTAAATAAAACTTGGTGGAATTGTATATATTCCATTAATCCCTTTACTCTCATGCCTCACAATTTTTGTATGTGAGCACAAAGTTAGCTTTTGCATGTTTATAGTAAAATTGCCATTTCATTTTTGCCTACACACATCTCTAAGGTCAATTATGTTAGTCTTTCTATAAAGGGGGGCACATTGTGAAAATCACTGGACAAGGATGATGTTATTACTGAAATGCATGCAGAACCTTGAGCTTACCAACCCCCTGATATAACAATTTTTTGCTCCAGTCTGTGATATTGCTGTCAACTCATAACAACAGATGTTATAATGTAGGTTATTGTGTGAGTAATGTATCCAAGCAGTCAAGCTGTTGCACACTGCTGGTAAACCTGGGGATATTGATGGCCCTTGCTGTTTTTTTTCTTCCAGAAAGTGTGGATGTCGAAGATAGAGGGCGCTGTGGCGGCACTGCTGAAGCTGGACTCCCAGCAGCCGCGAGTCAAGAGCTCCACACTGTGGCTGGAGTCCTCGCAGATATGACCCCTCCGCCTCCCTCCCACACTACAGCACTACAATCCACCCAAAGGTCTACTGGAAACATGCACTCCCAACGCTCCTCAAGTCTTATTATTTACTGTTCTAGCACTAGGATAATTTTGTAAAATAAATGTTTGCCTTGCGAGGCAGTTGCTGTTATAGGTTACAATAAATTGCTGATTATGTAGTAAGAGTTGTTTCTGAATCCTTTTTGGGACCCTGTTTGGGACAGTAAAGAAAATAAACACAATTTGCTTTTATGATTTAATCTATTTTTATTAAATGCATTTCATTGAGCGTCCCCCACTCTCTCACATATCAAATTCAAGGACTTTTCATTGGCTTTCCATGGTGGTGGTGTTCAGTGAAATGTAAGTTCAGCTGAAAACTGTTTCCAAGAAGTGAAGGAGTTTATTTTCTGATCTTCACACCTTGAGAATTGTGTTGGTCTACCTTATCTTGGTGTTTGACTGGGTTGTTTTTTAGGACTTGGTGGTCCAGCTAAGGACTGACCCAGACATTTCGTGATGTAGTATACCAGTCGTTCTCAAAGTGGGGTCCGGGGACCCCCACGGGTCCTTGTCAGGGTTCCATGGGGTCCCCAGCAAGAGGGGAATCATTTATTTTCACTAGAATTCCATAATAACAATTACATTACTATGTATGTATGACTATTGTAGTCATGGGTTTCATAAACTTTCTGTAATATAACATCTAAAAGTGTGACAACCCTCTCACTCTCATGGCCCTGTCTTGCAGGAGCCTGGTGGTTGGGGCCGTTAGGCTGATTGAGTGGACCTGGTGTACTTCTTGGGCTTTAAAGCATTCAGACTATTCAGTATATCTTCCTCATTATGTGCACATTTTTGTTCTTTTGGTTTGTAGTAGTTTGTGTGTAGTCCCTAGTTTTAGGTAATAAATTGTTACTTAAGGCTATATTTGTATTCCCTAATGTTATCACTTTTACTTAATAGCCTACCAAAGTAAAAGTTATAACAATGTATTACCTAAAACTAGGAACTAAACAACAAAATACTACAAAACACAGGCTTCTGCCAGACAGAGCCAGGAGAGTGAGAGGGTCATCACAAGTAATGACGGAATCTATGACTATTTTGGTCATGGGTTTCATACACTTTCTGTAATAAAACATCTAAAAGCAAAAGTCTTATTATCAGATGGGGACCCTGTGACAACATCTTTAGGGGTCCGTGGTACAGTGACGGACCACACCAACTGGTCCGGACCATTCGCTTTAGCATCCCCTAGTGGTACTGACCAATGGTCTGTACAGACCACTAAAATGACTACAACCCCTGCTGGAACAATATAAGCCCCACAAAGCCACTGGTAACATATAAAATAAAGTTCTCGAAGTTGCACTGTGTAAATTTGTCTCGAATGGGGGCGAAATAATCAGTCATAATCTGAGATCACGTTGACTTTCCCCATTGATTTACCGAAAATCTCGTAGTGGCCGTGGAAAGCCATGGGCAAAACCCGCGTGTCAAAATGACAGGAAGTGAGTGGAAATTGGGCCCTCTTGCTTGAAATCCATTATCTTTGGTAAATGACTGGGGGCTAGCATGGGGCTAGCAAATCGTCAAAACATCGCGATATAACGTTGGCGTTGCCGTGTAGTTTTAACCATATATGGTATGATTTGCATTCTGATGTCACAACTGTCGTTCTAACGTCACAAATGACGTCACGGTGTACAACTTGGTCATTTCTTGCTATTTACTTGTCTAGTCAACACCTCAATGCATTCTCAGAAGAAAAAGAAAATCAGTGAAGGAAGAAAACTGAATAAACGTCTTAAATCTGAGACGTATTTGCTGTGCAAAATGCCAGCTTCCTGGTCTACCTTGCCTGTGGACCCTGGTCCTCAGCCAGGTTATCCAGAGGACAGCCTTCCAGTCTATGTAGATGATGCCGATGGAAAATTGGTTTATGCTGGACACATCCTGCGACCTGCCCCTGAAGTGCTGCCTACGATGGAGATCGAGCCATTCAGTGCAGCACGTGAGCCAGCGAAAAGGATAGCATGTCTCTCTCTGCCGCCAAAGCAAGAAAGACTTGGGAGAAAGTTAAAGAAACTCCTGAATAAGATGGCTGATGATGAATTAATTGAGGGTGAGGCCGCAGCTGGCCAGAGTTCCACCCTGGCAGTGGCAGGGCCTGCGTGCAGCAACCAGCCCCCGCGAGTTGCGGGCGGAGCGTGGCCGACAGTCTATGGGCCGACCACACAGCTCTGTGGTACCGCTCATATGGCCGCACCTCCTTGCACTCAATCAGGCCCCTACACCTCAGTCCACTACCTCACCACTCCAGTGGCTCCACCCTGCGATCAGTCAGGCTCCTACGCCTCACTCCTACCCAACAACTTCTACCTGACCAATCCAACTGCAAAGGAAGCAGCTATGATCCAACCTACCAAGGTTCTTCCATCATACCAAGACCTCTCCCCCGGATATCAAAGCTTTATGGACCAATTAAACACGCCATTTTCGGAGGACAGTCTTGGAGAAGCCTTGGACGCATTGAAGGATTTTTTCGCTGCAGAACCTCTCCGTTATGTGGACAGTAGTGGTTGGGGTGGCTCGGACAGTGCGGACACCAGTGCCAGCACTTCAGGAGACTCCAGCACTTCAGGATACTCAAAACAATGAAGACGCACACTGTAGCTCCCATTTGATTTACCGTATGTCAATGAATGTTAGACTAGTTTGTTGTCTACTAAAATACCAATGGAACAGAGGACTTATTTTGACCGGTGACGGCCATATTGTTTGTTTGTTTGTTGGGGCCTCTACTTTTACATGGTTGGGAATGAGATTGAGAGCCTGTAGTCTACTATTGTGCATGACAGATTTGAGATTTCTTTATCGTTTTTTTTTCTTTTCTTTTCACTTCAATTTCCTGGTCTCCAGTAGCTACAGTCACTAATTTTCCATAATTAAATAAATTATTGTGCACAATAATCTTGAGATTTTTGTTTCTTACTTTATTCTTATCTTTAGTAAAATTGGCTAAGTGTTGTCTGTGGCGGTGTCAGTCACAATTGTGATGTCATCAGTGATGTCACTTGAGCAATTGTGATGTCAGAGCAACTGTGTTGCATGATGGCGCCTAGGTTGGTGGGCAGTGTCTGTCAGTCATGATTTTGGGAGCCTGCAGAGCGGGTGATTACCATAACTGCAGCCATGGCACATCATCTCCAGTCTCCACCCTAGGAATCGAGCACGTGTCACAGATGACATCACAATTGCTCAAGTGACATCACTGATGACATCACTCACTCACTGGTAATATCTTCATTGATGACATCATCACTGGTGACAGGCGCATATTAAAGCAAATATAAACCATAGGGTTTTCTGAGGATGTAAAGTGTTGATCCTTGGAAGGAGATCCAGAGAAGAGGCATATCCATGAAATTGGGTACTTTAATAAAAAAAATCAGCTACTTTCAAGCCCATTCATTAATCTCCAAAAACATGTTTTAGCTTTAATCAAACCCACAAACCTAAGGATTGTCCAGGCCTGTGGGAACCGCCGTCACTCATTTTCCACAAACAAAAACAACCCATGAGAAATAGAAACATAGGTTTTATTTACTTTTAGTCATGATGGAGAATTAGAAAATCAAATGGTACATGTGAACATAAATTACATTTTTCATTTCTCTCTTCAGGCGAGTTCAGGTTGTCACTCACTGGTAATACATGGTGCGTGTCACACAGCTCACTAGTAACAGGCAGCGAGACTTACAAGACCCTGGCCTAAGGCACACTCTCATCACCACCACACATGATGTCCAGACACAAAACATGGAGAAAGTGTGTGAGCCACGAGCCAAGTGATTCATCATGCATGGTAATTGACATCAACACGAAACAAGCCACAAGTCAGTGTACTGTAGGTCTGTGGTGCCATTTTGTAAAAATGAATAAGACATTGATGAATCTACACGTTTCACTGCGGCCATGTTTCTATATCCACAAGTGTTATATATTTATTATTTTTTTCTTTCATTACAAACAAATGTTTTTTTTTTTTTACAAAGATAATTATGAGAGCCTTAGTATTGAGCAAATAAGTACATTAGGGTTAGAAATGCTGAAGCTTGTATAAAGTTGGTGGTCCTATGTTTTGTGGCTGAGTTTGGACAGCTGCATGAATGAGTCCAAAATAGAATAAGGTGCAGATCGTCTCTCTAGGCTTCAGGGACTAATACAACTTGAAAAGAAAGAAAAGAAAATCAATCAATCACAAATACTTGATCAGGCAAGGAGAAAATATTTGCGTTCTCCAAGGTTTAGAAATAGTGCCTTTTCTGTGCCAATTTGAGGTAGACATAACAAAATCAATGCAACACGGAAAGTAACTGGTGTTCTTGTGAAAGCTTGCAACTGAGATGGATCCTTCTCTACAGAGCATTCAAGGATAAAGAGTTGATAAGCCTCAAAGTCCTAAAACAAGCCGCTCTGAACTGAACAGCCAGCATTGCCACTTGGCTTACAGTTCGAATAGCCTACTCCAGTCGTTGGACAATTGCACAAAAGATCTTACCAGTATCTCAGCAAACAAATTATACAAAGAAGGAATCGACTTCTACAGTGTTCTCAGTTACAGGCCGGTTGTACAGAGAACCTACAGTAAACCGCTGCACTTGAAATCAGCATGGACATCCCCGAAGAGTGTCCGAGAGATACTGAGGTTTTTGAGCAGCCAACATACATCGAGGAGCTGTACAGGCAGACAACACACTGTTAGCCAGCCCTACTGCGCACACACGTCCAGATACTACACCAAAATACACACTCTTGTTACAGCCACGTCACACACACAACCACAGTTATTGCTTGAAAGCAGAGCGAACACAGCTCCAGCAGTAGTCGATGCTGTTGAGTGGAGACAGGCAGCAGGAAAACAAAATCAACGCAACAAAAAATGAACATGCAAGCACCTTTCATGGCTGCATTTTCAGACTGCAAAAAGCCCCACGATTTGTAGAAGTTGCAAAACAAAACAAAAAAGTAATTCCATTTTGTAGAATGCACGGCAACAAAATCAACTGTACATAAAAACCTGGCGAATCTTCATACATGCCTGTGTTGGTGATAAAATGCAGGACCGTGTCATTTAAAACGCAAATGCTTTCAAACAGACTCTTTAAAAAAATTGATGAAATTAATATGAAAGAGACTCAAGGCTATCGTCTTGCCTATGTTCCTCCTGCAGACATTCTTTGGTCATGAAATAGGCTGAATACTTAACTATGCAACAAGTACACAACCACTCCGCCCTACAAAGGTAACCTGCAGTAACTGCTTTGGCTTCAAGTTTGATCGGTCCTGTCTCGATCGCTTTCTGTAATGTGGTCACATTTTTACTGTTGAAGAATTATATCCACAAATCATGACCTTTGTTAGGTACATCACTTTGGCTTTGTATCAACTATCAATACAACACAGTATTGCCAAACGCTAGTATCTTGTAGTGTACTTGTCCAATCCCAAGCTGAATAAAGTTGATCTTTCACATATTTCTTACATTATTTCCTTTTTACATATTTTAATCCCACCGCCCCCACCCCCACCCCAGAAACATGCAATTATAACTTCAACTGAAAAGCTAGCGCATCCTTTCAAGGACCTAAGCTAGCAAGCTTTGTTAGTCTATGTATGTGCTGGCCTGGCTCATTGTATACGGTATGTTTATATGCTGGAGAAATTCTGTTTAAGCGAAGTAGTGAAGTAGTTTCCTAAAAAACATAATCTAATAACTATACCTTAGTGTTCATGTATATTATACAGTATACTAAATATGTCTTCAACTTATATTCAATCATTATGCAAATAATGTTTCAACAGTTGGTCAGAAATCTAGAATTGCAGAGTACCTTATAAATAAAGCAGCTGTAGTAAAAATGGTTGTAGTCAATTGGTTTTACTTGTATTTCTTTTAGGTTGCTATAAAATTTGTATTTTACATTTCTTATTTAGGAATAAGATGGACTGAGGAGAGTTGAATACAACACATGCCATATAAGCCAGTCTTTTCTTCTTTTTTTTCTTTCTTTTTTTAAACAAAATAAACAGTTACTTGCATTTACCTTTGTAGGGCAGCAGTGACTCAACATCCATACTACATCCACTATTACAATATATACTTCCAAAACACTTTCAGTGTCATTCTCTGCCTGAGACCTCCGGACATCCGAAGTCAAAACTTGTACATACTGTATGCCAAACACTTATGGCGAGCCACCTCGCTAACGCTGATGATGCCAAATCAAGATGGAGGACCGGATGTGGATGTGACGAGATGGATGGTGCTGTTCAGCTTTCCCTGTCTCCGCTCTCTGGCAGTCCACAGGAGTAGCAAAGGCACAAAACAGATACGGACTGTCCCGTCCCATCGCGTCATGTGGCTCTGGTGTCTCCTCAGTAAACCCTCTGGTGTCTCCTCAGTAAACCCCCGCGTTCTGTCTTGTTTCGCTGTGAGAGGACCCCCCCCCCCACCCCAAATACACCAGAGCCACACAGATGAACTACTGTTGTCACAGGAAGATGGGTTGTCTTTCCACCGGGTCTGTCCGTTATAGTGCACATTGAAATCGACAAGACACGTCTTCTTCTGCCCGTTGGAGGGGGGTGGGGTTGGGGGGCTTTGTGGAGGGGCAGGAGGAGGGAAGGAGGGTAGGAGTAAAGGGGTGAGAGGGAAATCAGCCCTGGAGCTCCTCGAAGCAGGTCTCACAGACGCGCACTGGCTTCTTGGAGGAGGGAGTGAGGGCGTGCCTAGTCGAGCACTCGTTGCAGAAAATGTTTCCACAATGTCTGCAATGGTGCTACAGGAGGGGAGAGAGAGCGAGAGAGACAGGGAGTCAGAGAGTGCGTCAACTGGCTCGACAGGGAGTATAATTATTAAACCTGCGAGTCTGTGACTTGTATTGACCAAAGGTTCTGGATGGTTCTGGATGTGTGTGCGACTGGTGCATGTAAATAAACAAGTCGTGCAAAAGCTTGAGCTTACCCTCCTGACAGTGACAGAAAATCCCTTCCCACAGGCCATGCAGTTCTGCACCTCGTTATCCTCTGTCCACTTCCTGGTCAGAGATTGCGACTGCTTGATCTAGAGGCGAGACCAGCGGCAACAGTTACAATCAGAGCATCGGCCTTAATGTGTCTACCGGCAAAAAGAGTCTCTGACACAAGCTGTTGAGTACATCATTGCCAGATGTGACTGTACTGTAAATGGCGTTTTTACTGTTCATGGTCTGTTAATCACACTATGTTCCTCCAACAAGATGTCTGACCTGCAGCGACTGGTTCTCCCTGCCCAGCTCCTGCATGGCTGCTGTCGTGTCGTCCAGCTTCCTCCTCATTTCCACCACCTTGGCCTGCAGCTTCTCCATTTCACCCTCGCCCTTCACGCACCTAAAACACAAGCACACAACACGTTGACGTGGGTGCCCACATGTATCAGAGATGCTCAGGAGCGCCTCTATAATAGTCTGGAGCTAAAAGCTTTGCATCTGCTCATCTGGTAAAAAGCGGATGCGGCAGTTGCAGTTCCGGTGGATACGGTCTGTGCTCCCAAAAAAACAATTCTGCTCTGAAAACAGCAGCGTCATAATAAATAAATAAATGTGATGCGAGTTATCTTGCTATGTGGCTAATACACAAAAATAAAATGAACTAAAACCAAATAACACAAATAGAATGATAACGCTGCAGCACCAGACCTGGCGGATCTTAGACTGAAAGACTACTGTAAGTGAGCAGATACCAGGCTCTTCTCCTTTGAGAGAGAGCCGACGAGCCACAAGATTACCTCTATAATAAAAGGCTCTGTGTATTTGTTGGTTTGCAAGGCTTTTTGCAGTACCACACCACTTTGGTGTAACCACTGCATGAACCCTCATCCCACCACTCAATGCAGTGACCCAAGCACATAGTGTATGACACTAGCACACTTGTTCGGACATCAAATGATGCAAGGACTTTTCACCAAATTCTATTTTCAAAATCCTATATACTTTAAAACTACCATACTTGATAATAACTGACAAGGCTTTCGCCATCCCCCGGCTGACTGTTTTTTACACAACCGTCGCATTAAAAAACAAGCTTAACACATTTTATTTTTCTCAAGAATGAGGGATTTATTACTATGCAGGGTTATATGTTGATAAAGTGAGAAAATAAGCAGAAAAATGATTCTGCACATGGCCGTCCCATCATTCATATGAGCAGACATAAGCAAACAAGCAGGAGGACAGCCACACGCACCTCTCCAATAGAGCCCGTCTCTCATCCTGGTTGTTCTGGACAGTGGCCTCCAGCACAGCAATCTCCCCGCGCAGCTCGTCCGTCTGTTTCTCCAGCTCGCCCACCCGCCGCTGGCTGCCCTGCCACTCTCTCTTCAGCGTAGCCACGTTCTCGTTCAGAGCCGTCACCTGCACAGCCATCCTAGCCTCCGCCTCCTCTCCACGCTTCACCTGCTCCTCCTTAGCTCGCTTCTCTGCCGCCTATGGGAGAAAGGCATGGATAATGTCACATGATGAATCTTCCAGAGGGGAGTGACTGACATTTATTTCCGCATTCCATTTGTATTGGGAACTGGGAATTTCCCAGATAAAAAACGGTAATGCCTCCTGTGAGTCACCTGAAATCGGATTTCCTACTTTGAAAGTCCGGGGAACCTCACCTGCCCCGACCTCAAAATCCAAGATGGCAGCTCCCGCATCAACAGTAGTGAAAGCTGTTTATTACCAGTAACCACTTCTGTCTTATTTGTGTCTCATTAAATCAGTCATACATGCAGTACTGTAGACATGTTGCTACGGTGTTTGTATGCCCAAAATCCTGCATAATGCATTGTTATCAACTTTTATTGCTAACAATGGCTAACTGACTAGAACTAAACCTGGCTTGTTTCCAGACTGTTTACTGGAAAGCGGTCAACTGGGGTCACTCAACATTCCTAGTTCCTGGTGCAAATGGAATGCGGAATTAATCCACTAATTCAAACACAGCAAACAAAAATGACAGCAGAATACTTATGGATGGAGTCAGCATTATATGGAGGCATTTTGCAGTGGTGGTTTTCTGTGGATTTGGTGGATGAGCCTACCAGCTGAGCCTGGACCTCCTTGGTTTTGGCATGGAGCTGCTCCTCTCTCTGGGCCACACTGTCCCTGGTGGCCTGGTGCTCTTTCTGCTCCTTCTCCAGTGCAGCATGTGCTGCCTCCACCTGGCCCTGCACCTCCAGTTTCTGCTGGATCAACAGGTGTTTGGCTTCCCGCAACTCACCCAGCTCCTGAAAAGCAACAAATATTGTATGTAAGTGCGTGCGTAATAGTTGGCTCACAATTAATAGCAGAGCAATTATAATGCTAAATATTAATATGTAATAATAATAATGATCATTATATGTAATAATTATATTGTATTAATATATAATAATAACAATACTACTACTACTACTAATAATAATGCTATATATACTACATATTAATGCAGAATGCGGGATCGGAAAATATTCAGTTATCAAACTGTTTTTCTTTAAGATTTGTTTTTATTTAACAGATGCTCACTTATCAATACAATCGTTTAACAAACATTTCTGATTGATTATGAAATTAGATGTAGAAGGAAATGAAAGTACACACATGTACAGAGTAAAAATAAATGAAATAAAATAAATCCCATCCCCCCCACCCCCACCCTTTGCATGGATCTCTATTTCCTTTCATTTATATACATATAAAGTATATAGACACATAGACCCATGCAAACCTGTTCAGGCATTCACTTGTTATTATAATAATAAAGTTTAAAATCGAGGTTGGTCCAGGAAGAGTTACAAGCTAGTTGTGCTCGTCTGATTTAAAAGAGAACAGAATGTCGATAAAGGGCCCCCAGATTTTCTGAAAAGTTGTAGGTTTCTTTCTTACATTATACAACATCTTTTCCTGGGTACAGTAAGACACAAGCTCATTAATCCAGTGCCTTGGTGATGGTGAGAATTGCAATTTCTAGTTGTTTAAGATGCATTTTTTAACTGTTTCGTGCTGGTGACTTTGAGAAGTAAACAATGACTAAAAACGAATTCAATTGGCTTATTTTTCCTTTAAAAATATTTATTTTCCTTTCAAAGTAAAATTAATCAAACTGACCTTGTCACTCTTCTCTGCCAGTATTTTGAGCTCAGAAGTCAGTCTGGTGCTGTTCTTTTCCAGAGCACTCTTGGCTTTGCTCAGCTCCTCTGCTTTGCCCTTCTCCTTGTCCAGCGCCTCCTTAGCTAGACCCTGGGTGAGTTGAGACCATTTAGAAGACATCAACTCGGTCTCATCATACATACATACATCATGTCATGCGTCTGTGTGTGTGTGTGTGTGTGTGTGTGTGCAGGCAGGCTGACCTGTTGCTTCTGGAGCTCCTTCAGTGCCTGCTCGTGCTTGTGGAGCCTCTGGTCCCGTGTGGCCAGCTCGTCTTCCAAAGCGACCCGGGCCATCTTCAGTTCGTGGAGCTGAGCCTCCAGGCCTGTCTGATGGGTCCGGTTAGCAGCCAGCTCCTCCTGGGCCACACTCAGCTTCTCCTCTGACATCTACAGTGACAAACAGGTCACATACAGTCAATCACTGGCAAAGAGGCCAGGGAGACAAAGATGTATTCTTTAACATCATCACTCTGCCAGGCTGTCTCTAGTCTAGAGTCATCGATACCCTGGACCAGCATATACTGTTTATATTATATAGCATACAATACATCTCATATACATACAGTATATGCACACATCATATACGCACATCCTATACTATGTTGTATACATACGTCATATACATTTACCACATCATGTATTATGCCCCTTGCCCAATGAACTCAATACACAGCCAATATAACATATTTTTAATTTACACTATTATCAGCCCTCACCACGTTATTATGGATCCCACAGGAATTCTTGGCAAGACCCGCCCTACTCTGCCTCTGATTGGCTTATCCTGATATTCTTACCCTATAGTGCAGCAGATAATTGCATATTTCAGAAGGATTGTTCACTTTGTGATGCAAGCATGGCATTTGGCACAGATACTCTTCAAGGTCCACTCTTTTGAAAAAGGGTGCTGGCCACTCAAAAATCCAAGATGGCCATCCTTTTTCAAGATGGCTTCCAAGTGTTGTACTAAATGAGCATGTAACCTATGTTTGGTAACATAAAATGTTTTATGGGTCTCACATTTCTTTATTATAAGTGTTATTTTTGTCATAACTATGTGAAATGCTGTAGCAAAGATGGCGTGCAAGATGGCCACCATAAAACTAGCTGTGATGATATCTCATGATCTAAAATACATAGAAACCCAGTTTTTGGGTCTACACATAGGTTTTTGGGGCTGTGGATTCCAATAGAGCTATTCATTTTCTTGTCAGAGCACAATTTAGCTTAGTTGAATAGAGTGAATGTCAGCGCGCAACCAGGGCACACTGGTGACATCACTGCTGTGGAACTCAGCATGGGGTTCAGTGTGAGCTGATCTAGTTTGACTAATACTGTGATGAATAGTGATAGTATAGGTTAGTGTCCCAAATGTTGTCTAACAGCCCCCAATCAATTAGCTAGTAATACTAGTAAGTTGATGTAGATAGATAGCCACACTTGAATTGACAGGAGGGTGTGCCAGCACGGGAGAGCTGAGCCAAGGGTAAGCAGGGCTATACATGACTCGCTCATGTATACTTACCCGGAAGGTGTACAGATCACACTGGACTAATGACACTGGATGAATGATCGGGCTAGGTGTAGGTCACCCGAACCTAGTTGTATCCCATACCTGAATGTGCGGTATCACTTTGAGATAAAAGGATTGCCCCTCGGCCTTAATCAGAAATCAATCCCCCATAAATGGTAGTTTAGTTGTCCAAGTCTAGATGAGGATAAAAACCCACATATCTGGTCTCCATACTTTGTATCTCTCTTCCACTCTTTTCCTCGTTATCTCTCTCATGATTAAAGTCCTAATTTCCCACATCGCCCTTCTGTAAATTACCCATGTTTAATAAATTTTTGAAACCTGTGGTGCAAAAGAAAAGGTGAGAGGAGGTAGGAAGGAGAGGGTGGTAGCAAAGGCAAGTATGAACAGATGGAGAGTTTCAATCAGAAGATTTTAATTTAAAAACAGGAAGGGTGGATGAGAAGAAGTAACAAAGAAAGGAGATTGTTTGCTAAATGAGTTGTGACACTTTGGGGCCTCTTCTCCTTCCTCTATCTGCTTTACATCATCCTCAGGATATTATGACACACACTGCCTGCAGGCAGGCATGCCTGCGCACACAGATAGCACATGGACACACACACACAGTCTCAAGAGTCTCAACAGTCTCTTTCAACTGGTGGGGGATGTGTGGGGATGTTACAGTATTTCTATTTAGCGCCCCAACCCTATATTTTTGACAACATGTTCCATACGTTTATTAGAGGGTTATTGTGCTTTTGGCTTTAATTTTTTATTCTATTTTATTTATCCTTTATTTAACCAGGGTAATTACATTGAGATTTCCATCTCTTTTTCAAGTGGGCCCTGGCCAAGAAAGCAGCATACAGTTACTTCCACATATAATAAATTAAAACCAACACAAGTAAAAA
This sequence comes from Poromitra crassiceps, assembly GCF_964638095.1. NCBI lineage: Eukaryota > Metazoa > Chordata > Actinopteri > Beryciformes > Melamphaidae > Poromitra > Poromitra crassiceps. The sequence continues at coordinate 15,510,850 of NC_139636.1, read as the reverse complement.
ATACATGACAATAGGGTCACACGAGAAGTAAATAAAATTGGTTCGCAATTCAAATAAAGGCAAATTTAAAAACATGAGCACTCCTTTGCCAGCAGTTGTCCAATTTGTTCTTTGAAATGATCCATCCTAATGAGGGAATGTAACTTCAAGTAGCAGGTAGCAGGTTCCAGGAGAAAGGAGCAGCATAGCTAAAGGCATGTTTCCCAAACTCAGTTCTCACAGTAGGAACATGATACGAGATGGAGGTTTTTGATCTCAGATTGTAATGACCACCTCTAGATTGAGTGAGCAAGGTGCTTAAGTAAATTGGTAGCTGGCCCAGGATGGGTTTGTAAACAAACAAATACCAATGTGACTAAGCCTAACCCTAACCCATGGGGGCAGACATGGATATATATTTGTTTAATCCTAGGTGGTACTTAGGGCCAAAATAACATGTCTATCTAATTCCTTGACCCCAACAACCTTGGGTTAGACCAAAGAAGTGTGTCTCTATCTTTATTAGTTACTGAGATATTACAAATATTTGTTTTGTGGCAGACACCTTGGACGCCATCTTTGATACAGCTATTTTCAACTAGCTGTTTCAGGCAAAGTAACATTCCTTCTCAATTAAATGAACCCCAAAACCTCGGTTTATACCATAAACAGACTGTTTTACTCCAAATAATTACATTGATATGATGAGCATTCGATAGAAATGGCGGTCATCTTGAAAAATGGTCGCAATATTGAATGTTTGAGTGGCCAGCACCTTTCATCCACAACCCCAAAAACCTATGTGTAGACCCAAAAACTGGGTTTCTATGTATTTTAGATCATGAGATATCATCACAGCTAGTTTTATGGTGGCCATCTTGCACACCATCTTTGCTACAGCAGTTCACATAGTAGTTATGACAAAAATAACACTTATAATAAAGAAATGTGAGACTCATAAAACATTGTATGTTACCAAACATAGGTTACATGCTCATTTAGTACAACACGTGGAAGCCATCTTGAAAAAGGGCTGCCATCTTGGATTTTTGAGTGGCCAGCACCCTTTTTCAAAAGAGTGGCCCTTGGAGAGTCAGTGTTTGTGCAAAATGTCATGCTTGCATCACAAAGTGAACGATTCTTCCACTTATCTGCTGCACTACTAGTCTTAACCAGTCATCACTCCTCATGCCTAAACCCAACCCAACCAGAGAGGCACAGTAGGGCGTGTCATGCCAAGAATTCCCGTGGGATCCAGAGTAACACGTCCTCACCCCCACCCCCAAATACACCGACCTTGAGGTCCTGACTCAGCGCAGAGGCCTCAGACTCCTTGCCGTAGTAGTCAGACTGCAGCTTGGTGAGGCTGGCCTGGCTCTGCTCCAAGGCCTTCTGCAGCTCTGCTGTCTGGCTCTTCACAGATGCCACCTCCTGGACCAGACCTGACTGCTGTGCCTTCAGCTTCTGCACCTCCTTCTCCTTCTCTTTCAGTGCCTCTTGAGTCTTCGAGTGCTGCTCTTCGAACGTAGCCAGCTGCGTCTTGAACCTTTTCTCTGCCTGCTATTTGCAGACACACAGCAGATTTTAACACATTCCATTTTGTCACATGCCTTTAGCGCCTTTATTTTCTTTATATCCTTACCTCTCTCATCTGCTCCATCTGCACTTTGGCTTCTTTCATTGCCTTGGTGATGGCCTCATTGTTCTCTTGTCTGGCCTTCTCATTAGACTTGACCTGAGGAGTGTAGTACGATAGATTATTATGTGATATAAATAACAGATGAGAGCTGCATTGAAGTTGTACTTATGTGGCTAAGACGTCCCAATACTGTATATTGTAGGACTGTACTGACCTGAGCTGAAACTGAACCAGACTGTAGCTCATTGAACATACCTTCTCCTCCATGGCAGCCTTATGGCTCTTCCTCTCCTTGTCCAGTTGGCTTTGACTCTCTTTCAGTGCCTTGCTGGCCATGACTAGGCTTCCTTGATTAGAGGCCAGCTCCTTGCCTTGAGTCTCTTTCTCCTGTTGGGCCTTTAGTAAGTCTGTAGCCAAGCCCTGGATCTTCCTGTCCTGCTCTGCCTGCCGCGCTTGCCCCTCCTGGGTCACCTTGTCCAGGTTAACCTGCAGAGCAGATTTCTCCTGCTCACAGCGCACCAGCTGCAGCTGGCTGTCAGTCAAAGTTCCTGCCTTTTTCTTCAGTTCCTCTTGTAGTGTTGTAACCCTTAACAATGGAAGGACATATGTGGTAAGTTAGGAGTAAACCATTAGACTATAGTGGAACAAACAAGAAAATAAAATATTGGTACATGGCTGCTCCATCACTCAAATCAGTCACATAAGCAATTTATTTACATATTTACTTGCAAGCCTTTGTCAGCTATTTAACAAACTTCTTGGCCAAGTGTACTGTATCTCACCCTGCTTTCTCAGTTTTCAGCAGGCGCTCCAGCTCCTTGACCTTCCTCTTAACCTCGGACCCCTCTTTCTGGAGCTTCTGCACTTCCTGCTGCGCCTGGTCCCGTGTGGCCTGCACCTCCGCCACCTGGGACTCCAATTTCTGATCACAGATTAACACACCAGACTCATTTCAGAACACAAACGTATATATTAACTTAGGACATGAGAAACAGGCTATTGGTAAGCCTTTCATCTAGATCTTTTGTCAAATTAAATGATCCTAATTTGGTCGTCATGTTTTGTTTAGAATTGGATACACAGTGCCTACAAAGCCAGGTTATGTAGCCAAATGCTCTTTTCACACCAAAGACTCCAACACCAACCTTATTAAGCCCCTCCAACTGCTCTATACGCTGTTCTGAGGTCAGTAGTTTGTCTTTGCATTCCTTCAGACTGGTTTCCAACTGGATGCACTGCTCCTGTCTCTCCTGTAGCCTTTGGGCCTGCTCCTCCAACTTCTTCAGAGTTTTACTCAGCTCCTACACAGGATACAAAAGAGGAGAAGAGAGGAGGAAAGGGAGGACAGCACAAGACAATGAATCAATCACCTGTTGCACAGATCTTTACCAACCAGGTTAAGTCTTCTCATTCAGAAATTATAGTGGCTGTTTCTAAAAGTCTTTTTCCTGAGCCACTTTAATGCCAGAATAGGGGCGAGTTCCAACGCGTATCAGTTTACTCACAGTCAGCTTCGTAGTTTCAGCGTAGAGGATGGAGATGAGGAGATGTGGGCTTGTGATGAATAAAGTAACAAACATTTGCTCTGCTATCTCTCTCTCTCTCTCTTATGTAATTGTAGGCTAAATGGAGGCTAATCAAATGAAACATAAATAGACCTTTTCCATATTTAAATCAAAAACAAACATAAAGGCCTTTAACTGTGTGTGAGTAGTTCTAAAGCAAAATAGTTCTATACGGTTGAAAAACAATATCCTACTGGCATTCCACACTAGCCAGCCCTGCACCTGTCACCTATTTAGGCTTGATTAGCCTGACCTGCCCTAGGTCTGAATAGGTGTCATCCAAACAAACAAAACAAAAAACAGAATGGCTTAATGGCTCTAACAGAGATAATTCTAAAATTTTCAGAAACATGGCATATAAGAAGGGGTTTTGTGCCATGTTTTAGCCCAATTTCAACACCAGTAGCCCTGAGAGGGCGCTGACCTGCTGCTTGTCCTGTAGGGCATGCTGGGCGGTCTCCAGGTGGTTCTCCAGATCGGCCCGCTGAGCAGCCTTGGCCGCCTCCGCCGACAGCAACATCTCTGTCTTGGCCTTCAGCTGGGGGAGGGTGTCAACAAAGATTGTCATTCTCATTGTTAAAAAAAATAACTGTTCTCTGTAGGACAATATGTTTGTATCAGATCTTATCCACCTTATTTTTGAATGCCCCGCTGTACAAATAATTATGGGTACAAGGTCCGGTTTGCCATTTCCTAAAACGGTATTCTACTTGATTTGAAAAGATGGCCGCCGATACTCCCTTGTACCCTGGCTGAATTGAACATAACTTGGCCAATAAGTATGTAACACACCAAATAAAACAAACAGTAATGTCTTTATTTGATGTAGAATGCAGAGGGCATGTAACAGTTTCGTTAAACTCCCGTTCCAGGAATATTGTATTTACTGCGCTGCTCTAAAATAACGTTAGTGGCGCGCGCCTCAGAGAGCCTGTTCGTCCTGGAAGCCACTCGCTTTGCGCCAGAACACAATCGATTTGGGGATGGGACACGTCAGGATTGGCCAACGCCAGTGCCCAGAACAGTCAAATCAAATCATCGACAGATATATATATATATAGACAAATATATCCACATTATGGTTATAAACAACAAACTAACGCTGGTGATCCGTATGGAAACAGTGTTACTCGAAATGGTTTAAAAGTGATATCAATTTGGTCATTCAGTGGCGTATTACTGCCATGTAACATAGCTAGCTAGCCGCTAACATTAGCCACAGTAGGCGATTACACATGATGCACTGCGCTCTTAAAGGCCAAGCTGGTCCTGATTAGTGATTTGCTCCGTTCGCCCAGACGGGTGTCAAGCTGTCAGCAACAAGGCTGGGAGGATTACACCGGAAGAAAAACCCATAGGCATCATGGCCGCTAGAAATAAGGTGGATACTAGTCTATGAAAACATGCAAATTAATATGATCAATGGCACCATTAACACGTTAATTGCCAACAACGAGTTGAGTCGTCAAACACAATCCAGCTGTTCACTGCCACCGACGAGTTGAGTCGTCAAAAAATATATATATATTTTTTTGACGGTGCTACGTGGATCAATGCCCCCCGCGTCTCCTATGGAGATATTGGAAGTATTGAATGTGTATAATCTATTTTACCGACCAGCTAGGTGGCGACGGTCCTCTCCCGACAGATATAAAGTCAACCAAAAGCAGCCGCCTCCCGCGGCTGCTTCCTCCAAGGAAGGAAATCAAGGAAATGGCTTGGCGATTTTACAGTCAGAAACGAACGAGCCTCATTCTCATACTGTAGGCGGGGACGGTTTCGCGCTGCTGCGGTGGGGGTTTCCTGAAATGGACTGTGTGGCTACTGTCCATGGTGGGCAGCATAAAGCCTAGAGTCGCACGGGGCTTCATCGGGGCTCTCAAACCCAAGAGACGAGTGAGACCTACAGTATCCACACTCGCTGCCAGGGAGGCAGGCTGCTCAAACTCCCTGCCAGGCTCCCAGCAGCAGAGCACTCACTTGTGACAAACGCAGGCTGAAAGCCACTAGACACGCCCACGGAGGGAGGAGTTGAAGGAGAGGGCGTTCGGAACTATATTGTTTGGATGTCTGATCTCTCACTGATGCCAAAAATAAATGGTTAAAGTGACTGTTCTGCGTGTTTGATTGAATTTCACAAAACTGCGATTATCTCAGCTTCCTGTCTCACACGCTAAAACCATGCTGTACTCAACGGCTAATATCTACATAACTACTAACTCTACAAACTAACTCTTTTAGACAGAGAAAGCACACATTCTATTAGTACTTTTGTGAACTTTGTGTTGACAAACTCCAAGCAGAAAAGAATCCTCGGCTCTTGTAAAATGAGCCAGAATCCTCAAAAAAACGGCTTGGCAAAAGCTACCTACAGCAAAAAAAAAACGGCTGGCAGTCAATGTGTTAAGTTACATGAGGCCATTCATACATGCTGTTCACAGCGTTACCTGCGTGTCGAGCTGGGCCACCCTCTCCTTGCTGTCTGAGAGCTGGGTGCTGAGCTCAGTGACGGAGGTGTCCAGGGTCTGGGCTCGGTCCTGGGCGGTACGCAGCAGTTTCTTCTGCTCTTGGACCTGCTCATGGAGATTATCCTGGGCCTGCTTGTGACTCTCTGATTGGTTCTTCATCTTGTCTGTCAAGTGGGTCACCTTTAAATTCCCCATATAAAGAATGGGTTATAAACTCACATGATAATGATTGTTCAATGTACTAGCAGTGTTTCTTTATGATGCAACTTTTTCACATTTTCCACTGCAGTTTTAAGCTGTGACAATACATTTGTTTGTCTCTGTGTGCGTATGTATGTAGTCCTTTGCACTATGAGAGTGAGTCTGCATTCCTGCAACATGGCAGTGGACTTCTGAGTAAAGGGTTTGTGTGTGTGTGTGTGTGTGTGTGTGTGTGTGTGTGTGTGCATCCACCTGTTGTTGTAGTGTGTTGTTTTTCTCTTTTAGTTGGTTGAGCACCGCCGTCTCTCCCTCCCCAGCCTGGATCTTGGCACACAGGTCTTCTCTCTCCGTCTCCAGCTGGCTCACAATGTCCTTGCTCTTCTGCAGCAGAGCCTCCAGGTTCTGGATCTTCTGGTCCTTATCGCCAATCTGACGCAACACCTGCTCCAAGTCATTCTGAAGCAGACAAGGCAAGCCAGCATAGCAGAACCATTACATGAGGCATGCTGTCAATTGTTTTCATTTTAAGGACAGGTTTTATAATATTCTGCATGAAGTACAAATCAGAATCTTTACACTAAAGTTACCAAATGGACAGTTCTGCTCCCAAGTTCTGATTGGATGAGTCAGGTTGGAAGCAGTCACAAAATACTCCATAAACCTCCAGTGATTGCATAACAGTTCATTTAAATATTGATGCAATGACCAAAAATCCCCACTAATACCAGTACTTACGGTGTTGCTTAGCAACCACTTCATTTAGCTACTGTTAAATAACATTGAAAGGTGTAGTAGGTATGATTTTTACTACCCCCATAGCACAAACTGACCATAATATATCTGCAGGGGGTTGACAATGTTGTTGATTGATACCAGTGACTCAATGATTACGGTAGTCTGCTAGGTGTTGAGATTTCTGGCTTTTAAAAAGGCACTTTCCAGTCCGTAACTCAATGACGGTACTGTGAGCAGGTGAGCTGCAGACAGGTGGTACCTGTACTGTGAGCAGGTGAGATGCAGACAGGTGGTACCTGTACTGTGAGCAGGTGAGCTGCAGACAGGTGGTACCTGTACTGTGAGCAGGTGAGCTGCAGACAGGTGGTACCTGTACTGTGAGCAGGTGAGCTGCAGACAGGTGGTACCTGTACTGTGAGCAGGTGAGCTGCAGACAGGCACTACCTGTACTGTGAGCAGGTGAGCTGCAGACAGGCACTACCTGTACTGTGAGCAGGTGAGCTGCAGACAGGCACTACCTGTACTGTGAGCAGGTGAGCTGCAGACAGGCACTACCTGTACTGTGAGCAGGTGAGACGCAGACAGGCAGTACCTGTACTGTGAGCAGGTGAGCTGCAGACAGGTAGTACCTGTACTGTGAGCAGGTGAGCTGCAGACAGGTAGTACCTGTACTGTGAGCAGGTGAGATGCAGACAGGTAGTACCTGTACTGTGAGCAGGTGAGCTGCAGACAGGTAGTACCTGTACTGTGAGCAGGTGAGATGCAGACAGGCACTACCTGTACTGTGAGCAGGTGAGCTGCAGACAGGTAGTACCTGTACTGTGAGCAGGTGAGCTGCAGACAGGTGGTACCTGTACTGTGAGCAGGTGAGATGCAGACAGGTGGTACCTGTACTGTGAGCAGGTGAGCTGCAGACAGGCAGTACCTGTACTGTGAGCAGGTGAGCTGCAGACAGGTAGTACCTGTACTGTGAGCAGGTGAGATGCAGACAGGCACTACCTGTACTGTGAGCAGGTGAGCTGCAGACAGGTAGTACCTGTACTGTGAGCAGGTGAGCTGCAGACAGGTGGTACCTGTACTGTGAGCAGGTGAGATGCAGACAGGTGGTACCTGTACTGTGAGCAGGTGAGCTGCAGACAGGCAGTACCTGTACTGTGAGCAGGTGAGTACCTGTGCCTCGCGGTGTTTGCCGTTGGTGTTCTGTTGCAGCACCTGCAGCTCCTGGTGCTGCTGCTTGGCCTTCTCTAGCTGGTGCTGCAGGTCTGTGCTCTTACCGTCGCTCTCCTTCAACTGGAGCAACAACACACAGAAAAACATTAGCTGAAATTTGGCTGAACTGAATAATGTGGACAGAATTTGCAGTGTGAATCTTGAAATTGAATTCTTGTGAACTGAATTCTCCTTCTCTCTCGAGAGGTAGTAGTGTAGTGACATCACTTATGCTTTCATCCTTGGGCGTCTGGGTAGTGTAGCGGTAGATTCCCTGCCTACGAACACGAGGGTCGCAGGTTCGCACCCACGTGTTACCTCCGGCTTGGTCGGGCGTCCATACAGGCACGATTGGCTGTGTCTGCGGGTGGTAGGGATGGGCATTTCTAGCAAAAACACTATTCGAAATTCGCTGGCCAAATTCGAATTTAATTTGAAATTCGAAAAAAAAAAAAAAAAATGTAAAAAAAAAAAAAAAAAAAAAAAAAATTTTTGTGAGTGAAATGTTGCATTGTCTCCCCTGATTCTAAGTCTACGGCTTTATTAATTAATATAAAAAGCTTCTGCTGTGGATTTTTAGCTCAAACAAGCATTGCACCACTGAAGTAAAGAACATGTTACATGACATTGACATTTTCGAAAATAAAAAACAGTTTTGACAATCATGAGTGGTTCATTAAATATTTAGTAGGCTCAGGTCTGAGTGCCAAAGGGGTGCCAAAGTCACCCCCTCTCCCTCTTCATGGGATTTCATCCGCCATTCATTTTTCCATAAACCTTGCTTAAAATGCTTATAAAAATTGTTTGACTTGCTCAAACCAAGCGATTTGACTATACTTAGAATCAGGGGAGACAATGCAACATTTCACTCAATTTTTTTTTTTTTTTTTTTTTCGAATTTCGAATTTCAATAATAAAAGTCGACCTTGATAATAACAACGATTATTCGAAAATTCGAAATTCGATGCCCATCCCTAGCGGGTGGGAAGCCGGAATGAGGGTGTCACTGCACTAGCACCTCCTCTGGTCGGTCGGTGCCCCTGTTCGGGCGGAAGGGAACTGGTGGGAATCACGTGATCCTCCCACGTGCTACGTCCTGCCGGTGAGGCTCCCCGCCGTCAGGTGAAAAGAAGCGGCTGGCAAGTGCACACGTATCGGAGGAAGCATGTGTGTGTCTACGGCTCTCCCCCGATCGGCAGAGAGGGTAGCGACCGGGGCAGCAGGGGGAATTGGCCAAGTACAATTGGGGAGAAAATGGGGGCAAAATCAGATTGTTTTTTTTTCATCCTTAAAAGACCACCATAATCCTCAATCATATAACTTACTGTACATTAGTTTGATGCCACTTCATGTGCATGTGATCTATACTACAAATCTATGGCATAAAGATTTAGATGCATGTCAGCCTAAAATCTATTCTACAAATAAAAAGGTGAGTAAAATGAGTTTAGGTGGGTTTTCTCTCACTCTCTCTGTGTCTCGCTGTGTCTTAGGTTTTTCATCTGGATTTGGTTGTTCTTTAGTTTTGAGGCGACATGTTTGTATATGTTTTAATTTCACCAGCACAGAATATTGATTTCATGTCTGTTCTCTTCTTCTTTTTTATCGCATTTCTGAAATTCAGTTTTTACATTATTAAATTCTTATCTACAGTATATCCTATTTTCCGCTATAGCAGTGACACAATTTCGACACAAGGATAATTCAAGTTGGATCTAAATGGCTACCTGCTCCTCAGTGCGGGACAGTTTGAGCTGGAGGTCGGCTACTTGCTGCTCACGGTCCTTCAGTTTCTCCCCAGATAGTTGCCTCTGCTCCTTCAGGCGGCCCTGCACCTCGCCCAGCTGCCTCTCCGCCTCCAGCAGCTTGGCGTGCAGCTAGGGGAGGAGAGAGAGATGACCACTGAGATATGAAAAAGCACGGCACGCATTTACACAATGAATCTTTTGGTTAATGACCATTATTTAACACATTAATCCAATTGTCCATCATTTTGGATCTTGTATTTTTTACTTTCTAAATTGGTGTAAAACCATGTTCACAAGATAGATTTTGCATTCGCCATCGAGTTCTATGTACTGTATATGAGACAATTTTTCACAGTCATCATGCGTGGTAGTGTGCCTCATACTGAGGTTCAACTAAATTTAAGTACACTGACCAACTTTGTAGCCATGATTTCCAAATTGGAGAAATGTCCTACTATGCGTTGTCAAATTTCAGAATTCAGTCAAGAAATTATCGGTTTCATTCAATCCATACCATCAGAAAAAAGTTAGTACCTTGCATGATAAATTACATTATAAATAATTACAAAGATCCACCTGAAAATGTAGTGTTTGTGTTATTCACTAGTGTCTTGAGATGTACTGAGTAGTTGTGTGGAAGCCATAGGCAGAAGTCAATTTTTCACTGGTTTTCAATTAGCGCCACCCAGTGTGCTGGAGAGGGTACAACATTGCACTTTTCAACATGTTGAGTGCAGAGCAAGATCCTTGTTCTTTTGCTGTAAATCATTCTGATCTGAGTAAATCCACATGAGGTGTGAATTCCCATCTAATATTGATGATTTAAGCAAACTATAAAATCTAATAAATCATGTTGTATTGCATGTACTGGTCTGTTTGTGTACACTGTATTACTCACTTGACTGATCTCGCTCTGCTGCTGAGCACCTTGACTCTCCCTCTCCTCCCTCTGCTGCTGTAGCTGTTTCCTCTCAACCTTCAGCTCCCCATGCTTCACTTCCAGCTCTGAGACCTCCCTCTTCAGCTTGGCTGCCTCCTCCCCTCTCTCGTCCAGCGCCGCCTGGGCCTTCTGCAGGGAGGCCTCGGCCCCCGTGGCCCTAGCCTGGAGCTCCTGAACCTCCAGCTCCCTCTGATGCAGACTGTCCTGGACTCCCTTCTTGGCGGCCTGCTCAGCCCCCAGCCGCTCCTCCAGTTCCTGATACTCTTTCTCCTTACGTGTCAGCTTTTCAGAAAGGCTCTGTGAGAAGAGGAGAGTACAAGATAACATGGGTCGGATAAGCACTGGCTGCCAGATGATAAGAGACATATCTGAAAGACATATCTCTATAGATTCATGGATAGAAATGGAGATGACACGAGACACAAACGTTATGATGTAAAAATGTCATTCTTTTCTCAAGTTTCACGATGGCATTGCGTCTCATGAAAAGGATGATCATGGCAAGTACTAAAAGCAGTTATTTTAATAATAACTTTTAATTAAACCAGTATAAGGTTTAGGGGCAGCACCCAAGCCATGTTGGGCCCCACCTAAGCCAAGTTAATGTAAAACCAATGTTTATTTATTATCTGCTCTGACTTTTCCAAATGTTTGTACACAGATATGATAATAATAATGGCCCAAAACAATGGGATTTTTTTTTATTTTTTTTTATTGAAAATGTACATTTTTCTACCCCTACCATACCCAACCCCCAGAGAAACAGCCCCTGCAAAAAGCCGGGGAAAACCCTGTTATCAAAGTAATGAATTAAGCCACAATGCAACATGAAGTATTTGTCATTTGTAAAGGAGACAGTCCTCCACAGTGCGAGTGTGAGAGGAGCGTCACACCATGTGATCCAGTGAGGCCATGGAACAGAACACTGTCACCCTCACTTCAGAAAGACATTCAGAGTAGAGGTGTGGCACGACACTTCTAAGGGAAGGTTTTACGACACGGGACTTGGAGCACCGCCCGGTGGATGCATACAGCATATGCCCTTGCAGTAAACTTGGCAGCGGGGCGATAAAGAACAAAATGTTGTTAATGGCTGTGGGTGCTGCTAACTAGGGAGTGTGACAGGCCTGCAGGACATCACAGACGTTACAGTCAACCTCTTTTATCTGCTGCCTCTTAAATCTCACGCACAGCTGCAGCCGGCCCACGTTTACGACCCTCTCACAACCCCACTGCAGACTTTGTGCTCTGTCCCTCCTCTTTTGTTCATCTCTCTCCTTCTCATGGCCTTGTCCACCCCCCCCCCCCCCTCCTCCTCCTCCTCCTGGTTAAAACCATTGTTGAAACCCCTACTGGTTGTTCACCAGTCTCTTCTTAGTACTGGTTGTTCACCTGTCTCTTCTTAGTACCGGTTGTTCACCTGTCTCTTCTTAGTACCGGTTGTTCACCTGTCTCTTCTTAGTACCGGTTGTTCACCTGTCTCTTCTTAGTATCGGTTGTTCACCTGTCTCTTCTTAGTACTGGTTGTTCACCTGTCTCTTCTTAGTACTGGTTGTTCACCTGTCTCTTCTTAGTACTGGTTGTTCACCTGTCTCTTCTTAGTACTGGTTGTTCACCTGTCTCTTCTTAGTACTGGTTGTTCACCCGTCTCTTCTTAGTACTGGTTGTTCACCTGTCTCTTCTTAGTACTGGTTGTTCACCTGTCTCTTCTTAGTACTGGTTGTTCACCTGTCTCTTCTTAGTACTGGTTGTTCACCTGTCTCTTCTTAGTACTGGTTGTTCACCCGTCTCTTCTTAGTACTGGTTGTTCACCTGTCTCTTCTTAGTACTGGTTGTTCACCCGTCTCTTCTTAGTACTGGTTGTTCACCTGTCTCTTCTTAGTACTGGTTGTTCACCTGTCTCTTCTTAGTACTGGTTGTTCACCTGTCTCTTCTTAGTACTGGTTGTTCACCTGTCTCTTCTTAGTACTGAGCCTCTATCCCTCCCTGGTTGCTCCATCCGTTGTCTCTCTTCTCCTGACAGGACAATCTGGATCAGGTCTCAAGGTATCGTGTTGCGGGGCGTCCGGGTAGCTGCAGCGGTAGAGTCCCTGCCTACTAACACGAGGGTTGCAGGTTCAAGCCCCCGTTACCTCCAGCTTGGTCGGGAGTCCATACAGGCACAACTGGCCGTGTCTGTGGGTGTATATTTATTTATTTATTTGAGGGACAGTGCACGTTAATTAGCATCACTGTAAGCATGCCAGTGTTAGCCAAATGGCTCATTTTCAACCGTTGTCCCTTGGCCAGAACTTAAAATAGCCATTAAAAACAAACACTAACAATAAACACACACAAGCAAATAAAAATAGGAGTAAATACAACATGAAGCAAGCCAAAGCAATGTGCATCATGCAAGTTAACAAACAATATTCAAGCAGACCGACAATGTTAGGCCGACAGATCGGCACAGACAGTTAAAACATGCCAACATTAAAATCACATTACACTAAAACTATAAGCATGCTATCTGACAATCAAACAAACAGACAAACAAACAGGCACACAGGCATGCATAAAACACAGTCTGAGAAACAGGCAGACAGACAGGCCAGCAGAGGGCAGCAGACAAGACGTGCATGCGGCTAGGTATGCTGGGAAGCCTGATTATGGCTATGTGTCCTGGTCGCTGCACTGGTCGCTCAGGGGGCCTGTTCATGGGGGGAGAGGAACTGGGGAATAGTGTGATCCTCCCACATGCTACCTCCTCGCTGTCAGGTGAAAATAAGAAGCACGTGCTAGTCTACAACTCTCCCAGATCGGCAGAGGGGGTGGAGCAACAACCGGGAGAGCAGGGGATTGGCCAAGTACAATTGGAGAGAAAACAGGGGTAAAACTCGGGGGGTTGGACTTGATTAAAAAAAAAAAGTATCCTGTTTAAAAAAAAAAAAATCCTGTTGCGGGGAAGGGGGTCCCGTTAAAGATGGAGGGCGGTAATCCCTCCCTTATTCAGATACCTACTTGGCTTGCAGAGCGACGTGACAGACGTGCCTCACACGGGAGGATTTAATCTCTGGCAGACACCCCGAGGAAAAGCGCTCTGTTCCCCCAGCCTCCATTGCATCAACTTGGTTACCTGTCATTGTATTTCACCCCAAATGACAAGACTGGCAGCACAGAGAGTCCCCCCCTGCTGGTTTAATTATAGACCTGCGTGTGATTTTTGCCAACATGTCTATGCTGCCAAAGAAGGCTCACATAGCCCGGTGACAGCAGGGCATTGCGATAGTGGCTGACGCCGAGCAACAGAGGACGGTTTACAGAAAGTAGGCTGGCATGTTCTGTGGTGAAGGGCAGTTGGCACGGCTTGTTAACATTACAGTAGTAAAAGTAAATCCGAAACAATCTTTTGCCTTGTATTGCTGGGCAGATGCCACCACAGACATACTTGCGGTTATCTGTTCACTCGGAACTGTAAAACTGTCACATGACTAAAGTAACTGTAGGTAGGTGTTTACGGTTGCCGTGTGAGTGGGTGTTACCTGGCTTTGCTGATGCAAATTGTTCAGATTGCTCTGCAGTTGGTGGATCTGTTGTGTATAGACAGCTGCTTCTTGGGGACCTTTCTCCAGCTCTGCTTTCAGTTGGGATATGGTCATCTGCAAAATAGTAGTGACAGACACATTAGAATTAATTTGCAAGGCCATCTAGTAGACAACTTGAACGACCGCACCGCGGATATATGCCTCCGCCAACAAGTGAGCAGACTTTGATGTTTGAGCCAAATGAGAAGACATTTTGTGTTACTGAGATATGGCGTTACCGAGCTGAAAATGGTGTTCGTGAGGTCACAGTGACCTTGACCTTTGACCACCAAAATGTAATCAGTTCATCCTTGACTGGGTCCAAGTGGACGTTCGAGGCAAATTAGATGAAATTCCATCAAGGCGTTCCTGAGATATGTTAACGAGCATGAAACGAGCGGTCGTGATGTCACAGTAACCTTGAACTTCGACCACCAAAATCTAATCAGTTCATCCTTGAGTCCAAGTGGACGTTTGAGGAAAATTGGATGAATTTCCGTCAAGGCGTTCCTGAGATACCGCGTTAACAGCATGAAATGAGCGATCAGTGACCTTGAACTTTGACCACCAAAATCTAATCAGTTCATCCTTGAGTCCAAGTGGACGTTTGAGGCAAATTCGAAGACATTCCATCAAGGCATTCCTGAGATACAGAGTTAACGATCTTGGGAATGGCGTTCATGAGGTCACAGTGATCTTGAACTTTGACCTATGACCACCAAAATCTAATCAGTTCATCCTTGAGTCCAAGTGGACGTTTGAGGCAAATTCGAAGAAATTCCATCAAGGCATTCCTGAGATATCGCATTAATGAGCTTGAAAATGGTGTTTGGGAGATCGCAGTGACCTTGACCTTTGATCACCAAAATCTAATCAGTTCATCCTTGCGTCCAAGTCGACGTTTGAGCCAAATTAGAAGAAATTCCGTCAAGCCATTCCTGAGATATCGCGTTAATGATCTTGGGAATGGCGTTCGTGAGGTCACAGTGATCTTGAACTTTGACCTATGACCACCAAAATCAAATGAGTTCATCCTTGAGTCCAAGTGGACGTTTGAGGCAAATTTCATGAAATTGTATCAAGGCGTATGGAGAGATATATGTGTCTTTATTCTGTGACTGAAAGTTTACATCCTGTAACCAAAGACTGTATCTGTGAGAAAATAAATCCACTTTGTAATCAAAAAATAGATCTGTAAGCAAAAACATAGATTAGAAAACAAAACTATCAACAATCCAATCAAAGAAAAATTTAAAAATTAAATTAAAAAAATGTTTTTAGATTTTTCATTAATGTGAATTAAAAAAGTTGCATGCAAACACAAACATTTTGTTCTCAACTCCAAAACATTTGTTTGCGAAACCATTACGTTTGCTTACAAAGCTCAACTTTTCTTTTGCGAAATGAAAAGTTTTGTTTGCAAAACCTGAGTTTTGCAAAACTTTTTCTGTTACAATAAGGGCGGGACCTACAGCAGAAAGAAGTAACGCACGTCCCTATTGGCCAGTGTCGATCGGAGTGATAGCTTGGCAACATCCAATCCAGTACGAGACAAGGCGGAGGGCGGGCACTTGAACGGAAGTATTTCCTGAAGGAATTTCCATGCCATTTCAGCGCCAGTTATAACCACAGATTGAAGAGAGAAGCCGTGAGTATGTTCACACCAAGTGCATGTAACCTGACCAAACATAAAAACAACATAAAAACATTGGTGTGAACATACTCACGGCTTCTCTCTTCAATCTGTGGTTATAACTGGGGCTGAAATGGCATGGAGATTCCTTCAGGAAATACTTCCCGCCCTCCGCCTTGTCTCTTACTGGATTGGATGTTGCCAAGCTATCACTCCGATCGACACTGGCCAATTCATAGCTTTCAAGGGGCGTTACGTGCTGCCGGGAACGCCCACCTGGCGGTCAAAAAAACAACTTGCCAGCCGTGTCGACTAGTTTCTCACGCTGTGTAGTGTTTGTTCAGCCAAAGTGCCGATAGCCTACATGTACCTGTTGTGCTATCGGTTGCACTAAACCGACGAGGAGACACGCCTGGCTTGTGCTTTCACAGAATCCCGTCGGAGAAAGAAAGGAGGAGGTTGTGTACACAAAGTACACACGTCTTTGCTCTTTGCGGCCAACATTTCATCAAAGGTAAGCTCAAGTAACGTTAAGAGCAAAGACGTGTGTACTTTGATGGTAGAAAAAAAAGCCAAACAGCGTGAGTCGACTGACTCGCAGGCAACGGAATGAACAAGTTGTTTTTTTGACCGCCAGGTGGGCGTTCCCGGCAGCACGTAACGCCCCTTGAAAGCTATGAATAGGGACGTGCGTTACTTCTTTCTGCTGTAGGTCCCGCCCTTATTGTAACAGAAAAAGTTTTGCAAAACTCAGGTTTTGCAAACAAAACTTTTCATTTCGCAAAAGAAAAGTTGAGCTTTGTAAGCAAAGGTAATGGTTTCGCAAACAAATGGTCTGGAGTTGAGAACAAAATGTTTGTGTTTGCATGCAACTTTTTTTAATTCACATTAATGAAAAATCTAAAAACATTTTTTTAATTTTATTTTAAAGTTTTTCTTTGATTGGATTGTTGATAGTTTTGTTTTCAAATCTATGTTTTTGCTTACGGATCTATTTTTTGATTACAAAGTGGATTTATTTTCTCACAGATACACTCTTTGGTTACAGGATGTAAATTTTCAGTCACAGAATAGAGACACATATATCTCTCCATAAAGGCGTTCCTCAGATATCGCGTTAACGAATATCGGACAGACGGACGTACGGACAACCCGAATTCATAATGCCTCCGGCCTGGATATTGCCGGCGGAGGCATAATAAAACTACACAGTACAGTACCACTTTGGCATTCAGGACCAACACAAAGAAAGTGAACACAAAGCAATACAGGAAGGACCAACATTCCAAAAACGAGGAGCCCCCCCCCCCCCCCAAAAAAAAGAAGAACAGGGGGAAAAAAGAAACGTAAATGTAAGACACCATGGACAAAGATGCCACTTTTCAAACGTAGAAGAACTCAAAAGGAATGAAACCAAATTTGGGGGCCGACTGGAAACAAGATGTTTTACCTCCAGTTTACGAATCTTCACGAAACAGCGAATGTTGGAGGGGGAGACAGTGTGTTGGAGAGGGAGACAGTGTTGTTGGAGGGGGAGACAGTGTGTTGGAGGGGGAGACAGTGTGTTGGAGGGGGAGACAGTGTGTTGGAGGGGGAGACAGTGTGTTGGAGGGGGAGACAGTGTGTTGGAGGGGGAGACAGTGTGTTGGAGAGGGAGACAGTGTTGTTGGAGGGGGAGACAGTGTGTTGGAGGGGGAGACAGTGTGTTGGAGAGGGAGACAGTGTGTTGGAGAGGGAGACAGTGTGTTGGAGGGGGAGACAGTGTGTTGGAGAGGGAGACAGTGTGTTGGAGGGGGAGACAGTGTGTTGGAGGGGGAGACAGTGTGTTGGAGGGGGAGACAGTGTGTTGGAGGGGGAGACAGTGTGTTGGAGGGGGAGACAGTGTGTTGGAGGGGGAGACAGTGTGTGAGGAGTGGAAGAAAGGGGGAAGGAAAAGAGAGACAGGGACAGAGGTAAGTCACGATACAAGACAATGTAGATAGGAGGTCAGACAGACCAGTGTTGTAGTACTCCAGTCCAGGACTCGGACTCAAGTCCAGGACTCAAGTCCAGTTTTCAGGACTCCTGACTCCACTTGGAATTGAGTCACTGATGACTCGGACTCGGACTCGGACTCAAGCCTTCATGCATTTGGACTCGGAAGTTGGAGACAAGGACTCGGACTTGCTAATTGATAAAGACTGTTTTTTGTTGTTAGTTTTTGTAATAAAGTCCCGCTTGGTTAGGCAGACTTCTCCGCTGTGGCGTGTGCACTAGCACAGGGGTTCCCAACCTTTTGTTTTTTGTGCCAAGGACCGGTAGATACATGGAAAAAAAAGTCAAAGTTTGTCAATTGTAATGGTTTTAGTTACATATATATTTACTCACCAGGTGGCGACAAAGGGTAAATAACAGCCTTTTGTGTTGTACTGTATGTAGCCTATACAGTATTTATGTTTTTGTTTTAACTACAAACATAAATAAACGTCAACTTGAACACACAGCCTATAATATAATAGCCTATGTTTATTAAAAGAAAAAAAAAGAAAAAATTTGGACCGGCTCGCGGCCCGGTACCAGTCCACGGCCCGGTGGTTGGGGACCACTGCACTAGCACACCCGAGCAATTAAGCATCAGAACGCTGATCTTTGCCTTGTGTCACCGCTGCAAGATTCAATTGACTTTCCTGTGATTATTATTTGATTTGTTTCTCACCTTTTTCCCATATACATAAATGTCCAAGACAAGTAAATCATATGTCCTTATCCTATTGAGACATGAGAACGCACCGTCCTGCTTCAGTCTGCGCCTTTCTTGCTGTCGTCACAACAAAATGGTGAATTCCTCCGCTCAATGTAGCAGCGGTCTGTCTCTCTCTCTCTCATGAACGTAACAAACGTAACTTAACATTTCTCAGTCATTGCTACAATAACATGGCCTATCTTTTCTAGAATTAGTCAGTCATTTTTTCTATAAAACAATAATTGCAATAATTCAGGCACCACTAACGGCCTGATTATTGACACAGGAGGTCTGATTTATGATCCGATCTGTGCATTTTTCCTATTCCCACATTACTGACATAACTAAACATGTATAGGCTGGACAGCCAATGCCATTATCAGTCAGTGTAACATTAGGGAAGCATATGACAACTTCAAATGTTTGTTAAAAAGGCAAATAATTTATGTTTTTCATGTCATAATTTTTTTCAGTTTTTCTTCATTTGAAAGGCAAGTTATTTATTTGGAGGCTCCAAATCCTCTTATTTCACTCAATGGCCTAATTGTACCCTAAAAAATGTGTCCGAAGAGGCCAATTGGCCTTGCCCCTAAAATTACGAAATTCCAAACCTGCAGACTCAACTTTGATGACTCGGACTGAACTCAGGTAATGGGGACTTAACTCGGACTCTTCTTTGGTGACTCGGACTTGGACTTAGAGATAGAGTGAGTGAATTGACTACAACACTGGGTCAGATGCTGCTCAGAACAAGATGCTGTGTGGCTGAGTGAATACATGAATAAATGTATCACTAATTTAAACTGATGACCATCGTCGCTGTGGTAGCATTAAGCAGAATATTGTATACAAAGGAGGGGTTTCAGCAATGTGTGTGTGTGTGTGTATATATATATATATATATATATATATATATATATAGTGAACCTCATCTGAGGAACTATTTGAGAGAACATCGTGGCCTCATATCTTATTTATCATAGAAGCAATATTGCTAATAGCTAGCTATTGACGGCAAAATAACAACACGTTCATTCTGTGAAAGGGAAATTACATCTATTGCTCCAGACTCTGTAAGACATTCCGACAAAGCCACTTGTTAATTATGCCCGAGGGTTATTACAAATCAGAAAATTGTAATTAATTAAAAAACCAGACCGCCCGAGCCAGAAATATTTTAAGAATTCAAATGTATTAATTATTGCGGCTTCTCAGAGTGTGAGAATATGAAGTTCTTCCTTGAGCTTAGTTGCGGGGATGTGGAGAGGGAGGCACGAGCCTGGAGCTGCCCGGCAGCTATAAATACGCACTCCTCTGCTCTCCCAAAGCCTGCTGGGATCAATAATGCACGACGTAAAGCTGAATTATGCATCAGGCAGACATGGTGGGATTGAGAATTATGTGTGAAGCCAATAAATCCATCTGGTTTTAATGAAGATGCAGCATATCAGAACTATTTGAGACGATTAAAATAAGAAACTTGAGATTTGTTCTTTGCAGGAAAGTGGACTGAGCAAATGACATAGGGGTTTAAGAATACACAAACTATATTTCACATCAGCACTGAGCACTCCATAATTAATCTCATATAAGCATAGCATGTGTTTGTGGTGAAAATGAGTTAGGGTGGGTGGGTGTGGCAGGTTGACAGGTTGCTACACATCAGTCAAAGGTGGGAACAGCAGAACCATGTCTGACTGACAACGGCTTTATGAGTTGCAGGATACGCATGTGTATTTGTTGAGCTCACCTCTGAGGTAGTGTAATTAGCCTGCAGCTCCTCGTAGTGGCTTTTGAGACGTTCGGTCTCCTCCTCCCTCTCTCGTGACATGCTGTCCATCAGTGTCTGCACCTGCACCAGCTCCTTCTGCAGCACCTCAACATCCTCCACTCCCGGCCGCTGCAGCTAGGGGGCAGAGCAGAGTCACGCAGTTGGAGCAGCGGTGAACGGTCGGCACAGGGTGGGGTCAAGAGGGGGGCGCCTGGGTGTGAGATGGACTGGGTGTGCCTAGTGATGGCTGCAGCCGCCACGCCTCCAGTCATGTGGAGTTCAAAATGTCAAAGGTCAGGGCAATGACGTCGATATGTTAAACAGGGTAAATGTATGGTGCCGATTCGATTTAGGTGTTAACTCTCCTTCAAGCTCCAGCACAGATCTGCATTTGTGTGAAACCAGTCTAAGCCAGACTGAGAACCCCAATGGACACATAAACACCAGTAAGTGTGTGTAATCGTGTGACTATAGACAACCACTCCACTCCGTTTTGAAGTGCTGTTCAGTTCTGATAGAAATTCTGTTCCGTTACACGTTTCCATAACAACGGTGAAGGGATTGTATGGGTAGGGGCTGTGCCGATTCTTCCACCAAGCAGCTCAGAGCCAGGCTGATTTCACAGTGTCATTTCGGCACAACATTCAGGAGTGGTGTGCACAAACTACAAAGGACGCACAAAGCCTAGTGAGAAGAGGATAAATACCAGTGCAAACTCTGTGTGTGTGTGTGTGTGTGTGTGTGTGTGTGTGTGTGTGTGTGTGTGTGTGTGTGTGTGTGTGTGTGTGTGTGTGTGTGTGTGTGTGTGTGTGTGTGTGTGTGTGTGTGTGTGTGTGTGTGCGCGCGCGCGTGTGTATTATACCAGTTCTGTGCTGAGTCTCTCTGTGTCCTGCTTCTCTTTCTGCAGGTCCTGGGTCAGTTTGGCAAGCCTCTGGTCAGCAGCCTCCCTCAGGCCCTTCTCCTCATCATAGCGAGACTTTATGTCTGTTGGGTTCAACAATTCCGTAAGCCTATTTATTAATATACTCCAGCAAGAATTCCTGACTGGCTGATATCAAAGTTAAATTTAGCCAAACCATCGCCACGGTGCAATATTCAAAAGCTGTAATGCCTTTAAGCTTTAAAACTACGTTTTAAGAAATGAACAGCGACACGATGGCTTTAGGCTGCCTTGTGATCTAGCTAAAGAGTATAGAGAGGCAAAGTGAACGTCACTTCCTGCTTCAGCGCTGTACCAGAGATTTTCTTCTGCAATTTATTTTCCCATAGACATTTTGTAAAATGCTTATAAAAATAGTTATGTTATGTGGTCTCTCCTGTTTCTAAATATATCTGAACCGTTTGGTTTGAACAAGTAAAACTATTTTTATAAGCATTTTACGAAATGTCTATGGGAAAATAAATGGCGGATGAAAATCTCTGGTACAGTGCTGAAGCAGGAAGTGGCGTTCCACTTTGGCTCTTTATGACAGTTTGGAAGAGATGCCAACCCACACACACACGCCTCCCAGTTTCCCAGTCCGCACAGCCCCAACACTAACCCACTATCTCTGTGGCCAGCTGGGCAGCCTTCTGCTCAAACAGGTCTTTCAGCTGCTTGATGTTGAATTTTTCTGTCTCCGCGTCACTCAGCTTCCTTTCCAGTGCTGAGGAGGAAAAAGAGCAGCATCGCTTGTGATTGAAGTTCACGATCAAATGAAATATCTTTTCACAATGGGTTTGGAATCTGCCCTACCTGACTCCTCTGGGCCCAACTGTCCATCGCCCTGTGGGTCCAAAGCAAAGAGAGGAACACTGATATGTAAAGCCTTAACCATACCAACAACAGTAGGAATGAGATCATCACGTTTCAGCATCTAGTTTGGTATTCTGCTGGCACCCAACTCTTTCCATCTTATGTCGTGTGATTTCACTGCATGCGATATATTAAACATCTTAAAGGAATTACTTGCTTCAGGTGTCCTTGAACTTTGTCTAGCTCCTTCTTTAGCTCTCCAGAGAACCATCTTTCTTCCTAGTACAGAGAAATCACACACACATACACACACACACACACACACACACGATTTGTAGTGTTTAAATAGACAATTTACATAGATATTTTAACTGCCACTATTCAAATATACATGGCCGTACCTTGAGGGAAGTATGCAGGTCCTGAACTTCCTGCCTCAACATTATGAGGTCTTCCCTAGAAAGAGGAAGAGATACATTTACATAAATAAGAAATACTCTCCAAAAGCTGGGCAATAACTCAATATTATTGTTTACCGTCTTTCAATAGACCCTTCTCACGGGGGCCATTTTGTGTCGAGAAGCCAGGGTAAACACAGGTGCAAGCAAAACACTAATGAGGGTTTCCAAATTCCAATCATGGAAGTTGGAAACCCTCATTAGTGTTTTGCTTGCACCTGTGTTTACGCTGGCTTCTCGACACAAAATGGCCCCCGTGAGAAGGGTCTATACAATCATATCATGATGAAATCATGACATCAAGTTATTGTGATATTGCTAATGATAAACAGCAAATACAGTGTGATTTGAAACAATGTAGGGATTACAGAGTTTGAGCATACTTTATATAACCATAGAGTAGTTGATTATTTAGCATGTGATTTAGCATATCTCTGTTGTCTGTGTGATTTTCATATTCAATTTTCAATTTCTTGGGCGGGCCCTTGGAAAACCTTTCAAAACCTAATGGATAATGTCAAAAACGCATTGTTTTCCAATATAAAAAAGAAAAGGAAAAAAATACATAGTTCATAAAAGGTTGACATTTTGGAGTTAAGAGGTTTTCACCCAACAGAGAGAATACTCGCAGATATTGATTGCTATATAAACTGTAGATCGATTGTGATGTTAACTGTGTCCAAATGTCCCAGCCATATCCAGAACAAATAAGGGCATGGTGAAGTCCAAACACAAACTCTTTGTCATAATTTGTGTAATAATAAATGACAAAAAAACGTGTTAACTGGGAGGTGAATCTCACCGGCTGGGGCCCAGGTGAGACGAGGGGGGGTCTCCAGTATCATGGAACAGCTCATAGTGCTTGAACAACTCCTCTGCAGAGTTGTGAGACTTCATGCACTGAGGACAGATGAAGCCCTGCAGACAGAAACGCAAACATGATGACCAACACACTGCAGTTTATGTGACCAGACAGCCTCAAAGGCCTCCGCACAGCACTGTGGAGGTGCGTTCACAAACAGGAGAAACATTGTTGCAGTCGTGCAGGTTACCTCAGAGCTTTGGTCATTGTTTAGGTCTGCGCTGGGCTGCTCTGACTCTGCGTTCTGGGAGCCTCCTTTCCCAGGAGTCTGGGGAAGAGAGAACAGATGGGATTAGTTTGACTGTGTGACATGCAGACTCTACACTCACTGTTTGGAATTGGAACAATTTGGAACACAAGTGCATGATAGAATCTGTTTGGAAACCGGGGATTAACCAATCTTCCAGGGAGATGTGTATTTTTATCCTTGTGTACTCATTTTAATCACAGCACCTGTGATGAGTCGGAATTTCAGCAAACATGGGTGTACGTGTGGGACGGTGCCATGGAAGCTCAGTGGTCAGCACTGTCGCCTCAGAGCAAAAAGGTTGTGGGTTCGAATCTCCACCCCGGTCCTTTCTGTGTGGAGTTTGCATGTTGCATGTTCCAGAGACACTGGAATGTTACATCTATAGTCTGGGTCCTCTGACTGACCTTTGCACTCTTTACTTGTATTGTAACAATATTGGCATCTGGGCAAATGTTGGAGCCAGTGAACACTCATTTAATTGGTTTGAGTGAGAAAACCACCAGGAGGCTTCGCAGATATGAGGCCAAGAAGGCCTGCTGGCTCACTCATCTGAAACATTAACTACTGGGTACGCTGGGTATGACTCGTAGCCTTCAACATCTGTGTATGATCAGCTCTACGCAAGAACGATGCTGTATTCTCCTTCTGAAAGCATCTCTCCTGTAGCCAGTGTATGATGGGTACCAGTTTGTACAGCTATCCCTTGATATAAATCCGGAGCTGCAGAATAAACACACTGGAACCAGTGTTTGGTTTACATGCGTTACTCTGACCCTCCTGGTGCAATGTGGTCATGTGACAGGCCATTATGGGTTGCATTAAAGGACGCACCCTGTTATTTAGGGCACAGCAAGGAAGCGGGAGGTAGACCGACGAGGGGAGGGGGAGGGGGGGGGGGGGGGGGATTCAACTCAGCACAGCTCGGAAGGGGATAGAATATGAATATGAATATGCAACCAGTTTCCCCCAATATGTGCGTGTGTGTGTGTGTGTGTGTGTGTGTGTGTGTGTGTGTGTGATGAGAGCGAGAGAGTGCTAGTGGGGACTTAGCACTTTGAGCAGTGTCCTCTCTTGGGGCATATTGAAGAGTTGAGAAACACAGCCGCTCTGATGGTGGACTGAACATTTACCTCTAACACCTTTGACCCCAATGCACCCCCCCCCCCAAATAAATAAATAAATGCAATTAAATCCTGCAAAGTCAGTGTATTTTATTTATTTTTATTTTATTTTAAGTTGTTTGCATCAATGTCTCCTACAGGTGCAGGGATCGTCTGGCAAGTGAGACTAATGAGATCTTTAACATTAGTCTTCTTTTTGAGATATATTATATATTATAGCATATAATATATAATGTAAAGGTCCTCAGATGACAGTGCTTTTGCAAATCCTGTGTGCTTTTTAGACTGTATTTCCACTATGTATTGGAATGTATGTTGGCTCTGAAAAGATGGTGCAACAGGCTGCTGGGCCATAGGATTAAACTATATGCACCAAAAAGAAAACGTTTTAAAAGCAAGGGCAAATGTGAAACATTAAAAAAATCGAACATTCACCATTATGTTTTACAATACATACGACATTGAGAACAAACTCACAAATCGACACTGTAAAACAATTAGCGTTATCACTTGGCATTGTGGTTCCCATCTTGGACCCCTCTTTTGATAAGTCTCGTGTTCGTGTACAAACTTCTGGGAAGTTGCATAATAACGAAAGTAAGTTCAAACCACTCCTCATAATTTCCCAGACCCACTTGTCCCTTGAGTCATGCCGTTTCCATGGCCTGTGGTAGATGTAGTCCTACGTAAAGGGCATATAGCTAACGTAACTTACCTAGCTTGCTATAACGTTACAGTAACCAGTCTAGCGACTGTCTGATAGCTACAGTATCCAAACTAACAAACGTCAACAGTAGGGTGAGTTAGTAAGTTATCCAAGGGACATATTTCCATGTTGCGATTAGCCAACTGAGACATAAGGCTTCCCAATCAACCTGTGGCTAACGTCAACGTTACGTTAGCAAGTCAATGGTGATTGGGAACGACGAATAATACACTGCGAAAATGGTAAGAAATAATAATAAATAAAGCATAATTAGCGTACTCAACAACATAGCAGGTGGTCAATGTCATTCGTTGAGTAACGCTAGCTAGCTGGACACGTTAGCTAATATTAGGTAGTGTGTATAATTAGATAGACACTGCATCCTTATGTCAAGAATAGCATCAATCAATCGAACCAAGTTAGCATCAGAGCTAGCTAGCTGTGTCGCCCCCACAGCAGGAGCGCTCGATATGTTTTCTACGATGTGACGAGTTAGCGGAGTTTTCCTATTTGCGATACCCCATTGGCTACAATGGAACAATCCGCCCACCGGCGGCACTCTGGGTTCCAATACGTGCGTACCCACTCCGAATATAGACAAGGATAGGCCTCTGTCACCCAAGGAAAAAGCCTTGGTTTGACAAACAAGCGACACTATACTGCCTTTTTATCCAAAAACCTTACCATTTGGAGTATCCGTCTGAGCATGGCTTTGATTGTGGTTGCCTCAACACAAAATCCAATCAGTTTAGTAAATGTGAAGTTTACGCCGCTGTACTACAACGAACACCTGACCAAGCTCAGGCAGCAGCAGCGAATGGGCGGGTCATGGAGAGGATGGGTGAGCAACACACACACACACACACACACACACACACACACACACACTGCTTACCGGGTATATCCAAGATTGTGTAGCTACATAGAAACTGAACGTTTGATTTGTTATGTCGCATTGAAAAAATCTGAGATGGTGGGGATGGTAAATAAACAATGTATTTTTATTGAAATATTTTATATACAAGATGATGGTGCAGAGCAGATCATTCCAGTCATTTGTTCACACATGCACAAATAGGGAAATGAGTGATATGTTCTGATCTTTCCAATACTCTTCCACAGTAACGTACCAGTAATCATCTTTTTCTGGGGCCTTGTTATTATTTAGTGTAGGCCCATGCTCTGACCATCATTTCCTGTCATACTGTAGTTTCCTGTTCGTGGTCATGTGTGTGTGTGTGTGTGTGTGTGTGGGGGGGGGGGGGGGGGGGTTCCCCTATGAGACACAAATAAATAAATTCCATCAATGCATACTCATACTGTACATTCAATCACAACAAATGATTCCTTTTGCATTACTACTGCTTTTCAACTCTAATCAAGGCTGAGAAATTGAAGGGGCTGGTTCGACAGTACAGAATAGATCTGCGTAAGGCAATCTGTATTGTAGCTGTTCTGTGTCAAGAAATTAGACACTTAAACACTATTGGGGTTGTGAAGGCACTTAATACAGGAATCATTAGGCTAAAGCTCAACACATTGTAACTCGCCTATAAGGCCAAGGCAATAAGGAGTTATCTTCTTAAGACAGAAAAATAAATATGACTTGACATTTCTCTCACAAAATGCACTTAAATTATATAGTTTCTCCAAAAAATATATGTATAAATCTCTGTTTCTTGTATAATACTGTCCACGTGTTCGTAGTGTTGAATACTCTCATCATTTGGCTGTTGTCACATTTTAAAGATTTGATGAAGGCTGCTTTCCTCTGGACAAACTGAGATTGACCTGCCTGTCAAAGTTTGAGCAGCAATCAGCTTGGCAACATTACAAATGTGGACAAATAAAATGAGAGCTGATGCAGTACTCTGTAACTCTCCATTTCAATGTGGCGGTAATTGCTTCACCGATATTCTCCTTATCTGTATAAAGGTGGTTCAAAAGTGGGGATGGTGCTGATTAGAGAATATGATGTACTTGTAAAGGTAGTATCTACAGTATGGGGAGGAGTGACACTGTTCTACTTCTTGCATAAAAATAGACTCTGCCCCCAGCTCTCTTTAGGGGAAATACGTCAGAAAGACTTGGAGTTATGGTGCTATGAGATTTAGTTTTACATTTGTAGTGTAGTCCTATAAAGTTCAGTAAGTGTGATTGATACAAGAAGGGGGTCATTACAATTCACCAAAAGAAGACAAAATCCGTACACATGTAGCTAGCTACCTCTCTTCAAAACATGTTGTATAGACATTATTTGGCAGTGAGTCACCATGTGGGCATGACTTCCTTTCGGAGCCAACACTTCCCTCTGCTGGCCTCCAGGGGACCACCCAAATACGGTGTGTGCACTACCAATCAAGTATCATTCAGCATGTAAGACTAAAAAGGACCTTTACATTGCATATTAAGCACCACACTGAGAAAATCCCCTTTTAAAACAGTAAGCTTCAAAAAGGGACACATTTGCTCTAGTAGCTGGTGATGGTTGTTAAAAAATATACATACAAAATACTAAATATACTTGGAAAACATTTTGGCACTCTTCAAGCCCACGTGAGATGGGATTCAAAGCAATCTTAATGAAGTCCGTACTGTACATATTAAGAGATTGCGTTAGTAATGTAACTCATGCAAAAAAAAGTCTTTTCAGTAGATGGGTCCATTCTGGAAGTCCTTTTGAGGCAAACTGTGTCCTGATGGCAAACTGCTGCTGTCGGTCCTTATCTGTTGACTAGATCTGAGCCCTGTGTGGAGCACACGTAGAGAGGGCCGTTGTTGTCCGTCACAGGGCTGTTGCCGTTGGTCGGGCTGCAGGTGGGGTTACAGGTGTTGGTCAGTCTGCGGAGATACTCGGCGTGGACAGGCTTGTGGCCCTGCAGCACTCGGATGGCTTCGTCCACCTTGAACCACTTCCGCTTCCTTCCTGCGAGAGAGCGGGAGAAAGGACGAGGGGGAGAGGGGGAGGAGTTACACCACGCTTTATTTAGGCATTTCACTGATGCTCTTATTTAGAGTGACTGGCAATGGGCGAGTAAGTAGGGTCCAGTGTTGTGCTCAAAGACACGTATTAAACACATGGTTGATGGTGAGATGAACATGTTGAACCTATGGCAAAACATTTTCATGAAATGTGTCCCCTACAGCACTGGTTCTCCAAGTGGGGTTCCTTTTTTATTATTTTTTGGGGGGGCATTTCGCCTTGGTTTTTCTTTAGATAGGACAGTAGGCAGACAGGAAAGGTGGGGAGAGAGAGAGGGCATGACATGCGGCAAAGGACCGTGGGCCCTGCGAAGGACCAAGCCTTCATGGTACGCGTGCTACCAGGTGAAGGGCTGTGAAGTGGCACAGACTCATTTATGTAGTATGTGGAGCGCAGCGATTCAACATAATGTTTTGAGTCTGGGCAGAGAGAGAGTACAGCGCATAGTGCAGGACCCGACAGCGAGTGGACATTCCTCACCTACTCCAGCTGGTGTTTACGAAGCCGCCATGTCACCAAACATGCCAAATAAAGCATCTTCCATAAAAATCATCTGTCCAGTAAACCGTCAGCTGGAGATATTTATACACCACTTCTCCTCCCTGTCAATGCCAAGCAGCATTTTGCTACGAGGAATTCAATGTGGCCTTTGACATTCAGAGGGTTGTGTGAAAGGGGAGATTCGCCCCCTTTACCCTGACACCCTGAGGTCCACCGGCGCTGACCTTTCAGAGAGGAAGGGGAGAGAGTAAACTGGACACAACAGCACGAGTGGCCAGCCCTTTCCGCCCAGCCATGGCCCCTGTATGGGGCAAGGGAGGACAGACATGGAGGGGGCTGTGGTGAGTGACGCTAACTGGAAAACAAGTAGGCACAGCAAACACGCCCCCCTCTCGTGAACAGGCTGAACTCTATGTGGGTGAAGGCAGTGAACACATCACCACTTTCTTTTCTTCTTTTTTCAGACCACTTACAAATAGATCACGTTTTGAGTTACCGAGTCCCTAGACGAACATATTTAAAATACCAAACACGTTCAAAACTAATTATGGTAATTATTTTTGGCTTTAGTCCGTCAAATACCCATGCATAATCTGCCTTGTTGGAAACATTTCAAATGTTCAGCTAATGGGTATCACCTTACGCTAACTCACTCTAAGTGTATGACGTTTTAAGAGAATAGATTCATTTAACTAGGACAAAATAGCACAAATGTTTGGGAGCTGGCATCCATCCACCCATAGTCTATTTGACAGCCAGCAGAATACTGATGTTTAACAGGTGTTTGAGTGGCGAAAACAAGTTGCTGCATTTTCTCTAAGTATTTCAGGGCTAGAGGTCAGGTGGGCTGAGACCTATAGTAGACATGTATGTGACCCGTTTCCGCGGTGATGACTGAACTCATCTTTCTCAGTGGTATTTACCTTCCTTGAGATTTATGTTACTTTTCACCTTCACTTCAAAATAAACACACGTTTAAAGTTTAAACGTGTTTAAACTTTAGTTTATATATTTAAAAAAAAGAGGCTCAATTAGCAGGGAAAAGTGGCTCTTGACCTTTGCTGCAGTTTGCTTGTAACCCAAGAACACTCATAAAGTTATTGAACTTCAAGTGTTCATGAGCTGAGAATAAACCCAATAGTGTTAACACAATGTCATGCTTGCTCAAAGAAGCCCAGGCCCTGTTTGGCCTATTCACCTTATGTTCAGACACGGGGGTGGGCCAAATTCTTCTGGGTTGTGTTAACACTTCCGGCGGTCATGGCGCGAAATATGAAAGAACGTCATGAAGAAGAGAGTTGTTTTTGTAGCAGACAGTGCAGGGGGTAAAATAAAGAATGTAGCCTACTACTTTGAGCTCGGTATACAGCAAGCAAGCGGAGTATCCACTGTTAGCCAGGTCAGATAACGTTATCGTCGACAATGACGAGCACTTTCTTGTAAAACATACCAACAGACTCCAACAAAGAAAGCTTCAGATAGTTTTCTCTCCTCCGAGCGCAGCTCGAGCCATTTACGTCTATAAGACCCGCAGACGTTAACGTAATTCCCTGGAATGCGAGACTTAACGAGCCAGTTACATGGCGGTGCATTCTTAGACATTGCCGTTTGCTTTTATTTGGTATGTTACATACAATTGGCTAAATTATTAGTTAATTCAGAGTTAGATGATATTGGAGCAGCCAGCCATTTTCTTTTTCTTTTTTTTTTAGCCGGAAGTCGTCACACGACCACATGACCGGGTCAAATGGGCGTGGCTACATAAGGTGAATTTGGTCTCTTATGAACATGAGTGGTATCGTAGACTGAGACTGAGACAGGAGCCATTTGACCTCTACTGATATAAAACAAGACCATGTAGCTTTACTTCAAGAGGCAGGATACGCATGTCCTTATAACTAGTGATGACAAAACCCCCCCCCTACAGTACAGTATGCTGTTCTGTGTGATGAGAGAGGCCTAATGTTACTTGTATGGAGAAGATTGCTGTAGTGTGCATCCTTTCACCAAAAATATTGATTTGGTGACTTCAATCAACTCCAATTGGTTTGAAGAAGCTCTTAGTACAAGTAAAGCCACGTGTGAACGCCGACAGCTTAAATCTATTTAGAAAACACATTTTGTAATGTCTGTAAATGTTTGCCTGTATTTAGGTGAAAACTTAGTAGCATTTGTTGCAAAAGGCTTGGTCTCCATCTTCTTTTGTATTTTTAGCTATGACTATTATGTAAAACTGATACAAAATTGGGCTAAAAGGGCCAAGAACGTAGAAGCATACCTATGTTGACAGAGTCCTCCCAGTCTTCCAGTGTCTCTGTCACAGTGAGGACATAGACGTACGTCCTGTGCTTTCTGTCTTGGTTGTGCTACAAAAAGTGAGATGAAGAAACTGCTTTATAGCACTGCAATAAACCGTGCCAATGCACTGCATGCAAAGCTTTCAAACACAAGATGCAAACAGTGATTAACTGTATTGTTTCAGCGGGACGCCTTTTATAGACAGCAGACCACTCAACTCTCTAAATGCCAATGAGGACTGTCACCTACAGTATATAAGGCATCCTAAGCATGAAACATAGGCTTAACAACAATGCTGAAATAGCATTTTAAATATTGTTATATCATGTATATGAGACATAGGCTTAACACCAATGTTGAAATAGCATTTTAAATATTGTTATATAATGTACATGAATCGTCGGCTTAACACCAATGTTGAAATAGCATTTTAAATATTGTTATATAATGTATTATCACATGAAACGTCGGCTTAACACCAATGTTGAAATAGCATTTTAAATATCGTTATATAATGTATTATCACATGAAATGTCGGCTTAACAACACCAATGTTGAAATAGCATTTTAAATATCGTTATATAATGTATTTTATCACATGCCAACTTGTTAGACATCTTCCATGGCAATTTGACAAGCTTACCTCAAAAACCCCGAGCAGCCTGCCAAGCTTTCCCTTCACACCAGCCTGTGCAGAAAAACAGGCAGGAAGAAAACAGATCAACAGTCATTTACATGTGAATGAGCCAGACACTAGACAGTGGTGCATATTGCCAACACAGAACATGGCCTGCATTGCAAATCAGTGCAGGTGAATTTGTCAGAAATGTACCACACTTAAAAAAAGAAAAGAAAAGCTGAATGAGAACACCTACTGCGCGATATTTTCAGACAGGCAAAATATCAGAGGAATGCTTGCTGGTATTTGGAACAGCACGGTCTCTGCTCTCGTGTGCGTGCACATTCTCAATTGAGCATTTTTAGGCTGCGATACCCCGGGGGCGCGGAAGCGTCCTAGCATTGCCACATGCCTCAGAGGTGGCATAGCAGAGATGAGCAGGTAAACATAGTCTGAACGACAGGATGATGATAGAGGTGACTGAGGAGCAGAGGGGTAACCTGACGCTGCCAGGTGGTTTGTTTCACGGAACCATCTGGGAACTCGCTCTTGGAAACCGGTTAAAAAGGGCAGGCACTTTCAAAAAATACTTGGCAGGTGATTGGATGAACCATCTATCACGAGCTAACTTCAACCACTTAGGACCGCCTCCTCCTTCCTCGAACGCGAATCCAGCATGTTCCATATTGACTTTATAGC
Source organism: Poromitra crassiceps (assembly GCF_964638095.1). Lineage (NCBI taxonomy): Eukaryota > Metazoa > Chordata > Actinopteri > Beryciformes > Melamphaidae > Poromitra > Poromitra crassiceps. The sequence goes on along the minus strand of NC_139636.1, from coordinate 15,478,445 downwards.
AAGATGGCCAATTAATTTAGCTGTGGAACAGTGATCAGCTCACATGTATCCTGTACTGTGGCAGTGGAGCTATGCAGCTCATGCAGCACGCTCCAGGTCAGAGGATACTGATGGTATGTATGACTATGTTATTGAAAATATTCTCCCTGTTGCTAGCCGGGAAACTGGTAACACATGACAGCATTCCAGGAGGCCATGGCTTGGTTTGGATCTTTTGAGCCATGCTGTGTGCGGTGTTGCCAGATACAGCTAATGGTTTCCAGCCCAAAGACCAAAATGCACACAAAACAAATGCAGGTCTATGGGAACAAGCAGCTCGGTAACCCGCCCAAGCCCATTTGTTCGCCACACAAATGGAACCCAAAACAGCCCAGACTCTGCGGAAAAACGCTGAATCTGGCAACACTGGCTGTGTCGTGTGCCATTCAGATTTGGCCACTCCCACGGCCAGTTTGGATTACCAGGAACCCCAGATTATTATTACAAACAGAGCCCAGACACATTAGCTACTATGGTATGGAATAATCACCAACAGGAGATCTTTTGATGAGGTGTATCATCGTGTATCATTTTTTACGATTGCTGTAGGGACTTAAAAAGGCATAATACTGACACATGGACATTTTAGTTTCATTCCACCAACAGCAGATGTTAGGCATAATTAGCCTAATACGAACTACAAATCTCACATTTGCACGAATTAAAATTACCACATGGCTCCTTGAAGCTAATGTGTTGAACTTGACAACAGGGTATTTAGATGTTTTTCGCTTCCAACAGTCCTAGTTGGTTTGCAACTTATCCATATTCAGGAGCATGTTTCCACTTACATGGTAACTGGAAACCCTTTCCAAATGTCACCGCCATACCTCAAAGCTGTCAACACATTACTATCCCAACCTCACAGCCCCACTCCAGTCCACCTCACAGCCCACTCCAGTCCACCTCACAGCCCAGACACTTTGGACCAGCACCAACCTCACAGCCCACTCCAGTCCACCTCAGAGCCCACTCCAGTCCACCTCACAGCCCACTCCAGTCCACCTCACAGCCCACTCCAGTCCACCTCACAGCCCACTCCAGTCCAGACACTCTGGACAAGCAGCAGCATCTCCTTCACCAAACCAATTAATTGGCCATCTTTCAATCATTCCCCAAAATGTGGATCTTGAAAAGTAGAAAAGTGGCAGCATCTAACACTGAAAACAGTGGAGCTCCGTGATGTCCTCACTTTGTGTTTATGAAAAGATCATTTATATGCGACGTGTGTGTCTCTCTAGCCTAGGAATTTTCAACCCTTGGCATTAATTTCCCAGTTTTTGCCGTCATGATGATTGATTGTGTTTTTTTTTTATCACTTGGGGTTGGATGTTCACTGTAGTTTTTTTGGTTCCTCCACTTTGTGGAGAGCTGCTCTCCAATACACACACTCAAGGGCCAAAGCAATTTCCGTCAGCTGAACCGCAAAAGTGATTAAAACTCTTTAATTTTCCAGTTGTCCACTGTCCAAAACTCTTGTATATTGTGGTATTAAATGTTATAGTTGGCAAGTAGACTGTTCAAGAACTCTGGTGCTGCGTTCAAGTCATGTTGGGTGTTCTGTAAATACGAACTACCGACTGGGAAAACCCGTTCACATTAACCTGCTAGTTATAATTACGAGTAGGATATGTGGGATTTCTTTTTTGTAGGCTCCGTTGTCTCCCACACCTTGCTTTACAAATTGCAGGAGTGTGTGAACACAAGAGTCGGCAGTCCAAGGTATTAACAAATCAAAATGATCAGTTATATTCACACTAATACAATCAACCAGTTATGAAAGATGTGAAATATCTGCTAAAGTAGTTTAAATTCATAAATACTTTTTGAATTTGGATGCGAGTGAGAGAGAAAAAACCCCCAATGCTTTCAAGCTGAAGCAACAAACTCCTATTCTGCTTCTTCCGATAGATACAGTCGGTCTGTGGGGGAACGCGCACAAAACGTTACTTCCGGTATCGTTGTGTCAGTAGGACGAATGGTGGACGGTGGGGGAAAACCCACAATGGGCTGACTCACCAGTGGAAGGTGCTGCGGCTCTACACTACAGGATTGGGGATTCAAGATCAGGTACATAGACGCCTGTTCAGATGTGCGTTTACTGCGGGGGTTGATCCTGTCTGCCTGGGCTGGGCTAGCAGCTAAATGCTAACTATGCTGAATGGGGAGAATTGGAGGATTTCCCCCATGCTGACTGACCCATTGACCACGCGTCTATGACGAGACACCGTCTGAATGTATACAACATGAATGTAGCAGAGGCCGGCAGCCGCAAAACAAGGAAGTGTATAAGCATGAGCCATGATTAAAAATGATCAAATGGACTATTATAACTGAACTGTAGACTGAACTACTGAAGACATGTAAACCTGCAGTGTGATTATAACTGAACTGTAGACTGAACTACTGAAGACATGTAAACCTGCAGTGTGATTATAACTGAACTGTAGACTGAACTAGCTACTGAAGACATGTAAACCTGCAGTGTGATTATAACTGAACTGTAGACTGAACTACTGAAGACATGTAAACCTGCAGTGTGATTATAACTGAACTGTAGACTGAACTACTGAAGACATGTAAACCTGCAGTGTGATTATAACTGAACTGTAGACTGAACTACTGAAGACATGTAAACCTGCAGTGTGATTATACTGAACTGTAGACTGAACTACTGAAGACATGTAAACCTGCAGTGTGATTATAACTGAACTGTAGACTGAACTACTGAAGACATGTAAACCTGCAGTGTGATTATAACTGAACTGTAGACTGAACTAGCTACTGAAGACATGTAAACCTGCAGTGTGATTATAACAACTGTAGACTGAACTAGCTACTGAAGACATGTAAACCTGCAGTGTGATTATAACTGAACTGTAGACTGAACTAGCTACTGAAGACATGTACAGTGTGCGTGTTAATTTATCCTTGATTGTCCCCATGGGGAAATTCAACCTCTGCCTTTGACCCATCCTCTCTACTAGGAAGTTAGAACCTTCCTAGAACTAGGAGTTCTGGAACTAGGAGAACCTTCCTCGAACTAGGAGGAGTGGGCAGCCCGGGGACCAACTCCATTCCTTTTGCCAGTGCCTTGGTCAGGAGCACTGACAGGAGTATTAACCCTAACATACATGTCTTTGATGGTGGGAGGAAACCGGAGCACCCAGAGAAAACCCACATGAACATGGGGGGGGGGGGGAACATAGCCTAGGTAAACCCAGCCCCCACGTGACCTGCTCTCTCAGTTCCCAGTCACTAGCCTTGTGACTGTAAGCAGGGTGAGCCTGAGAGCAGGTCACTGGGGGCTGGGTTTACCCAGGCTAGGGGGAACATGCCAACTCCACACAGAAAGGACCTGGGACGGACCGGGGTTCAAACCTTTTTGCTGTGAGGCAACAGTGCTATAACCACTGATCCACTGTGTGCCGTCTTGTTCTTGTGCTGAAAGGACATATTTTATTTGCTTTTTGGGTTCAACTGACCCTCTGGCCCTTTGAGTGTATTGGACAACAGTGCTGCTGAGAAAGTGGAGGAGTTGGTAGTTTGAAATTCTGAACACAATCAATTGTCTTGATGGCAAAAAACTAGAAATAAGGCCTGGGTTTAAATCGGTACCATAAAATGCAAGAGCGCAGTTACACATTATATGATGGTGCGTGGGTGCATTTTTGAGCCCACCTCCTCGTAAACCTCCCTGACGGCGGCCCCGCACGGCTCTTCCTCGGGCTCCATTCCTCCCCCTGGCACGATCCACTGGTCCGGGTGTCGACTGCTGCTCACCAGTAGCACCTGCCAAGGGTTAGAGAGCACTCTGTCAGGTCTCCGCTGCCAGCCAGGGAGCATCCCTGAGCCCCGGGGGGCCAGAAACACGGCAGTGGCATGCCCCACTTCAGAATCATGAAATTCACCACTAGGTGTCTAGTGGCGGCTAAGTATGGAGCTATTTATTCAGCGTGCTGCGGTCGGAACATCTCACACATCACACCACTCATTCACCGCCACGCTTAATTGCTACGTGACCCGTGAGGTGAGGAGCGCCTGGCTGTGCATCATGAGATATCTCCTCTCACCTTCTTCTCCCATGTGGTCCAAATGAGTTGAATCGGGCGCACAAGAGAAATGAAAAGCCCCACCTAACCCAACCTTAAAAGATGACAAATCAGCAATCTGAAAACTGCACACGCTACAGACTATGTTTAACTGACCTCAAACAGAAGCAGTTTGGTCTTTTAGGGTGACGTACCCCTCTGGAGTTGCAATCTCTTGACCTTCTAGTCTAGTGTCACACTGACCCACATTCCAGCCACCATACCTTCTGAATTCTGCGGTTAGCCAACGGAGCACGTGCAGCCGCTACATTCACTGGCACTGGATAAAGCCCTAATGAGTTTGATTAATAGGTTGATTAATAGGATCCGCTCTTATCATATTTCACACTACAGGCACAGGGAGTTAGCCTGGCTAACAGGGAGTTAGCCTGGCTAACGGGGAGTAGCACAAAGCACAAGCGTCCAAGCACAAGTTTCCCCGACATATGATGTGTCTGCATTCCTGCTGAGACCAGATATCACTGAGAAGAGGAAGACACAACCCAGGAGAAAGCTCAGGGCCCTATATCAGATTCAGAAGCCACTACATTCAAAGTGTGATATTGGTTTACACACTTCAGTCCAATCCAAATCACCTACAATTTCACTATTAGCAACGGTGATGTCACCAAAAACAGGCCGGAATCGCACAGAGAGCCTGTTTACTGCTTTAGATGACTGAAGTAAATACTGAGTAAATACTTGAAGCGTTTAAGCAGGGTGCAACACACCTTTGAGAATAGGGGGGGGGGGGCCCTGGGGGGTTGATTGATACAGCATAGTATTGCCATATTTTGTGTGTCAATATATTATGCCAACATTGCCAAGTATCGCAATATTTCATCATCATCATCAAGGTGGGCTCTGTGTCTGTCCCACATTATGATGGCACTGATGATGTCGCAATGTCTATGACATCATCACCGATGTCACAATGTCTCTGACATCATCAGTGATGTCACTCGAGCACTCGACGATGCCATCAGTGATGGTCACTGAGCAATTGTGATGTCAGTGAGTGATGTCATCAGCGATGCGAGGTTGAGCAATTGCACGGTGTGCATGCCAATAGAGGCAGGCGAGGCCACGCAGCAGCCAAGCTGCGGGCACGGCCGTGCAGTAGCAAGCCTTTCATATTTTTCTTCATTACCATGAAGGCAAACGGCTTTTCAAAATAACAGTCCAGCGGGTAATTTTTCAATGCAGAGGCAAGGTGTCTGAATTGACCTGACTGGATATGAAGCAAGCGTCCATAGCGCAAAATAATATAACGTTAGTTTCTAAAGATTTTTTTTAGAGTGTAATTCAGCAGCAAAAAAAAAGCTGCCAAATGACAAGAAAGGTAGCCTATCTGAATAAGCTTGTATTGCAGCCCATGAAGCTGCATTGCACCTTTCTACTTGAACTGGAGTTTATTCAACAGGGGTGGGTGGATGTGTGTTATGTAACATTAATATGGTGTGTGTTACTTTTATGCCTGGTGAAGGGTGGAGGGGGGCATGGGTGGGCTCTATTTAAATGCCTGTAAAGTGTGTGCAGACAGACAGAGGCCTGGTGGGTTGTAGAAACATTGGCAACACTCTTACTACAAATGCACACACACACACACACACACACACACACACACACACACGTGCGCGCGCATGCATGCGCAATCTGACACACACGCATGTAGAACACACATGCAGTGGCACGTACGCATGCAGCCACACGCGTGCACACAGACTCGCCGCCAAACGGGCTTTAGAAAAAGCACTGGATCAGCAGTTGTCTTTCTGCTTGGAAACCAAAACAGCTTAGCAGAGCAGGCGCTATGACCCCAACAGACACCACACACACAGGTCTCGGTGTGAGGGCACTGGCTGAACTTTGACCTTTACCTTGTGCAACACTTGATCTCTTTAGGATGAAAATATACCACTAAAACATCACTGTGACTACTTGGGGCTGCACCAATATAAATACTGTACTGTTATACTATGCTAATACAAAGCTACATTGTGATACAATGCGGGGTAAACATTTAATAAGAGTGTGTTACATGTCAGAAATTAAAGCAAAGCGTTTTTATTTTCCAAGTTTTCGCCACATAAAAGAAAAGTTAGACTTCTTTTACACTTTATCTGATTATTAGATTTCCATTGCAACCATTGTTTGACTGGTGACCCCAATATATGTGTTTGGTTAAAGTAATGGGCCAGATCAGTACTATTGGCTCATACTGAAAGTTTAGCCTACATTTATCACTGTGGAAAAAGTGGTTGTTGTCTCCAAAATATGGAGATTATTTGTAAAACATAAAAGATAATTAAAAAAAAAATAATAGCAGTGTAAATATAGCTGCTCCGTTCACAGGAAAAATATTGACACACCAGTGAGAAATAGCGTCCTATTTTCATATCTCTCACAGTGCTGTTATCGTATTGTTGTTGGTTTACAAGCGCCTGGGCTACACAATGTCCTGCTTCCAACTCACACAGAGGTTTTTTCCCTTGTAGCCTAACTGTACGGCGCAAAGGAGACCGATGGATTTTCCTGAGCACAAACAACATTGACTTCCTCCTCCTGTCCAGCGTTTGTCTGCAGACCTGTTCCTGTCCACCAGACAGACTGTAAAGCAGGCATGCAGAGGGGATGGATAGCCTGACACACAAAGTGTGTGTGAAACATGCAATCACAGCAAGGACACTGAAGAGTGAGAAGGACGCGGGTGAGACGGTGCACAGCATGTCTGACAGGTTCCACTTCCTTCGCTCCAATCAATCAATAATCAAAGAGGCCTTAAGCGTTGATGTCAGCACTCATGTCATGGAAACCCATAAGAGGGCCGAGTGACAAGCGTGGCGAGATGAGTGGTAAAGAGACACCGTGATGATGAAGCCAGCAGCAGTGGAGAGAGAGAGAGAGTGAGAGAGTGACGTTGAGGAGGAGAGCAGGCGCAGGAGGAAAGTAAATCTGTCAGGAGGGGACAGCTAGTTCCTGCACCTCCTTTCTATAAATTGCAGCTGATAGGTCACTTGGTGTTTAGCACATAGTGTAACACTTCCCCTCCACCCCCCCCTGTCACACTCACCCACCCCACCCCCTATCACATGTGGGCCTGAGACGGGCTACCGTCACTGGGCAGACACGTTACCATCTAGGACACCACCACCACCACCATTTCCATGTTAAATCATATGATAAGTCTTAACTATTTAAATTGGCCAGGTCAAATTCCCTCGTAAGTACAGTAGCTTCAAATGACAACTAGTAAGTAGTAGTAGTAAGTATTCTAGGCTGTGCTTAATGTTCTTTATCTGCTGATCTTAATGATCAATTCAAGCCACAGAATGTGTCCACTGGGCGATAGATACAATCCTCCTACTTTATTATGGCAGCCCCCTTAAGCCCCCTCTTTCGACTAATTCCAGGAATGTCTGTCTGTCTGTCTGTCTGTCTGTATGTGTGTATGTATGTACTGTATGTATGTATAATGTATGTATGTGTGTGTGTGTGTGTGTGTGTGTGTGTGTGTGTGTGTGTGTGTGTGTGTGTGTGTGTGCGTGCGTGTGCGTGTGTCCTTCGTATATCTCGAGAAGCGTCCGTCCGATCTACTTCACACTTGGCGGGTGTGTTTATTGTTTATTTAGATCCCCATTAGCTGCCACACATGGAAGCAGCTATTCTTCCTGGGGTCCACAACATAAAAGTAAAAAAAAAGACATACAATTATTCAAATACAGTTTGTATACCTTGAATCATGAACAGAAATGAGGTAATGCTATGTAAGCTTTCTTAAAATATAACCACAACCCAACTATGGTTGTTTTTGATTAAAACAGTTTACAGATAAACATAAATGAAAATAGAAAATTAACGAACACCAACACCAAATTCAGATTCACATAAATCAATGTTCAATCAACACTCTTTTTAAGATGTTTTTTGAACAGACTTAAAGAGTGGGTGTTTCTCATACTATCAGACAGCTTGTTCCATAATGCAGTGGCTCTATACATAACAGATTTTTGAGTAGATATTAAATTTGTGGAAGGCAATACAAGTAATCTCCTAGACACTTGTCTTGTTGAATAATCATGAATATCTTCAATATGACAGATCCTAGAGTATAAAGATGTAGGCTTGGCCTGTATACAAATTTTATGAAAAAAGGAGAGAAGATTATAAGAAAGCCTATCCCCAACCTTTAACCACTGAAGCTTACTATGCATAACATTAACTTTAGCTTTGTAAGGGCATTTCAGAACAAGGTGAGCAGCTCTGTTTTGAACAATTTGTAACTTATGAATGTCTTCCTTAGTTGCAGTAGTCTAAGTGAGATAGCACCAATGCCTGAATTACCTGTGCTCTAGAGTGATCATTCAATAAGTAGGCACATCTCTTGATAACAGATACAGCTCTCCCCATTTTTGCTACTACATTGTCGACATGAGCAGACCAGGACAGCTTTTCATCAAGGGTTAGACCTAGTAATTTCACATAGGAGACTTGTTCCAGCGAAACCTTCTTCATCTCAAGGGATAATTTAAACGCTTTACTTAATGTATGGCTAAAACCAAAAACTATACATTTTGTTTTAGCTACGTTAAGTACTAATTTATTGTGTTCCACCCATTTAGATACAAGATCAAGTTCACTGTGCAAAACACTGTTTAGTTCTTCGATGTTATTAGAGGCTGTGTAAAGGGTGGAATCATCAGCATACATGGTCATTGAAGCTTTTTTCAGTGCTAGTGGAAGATCATTGGTAAATATAGAATACAATAGTGGACCTAAGCAGCTCCCTTGTGGGACCCCACATTCTAATTTACTAGTGGTGGAAAAACTACCATTGCAATAGACATTCTGTTTTCTATGTGTTAGATAACTTTCAAACCAATGAATTGCATTTTCACAGAAACCATACGCACATAGTTTTTTCAATAGAAGTCCATGATCAGTTACGTCAAACGCAGAGCTGAAATCAAGGAGCACTGCACCTATAATTTTTTTGTCATCAATATGACTACGCCATGCATCTGTCATCTGCGATAGTGCCGTACCTGTTGAGTGGCCTTCTTTATAGGCATGCTGATGGATGGAATCTAGACCATGCAAGGAAAAGTACTGTAACATTTGATCAAACACTATCCTTTCCAGTATTTTACTAAGTATGGGAAGGATGCTAATTGGCCTACTGTTAGACCCACTAAAAGCATTCATACCATTTTTTATTAAAGGAATAATTTTGGCCACTTTCCATGATTCCGGGAACACACCTTGCCTAAGGTTGCAGTTGAAAATGTGCCAAACCGGTACTGCAATATGTTTATTCTAATGAGCTTCCCATCAAGATTGTCAAGACCAAATTGTGTGTTGTTTTTCACCAGCCTCAATGGTTTTTTGACTTCTTCTAAGGAGACTGGTTTCAGCTCAGATATACATGTACATGTACATGTCTTATCTTTCATAATATTTTCTTTGATCAAATTGACAGACATATCATCTCTCAAGTTATTCATTTTGCTCCTTACATTAGTCACCTTTTGAATAAAGCAATCATTGAAGTAATTGGCAATTTCTAAAGGTTTTGTGATAAAATCACCACCAGCTTCAATAAATGAATAATAATAATAATAATAATAAATTGAACTTGTCTTGCACTTTTCATTTTGGGTAAAATCTCAGAGTGCTACAGTAGTAAAAAGAATAAAAATTACTAAAAGAATAAAAATTAAAAGGGAAAATAAGATAATAAAAAATTAAAAGATTAAAAGAACATTAAAACATTAAAAGAACATTAAAAGTTACAATTTTAAGGAAAAGCTTTGCTAAAAAGGTGAGTCTTGAGTCCAGTTTTAAAAGCGCCAATAGATTGTGGGGCTCTCAGATGGTCAGGGAGAGCATTCCACAAACGTGGGGCGGTGGAGCAGAAAGCCCGGTCGCCCATCGTGCACAGGTTTGTCTTGGGTTGCTCCAGGAGGTTGGAGTTGGATGAGCGGAGTGATCGGGTAGAGGGTTTGAGAGTGAGAAGTTCTTTAAGGTATGGGGGGGCATTGCCGTGGATGCACTGGTGAGTCAAAAGGGAAATCTTGTATTCGGTTCTGGAGGTGATGGGAAGCCAGTGGAGAGAACGGAGGACAGGGGTGATGTGGTCAAACTTTCGCACTCTCATCAGGATCCTAGCAGCACAATGAAGGGGTGTTACCTTTTGATCTTCCTAGTATATTATTAAAAATATTCCGTATTTTCTTTCCATTATTCCTATACTCAGACATTTTGTTTTGGAAATATGTTTTTTTCTTAGACCTATTTAATTTGGTTGCATTATTTCTAATTTTCCTATCATTTATCCAGTCAGTTGGATCTTTGGATGTTGTAGCTTTCAACTTTAAATTGTCTCTTTGAGTCATATAGTCTTTCTTAATTCATCATCAATCCAAGGAGCAGAATGTGTTGCTGGGGACCCAAGGAAGTGCAGTGTCGGATTTGGTGCAATTTGGACGTGTGTTGTTCAATATGAATAAACTTTACTAAACAAGCAAACAGTGAGCCGCTCAGCTCTGAGTGCAGCGAGGGGTGTTTGCTACAAACACGTCACGGCGGGGTGGGGCTTCAGGGCTCTGACTGGCTGAGTGGGACAATGGCACGCGCCACGCTCAGTTAAACTGCCTGAGAGAGAAGAATGAGCAAACACAGGAGAGCAAGCCCAAACCCTTTAGACCATGGTGTCACTCCCCCCCCAACCCACCCATATCCCCTAGCCACTAATAACACTCACCCCTTGAATCTCGACTCTCTACCACCTTCCTATCCATAGCTACGGCCCTTTAACCATTAAACGTCCACGACTGACTGACTGACTGTCCTAATTTCCCATCTTATGACCCCAGCTGCAGTAAAAAAAAAACATGACACAGACCCGTGACAAATATTAATAAACTTAGCGGCGGGATGAACAGAGCTCTATGCAGCACAGGGCTGGACTGCAATATAATTCTACCGGTGCAATGGCCGGTGGGCCGCTGGCTAGTGGGCCGGTCAGGTTGGTGAAAAAGTATGTATTATGTATTTGATTGGGCCGGTAGCGGCCCATTCAGGCGTCAATAATGAATGATTCTGGAGTGAGACCGGCCCTCTAACCAATCAACGTTGGTCCACGTGGGTCTGGGCCGGCCGTCAGCGGCCCATTCAGGCGTCAATCATGAATGACTCTGGTCTCTGGAGTGAGACCGGCCCTCTAACCAATCAACGTTGGTCCACGACGTGCAATTGGGCCAGCCCATTGCAACTGTCTGTCACTTCAATCACAGTGTTTGAAAAGTGTCGCTGCATCATGGCACCACGTCCACCTAAACGGCCAGGTGGAGCCGAAAAGATTCGGTTGCAAAAGAAGAGACGCCTGAAAGAAGATGCTGCCAAATGTTTTAAAATCACTGACTTCACATCGACGTCGTCGTCTGCGTCTCACTCGTTTGAGGTAAGTGTGGCAGCTATTTGAATTTGACCAAGCGATAGGATTCTGGCTTGTCGCCAAACTCTATTAGAAAATGTGACAATTTAACACACTGCCTTCCTTGATATCGGCAATTGCACCTACCTGGTAGAAAACTACCTAAAGGCCTTCACAAATTCGTAGAGCCTGCTGGTAAATTCGGCGTACATATGATCGACCAAGCACTACTTAATTTCAACAAAATGACAACTTTTAGGATTGGTGCACACTGCTAGGTAATCGATGAGTGAGCTAGCTAACGTAACGTTATTCATGGTGGTAGCCAGGTGGGTTAAACGGCAACAACAACGTTATGATTTTCACGTTTTTATAACGTTTAGATTAATATCTAAACTGTGCTTATTAGAGTAACTTATAAACAATATTTCATTTCCAATGACTTGCTTGCTTGCTCCATCAAACACAGGCATAGAATGAGTTGAGTTGTAACAGACTATGGGGAAAGATACATCAGACATATGGGAAATGTTTGTGTGGCAATATTATGTCCAAAGTAATCTACTCTATTTTTTGGTTTTGAGTATCTAAGTTTTAGTTAAGTTTAGTTAGTTAGTTATAGTTTCACCTATAACAACACTGATTCCTAGTGGTAGGGACGCCAACATGACAACAATCAACAATAAAAAAAAAATGTGTTGTTATGTTTAGTACTGTACTTATGTCTATTTAATAAGTAAACGTTGAGTTCTCACTGGGCACGTTTATTCAATGCTGCAACATCATTACACCTAAAACCAGTGTGCGAACTATACAGTGGCTTTCGGGGGAGCCGACTTTTGAGGGGCTCAAATTCATAAAAGGGCACTACAGCCGCCGTCCGAAGGGCGGCGGCGGAAATTTGAGGCAATTTGAAGGCCAATTTAGGGGTATAACTCATTTTAAATCAGCACGCTCAAAGACACGGATACAGCTCTTGTCTGTTCCACTTTTCTCTCCAAGAGAGAAAAGCGCGCTGCGCACACAGAGAGGGAGGGACGGAGGGTGAGGGAGCACAAGGCGAAACGGGCGCACTGCTCTCCATATACACACTGCATCCACAAGAACATGATATCTCTGCCCAACACTTTTATCCACTCCATAACGCACATGTCCCACTCACTGTGAAGTTCCTGACGCATTCCATCTCACAAACAGTCCTCCATATGCGGGAGGACTCGGAGGTAGGCTATTCCAGCTTCACCTCGTCGTCACTTTTTCCACATCTGCGTTTGAAGTAGAAGCGACTTGTTGCTGTTCAACTGACGGCTGCTTCCATTTCTTCGTGAATGTAAAGTTTGTCAAACTGCCTTGTTTTCTTTTTGACATCTTGCTGTTAAATCTGACCTGCCCGCGTGAGTGACGTTTGATTTGCACCTGCGCCGCCATGCTTCGATGTGGTGATGATAAGAATAACATGCATGTCGGTATAGGGGCTTACAGTGAATTTGACAGTGATTGAGCACACCAATCATACGATTAAAATAGCGTAATTTTACGCATTATTCACTATGAAGGTACAGAAAAAGAAATAGAAAATACATGGGGTAATATATATTAGTCAATAATTTAGAGACCCCCCCAAATTTCACAAGTCAGCCTTTCAGGGGGTCTACTACTTCTTTAAGGGGAGCCAAAGCCCCCCCAGCTCCCCCGTAGTTCGCACCCTGCCTAAAACCCCTAGACCGGGTCATAACATGTGGCTTTATAAGTAAATCCCCAACCCATGCGAGCGCGAGCTCAAAAAATTGGGCCGATTCGAAATTGTGGGCCTGTCTGAGCCACATGGCAGGTAGCTTTTTTGGTCCCAGTCCAGCCCTGATGCAGCAGTGGGGTGAACGGGCACTGCATTTGCTGGGGACCCAAGGAATGTCGGTGTCGACTGTTGTTTGGACAAGCGGTTCCCGAGAAAGTTGCAAGCAGCGATCGACCTGTTCCGGGCAGGCATGTTTTGAACAGGCACTGCACTGGCCACTATTTAAAGTTAAAATGTGCAAAGCTCCTTGTTACCCATATTTACCTGTTATGCATGATTTGGTTTTATCTGAAACTTTAAAACTCCCTCCCTCCTGTGTTACCGGCTCAGATAAAGACCGATTTTACAGTAAATTAAGCACACGAATGCTGCAAGGCTCCAAATCCTCCAATCCAATTACTTTTCAATTAGGGAACAATCAAAGCCAGAGGGGGCGTGGTGATGCAGTGGTACCACTGTAGCCTCACAGCAAGAAGGTCCTGGGACGCTGTGGGTGCTGAGGTTATGTCGCCATTCCCATGTCCACAGTGCCTACAGCCCAGGTGGGGTCGTCAAAACGTGGGGCCTTTCTGTGTGGAGTTTGCATGTTCTCCCCGTGCTCCCCTGGGGTTTCTTCCAGATAGGAACCCCCTGCTAAAATAAGTAATAAATGTACCAAGAGCAGAGATGGTGGTACCTCAGAAAAAGGTTAGTGATGACTTTAACACGGGCATTGACCCTCCGCTGGAAATGGCCCTGTACAATAAGCACAACAGCTGAGGCCTCAGGCCAGCGTTGGAAAGCCAACACCACCGCAGTCAGTGAACTGAATGTAGATGCAAAATTTCATAATGACAGCTAGTATTTATAGGTGCATTACACGTCATGGGCAGCAGTAATATTTATAATCACACAATATTAGATCTATGAAATGTTATATGGTGGAAGAAATATTATTCTCCAATAAGTCCTTACTTTTATGTATACTGAAAATATGTAACCGGCTCTTCTATTCTAGCTCAGTGTGGGCACCAGTGACTGTCAGGACAGTGCGGGTGTCCTGTTATGAGTTATGGAGGGAAAAAAGATTGACTGTAGCAGTTCTCTTAGGCGCTTAATAACTGGATGGATTTCTTCCTGGACAGGAAAAAATACCTGGGAAGAGTATCATTATGCTCTCGTGCTGGGTGGTGCTTACGGTGGGTGCCAACTTGTAAGACCTCATGTTGTTTAATAGGTCAAATATTTGGCCCTTCAGCCAAGATGGTGTTCACCCCTGTCCAACATCTCACTTAAAGAGCTGCAATACTATCTTTCTCTCTCTCTCTCTCTCACACACACACGCACACACACAAATTCTTACAGGATTTTACAGCCTTCAATGGATTAATTCCAAAGGTTTGTGTTTCAACCAATGCAATACTAACAGATTCACTACAATCTGAGCTTTTCAACTAAAACAGGCTAGATTGTGAGTCAGTATTATAAGCTGAATGTAATATTATCTGTCAAATCAGAGCTTGTAAGTAACGGTCTTGCCATCTGCGACCTGATAGAATATATCCTAATGAGCAGCGTGAACAGTTTTAAAAAGCCCACTTAGGCCATCGACAGACACACACAGCTTACCTCGTCCTCTTTTTCGTTCTTGAAACACAAGCATGCCGCTCGTCTCTTGAAGCCTTCGCCGTCGTAAGTCCTTGTCTGGTTTGGCTTAAACTTCATCATATATTCCCAGGAAAGCGTCCAAATGTTGAGGAGGGGGAATCGGAATCAGGATTCAACCGGGACGAAGTACCTTTGGCCGTCCGAGAGTGGGAGAGCAGCAGTGGGGATCACCGCTATATGCCCAAGCACTTCCTCCGACAATCCCAATTAAAAACTATGCGCGTTATTCATTCCTAGGCTATGACACGATGTTACAGTGTATCTGCTCGTATATACTCTTGTCTTACCTACCATCGTGGTTTGGTGCCGTTGTCAACATGCATGTGACATGTCCCTAGACTAGTACAACTCACATCTGTGGTCAGTGTGGGCAGCTACCAGCTGACCTCAGAGCTGCGCAACAGTGCGATGCCAAACTGCCTATCAGCACCTACGCTGCACTTAAAGACTGAGTAGATGTTCATTATTAAGACGGCGATTTCAAATGTCTTTAAATAGCAGGCAACTCAACTAACGCTAGCTAGCTAATCATTAAAACGTTGCAGCGTGCGTGGTACCTTTCAGTGACTTTCTCGGATTGACTAATGGTGCTTTCAAGTGCTGCTAGTGAATCCGAAATACGAGTTCTTAAATAGGACTCAAGTGCCTTTAGTTGGAATGGAAATACAGTAATCAAAATTGACCCTAAAAAGGAGTGCCTGATGATTTGACTTATTTTAGAAATGAAGAATTACAGGGCTACTTTGCGCTGCAAACATTGGGATGAAGAGAACAAAATAGACCTCGTGTTTTAATTTAAAAAAAAATAGTGGCCAAGAGTTGTTGCATAACGTTAGCCTACATAATTTTACTACACCGCTCTCTGGTCTCCACCCAATTTTCCTTCTCTCACCAGTCATGGGCTTTACGATATTTCCGATAGGACTTGGAGGAGGCATCTGTTTTCTCAGAAGCTGATGCCTCATTCAGTCATAGGGGCAACTAGCTAACAATAGTTAATTATATGGTTTTCTAGGGCCTACGCAGTTTTCTATTGTAACTTATTCGTCCTACAAACACAAATAAAAAATAAAATAAACACTTGCTTGGAAACCAATGCCAAGGAAAGGTTACAAAGCACAGGGCTGCCCTCTAGCGGCTAAAGTTGATATGTTAACTGTCGAGGGGCGTGTTCAGCGGCGAAAACGTTGCCAGGTGTTCATAAATGTGTTCACAAACGGCTTCACACATATTCCCCGGTGAAATATTGAGTATAAGTCATTCATTTGCAAGTAGTGTTAAGTAATTGTGTTTTTGGTTTACATTAAAGAAAAGTACATAATGAGATAAATAAAAGATCACTAACCAGTTGCTTTAATCATACCCACATCCAAAAATCATATAGCTACAAAAAAAACTAAACTGAATATATAGGCTATATTTAACAACCCAACCTCTGGAACCTCATTGGAATTTGTCAAAAGATGTGTTGATTGATTGGTTGACAATTTAATTGATGAGTTCTTGCAGCATCCAAACGCAAAACAGCTCTTGTTGCAGATGTCATCGTTCAGATTAAAGTGTACAACTCTCCCACTGCTGTTACAACCTCACGTGTTTTATGTACTTTGTAATCAGCAAGTTCTGAGCACTCATTACAGTTTAGTGTTCATCATTACTAAATATGTGCCATCTGTGCTAAAAGTCTGTGAGATCCCCTCTGCCCAGATGGCTCTACTGTCCCTGCCAGCAGATAAGTACCAATACTAGCCTACTGGTCATACTGCAATTCAAAAGCACCAATAGTCTTGATAACATTAAAGAGTTTGACTGATTTATCTAAATGTTAGTCACAAAGTTTGTCCTCGCCTTTTGGTGGAATATAGGGAGTCGTAAATGCCACCAATTACATTCAATAATCTGAGTCTGATAAAATCCCCAACTTCTTCATAGTGAATTTGATTGAAATGGCATACAGTGAATACAGTACAGTGAATTAAAATGTATACAGATTATATTTGCAGTGACATTATGGTCAACTATTCAAAGCTAACTCTTCTGGGGAAGTTAATACATCCAATCAATCATAGTAAAATGTATACAAATAAGAACTTTGTCACAAATTGACACAACCAGCAGTAGCATTAGTTGCCCTACTGCCTTTACTTTTGGCCTGGTTAATTTGTCCCATGTGGTGTCCCATCATGTGCCATGGAAGGAAAAGAAGGAAGAGAGTCTTTTCCTTCAACCCAAACACTGAAAACACTTGGTGATTGGTTGGAAGGAAATATATACTCACCATTCATGGCACATGATTGGATGCCACTGGCCTATTTCTACACTTAACGGTTAGAAGTAATCACACCCGGGCCACTCTTTCTTATTAATCAACAGATTTTATTTACAGAAAACAAAAGTATGCAGGTGGACTGTTTCCAAAGCATTCTGAGAGCAGGAAAACATTTCCTCCCCAGATTAATAGAAAGAATGAATTTACAAACAGTGAATTGAATACAGACTTTTCAACCAAAGACCAATCATGACAGCTGAGAAAGAAAAAGCCTTCATTGATCTCTTGGAGTTTGATTCTGAAATCACACCCAGCATCTCCAACACCCCATTCCCTTGACCCCACCCCTACCCAGCATCTCCTCTGACAGCCTGTTCCGTTGACCCCACCCCTACCCAGCATCTCCTCTGACACCCCGTTCCCTTGACCCCACCCCTCCCAGCATCTCCTCTATCACCCGTTCCCTTGACCCCACCCCTACCCAGCATCTCCTCTGACAGCCTGTTCCCTTGACCCCACCCCTACCCAGCATCTCCTCTGACAGCCTGTTCCCTTGACCCCACCCCTACCCAGCATCTCCTCTGACACCCCGTTCCCTTGACCCCACCCCTCCTAGCATCTCCTCTATCACCCGTTCCCTTGACCCCACCCAGCATCTCCTCTATCACCCGTTCCCTTGACCCCACCCCTCCCAGCATCAACTCTATCACCCGTTCCCTTGACCCCACCCCTACCCAGCATCTCCTCTATCACCCGTTCCCTTGACCCCACCCCTCCCAGCATCTCCTCTATCACCCGTTCCCTTGACCCCACCCAGCATCTCCTCTGACACCATGTTCCCTTGACCCCACCCCTACCCGACATCAAACAACTGACAACTCAAATGCAACCCTTATTTCTTGAAATAAATGCCATGGGGAGGAAGGAAACCATTGAGCATTAGATTGTGATGACAAACAGGAAAAAGCAGAGAGTATTTAGTAGGGCAATAGCAGGAAAGATCCAAATATAGAAGACCGGATATGAAAACAAAACGTATATACGATACCCTAACTGAGGAAAGGTTCTGTTCCTTCCACACATACACCCCCCACCCCCCTCTCTTTATCTTAGCCCCACAGCGGTCACAAGCCTACGTTAGGGTCTACTGACAGTGGTTGCTAATGTTAAAATGTGATAGTGGCGGCAGGCTCAGTTTCATTTTTAGTCACATAATTATTTTGTATTTAACGTTCAAGTCAGGTGTGATTGAAATAAAAAGAGCAGGGCTATGATTGTTGCTGGGCTCTGTACACACAGGATGAATTCATGCTCTGCCTTCAGGTGTGTGTGTCTACGACGGGGCTAGCAGTTAGCTGCTTTTAAGAAACAGCGACACGAGAAAACAAAGTTAGGAATAGAAAAGTAAAAACGATACCGCATTGACCAGCTCCAGCTACTCTTTTCTCCCGGTCAACCCCCCCCCCCCCCCCCCCCCCAAAAAAAAGTGGGATATACACATGACACCCATTTGTGTCTCTCTCCTAAGCGCGCTTGTTAAAGCAGAGGTTGGCAAAAGCCTCCCAAAATCAATGGACAAAGAAAGCCAGGCGAGAGTAGATCTAAAACCTCTGCCCATGCATTTGAACAGTAGTGACTTAGGACAAAGACAACAAGTCATTTTTATTTTCATTTTTATAGTGTGCATTTAAATCACCAATTGTCAGCAGTTTTCTTTTCTCCTTTACAATATATTCCTTAATGCTTGTTTTATAATATATATATATATATTTTTTTACGACTGTGTCCTTTAAATGCAAATGAAGTAGGAAGAGGCCTTGGCAGAACATGAGGAGTTGTGTTCACACTTGACTTCCATTTGTTTCTCCACTTGTTACGCCGCTCTAGACGTCAATATTGTTTCTAGCATATAGCATGGTCCATGACTTGGCTGCAGAGCACAAACAAACACAAGAATATCGGAAACATGAGTCACAGTTGTAGCCTCAAAGGGCATCACGAGACAGCCATATTCTAAAACAGTAGATGAAAATGACATACCACCGCCCACCCCAAAACCTTAAGACCCTCAGTGAGAACAAGGAAAACTCCCATGAAAATGACAGGAGGGGTCAGACAAAGATCAACTATAACATGATAATTTACTGATTATCCATGGCTTAAAGATAAAAGTCTTACTAAAATAATAACCAATTATCCATTAATTCGGAAACCAATAATAATTTGCGTATGGGAGCCTCTGTGCGCTGTTCTGAAATGTGAGTCAACTTCTGTGTCGCTGCCTGGGAAACTTGCACACAATGCGAGTGCCACGCCCACTGCCATCACACCGTGTCCTCCTAACTGAATGCGACGCTGAGCGATGAGCACCTGTCTCTCTCTCCTCTCCTATATTCCTCAGACCGACAGTCAACACTTTCACCTGCTTTCTCTGAAGCGGCTCTTTGACATGGTTTGTCTGAAAGAATGTCTGTTTATGTCGAGTAGCTGTCGATATTCATGTTTGGATATTCCATGGAAATACACAAGTGCTTTACTGCCCAATGAATGCTTTCAGTTCATCCATGTACAGACTATCTATGACATGTCTCAGTGCGCCTCCTACTGTTGTTCTTAAGGTATGTCAGTTATTGTATGTATGAAATTACTTTACACATTTTGATGCTGGATGGAAAATAGAAGGAGAGGGAGAGACTTTCACATCCGTCTATCAGTGCGCTGTAGCACACTGTACTCTTTGTACATTGTACTGCAAGTTGCAGGTACGTTGCAGTGAGAAAACTGCAAAAATTAATTTACAATCATCGTTTTTTAGAATTCTGAAAAGGCAAGCCTTTAAAGCCTAAATATTTGGGGGGTGGGGGGATCACAGAAGGATGAGACCATAGCATTTCCAGTGTTTGAGAGATTTTCATTTTAAGTCTCAACCTCGGCAGGTGTAAAAAGTCCAATAAATAAGTGGTGCTTTAGGGACAAACGTGGAATGGACATAGCCTCCCTTGTACCGTTTAAACTTTAGAGGAACCTATAGACCTCCATCAGAGAGGCTATAACAAATATGCTACAGTACGATGTTATGCTCATTATGTATAACTACTAGTCCTAGTTTTGGAAAAGGCATAGGTTACACAGCTTGTTATTATTGTTATGCAACAAATGCATTGTGCTCAGTTTGTTTTAAGTCTTGAATATACCGAGCAAATATAAATTGCCGTCTGCTGCGCCCTCTGACCAAAGCCGACCTCGCCAATATGTCAAAACAATTCTAGGGGAGACACGGCATACCTAGCAGGTAAGCAGGAGGCAAGAGTGACTTAAAGTAAAACTCCACCCTCGGATACCCTTACACTTGTTATATCTTCACTCTGTGAGATATTTTGTGATGAGTGTTTGTAACTGTAATAATGTGCCTGGACGTGTTGCATTCAAATCAGGTCAATGCAGTTTTTCCAGTTGAAAACACACACACTGTACTCAAAACGCATCTCTGTTGAGCACTGCTGCAATATGTTGAGTCTAGAGAGAAAAGCTCTGTGATACGGAGGGACTAACACCAAAACTTGCCATTTACTGTTGATGCTTTAGTTAAATTTAGATTATGCATTTTCTTTTTCTGCTACTACACTCCATTGTAGCTGCACTGGAAAAATCACACTGTCTGCGTTTGGTACATTGTCAGTAGCTTGTCTTGTTTTGTTTTTTAAGTGGAGTATTTTGGGATGTATTTTTCCTTTAATAACAGGAGGGAGGCAGGAGGACGGGGAGTGGTATCCCCAAACCAGCCAATCACAACTCTCACCTGTCTCTATGGCTTCAGCTTCATTGGTCTTCCACTTCTCTGCAACATCATTTGCTAGGGGATCATCAGGGTTGGGCGCACTTAGTAACGCCTGGATTGATAGCAGCACTGTACGAATCTGCAGTGCTGGAGACCATTTATCTGAAAACCAGAAAGGATTAAATAAAATAAAACATAGCAGAGGGAAGGTAAAGGTCTTTGCACATTTTAACCCGTCATCCGAAAACACAGATGGGTCAAACAGCTCGCAAAAGGCAATTGATTGATGTGAAAAACACAGTTAGAAAATCTAACCTGTCCCAAAAATGTTGATGGCTGAAAGTTTCTGGGTCAGTGTGTAAACGTGAGTCACACAACATGAGGTCATATTTATTTTTAAATGTGCGACAATTTTGGACGAAAAATATGGATTTGATGTGCAAAAGCCTTAAGGGCCTGTTCACATATAGAATTTTTTTTTAAATGGAAAAAGCGCTGCCTGGAGCGCTTTTTATGAGGAGGAATAAAAATCGGATAAGATAACGTCACCTGATCGTTGACGTTCGCTTAACAGCTGCTATAGCGCAGTATCAGCTGGTTATAGCTCTTCTAGCAGACAATACAGTGTTGATGTATTCCCAATAGGGTACATGTCTGGTATAATCCATACTGCTGTTGCATGGGCAAGCTTTGTGATAACTCATTTCTAGCACTCAAAATCTTTTTTTTCTCTTTTAATTACCACTGGGTTAGTACATCAAAGGACGTGTTTCAGTGACCCAGTGGTCATTAAAAGAAAAAAGGAACCTGCACCGGGCGTAAGATAGGGTGAACAGACAACACAGGGAAGGGAAAAAAGAGGAACGAGAGAATGCATGGTTCTCCATGTTCAGCAGCAGGGCCGTGCTGAACATGCAGGATGCTGGATGTAGCAGTGATGTGAGAGGTCACAAGTCTAATCTAAAAGGCCCTTGATCTTTTGAGCGAGATTAAGTTGTCAAATCTCTCACTTCAATCACAGAGCAAGGAAACAATACAAAGGCTTCCCTGCTACAGTAACATGCCTGATCCAACAGACCAAAGACAGAGTCCATGCACTGTGGCAGTTAAGGCTGCATGGGAAAAGATGCCCTTTCTGTCAATTGTGTGACAAACATGATGTAACAAAAAAGTCATTATGTGCCCAAAACACAATGTTCTCCAAGCATCAATCAATGGCCTGACATCGCGCTCACGTACCTTTCAAAATGTCTAGACATATTCTTCCCAACTTGTCTACATTGGGATGATATATTTTGGTCATGAAGCGTACTTTAGGAGCTGCCATGGGGTATTCTTCTGGGAGAAAGAGTTCAAGTTTAAATGTGCCCCCCTCAAAAGGAGAGTCCTGAGGTCCAGCAATGACCACATGGAAGTAGCGAGCGTTCCCCTCATCTGGCTCTGCTCTGATGCCTGGGACAGGCTCTGCAATCAAACGCTGAGTCTCCTGGTAACACAAGAAAACAGAAAAGGGGTTATAAATGCAGATATCATTATATTGTGCTGAAACCGCATGGTGAATGCATGGCGAGAGAACGTTAAGTATTTTTCATCACGTTGGTACTATAGTGCCAGGAAATTAATGTGTTTACTTTGGTTGTGCTAGAGCCAGCAGCAAAATCCTGCCAATTCTCAACAGTAAAATAAGTAAATTATTAGCAGGCTAATTCAGTTCCTAATAATATAGTAATATGCTAATAACGAACTTGGTCATTTTCCCTAAGCTGTTCAAATTTTCTCAATAACAGAATATGGGCCAGTTTTGATTTAGGCTATTCTGTCTACAGTAAGTAGACCTATCAATCAAGCGGAAGAGGATCAAGTACAATAAGGCAGCTGATTGGACAGTGGAGCAGAATACATCTAATTTACCACAGCTGGTATTTAGCCCACCATGTTCCTTACTAGTGTGAAGCTATTGCAAAAATTAGACCTATCATTCAGTTCAGTTATGTTTATAGCCCCTTATCACAGGCATGTCTCAAAGTATACACATAGGTTACACATACATCATATACATAGTATAATACTACACATTTTACATTACGATAGCACACAAACAGCATATCTTTGGTCATATATTTGTTTAACTCTACTGTGTAAGGTTAATTAAGGTTACAACCCTATCATTACACGCCAACTGTGATTGATTATTGTGATTTGAGAGATAACCCTAAACATTTTCCCACTGACTGATGGCAAACCAAACTCGGGTCCAAGAAAGGTGTAGACTGAGCTGCCTAAGGTACATTACTTCTGATCTCACAGACGCAAGAGATAGGCACTTTCTAATACAGGCAGAAGTTATTTAAGTGACCTATATACCTTATTCAAAATGCATTCGATTTAATGTATTGTAACATAATTATTAATTTGACAGGAAAAATCTGGGCGCTCCGGCCTACGCCTTTGGGCTCCAAATAGTTATGAGTCATTATTTTGCTAACAATAGAGACTGGTTGCCAGGAGGTGGATTGGAGCCTGCTTGGCTTTTATCCTTTTACATGGAGGGGAGGGTGGCTTTGACTGCAATGGTGGGGGCAAAGCTGAATATGTGAAAACTCTCTCTCTCTGCAGTGTGTAACTGGCTTAGAGGTGACACTGGGCCA
Source organism: Poromitra crassiceps (assembly GCF_964638095.1). NCBI lineage: Eukaryota > Metazoa > Chordata > Actinopteri > Beryciformes > Melamphaidae > Poromitra > Poromitra crassiceps. The sequence continues at coordinate 15,454,743 of NC_139636.1, read as the reverse complement.
GACACCACACCACAGGAGACTATTACTTCCATTCCCATCAACCACTGCAGCATGGCTTCTTCCAGCTCATGGTGACAGCCAAGTGAGTGACCTGCAGAAACACACACCTTCACTGTGGCAAGAGGAGCAGGTATCTGATATGGCCTGAGGTATGCATGAGGCAGACTGAGTGACACACCTGAGAGACACCTTTAACAAGGAAACCACACTCATGCCCAGGCCAGTGCCATGCAAGACGTCACTTTACACCCTACGACGTCAACAGCAGTAAGCTATATAATAACGCCTATAGCTCGCCCGCAACATTGGGAGGTACTGTACCTCTATTGATTAGATAATTAATCTATTAATTAATCTATTAGACCTATCTTGTGCATGTCGTGTGTTGAATATACTGCAATCCAATAACAGTGAAAATGCACCAGTCAGACCTAGCACAAAACCTGTTAGAATCTTTCTTATATTAAGCGTCACAGTTAGATATTGACTATCACAGATATAAACTGATTTATGCATTTAAAGAAGAGTCCCCCCCTCCCAAAACAAAAAAAAGATGGCTAACAGTCGCCACTGTTGTTTTTAATTCTTTTCCCCCTTGAATGTAACTGGGGGAGCGAGATTCCTGAAATGTTTCAGATAACCCACAGACAAAACCATGCAGTGAAAACACAGACGGGAGAGGGGCTCCCGGTCTCTGTAGCACGCTCAAGGGCTCAGAGGCTCCATCCACTGACTACTGTTCCCAGCCCTCCCACCTTTTCCCACCAATGCCAATCTGACCGCTCTGTGGTCTGATTGCTCATCCACCTGTGCTGCAAACCACATTGTCAGTTAATATAATACTTTACTTTCTTCATAAAACTCAATACTTTCTTGATCAAACTCATATTGTAGGGCCTATTTCTTTCAAACTCAACAAAAGGTAACTGCAAGATACCATAAACTTATTCAACACACTGGAAAAAATCATATCTACAAATACATTTATTGTATTATAGTATACTATATAATGATGCATAGTATGCCATTGATTAGGTTCCGAGGAAGTAACATGGCTTTCAATTAAGTCACATTACTATTGCTACTACTAAAACACAAGAGAAATGAAAATACCAAATGTCTAAACTATAGATTGTTGTCATGGAATCAGAGAAGAATGTGCATATTAGCATCTATTAATGCACAAATTGCACAAAACAACCTGAATCCCTCTGAGCAGCTACAATTAAGCTAACACAGTTTATAGCCCGTTTCTGTGGCTGTATTGAAATACGGCTTCCACTCCTGACAATAGTTATTTAATTTACCCAGCTGTGGTTGAAGAGACAAGTAACTAAGTAGTTTGCGTAATAAGCGTATGCTGTTCATTTTATTTTGTTCTTATACATATGTATAACGGTCACTCTACATCACACATATTGTATATATATTGTAAATAAATAGCAGTTAGTTGTTTTATGTACTTCTGTGAACTCACTATTCCTGTTTGTGTATTTTAGATTATGCATACCTTTTTCCTTCAGTGTACACTGAGATCAACGAGCCAAATTCCTTGTCTACATAACTGGTCAATAAAGCGGATTCTGATGATGCTATATATGAAGAAGATATTTGAGTTATAATATGATCAATTGATTTTTGGGTGGTGGGGAACGCAGCATTCCTTTTCTGTCAACTACAAACAGAAACTATCATGAATTTGAGAAATTGTAAAGCAAAGGGCGGACATCAGCTACACTCTGTCAAGCGCCAAGGCCACTGCGCTGTGAGGGAGTCGCAGCATGCTCCAAGACATCATCCCCTCATCTTCCTCAGCCTTCCAAGCCAACGACCAGTCCCAGTCAATGGTCCCAATAATGTCTAATGTTATAGTATGGCTGAACTTAGCTGGCTAACGTTACTTGCTACGGCTGGCCCACAAAGCCAAGGCCTTGCGGCAAAGTCTGCATTGATACTATTTGCTGGCCAAGTAGCAAGCGTTTCCTCAATGTTGCTTTGTTGGGTAACGTTGCTTGCTAGCGCTGTTTGTTTACACCGTTTCGGTACGAACTTTCACAACCAACGTTAAACATTTACATGTAAAGGATATCAATGCAAAAGGCAACAAGATGCACACATATCGGACCTATCCGCTGAAAAGTACAATACTAAAACGCTAACGCTAGGGAGTATCCTGGCTAGCTAACGTTAGCATGCTAGCTGAATGAGGGTTCCTGTTTGCATCAGTCGAAACTAACTAGGCTGTCAGGCTAGCATAGCTAGCTGTTAGCTAGCCATTCACCGAGAAAAGCAGCCGAAATAAACAGCCAATATTGTGCTTGACAAGTACATTTGGAAAATAACACCCGGTACACGCCACATTTCTCCGCCATCTTTACAAAGCACTGGTTTATTTTTATCCCACCCTTTTTCGGTGTAGCTATGAGGAACAGGGACGAAACGGAAGTAACTTTAGCTAGCGCAAACTAGCGAGCTGGCTAACGTTACCAGCAGACAAACTGCTAACAGCGTGCTACAGCTAAGCATCTGCAGTTTATACTGGGTATGTCATGTTTCAACACATAATAACAAGTCCCATTTGCTTCTCTGTTAAGTGTGAAATAATTACCTTAAGGATCCTGCGGGGCAGTCCTGTCATCTTGTCTTAAATGCGGGGTTAGCTGTGACTCAATGCTTCTTCTCTTTCGTTGGCATTGACAGCACACACGTCTTCCGGTCCTTTGCGTCATGACAGTAGATGGAAGGTCTGGAATGTAGGGGACCGAGCTCACACTCACAAAATTAACATAGATGAAGCCCTACCAAATACATCTACCTTAATATTATGGAAAGCAACATTTCCCACGCCTCTGCCTATTCTCTTATATTCTATTCTCTTCTCTTCTCTTATATTCTATTCTATTCTATTCTATTCTATTCTATTCTATTCTATTCTATTCTATAGGCTACTGTTCTATTGTATTATATTCTATTATGTTCTATTCTATTTTCTATCTCTATCTTGCCTACAATCTGACAGTAGCCTACACTGTACTGTACTGTACTGTACTGTACTGTACAGTATTGTAATTATTTGTACTGTACATGTAATTATTTGTGTGTGTGTGTGTGTGTGTGTGTGTGTGTGTGTGTGTGTGTGTGTGTGTGTGTGTGCGTGCGTGCGTGCGTGTGTGTGTGTGTGTGTGTGTGTGTGTGTGTGTGTGTGTGTGTGTGTGTGTGTGTGTGTGTGATTGTTCACATTACAATCCATAACACTTGGTTGCAACTTGCAGTATACCGCTGTGCTGAAGAGTACACAGTTCAGGAGTTGCAAAGGCTGTTGACATAATCATGTCAGTGTATTTGGCTATTTCACACACTGTGACTCTCTACATGCATTTTGTCAAGGCCCTGCTCAATTGAGTGGTTGATTGAAAGTTTCTCTAAAGTTCCAGATGGGGACATTCTGTACCGGATCTACCCATTTCAGACAAAACACAGCACAGATTAGACTTAACACCTCTACAGACCAATAGTGCTATACAATACAGCTGCATTTTCTTGGATGCTGAATGGAAGCTGTAGTGTGTGTGTGTGTGTGTGTGTGTGTGTGTGTGTGTGTGTGTGTGTGTGTGTGTGTGTGTGTGTGTGTGTGTGTGTGTGTGTGTGTGTGTGTGTGTGTGTGTGTGTGTGTGTGTGTGTGTGTGTGTGTGTGTGTGTGTGTGATGGGGGGAGCTCCTCCTCCTGACATTATGTCTTTGGACAAAAAGCATCTACCCGGTGGGTGTCAGGCTGGTTAGGTGGACATCAGCAGCACAGCAAAGTCACAGGAACTTTACGAAAAGCTGACTAGGGAGTTGTCCAGCTGACTACAGCCATGCAATCGCTGCACCGACACAGCCGAGCAGGTAGCTTTTCATTTTTCCTTCTGGGTCAAGCCCGTCTGCACAAATTCTGTGCATAGCAACAGAAGTGAGTGACTAACAGAGTGAATAAGGAATTAGATCTATTTCATTTTTTCCTAGGCAGGAATAATGTTTTTTGTGTGGTCACAGGACAATGATAGAGGTTGTTGTGAATTTTGCAGCGTGATCATATCTGATCCATCTAATGCCTTTTAAGTTTGATTTAGCATGTTTGTCACATTTGAGTAAATCATTCTCATCAATAAGGAGATGTTATGCTACATTGTTAAAAAAAAATGTCCCTTGTTTATTTTACTCAGAAGGTGAGAGTGACTATATTAACCTTTTTTTTGCCAACTCACTCATCTACTAATCATAACTTTGATGCTGCTTAGACAAATTATTTGAATAACTCAGTTAAGCACTAAATATCACCATTAGTTTTGTAAAATAGCCTATGTATATTACAGGCAACAGGCCAGGGGGAAACAACTAGGTGTAAAATCCACGCCTGTAATTACTGCTCATGTATATTTCCTATCTCCTAATTGAAAAAAGATTATGGCTTCTTTAGTAATTTTGTTTAAACCAGATAAAGTCAAAAGTCTTTCCGAAGACTCTCACCCATCTTGCAACTCTTACCCTAATGTGTGTGTGTGTGTGTGTGTGTGTGTGTGTGTGTGTGTGTGTGTGTGTGTGTGTGTGTGTGTGTGTGTGTGTGTGTGTGTGTGTGTGTGTGTGTGTGTGTGTGTGTGTGTGTGTGTGAAGTTAATATTAAAGAATTTTATTAATTGAAACAAATCATGTGCCTTGGGAAATGACAAAGAATGTATTTCTAATATTAACAGTCCAATCTCACCAATGTGTGCACTGTGCACAATCGAGCCAAAAAACAACTCACATGTTTTAAGTGTAATGGTTAACCTGTGGTATAATTTAGCATTCTTTACTGAGATGAATTGAGTTCCTAGCCACTGCCCTGCCCCACTGCACCGACCCTCCAAAATTTCCCATTGTTCGCAGACACAGGAACAGATGAACCAGCAGCTAATCTAGTCCCTTCTCTCAGTGCACAGAGAGAACAGACAACATCAGCTGAATTAGAGGTTGCACTGACTGTTTGATTTGACCTATCCCGACAGGGCTCAGCCAGATTTCCTCATCAGTATTTCAGTTAGCCTATCACACACTGGCATTATGGATTAATCTTACTCTGATACACACAAGGCTCAATCAATTGATACCTTACTTTGATATTGATAGCACCTCCCCTTTCACACCAAGGGTCCAACCAGGGTTATTCCCACAATTTCCCAGGTTGATTTTGGGTAAGAAAGAGTTAACCACCCGGGATGCCCGACTGGGTTGGCGATCCACGTCAGACCAGGGTCGAACAAGGGTTTATTTCCATGTGAATAGCCCCACCCGGGTTGCTATTTGTTAATAGCCTATGATGCTAATTGCTAAGCATCTCTCCCAGGTTGTCAATTGACAAAAGAAGGGTTGAACATGGGTCAATAGCCTCACCCTGGTCCGACCCTGCTTGTTGGTATGAAAGTGGTACTGTGTCTTTCAGTCTGTTTTCATATTTACACTGTCATTTCTTTTGGTTCTTTTCAGGTGAGGCCGCTCAGTGGAGCAGACGCTGCTTCCTGGCATGTTTATTTGGCATGATCACCTGCTTGGGGTCAGTCATGCCTCTACAGGTCCCCCCGGTGACGATGGGCCTCCGCTCTGCCTTCTCCGCCACTCGCAGCAACAGTGTGGTGGGAGGCGGCCAGAAGGCGCTGACCTTCAACAGGCTGCTGGTCAACGTGGGAGGCGATTTCAATCCAGACACCGGTCACTTCCGCTGCCGCATCCCCGGGGCCTACTACTTCTCCTACTCCATGGGGAAATTTCCCAAGAAGATGCTGTCTGTCCTACTGGTAAAGAATGGGGAGGAGGTGCAAGCCATCGCGTATGACGACTACCGCAAGAAAGGAAGGAAAGTTCAAAGCCAAAGTATCATGATCAGCCTGAAGGCCATGGACACGGTGTGGCTGCTCTTACAGCAGACTCCTCAGTACGCTCTCTACAGCAACGTCGGCCCTTACGTCACCTTCTCTGGTTACCTTGTCTATCCTGACATTTCCTCAACCAGCTACATCAGCAACCACCTGTCCCTCCCAGGCCTGTCTTACCCCAACTGCCCCCCACAGGGTGACCGGACGGGCGGCCAAGCCGCAGAGCAGCCGCGCTCTGCCTTCTCAGTGGCACGGACATCCACGGCCCTGGGGCAGAGCAGCAAGCAGCAGGACAAGCAGCCGCTGAACTTTGACGTGGAATACGTGAACATCGGGGGCCACTTCAACAAAAGCTCGGGGGTGTTCACCTGCCACTTCCCCGGGGCCTACTACTTTGCCTTCACCGTGGGGAAGCACCCTCGTAAGGCCGTGTCTGTGAAGCTGATGACGGGCCGTGGCGAGGTGCAGGCCATGGTGTTTGATGAGGACACTTCGAAGCGGCGCGAGATGCAGAGTCAGAGTCTGCTCCTGTCCCTGCATCAGGGCGACAGCGTGTGGCTGTACAGCCAGCAGGATGAGCGCTACGCCGTGTACAGCAACCAGGGCAGGTACACTACCTTTTCCGGTTTCATGGTGTATCCTGAAGCAGTAGCACCGACAGCTGTCCCCACCCAGGACTGAACTCACTTCTGAACTGCTGAACCCTCCCTCCATTGTGCTATGTTGGGGGGGAAGAAACAACATAGTAACGCCACATATTCATTGGTTTTGTAGAAAATGTGTAGGTTCTTTCTGTGTGGATTAAACACAAACAAAATGTCTTGAATAATGCAACTAAATTCATTCCTTTCCCTATTTTCTGTCAGTGCACACTGGATAATGTATGTTGCCAAGTTACTCCACAAGATGGCGGTGTGAGACTGTTTCGACAGCATGGAGCAATCAGTATGAAAAATAGTTATTTTTCCTCTTAAAAGTGCAATTATTTGTAAGAAATCACAAAATGGATGAAATGGAATATTTGTGTTTATATATAAAAATTGTTGATGAATATGATTTGGTTTTCGTTGACAGATACATTTCCTTTAAAAATTCTTTATATTTGGGGTTTATTGGAAGATTCAATAAATCTATGAGCAGGTTTGTGTTTGAAAGATTGGTTTCTTGCATGGCATGGGGACTATTGTGTAAATAATGTATAGTTTACCTATTGTCAGTTGTGATAACATGAGACTTAGAGAGACATTATGATTACAACTATGTTTAATGTTGCATGTATGAAAACTTTATACGATATAGTTGTTTTTATGTTGAGTGTCATTTCAGGTTAGTCTAAATAAAGTAATAAACGTTTGAATTAATGACTGTAATATGTTTTTATGCATTAATATACATACATTGTCTTTATTTTTTCTTCTTCTTTTAGAGTTACATCTGGATTCAACACTTTTCCCATAATGCTAGGTTTGGTTTCCGTACAATTTCCTACAAGAAAGTGTAGAAGCTACTCCACTGAACACCCCCCCCCCCCCCCAACACACACACACACACACACACACACACACACACACACACACACACACACACACACACACACACACACACACACACACACACACACACACACACACACACACATACACACACCAAGAGGACTGCATAACTTCCATAAGTGTAATTTTGTGCCACTTCAACAAAACTTAAGCAAAGGGGATTCAAATATGAAATACAGAACAATTTTGAACATTTGTTGCTGCAGGCTATACACTTGAATACACCAGGGAAGTATCATTTCTTAGGGAAAACCTCAGACAATAACATTTCAGTATGGAGTCATTTATGTCATTTCAGTATATAGTTTGTACAGTTTAGTTTATTGAGATAATAGAATGTCATCAACAATAATGAGGAACAAGGAACATAATTTTCCAGATGTACATGTCCTGTTCTTCAGATAATTTGATATGGTATCCAGACCTTATGAATCACAGTTTTCAGCATGGCGAGTCATGAGATGATTTATGCAGATGATGATGATTATGAATCGTCATGCAAATTCTAAGAGTTCTGAAAGCTGCGATTCATATGGGCTGGATACCAGGACTAATAGTTTGAACAGTTTTTCCAAAGTGTTATGCATACTACTGTTGAGGTATACTTACATCTGGATATCGACCCCAGGGCAAATGTTACCTTAAGTACCATGTAATAATGGGAATTAAAATACATTTAAACTTCGAGCCACTTCAAATTATTTTCCTATTATTATTATTTTGCCAGAAAATTCCACTTACTGTATGTGTATTTACAGTACAGCAAAGTAGCACTTACATTTTAGAAATAAAAACAAAAACAAATTAACCCATGCATAATTTAAATACTACAAATCGTTAAGACAACCATACTGAATTGGTTCCAGTGTTTGTACAGTATTCGACTATCATGCTGGGCTTTCAAGAATTCTTATGATGTACGCATGAAGAGACTATTCGAATCTCAGTCTCTAAAGCAGTTTCCTTGTGTTGAGAACTCTGCCATAGCAAATAAAGTGTTTCAAATGTCTCTACAGTGAGACAGTTTGGTAGTAAACAGACATGATGATGTGAGCCAGGACAAGTATAGAATAAACAGAGGCAATATTTAGTCAAACATACTTAAAGCCACTGAGTCAATACATGAACAATGACTTATTGTTATCATTTCACTGTTATTGAAGTCAGGCAGTTTAGTGCAGGGGTTTAACAAAGTCATTACATGTAGGCTACTCCTCGTCCTAAAGCCCCAGGTGATCCAATATAAATATGCACTGTAGCTGGACCATGACTTTATCCTGCAAGTTGAAATGTTCATGTTACCATCCTGCTTGTCTCCTGCTTTTGTCACTGCACGTCCCAGATCTCACAGAGCAGCGGGGTGAATTTGCGGTCGCTCATCCTCCAGGACGAGAGCATCTCCGCATGGTAGTGGTTGAGTGTTCTTAGCTCTGTCAGACGGCCCAGCAGACGGGCAAAGTGCTGCGGCTCGTGGGGATGCTGCAGGACGCACAGCTTCCTCAGCATGTCCAGCATGGGCTCCTGAAGCCTCTCCACAGCCTGCTGGTTCTTTACATAAGCCCGATCTACAGTACATGGGGAGCAGGGCCAACAGCAGTCAAGGAAAACGCTGCATGAGAGAGCTCTCTACTGCAAGGCCCAGATGCATATGTAAAGTGAGAATCGGATTACAGGTAGCCATCTGAGGCTTGATTGCCTGTTTATATGGACATCTGACTCAATCAGTGATGATAAATCACTTATTTAGGGTAGTGATTCTCAATCATTTTCATATCAAGGACCCCTAATTTAGTCCATATTAGGGCCATGGACCCCCCCATTTGATGAGAATGTGTCTCTCGGACTGAAGTCAGATAATCTTTTTTTATTGTTAGTCAATTTTGTCCAGAATTCCATGACTATCTGTATTGTAGGTAGATAGCTAACAGTGAAACTATGATCAAAATAGTAATTCTTCTACATTCTCTAATTGTTGCAGCTTCAGGTGAATTAAAAAATGCTGAAGTTTAAGAATTGATCAATTTGCTAGGGACCCCCTGGAAGCCCCTCCTCAAGGACCCCCGCTGGTCCACGGACCCCACATTGAGCACTGATTTAGGGTATCATCAAAGATTCTACATGTTGATTTAGGAAACATAGATCTGTGTGATGCATCAGTGAAAAGTGTTTTGACCTGGCTCACCTGGGGTCAGGATGGTTATGGCGGTGAGGAGAGCCTGTTCCTCTGGCATCATGTGGAGGTCACCGATGCTTTTGTAGAAGTTGAACATGGGTGTGATGTATTCCTCTGATATACCTGCAGGAAGATATTCAAAAAGAATTGCGTCGCATTACATACATTGGTCATGCTATGTCACATGTTTATGCCAAATGAAGAAGTGAAATAATTGTTGAAGAAGGTGAAAATATGAACCGGTCAAGCAGGGAGATCTGGAACCGGCTTTACAAGAATTTCTGAATTTATTTATGTTGATTGCAGACAAGCACGTTCCCCTGAAAAACTTGCACTGTGCAGCTACACCAGGTGCTAAGTTGTTCAATTACAAATAATATCAGTCCCTTTTTTTTCAAGAAAGAAAGAACGACAGAACATGCAGTACAATTTTCTTGACTATTATTCATGAAGATATACATATATGAATATATACTGGGTATCAAAAGTAATGCCAGTTCACAGTAGAGTCAGAGTTTGGGAGAGGCAAAAGTTGTTTCAAGTGCAAAAACTTTTCCACAACTGTCTATTAGAATGAAATACTGTCACACTGTCACTGATCAGGGGTTGACTCACTGATATTGATTGGCCAGGGGTTCTCAAAGTGGGGTCTGGGGACCTCCATGGGTCCTTGAGGGGGGGTCCCCAGCAAAAAGGGAGATTATTTATTTTCACTAGAATTCCAACCATAAGTAACACAATGACAGAATGTATGACTATTTTGGTCATAGATTTCACTTTCTGTAATAAAACATGTAAAAGTCCTGGTCCTGTCTTGCAGGAGCCTGGTGTTGGGGTCATTCGGCTGAGGGTGCACCTGGGCCTGGTGCACTCATTGGGCTTAAGACCTTCAGACCATTCAGTCACTCCCTCCACTTTTGTTCTGTTCATTTGTTTAATGTAGTTTGTGTTGTCTAGTTATTTCCAGCTGCGACAGCGGGACTGGTATTCTTTTCACCTTGTGAGTCTGTGTGTGTCATCATGGCAAAATGTGGCCATTGTGACCGGTGTTGGGCGCTTTCCCCCCGTAATGAGTAGTGTAACAGATTACAATTTCCAAAACAGTAATAATATTACACTTACTAATCCAAGTAACTTCAAGTGACTGCATTACTTTGTCCAGCGCATGGCACAGCGCTAAGTGCTGACTCAGGTTAATTTTGCAGGGCTATTTGTGACACAAACTTGTTATGCAAACATGTACATTGCGTATTTATAGAATACGTTGGCACTTGTTTGCCTCTTTTTCGTCTTGCCAACATTTTGTTTGGGTCTACCTGTTTGCCCCTGTTCCAGATTTTGCAACTGCGTTATTAAAAACAGAAGCTGTCTGAATCTTGATGAGAAAGGACGCCTACCAATTTTGTGGGGTGTAACGGAAAAGTAATATAACGAGTAGTGTAACGAATTACTGTTGGCAGGGAGTAATAAGTAAAGTCATAATATTACTTTTGAAAAAGAGTAACGAGTAATATATGACATGTTAAGTAACGAGCCCAACACTGCTCAGCGCACGTAGCATCAAAACCATGCAAGATGCAGTCACAAAATTATACAGGTGTGTAGTTGACATAAAATGAAGGTCGAGTTCGAAAATGGGCGTGATCCGAGCAAGACAGGCCCCAAGAGAGTGGGAGGGTTGTCACA
>NC_139636.1:15413441-15438441 GCF_964638095.1 Poromitra crassiceps | reverse complement strand
TTTATTCAACTCCATGCAACTGGATATAACATGGATACATTTCTAATGCATTAATAGATGCATTATGATCTATCCCTGTGATTCATCCTTACTACGGTACATAGAATCACTGGTGAACTTTAGAATTTTAATTGTAATTCTGTATATGTTGATATCTTAACATCATACATCATAACAACTGTAACTTAATCCACACATTTGTATTCGTTCGTAATCCATTCTCCTTATTTCCGACCAATACACTTTACAATTGTTTCGATTGCCACCAGCACACATTTATATAACTCCACAATTAGTATTCTATTTTAATGCTTTATTGTTTTTTGATTCTTTATTTTTATAGTGTTTTGTTGTTGTTTTGTATACTCTATTTTATCTTTTTCTGCCTGTTGAATCCCATTACTTTTGCTGCTGCAACAACCTAATTTCCCTACAGGGAATGTTTCATCCTATCATCTTCTTGTACCTCATGCTAACGATAAAGCATGAGTGGAACAACTCATTCATTCATTACATCAGGGGTTTTACATTACATCAGAGTGTGGGCCTCCCCCCAGACAAAGCTTTGAAAAAGGAGCCCCCCTTGCTCAATTCCTGGATGCCTATTGGATCATGATTATGTTATTCTATCCCATAGACACTCAACAATTGAGACTGATATTGCTGTTTGATTATTTCAGACGACACCAATACATACAGTAAAAAGATCTGTCTGAAGGAATTTCTTTGTTTCTGACTCTGGGAAAGTGGGAAAAACAGTCAACTTCCCCAAAACTACTGTATGTCTTTAACCAAATCACATACATTTAGGCTATAAGATCTCCTTTTAATGTACAATTTTTCACTTCCATTCACTGAGCCTCCCCTGAAACCTCCCACTTTGAAAACCTCTGCATTACATGATTGATGCATGGTTGAAATTGTCAGTTGTTTATTTCCGTACTTATTTGTACAAAAAATAAAGTAAGAAAACTTCCCTTTGCCAAACATTATCCAAAACCTCGGAGGACATGGAAGGGAGTGATCTGGGACATGGAGTTAAATGGAAACTGTCAGGACACCCACTTTTCACATTGGGACTGTAAAATAGTGTTTGAGAAAGTGTGACTTGCAGTCCAAACCGGTTTCAGATCAATATAGACAACTCAGTGTCACTGTCGCACCAGAAAGCAGGGTCATTAGTGCAGTATTTATGAGCAACAGGAGGAGCCCAGTCTGTCCTGCTCTGTTCAGCTGACGGCTCTAAATAGACCCAATACAAAACACTAATGAGGGTTTCCAACTTCCATGATTGGAAGCTCATGCCCATGACATCACTGATGATGTCACAATGCCTATGACATCATCAGTGCCTATGACATCATCAGTGATGGCATAAGATGATTTTGGTCAATAATGATATCACTGACAACATCACTGAAGATATCATAGACATTGTGACATCAGTGGGACAAAGATTGGAACAGACAGACAAAGCCCACCTACTCTACTTTTTGTTAAATGGAACATAAACTGTCCATTTTACTTTCTGCAGCAGCAGCAACAGCTAGGCCTTTCTGTTGTGTGACGTGTGACATAGTTTCCCCCAGTAAAACTCAACAGGCCATGTCAGAAAGTGGAGTGAGGGCTCATCACAGGGTTCTTTGATGGCCTCTCTTGAATCTACCGGAAGGACGAAATCATTACCTTTTGTGTGCATGTGGACAGTGCAAATCAGTTTGAATCAAACGACAGTGTAGGTATCTACAGTAGGATCAGAATTTCCTTCCTTTCCTTTCCTTCCCTTCCTTATTCATAACGGTTTGTTTTATTGTCCTTTTAAGATTGTCCTACACGCCAAAAGGTCAAAAGGTCATGCATGACAAGCAAGATACTCACATTCTGCCAGCATGCCCATCTCTTTGCACTTTCGTAGTCGGCACTCCTGGCATTTCCTGCGCATATACATGTCCATCTCACAGTTCCCTCCGCTCTTGCATTTGTACACAGCGTTCTTTGTTATACTCCGTCTGAAGAAGCCTGAACATGGTTGGAAAACATGTAAGTACCATGGAGAAATAAATGGTTATTTTATTTTGAAGGGCGGGAGGAAGTGCTGATTCATTATGAGTCTGGTATAATATACTGTATGTTGATGCAAAGACATTTTGTATTCTGTTGTAACAGCAAACACATCAAATAAACAAACAGAAATAGCCTATAGTATATATTCCATTGCGGTGGACTACAGTAATTTACTCCAAGCAGCTTTTGAACATAAAGGAGAATTTACAATGGAGGGATAATCAGGGCCAAAAGGGCAGCCACTGTACGTTACACACTGTTCTAATAATGTAACCGAGACAGAGAGAGAACCCTGTGAGCCCTGTTGGCAACGTTTCAGACAGTGAGGGCAGTAGAGCAACACACACACACACACAGACACACACACGCACGCACTTTGGAACAGAACAGTTATTAGACATTCTGACATAGAACATTAAGCACAATGATATGCATTAGTGCAGCCAAGCTCAGGTTCCCCCTGCATTGTACAGCAGAAAGCCGAGAGGGAACCCAATCAGGCAGCAGCACCAGCTACAGGCCAGGTAGTCCTCAACCTATTCTCAGGCCAATGGCAGTCCAGCGGCTGCACTCCTGCCATTGTCCGGCCTTACAGTGTGGAATTACACTCATATCTATTCACCGTGCGGTCTGGCAAGAATCAAGAGAAAATCCACAGCGTCATAAAAATGTTGGGAGGAGCTGCTAAAGGCCACCTATTGGGTGTCACCCACTATGTCACCAGGGTGATTTCTACATGGAGCTAGGTTGTAAAGTTATACTTGCTCTCCATGTTGTTTCAGAGTTAAAGGGACATACATGCATGTAATTCTGTTCTCTTCAAATCAACCTCAATTTGGTCATCAATGCAAGGAGCACTACTGTATTATGTCACTCAACTTGATAGACTTTTGCATGGATTTGCTGTCGCTTCTTGGCATCTAATAAAATGGAATGGAATGAACAGCAATGTAACAAAGTGTGTAGTATTAATAATTGAAGAAAGGTAGGCCTACAACTAAATAAAGCTCAATGTAGGCAACAAACTGAGCCGTTTGCAGCACCAGTGCTTATAGGCTGGATTCACACAGGATCCAGCACTGTGCTTCATAGTCAATGGAGGTAGTGCATCAGGCTCAGGCAGTGGCTGCAGAAAAGTGCTGCGTGAAGAACATGCAGCGGTCGCACGGCGAGAGAGTACAGGGCGATACAACCCCCATGTCACACTGCAGCTGGCCAATCTAGACGCCCCACACACACACACACACACACACACACACACACGCGCGTGCGCGCGCTGTCTCTCTCTCTCTCTCTCAAAAGTCGCGGCTGTATCTATTTTTCACAACAATAAAAATCCTACATTTTGTCAATGAAAGCCTGCCTTTTTATATGAATGTTTCAACAACACGGCTCCAGACGACTGAAAGAGTCAAACAGAACAGAAACTAAAGTAAAAAAGAGAGAAGCTAAACTAAAGCTACAAAATAGCCTACAGCCTTTTAAAAATGCATTTTACTGGTTCACTCGCACACATGCTTGTTTTGAAGAGGAGGAGAAGGCAGAAAGGGGGTGAAGTGAGACACTCCCACCCGACGTACACGCAGTGGCTGCTGCGTCTCGCTGGATCCTGTGTGAATCCAGCCTTATCCTGACAAATGTAGTTCTAACGTAAGTTCAAGCCAGGAAGACTATAATAATGCATTTTACACTTCCTTAATTCACTTTTTATATCTCCACTCTTCAATCTACTCACAAGCTCATAAGCTGTCAATTTCCGGGTTTCAATTGAATAATCAGCTGGTTGCCGCCTAGTCTTTTTTAACCAATAGCATAGTGTCACATCACTGCTCATCACCTCTCACCCCACACACATCCAGTGTAAGCCTATCACATTGCTTCGCACCCCCGTCGTAAGCCAATTGCTTGGAGGCGGTTTCCTTAAATATGCTTTTTTCTGTCTCATTCAGCCTCTCAACACCGCTGCTGTCAGTCTCGCACCCTCCTCCTCCCCCTCTCCTCCCAGTCATCGCAGACCTATCCGATTCTTCAGTCGGAAGAGTCTCATCATGAGTCTCAGAAGGAGATCACCAGCACCACCAGTATCTAGACTCCACAGGGGGATATACTGTATCTGGATGCTGATCTGGGCTGATGCAGCTCTCTCAAGATCTCCCTGCGGTGTCTAACCGCCAAAGACTAATAACAATACCTTATTCTCATCATTCTTTCTGTAAAGCATCATTCACGTTATTGTAATAAATATCATTTTATTCATTGGTCTCTAGTCTCTCCTGATTGAACTGAATTTGGCCTGTGAAATCATTCTCACATTGTCACTTCTCAAGGCACAATTGGTATGAAATGACTTATTGATGTTCAAAATAAGGTTTTAATCTTCAAATGATCCTGTGGACACTTCACCAGCTGCTGTTTGGACTGTTGCTACAGACTTGTAGATTTGTACATCTCAATAATGGGAGGGCCCTAAAGTCAACAGCTAAAAATACGATATTTTTGGGTATGTGGGGCAAACGTCAATTCTACGCCACCATAGGCTTCCACTGTGTGTGGAAATATATTGCAAGAGCACAGGCGAGGCTGTATCGAACCCGGGATCTCTTACTTACAAGTGCAACACTTTAACCATCAGACCAAAGGACCAACGTGCCATTTTATCCAGGATCGCTACACTATGCTGATGGAAAGCTGTCCAAAACTGTCTCAGATATCAAAAGTTTTTGACAGAAATATCATAAACAAGATTTTATGAAAATGCCACGCTAACCTCCCCTTTTTTGTGAAAGGCTGCTCCACTGGGCCTTAACAGATCTTCTGAAGAAGAAAGTCTTAAGGCTGCATTATTCCCATGTAGTATTTTGTAGTATTTTGTAGTACTAGGCATCTGCTGCGCGGCCTCGCCCACAGCTCGGCTGCTGCGTGGCCTCGCCTGCCCTATTGGCGCGTGCGAGCGTGTGTGTGTTGCTCACTAAATGTTATTGCATCAATGATGTCACAATGCCTCCTTGTGTGTGTGTGCCCCATTATGATATAACTGATGATATCATTAGTGTGTGTGTGTGTGTGTGTGTGTGTGTGTGTGTGTGCCCCCCTATGACATCAGCCTTGTCACAATGCCTCCTTGTGTGTGTGACATCACTGATCAGTCTTGTCACAATGCCTCCTTGTGTGTGTGTGTGTGTGTGTGTGTGTGTGTGTGTGTGTGTGTGTGTGTGTGTGTGTGTGTGCGCACGCGCGCGCACAACCTTATGATGTCATTTTTTGACATCACTGATGACATCACATCATTAGCTAAAGAATCCGGCTCCGTCAGGTCCCCCGCACAGGTGCCCTTTACACACCCTGAAGGTTCAGCCCAATCGCACGTCAAATGGCATAGCTGTGGCCGAACACGGAACATGTTCTCATTACAGGAAGCACAGGTGGGGTCAAAAATCACTATTCTGATTTTAAAACCCAGCTTGAGTGGGTAAGAAGCCAACTTCTCTCACCTTTACATCCTTCACAGGTGAGAGCGTTATAG
Source organism: Poromitra crassiceps (assembly GCF_964638095.1). Lineage (NCBI taxonomy): Eukaryota > Metazoa > Chordata > Actinopteri > Beryciformes > Melamphaidae > Poromitra > Poromitra crassiceps. Next base: position 15,432,854 of record NC_139636.1, on the reverse strand, counting down.
TGATATCCGGAGGCCTTGTCTCCACACACCACACACAGTTCTTCCCCTTTGACCCTTCCGGCTTGCGACATGTGCCGGGTCCTCTTGCACACAGCAGGCACTACAGCGGACACCTCCTCCATCTCGGCGTCACAGGTAACATCCAGGGGTCCTTTCCTCAGTTCATACATCCCTGCATGCGAGTACCACTCCTCTCCGCTGTACTGAGGGTAGTAGTTGTGACTGGAGTAGTAAGGAGGGGAAGACATGGCTGGCTCCATGGATGGGTACTGCGTGCTGGGATAGCTGGTGAAGGACAACACGTCCGGATCCTGCAGCAGAGGACTCCCTTGGTCTGCCAGAATATCTAAGAAAGGGAAATGGTGAAAGGTTATAAATACAAGCTGAGAACAGCATGCATAGAAGCGGACATTTGATTATGTAAACTTGGCAGATCAAGTTTGTGTCAGCAGCACCAGTGGCTCCTGCATTGCATTACTGGCTTTCCTGGGGAAGCTAAGCAGGTCTGTCTGTGGATACTCCTTGAATGGGAGTCCATCTGGTGCTGGAAGTGGTGTTGGAGGACCAGTAGGAGGTGCTCTTCCCTCTGGTCTCATGAATATCTCACCAATGCCCCAGGGCAGAGACAGGCACTCTGTCCTGTGAGTGAGCGCCATCCTTCGGATGAGACAAACTGAGGTCCTGACTTCCTGTGGTCATTACAGATCCCATCGGCACTCTTTGAAAGAGTAGGGGTGTAACCCCCCGGTGGCCTGGCTAAATTCCCACACAGGGCTTCCTTCCATCATGGCCACCTAATCGTCCCTCGTTACTTAATTCCATCCTCAACTCTCCGCATGATAGCTGATGTGTGGTTCTGGCGCATATTGGCTGTCATGCATCACCCAGGTGGGAGCCACACATTGGTGGAAGATGAGTTGAGTCCTCCCCTCGCCTGATATGTGAATGTGAAGCACCTTGAGCATCTACAAAGGCACTATATAAATGCAATGTATTATTATTATTATATGAAGCAAGCAGATGTTGGAGAATGGTGAAACTGGCTGCAATATGCTATTTCACAAGCCGTCAAATCCCAAAGAGAAAGCCGCCTGGGATGTTATATCAAGTGCTTCCCTGCAGAAGCTGCTCAGCCTGGATAAATGGCTCCACAGTGGATGGTAATCCACACAGCTACATATACTGTAAGCCCATAAATGATTAACGACTGGCTTGCATGGAGCACACTGTTCCTGTTAGAATGACATGTAACTCCACGCTCATTTTGAAACTGATAGGAGAATGTTACCGATGAAAAGTCAACCAAGATCTCTCTCACACAATATTGTTTAATCATTACATGACATTCATGACATGTTCTGTGACATTTGCTTTAACATCATGGAGGAGAGGGATGACGATTGATTTCCAAGACTATAGTATAGATAGACAGTCCCTCCTCGTCTGTAAAAAAAAAAAAGAAGAAGAAAAAAAGAAAACTACTAGCCATTCAGCAATCAAAGTAAACTGAGATACAGTATAAAATGGTAAAGTGTCACACTGACCTCTTGAAGACTTGGTTAGGACCATAGCCATGTCTTTGTGACCAAGCACACAGACACTACCCAGAGACCCCGTGCTCTGATCGGTTTGCGGCTGTACCTTTGGTTCAACCTGGCTTTACATCGAACTTTACATTGATTCCCTGATGGAAAGCCTTTCCTCAGACACACGGGAACAGCACATCCAGAAAGCAAGAACTTGGCGCTTGCTTGAGAAGTGCCAAGGGGAGCAAAGGTTGTCATAGCTACTCATTAACCTGACAGTCACATTTCTTGACATCATTACAGGTAGTTGTTGGCATGTGTCAAGTCATTATTTTCACATGTGGGCAGTGTTATTACCTGGCTGCTACTGTGCGGTAATGCTCGCTTGGAGTCTAATGTGTGTGAGAGAGATTGGCTATGTGGAAGACATACCAAACAGGTGGGAGCTCTCTGAGAGGCAGAATCCATCGCTGGGTGGGATCTGCAGCGGTCCCACCACATTGATGTCGGGGGCCAATTCCACCCACTCATTCATTCAGGACGGTGGTGAGGCTCCAACTCAGGGGCGAAAGCAGGATGTACTCAGTCACAAGGCCTCGGTCCAGTCCGGGTCTGTGACAAGCATCAAAACAGGTGCGTTTTGTCAATAATAATATGTTATTCCACCAAAGGAAATTCTTTACATTTAAATGGGTACTCGTGTATTTGCCTATGTGCTGCCACTGTAGTTGAATAGCAGTCAGTATCATGCTCCAACCCCCCTGCTGGAAGGTAATTCAACTTCAGGCGGGGAGTCTCTACACTACAGTCTACTACATCAACACACTTGACAGTTCTTCTCTCCCACATTGGGATGAGGCACGCAGTGGCTACCATGCAAGAGGGGGGAAGGGGTGGAGGTCTGGAGGATGAAGGTCTTGGCCACAAAAAGGCCTCCCTGACAGCGTGTCACTGAATGAAAGAGGCAATGCTCTCTGTGTGTCCTGCTCCCTTATATAGACTCACGTACACATTGTGTGTCACTTTAGGTGGTTTTATAAATCCTATGCAAGGCCTTAAGGCTAATGTCTTAGTTTGCCAAATACCGCGTAATAAACCTTCTGGTAGCTATTTGAATTGTAGATCCCTTGATGGCATCTTGAGAGTAACAATTATCCAAACTCTCTGTGGCCTTTCGGCTGTGGCATTAAAAGACACACAAGGCCACAATGGAAGCACATGAAGCCATGTGAAAACACAGCCACATTACAGTATGAGCTATTCAATCATCTACCCCATTCTTTTTTTTAATTAACCCATTTTAATTTCCCCTGAGATCCAACAGCAGCCCGCAAGGAGTTGGAAACCTCCAGTCCACTCTGTCAGCCCACACAGCACCTCAACCTGCTTCTCCACACACGACACGGTGGCACACCGCGGAGTCATAAGAAGCCATCTATTCCCCATTGAATCACCATCATACATGAAATATGTATAATCCCCTACCTTAGTCCAGGCAGTTGATTTTCCCTGTTGAATTCCAGTCTGGCAGCGGCCTTCAGTCTGTTTCTGATATCCACGCTGTGAGCAGCACCATCAATATTTGCTTATGAACTGCTTCTGTCTGGGCTCCAGTGAGAACGTGTGTGACCAGTTGGGGTCAGGGAGAAAAGGAGTGGTGGTTATTAATTAAACTGTCCATTCCTCTCCTCTCCTCCACCCCCGTTCCCCTAAAATCCCTCTTTATCTGGCCAACAGAAGAAGCTGCCATATGAGTTGTCCAACAGAGCAGAAATCCCACCCACATACTGTACACTAACACTGCACGCATTGCACATACATCAAGTCATTAGCATGACACAAGCAACTAGTATGAGTGCAAGCCAGCCAAGCAGGGGAGCGCCGCTATCAGCCTAATAGTTTACATGTTCTATCACTGAATAGAAACAGTGTGTGACGTGCGTTTGCGTGCGTGCGTGCGTGCGTGCGTGTGTGTGTGTGTGTGTGTGTGTGTGTGTGTGTGTGTGTGTACACACGCGTGTGTTTGTGGCATCTTATCATTGCAACAGTCATGCTACACTGGGTAGTTTATGGTTTTATAAGTACAAGAAGTACTAATTGAAGTCGCCAAACAAGTCTAATACAGGAAATGTTTCTTCTGTAAGCACACTGTGTGGCAATCGTTCCCATCTGTCCTTGAACCAATCAATGGCATTTTATCATGTAACAATGAGATGTGAGGTGTGAGTCTGTACTGGACGCGTTCACATTGGTGCCTCAAAGCTTTATCACATGCCGCTTGTTCCCCTTATGTACTGTAAGAGAGATCCATAGGCTATATATGTGGGAAATGGAATGTTGAATGACTCCTTTATAATCCTTAATGTATCCAAAAACAATAGTTTAATCATTGACGGGTTGTTGCTTCATCCAAAGAGGCCCTTCTGAGTCAACAGTCAGCCCCTCTGAAATAAACAGAACCTTTGCCATTGGCTGTCGGCTGTTTGTGGACTATCTGGTCTGTGTCTGCGAGCAGGCAGGAGGCTGTGATGGCCTCTGTAAGGGAATTGGCTCCAGCTAACATATCTATAAACTACATGGCTTAATTGGCAGCGTATGGCAATATATATATATATATATATATATATATATATATATATATATATATATATATGAACATAGAGTGCTGTTGACAAGTCATTATGGCCATGAGATGAGGCTCATTTAGAATAATTTTGTATTTTTTACATTATACTGTACATCTCTGTCTGGTGTGGTATAAAACAGATATTGGGTGTTGGTTTCGGTTTTTGCATTTCCTTTTATCTTAGTGTTTGGTTTCTCGTTCCAGACAGAGCTTGTGAGCTACCTGCAGATGCAATTACAAATACAAGCATGCTGGACAGTGACATAATCGTCCAAGAGATGTCAAGGACGTGCAATGAGAAGGGACAGAAACAAGCTCCATAACCTCCTTTCAACTTTTCCACACAATTGGGCACAATCAAATTAGATTTTAGAAATCTAAATGTATAGATGCAACTTTTTTTTCTTTTTTAGGTGCTCAACATCATTTGGTTTACATCAGATTAGGAACAACAGTTCAGTACAGCCAGTCCTGTGGTGAGGAATATCCTGCCGGCTTCCAATTATCTTCCAAAGTGAAAATTGAAACGGAAAGTGCGGAGAAAGACAGATAAGACAAAGGATGTTTACCGCAGCATGATGGGAAACAGAGCAGTTTTTGCAGTATTTCATAATTTAGAGTCCAGTAACATAAACAGGCAGTTTTAGGGGCAGTCTATTTAGTCAAATTGTTATGTAAGATAACAAGCATCCAGCTCATATAGAAGAGCAAGAGAGAGAGAGAGAGAGAGAGAGAGAGAGAGAGAGAGAGAGAGAACAGAGGAGCATGTGATGATATTGTATTTTTGTATAAGTTATTGTATTTTTGTATAAGTTTGATTGGGCAATTTATGATTATTTCTAACCAGCAGAAAGAAATTGTTAATTTATGTCATTAAACTTCAAGGGTATAAATGAGCTGGAAAGGTGGAAGCAAACTGAACTAAATTACGGAAACAGTGTTTGTTACTGTGTTACTATACAGTAAAAAAAAAGTGCAGAAGGTAATTCCAGTTTTTTTAAAATTCGTTCTGTCTTTCTTGCTTTCTTTCTTTCCATTAAAGCAACTGCAAATTGCACTTTGATGGTGAACTAACTAAGCACATTAAAATGTTAACAGGACAAGAGACGAGGTGAGCTGAGGTGATGCGCAACTTCTTTCAAGTTATTCACAAATCCAAAAATGCAGAGCTGTTCAGGGAGTTTATGTTTTTAAACCAAAACATCCTAATACAGAATAGATACCGGTATGTAATACAGTGACCAATGTTCAAGTAAAATGCAGATCAAGTCAATACTCTCTCAAACAATATGATAATAATTTACTGTACAAAATTGATTTTCTATTCTTTACCAGTAATGATAAACAGTTCTATAAATGTCCCATATTCCTGATTATTAGTGAAAGATTACAGTACATTGTTTTCAGAAAGATTGTTTTTAGAAACAAATTGGATCCCCTTGGAGGATCATCTTCCTACTCCCCATGTATCAAACATTCAGAAATTGAAAAAGAACAAAAGGGGGGACAAACAGCAAAAGAATAAATAGACACTAGACGTTTTGCATGGTGTGACATCAGCACGCTCCTCTGTCAGACTGAGAACATGTGCAGAATTCACCTTCCACTTTGTCCCACTCTGAGCTCACAGCATTATAAATAAGGAAGGCAGCTGACAGGATGCTGGGAGAAGGGACGGTGGAAGTCAAGCTGTGATAACGTGGAATCACTGAGCAGTAGCAAATACGTACAAGCAAAAACAAAGCTCATTATTTTAACACTGTGGTCTGCTCCAATTGTTGATACTGATATCAAACCAATTACATTCCATAAGCACGTTTCTTTTCACATTGCATAGCTGACACAAAACATTTTAAAAACTATTCATGGTAAGCTACATAAAGTTCATTGCACATTCAGCGCAAAGTTGGGATATGGTCAGCAGGACACGTAAAGCAAGGTGCGTTTTTGATGGTTGGTATTTAGTGTTCATCTGTGGCTCATTTGTCATTCTACCAAGCATACTATATTGTATACGTATGTCAATTTAGATTAAACTTATTGTTTAAGTGACTCAGTCAACCATCATCATAATTTTTCTGATTATATGATATAAGGTTGTGTATATTTGGAAATTGGAAATTATTTCCACACTGACAATCTTTAAAAACCATCTTTGTTGTCCAATATTCTGCTCAGATGGTAGTCTAATAAAATATATATTTGGATTTTGCCACTACGGTTTTGACTTTTGTTTATCATTATGAACGTCTCTTGGAACAGATCTCATCTGTCTCAGGCCATGACAATAAAACGAACGAGTGAATTCTTGTGGTACACAGCTGATGGTTGCTGCTCTTTCCTTCTCTTTCTTCTCAGGTGACATGTGACAGTTCCACAGGTGTGAGTGTGACCCTTCAGCCTCGGCTGGGTGTGTGTGAAGGGGGAGTTCTCGGCCCTACAGGGCGTCTCACTGGTACTGCTCCTGGTAGTTCCCATTCCCACAATGTTCGTTCCCATCCTCGCCCTCCTCCGTGGTCATTCCTCTGTTCTTTTTCCAGCCATGTTTCCGACCAGAGGAATTGTCCGTGGTTCCGTAACTCTTCTTGGGAGCAACGATCTCGCTGTTGAGCTCCGACTCCTCGGCCAGCTCATCCTCATCGATGATGCCACATTTATCCTCGCTCGTGCCCTCGGGGTCTGCCCAGTCCTGCTGCTCTCCCGAGGCAAAGATAGCGTAGAAGATGACCCCTGAGTAGTGCACCATGGACGCAATACAAAACACATGCTGCCACTCCAGACGAGTCTGTGGGGAGATGAAGAGGAGTGAATGAATTTCCTGTCAAAGGCAGACTCACTGATCTTTCAACAATGTACCGTCGAGGCAATGCTGGCTTATTCATGAAATGTGAAATACTATTTTGACAATACATAGAATAAATTTGACAGTGTTATAAAAGGCTTGGATGGATACTGGATTACATTATTATTATTATTATAAGATCACTATTTCCAAGGGGCACCAAAAAACAAAGCTGATATATTTCATAGATACAGTGAGGGGAAAACTTCAGTCGGGATACAGTTGGAAATAATTTATATACTAAGTACTATTGGAAGGCTGGATATGGTTTTATGAAGATTCAGATCAAAACAAAGCAGTTAAATTAAATATCCAATGAACTAAAGTCACAAGCAGAAATCTTTAAGGGGGAATCAGTTACACACAAGGTAAGGGCAAAATGAAGTGAAATCTAATCTAATCTGATCTAATCTAATCTAATCTAAAATAGCTGAGGTGAATTATTGGTTCATACAGGGGTTTTCAAAGTCTGAGACTGTGGGCCTCCCCTGTCGCTCAATTCCTGGATGCCTATGGGATCATTATTATATTTTTTGATCCCATAGACACTCAACAATTGTGCCAATATGGCCTGCTGTTTGACATACTGCAGGCTACACCAAATACATAAAGAAGGTCTGTCTGAAGGCATTCATTTGTTTCTGACTTTGGTAAAGTGGGAAAAACAGTCTACAGTATGTGATCTCCTTTTGATAACTAATGTAATAACTAATTTAATGTTTTTCCCCCACATCCATTCACCGAGCCTCCCCTGAAACTGCTTGGAGCCCCCCTGGGGCGGCCCCCCTCCCACTTTGAAAACCTCTGGGTTTAATATAAGCAGACAGAGTAGTCACTGTTACAGTATCTTAATCCATTATACCTTGTTCTTAGTTAGGGCTCCAACAATCAAGGGGCACACCATCCCAGACAGTGTTCCCACCCCATTAGAGATGCCCATCAGGATACTGGCATAGCGAGGGGCAATATCCAGATGATTGACATTAAAACCTGAGGATGCAGCCAACACAAGAGCATTCGATTACTGTTAATAGTAACGGGATGACAGTCAAAATACATTATCTTGAGAGATCGCGATTATTTGGCATTTGGTATTTTGTAAATGAAGAAGCATTGTGCCATAGAGCTGCGTTTTGCTTCTTTGGTTTCCCTGACAACAATCTATAAAATATTCAGGAAAAGTGTCTGCGCCAAGGCTTGGCACACAAATGGATGTAGACTGCATCACACCCAAAGGAGAAGTAGTAGACCCGTAATTCACTTTTAGTCGTTTTTCATGAGACAACAACCCTTTCAAAAACCTTTGTGCTCAAAGGAAACGGCGAAAACAAAGAAGACGGTACAAAAGAGAGAAAAAAAAAACTCATCTATGATTACAAGGTCATAGTCAGTAGTGAGAGTTTTCCCCTCCCTCAGTTTTCAAACAAAGCCCTCACATTTTATTCGTACATCACATCCTAGATCAGTGTGTTTGCCCTAGCCTACTTTTCAAATGAAATACAAATCTTTCTTCAACAGAAATAATAATACCTGAGATGGCGAATCCGCTGAAGCCTACAGCCAGCACGAGGAAGGTGATGGCTACCGCACGAGTGTGAGAGAACCCAACCACCAGCAGCAGAGTCGCCTCCATACCAAAGCCTGTGAGAAGGCAGCACGAAACAGGACAGTCACTTAATTCACTCCAATTCTGGTTTCTCACCTCATTTTGACACCTGTATGTATGCATTATGTCATACTTTATATCATGCAGGTATCAATGTAGCCTGGATTTAAAAAAAAAACATCCTGATCATGTGATCTCTCATTCTGTTTCGCTCTACGTATGCAGAATGAAAGAGAATGTGAGTTCATATGATCAGGATGGTTTACCAGGCTAGTATCAATGAAAAAGTCGTAAGGGGGGGCCCTTGAAAAAGTCGTAGCCCCGGGGTCCATGGCTACTTTAATCCGACCTTGGTCTCCAGTTCAAATATTGAATACAGAAATGAGTGTGAAAATACATATAATTACAGTGTCTCAGCTGAGGAAAAGTGTGTGCTCCACTGTTTATACAGTATGTAACGGTGAAATCCCTTTCTGTAATGTAGCCTATATTCAATCTTTCCATGTTTCATGCTAATAGACCAAACACAGCATCTCAGCCACAGCTGACTGTATTTGAAAGAAAGAATCCCACATCACAGCCACCCACCCACCCACACACACACACACACACAGGCATAAACAGGATAAAGGGTTGATATGAGAATGATTCACCAAAAATGAGAATGATTCACCATGCCTAAGTTAAGACAAGCACATAAGCATCACAAAACTTTTGTTTTGTCGTTCTCCTTAACATACCTCCACAGTTCATGATTTTCCTCACATTTGTCGTGGACATGATTTTGTGGGTGCGTAAGAAATCGGCCAGCTGTCCTCCAATGGGAACTACAATGGTCATCACCATGTGGGGCACCGCAGACAGGAACCCCACCTGAAGGGAGGACATCAGTTCAGCTATGTTTAATAGCCCCTTATCACACAAGCATGTCTCAAAGGGCTTTGCATAGCATCATCATCACAGTCTACTACATCATATATCTACACACAACATAGGTTACATACATCATATTATACATACTACACATTTTACTATTATATACATTGCGATACTACACAAACACTGCATATCTTACTGCATATCTAATTGTAGGAAGAAACCAGAGCACCAAGAGGAAACCCACGCAAACATGAGGAGAACATATGTAAAACTCCACACAGAAAGGACCGGGGTGGAGATTCAAACCGATGACCTTCTTGCTGTGAGGCGACAGTGCTAACCACTGAGCCAGCATGCCGCGGTACATCCAATGATGAACAATACATCTGTGTTCATGGATGCTTTTCACTGTCTGTTCAATAGGAATAGTGAAACTATGAGGCCAACCTTGCCGATGGAGAAGCCAAACACTTCCTCAAAGTATGCTGGCTGGCTGATGAGGAGCAGGTAGAAGGTCCAGCTGCGGCAGAAGTTGGCCACAATGATGGCATAGACAGGCATGGAGGTGAAGAACCGACGCCACGGAGTCTTGAATTTCTGTGGAGGCAGAGAAAAGTCAACTTTGGAGGTCTATATCTACTCGGGACATTGTGTGTGTGTTCATGAGGTTATAAGGAAACAAAGGACAACATTGAAAGTAGCAGCACGTTGCTCACACACACACACACACACACACACATGCGCGCACACACACACACACACACCTCCAGGCTCCGATGGCTTCCAATGGCCGCCTCGATGTACATCCTCTCATCATCAGTGATGGTGGGGTGGGCAGCTGGGCTTCCATATGCCAGCAAGAGCCAGAAGATATACCATATGATCCCAAAAACACCTTGTGAGGAGATGATGACAAGTCAAAAGGTTTCTATGTGCAGGTAGCCTATGTTTAAAGAATATGTCTTGATGGTACTCAAGACAAGGTATTACAGAGTAGCTTGAAGGCAATTAAAACGGACTAGACCTTCTCTAGTCTGGACCACAAGAACTTTCATGATTAAAATGCTATGAACAAGGTATTAGTCTCAGACGCCAGACAGGAAAACGCTCATTTACATCGATAAATCATAAGATTATATCACCGGAGAAAGCACAGTCATTTTATTGAAACACATTAGACAAAGTGTGAATGTGACGTGAGTGCTAATCATTTCAATCAATCTCAGAAGCAGCTCAGGTAACACTGCACAAGCATGCAAAGCACACATTTTGAAGAACAATGTCAGTGTCTACTCTAGTTGTATTCTGAAGCTGTACTAAAGTGACACCTAGTGTCTCAATGACTTGTGATTCAACACTTATTGAACATCCTATGCATGGTATTCGCTTCCTGGTTCACATGAAATTAACGTAGCTATTTACAAATCCATGAGATATTAGCCTAAATCATACATCTTTATGTTTATTCAAGCATTAGTCTTACCATAGATATAGAAGACTGAGGGCCACCCAACAAACTGAACCAGTACTCCAGCTAAAGGCATGGCGATCACCGCTCCTGCGTAGGATCCTGGGAACATTGAGTGAAATGTTGTGATTTGAAGATATTATTGTACTACAGTAACAGAGCAGTAATAACATAATATGATACTTTAGCATTCCATTCAAACACCAAATCAGATCTTTGTTACATTTTACCAGAAATATTTCAAATATTGACTATAGATGATTCTATAAAAAGTTGATGACATAACCCTGACTTGTGGTTACCATTCACAGTATGTGTATTAACTAGTTGCCCTGCTATTTAGTCCATGGGCCAGAACAGATTTTGGTACAGTAGCACTCAAGGTGGCAAATTCTAGTCATTTTTTTTAAAGGTATACACTAGTATGTCCATAGATGATATTTTGGTATGATAGCCATTACAAATGATAGCTTTGTCACAGTTATCAGCGCATGATGTTAAACACCCCCTACAATAAATTGGATTCTATGCTGATGCCTAGAATCCTATTTTAGGCTCATTTTCAGGGCCTTTACTCATGTTTCATGAGAACATGTGTGATATAATTTTAAAGGTTAGCCTCTTAAGCTTTTATTCGAGCACAGTTGTGAGTCTGTCTGACGAATAAGAGGTCACATGGGCTCTTCAAAGTGTCAGTGACATTCATTTTTCCACAATTCCACAACAATACACACAACGACATAAAAAAAAGGCATTGTAGCCTACAATAATACTTTTTCCTAATAAAAACAAACACATTAGTTTCCTCAAATGAATGCTGTTCAAATGAGCCATTAAAGTAGTACTGGCCATGACCGAGAGAGTGTTTTCATGTATTTTCTATTATCTGATGGGTTTCTGAACACTTGTGTTGTGAATAGGGCAGGGAGCGTGCTTTTGGACAGTAAGCAATTGTGACACTTAATTTAGGTGAATAGGGATGAAGCTCTTTGGGTGTGAGCAGGTGAGCTGTGTTCATTCAGAGACAGTGTCAAAGAGGGTTTTGATGCATGCGTTGTCATGGCACCAGCATAATGGTCATGATGGCTATTTTAATGCTATTTTAAAGGGGAAATAGCAACAGAGGACATCTGGAAAACAAAATAAGCTCTCACACACCCATCTCCATTTCAAGTTCGAAGTTTGTGTGGAAAGTGGCATCCGTATCAATACATTTTCGGTGTCTGTTTCGGTAGCTTTGTGTTGAGGTGCATTTAGAAGTCTGCTTTGGATCTCAGAATGAACGATGACAGACTGACAGTTTCACAATGCTTCAGATTTCTCTCAGAGAGTGAGGGATTTTGAAGAGAGAAAAGCTGACAGTCCACAGAGGCGCGTCGCTCACCACAGAAGGAGGTGGTGGCCAGTCGACTCCGTTCCATAGGCGGTGCCCATTTGGCCCACATCCCATGGCATGCTGGGTAGGTGACACCCTATCAGGGGCACAGCGTGAAGTACATCATAGATCAAGGATTAACTTCAGGTTTCCCTAGCGCATGCCATCATCCTAAAGAGAACCTTTGCTAAAGAGAAGTTGGGAAAATGGAATAGATTTGCAATGACGAAGTAGAAACGCTGTGAAGAGACCGATCCGCATTTGAACTTTTTTTTTTAATTATTATTATCTTTTTATAAAAGAGATGAGGTGTATCCATACATCAATTTCATTCCCCATATCTCAAATCCCCGCAGAAAACAAAAACAAAACAGACAAAACAAAACAAGGAAAACACAACATGATCATATCAATGAGGAATGTACCTAATTACTTTTGATACCAAGTATCAAAGTAAGTATCATGTAATAAGTAATGTAATATTATTACTTTTTAAGGAGTAATAAGCAAAGAGTAACTTATTACACTTCCTGAGTAACTTGCCCAACATTGCTCAAGATATAAAAGACAAAAAACTACAGAAAAACAACATCAACATAAACAAATCCGGTCATTGTCATAACCACTGACACTGGTGTAAAAGGTTCTTGAGATAAAACTCTGTATGAGATTGCCAATTTTATTTATTTTTTAGTCTGAGGATCTGCCTTTACTCTTATAATAAATGTTGTCCAACGTAAGGTAGCTTGAGAGTTCATTCCACCAGGGGACTATCACTGGGGGTTTGGATACTATCCAGTTTAATGCTACAGTATGTATACTTCCTATCCTAGCTGCAAACAAGTTGAGATCTATGTACCTGCTTTTATATTCAACTTGTCAGTCCTACTAGTTCCGAAAAGACATAAACAAGGTGAAAGAGGAATCGATACATAGATGTAAACATTATATTATCTTGATAACAGAGTTCATAATCCAAATATAAAGTAACAAAATAAAGAAAGTAAATTACATCACTAAAATGTATGAAAAAACATTTTGCTTTTTACAACTCCAGCAGAGAAATGACATTCACTCACTGTTCTTTTTTTTTTAGTTTCTCTGCGGTATAATAAACCGTATGCATCATCTTAAATAAGGCTAGTTTATGCCTTAAATTATAAGAGCATTTATGAACTTTTCAACTAATATAAGACCAATCCTCTTGCTTTATTTCAATAAGGAGAACTTGTTCCCACTTCTGTATTTACATATTTACATATCTGTATTCAGACCTGTATTTACCATTGAACTTAGGGCATTGTAAATCCTTGAGATAACTTTTAGCGTTTGAACTTTCTTACCTCCACCAAGCCCTGAAGGATGCGGACAAACATGACACAGCCATAGTGCACCCTTGCTGCAGACGGGATGAACATATTCAGCAGTGATGTCAGGAAAATGGCTGCCCCAAATACCCTATGAAGAGGTGGTAACATTAATATCCACGTAAACCACTTACATCACGGAATGGTGGCCTTAACGGTAACACATTACAATAGGGGTCACTAAATTAAGGCTTAGTTAGTGTTTAATAAGCATAACTAACCCTTAATTAACAGTTAACTAATGTGTCTAATCATTTACTAATGGTGTTCATGTTAACTAGGTGTTAATTCATGCATTATTTAATACGTTAATGGGTGAGAGTTAGTTAATGGTTAGGGTTAGATCTAATAAACATTAACTAAGGGTTAGTTAATGATTAACTAATGCTTATTAATGCTTATTAATGCTTATTAAGCATTAACTAACCGTTTATTTAGGGACCCCTATTGTAAAGGGTTACTGCCTTAACTATTATTTTACTGCATGAAAATGTTCAGATCTGTCTGTAACGGGTAAAAAAACACACACCACTGTCTCAAAGCTAGATGTCTAATATTGGCAGGCGATATCTCCAAATATCTCGTGGCCAAAGCAGCTCAGTCAGCCTTATAATAACAAGAGGGATCTCACGCCTCTGCCTCTCACGGACAGAGATGAAAGACGTCCCATTCAATGCACACATTTCTGCCTCATCACCTCACCCCTTCCCTGTTCTCCTTCACCTCACCCCCCCCCCCCCCCCCTTCCTTGTCTTTTTCCAAAACAGTGTGTAAGTGACACTTGTAATATTCCAGCGGCTGGTGTTTCAGGGAGAAATCAGAGGCAGGATCTTTCATTATTAACTCTGTCAGTGGCGTGTCCTCTTTTCCTGTGAAGCTTTTATTACAGGACTGCTATCGGCTCCATCAGCAGCGCTCGCCACACCGTACGCCATTAACCCTTTAATAACCACACCGCCGGCCGACGAGGCACTCCTCTTCACACACCCACCATTTTAGTCACACTAGCTGTCCTTTCTTTAACATGCAATATGTTTAGCAGCGCATGTGTCATCATGACTCACCATGACACATGCACTCCACATGCAGAAAAAAACAAGCAAAAAGACACACACACACACAAAAACACACCAAGAATATCTGAATCTCTGCACATCTCAGCTCAGTGGTTCTCAATCCTTTTCACCTCAAGGACCCCTAAACTGACACAAGATATGATTTTGCCCCAGGGTCCCCCATGATAAGATTTTCGCTTTTAGATGTCTTATTACAGAAAGTGTACCCCATGACCAAAATAGTCATACATTCATTGTGTCATTGTGTTACTGGATGGAATAATAGTGAAAATAAATCATTCCCCTTTTTGCTGGGGACCCCCTGGAAAACCCCTCCTCTCAAGGACACCTGGGGGTCCCCGGACCCCACTTTGAGAACCGCAGACTCAGCTCACATGTAACATCAGTGTCCCTCTCTTGGGCAACGTTTGAAACCATCAACAGTCACAAAGTGTGTGTCACCTGTTGGCAGCCAGCTTGTTGGAGATGAAACCTCCAGGAATTTGAGTGACAATGTAGCCCCAGAAGAAGGAGCCATGGATCAGCCCCACTGTCTCCGGGTCCCAGTTGAACTGAGCTTTCTGTAAGGGAGGGGAAAGGGGCTTTCAGAGGTGTGTGTGCTTGGGTGGTGTGTGGTGTGTTACCTGTCACACTGTTGACACTGCAGGATGAGCTTGTGCTGTGGGTGTATGTGTGTGTGTGTGTGTGTGTGTGTGCGTGCGTGCGTGTGTGTGTGTGTGTGTGTGTGTGTGTGTGTATGTGCACACGCATGCGTGCGTGGTGTGTGTGTGTGTGTGTGTGTGTGTGTGTGTGTGTGTGTGTGTATGTGTATCATTCACCATCAAACCACATCCATTCAGTATATTCTACCTGGCAGTATCATGGATACATTATTGAATTAATTGATTAAGACAATTAGATTTTCATTTGCTGCTGTAAGGCCAAAGACAGTCCTAAAAACCCCAAACTCAGGGGTCTAGACTCTAGTCCCCTTCGATCTGTTGTTTCAGACTACCTGAAGCACTGGAGTCCCATTGATGTAGACAGTGTTGTTGTTCACCATCTCCACAATGGCCACACCGAGGTTGCAGCGAATGCCAAAAGAGATGCAGAACCCCAGGCCGCTGAGAATGGCAATGATGTAGCGCTTGGGAATGCCGCCACAGCTGCAGTCCAGCAGAGGGGGGCTGTGCTGGGGCGCTGCCACGGGACGCCCATCCTCTGTCAGTTCAATATGGTCCTCCTCATCATTTGTCCCATCGATTTTCCTACAGAACGAATGCAGAACACAGTAGGGGAGAGTGGGGTGAGTTGTGCCACTTTTTACTTGAGGTGTCTTTAAAGTGAGGGCATGACAGTAATGCCTCCAACTACAATATGTAAATATATTTCAGGATGTTGTGCACCACTGGGAACACTCCCTTTGGATCTTAAATAAACTGTTAAAAAAATATGGCTATTCTTATAAAAGTGGTCTCTTGGCACAACTTGCCCCCGGTGTGGGGTAAGTTGTGCCTTTGGAGAGAATACATTGGGGTAAATTGTGCCATTGATTACTGAAGTAAAACAGAACATTTTCATCTCATATACTGTAATGCTATATCAAAGCAAGACAAAATAAAGATAACACTAAAGTCCAGTGTACTATAGCAGGGTTAAACAAGGCTAAATGGTAGCAGCAGTTGACCTACATATTTAACATTTTCAGAAATAAAAATTATGTTCAAAATGAACAAAATCAACTATCACAGAGCCAGGCTACACTTGCCAATACTGCAATATTCTTCAACAAGGTTTATTTAAACATTTAAGAACAAAATGAAATAACATTTCACTAAATCAACTGCAACTGCACTGGCACAACTTAACCCAGGCCTTTTGGCACAAATCACCCCATCCCCACCATTTTAACAAACTTGTATCATATAGCTGGTTTGGAGCTAACATCATGCTAACAGTATAGCCTCATATTGTAGCTTACTAAAACACTAACACATGTGTGAAATGTTTTCAAGCTTGTCTATAATTGTTCAGACACAACAATCAATAAACCTTGATCATAAAAAATTTACTTTGAGAGGAAAAAAACAGTTTTTTGAACTTAAATGTGCTTAGCTCTTGTGCCATCTGGCTCCCTTCTTTGCAGAGTGAGTAAAATGGATGCCTCTTCAAAAATGTGTGGTCACATGATCAATTTCTTCTATGGTTTTCTAGATACAAGGGGTGGCACAACTTCCCCCCTGGCACAACTCACCCCACTCTCCCCTACTATTAACTCACTATTTGATCAACCAGAATCAGAATCAGAATCAACTATATTCAACTTAACATCCATTACTTTACTTCTTACCACTGTGTCCCATTTGGTTGAATTCTGTGATTCCTCCGGCTGACTTACTATGAACGCTACTCTGAATGTTCTTGATCTTGCAATACAAGGATCTCAGGCAATATGACTGAAGTTACTGCAATCTCGAAACAGCATGCAGCTTTGAAGTATATTTCCACGATAGTAAACCCACAAGCATACCACTTTTGAATCAATCTTTATGATTTGCAGAAACATTCGTGGCAAACACTGAGCATGAGAACGTGAGTGCCGCTATTCTCTTGCAGGGGGCAGGAGGTGATAAAAGTCACGCAGCACTTCTGTCATGGGGACGCTCTCAGCTCCATCACTCCACCCTCCACACCTGCTCCATTACCCAGAGTCCATCTCTAGCTTAGTCCTGCTGCTCGCATGAAGCGCTTTCATCTGTCTGTGTCACATCTACACCTGAGCTCCAGCAACCAGTGTTGAGGTCAACTCACTATACCTCGTGGTCAAGTCGAGTCTCGAGTCCCTAGTCAGTGTTCGAGTCCAAGTCCGAGTCACCAAATAAGAGTCTGAGTCGAGTCTTACCTGAGTCCAAGTCCAAGTCCGAGTCCCGAGTTACTGAACATGACTGTGAATCCACATGTAGTTCACTTACATGTGGATTCACGCCTGCCTGCCCTTGCACGAAGATTTTTGGCCCTTTGAAGACAGATTTAGAGGAATATAATTTTAAATTAGCATTATTAGACTGTTACTGTACGTGATGTCATTATTCAGTTTCAACCATCCTTTTCTCATTAGAGTAAATACTGTATATTTATTTAGAGATATTTGTAAATTATTTGTGCTCTTATGGTTATTAGGTTAGTCACTCACTTATACACTAGCTTCTACACTGCTCCCACTTTTCTTGAAAATTCGCTAAATCTTGCTTCACCCAAAATGTTATTCACAAGACTATAATCCACATATTTAGAGAACTGCATCTTGACCTGGAGGCTGGAGACATGAAATGGAATTCAGTGTTTTGCTAACTACAGTATAACCTGTGATGGTGGTGGTGGTGGTGGTGGTACAAACTATCAGCTCACTGCCATAACAGCCCTACATGACATGATTGAGGGATGGCTAACATTGCAATGCTAACTTTAGCTGCCTGGCACAAGTAGCTAACTAACTTGCTATGCAAACTATGCCTGTAATAACTAACAGCATTTCATTTTCACATGTTTGAGAAGGGGATTGATGCTCTACTACTAATGACCGCCATGTCATGGATAAAAAAAAAAAAAAAAAATCACTCAAAAATCTGAGGGGGCAGTTGCCTGGGCCAGTTTCAATGGGCATGACGCTTGAACGCTTCTGCTGCCAGCAACACATGAATTAATGCAAAACTGCATTAAACCCTGTGCATTCAAGTCTCACTTTTGTTTCATTAGTTTCATTATATTTAAAGATATGCTCAACATACATTTTAATTATTAACAAATGAATGACCTAATTATGAGTGCTAGTGTTTGAAGTATTACCAGTATCTTTACAACGGTAAAACCTGGTATTTTTCTTTCACCTATTTTATGTCACAGAATAATATACCAAAAAAGTAAATCCTCTTAAAAGTTAACACTCTTAAGTCTTAAATATAATCTGTTCACAATCAATTGTAAACGTATGAAATGAAATGCTTCATTTGATTTCTAAAACATTATTTCTAAAATAGGGCTGTCCAACAGGTCATTTACAACATGATCTTCACTGTCACTCTCTTCTCTCTCTTTCATGTATTACTGTACTTGCTTATATCAGTCTGTTTTGACATCCCATCAGCTCTCTTCACAGATTCAGGCACTTGTTAGTCTCAGACTAAACCTCCCCATAGTCCTCAGTAACATGTAGGTTACAGTGCAGAGCAGAGAGAAGACATTCGGCGACCAGGATCATGGACGTGAATGAGGCCACTAGTTCCTTTGACTTGTTTTAAATCATATTGTACAGCATTATCTTCCCATTCATACAATATTGTAACATTTCTCCAAGAGAAGGTATCACAATCTGATTGCTGTTCCTAAAATCTATACAAGCAGTTATTTTCAAGAATAAAGCAGGGTTTGGTATGTAGCCTAACCATTGACATCATATGTGCCAAATATTTGAACTGTGATGTTACTTGCTCTTTGATACAATGCATCAACCAAAATGATTAGAGCCTACCTACACATTAACCACTCAACACCATCTTTTCTTTTTAACCCAGAGTTTCTGAATCTCTTAGCACAAGATCCAACGAGATACAACACATGTATTTATTTATTCCTTATAGACAACGCAGAAATTAACTTATCCTACGGATTT
>NC_139636.1:15215941-15408441 GCF_964638095.1 Poromitra crassiceps | reverse complement strand
ACACACACACACACACACACACACACACACACACACACACACACACACACACAGACACACACACACACACACTCAAGGGCAGCATTATGAAAGGTCTATAGTACCTGTGCTTCATAGACACCCTCAGTGTCCAGAGCAGAGAGGTCAGTGTTGATCTCTTTGAGCAGCAGGCTGGTAGCAGGGCACTGCCAAGGTGGCCTGAAGGATCTCAGTGCACCACGGCCAGAGGGAGGGGCAACGGGGGCCATGGCCTGCGTGTAACTCCCACCCTGGTCAAGAGATTACAAAAATGTATTTGTTTCACTTGTTACAATACATGCTTCAGAATGTATAGTAATTGCCAACCACTAGGTTTGCAAGGCCGCGTAGTCTATATCAGTGGTTCTCAAATTTGTTCACATGAAGGACCCCTATGACAAAAATTAGACCACGGACCCCCATTTGATAGGATTTTGTCCCACAGTCCCCCATATGATAATAAGATTGATGCTTTTAGATGTATTATTACAGAAAGTGTATAAAACCCATGACCAAAATAGTCATTGTGTTACTTGTGAATGGAATTATAGCGCAAATAAATTACCGCCCTTTTGGCTGGGGACCCCCTGGAACACCCTCAAGGACCCCTGGGGGTCCACGGACCCCCATTTGAGAACCACTGGTCTATATAACCTGAACCATTTTCATCAAAATGACCCCTATCTGGTGTAACTATCTAGCCTATCTAGCCTTTATATATGTCTATGGCCGAGGTGTGTCAATAAAGATAAAAAAAAAAACATGAACTTCCGCTGCTGAGGTCACGTGACTTCCTGTCAGTTGCGGAGGGTGGAGGTTTCCCCAGTGGCTGCAGCTAGTGGCGTCAGCGGAGGACCAAAATGCAAGACTCATTAGCCAATGAACAGCCAGGAATGGGTCTCGCGCTACTTTTGCATGCTAAAATAAAGCCGATAATGTACAATTTGATTCATTTCAAGGGATGAAAACCCCTTTCAAAGTACAACACTGTCTATTTTGATGCAACTCGACAGTGCTGCTTTTTTTACTGAAGAGTTCCACTTTCTACTTCCTGGAAAAAAACTGGTCCATTGGAGTGAATGGAGATGTCGGAACTCTTCTCTGGCTGCAGCCAGGTACTCTTGATGCTCGTGGCCAATCCCGGCGCCACAGGGGTACCCTTATTTTTACAGTCTATGGTTGGTACACGAGGCCCCCTCTTCATATGGTGGTAATTTCTGCGGTGGTAGCCTACTAGATAGGGAAAATTCTTGGCGGCTTGCCGACGGCCTGCCGCTGCTAGCCCTCCAGCGGCATTCCGCCAGAGTGAAGGTAGTGGCCTCCAGTGGGCCGCTGGATGGCCGCTGTGCGTCTGCGGTATGTCCGACAGCAAGTGAATGCAACATATGAGTGGTGAACGGTGAAGTTGCCCGTCCGGCCGGTAGAAGGAGCCTGTGCTCCGTCTTCCTCTTGTTTTCCCTGATTGCACCGCAGATTGATAGCCTACATTCACGTTTATTTCTGCGCCCCCCTTCTTCCTTGCCTAGAAAAAACAATACTGTCAAATACTGGGCAAATACTCCCGCCCCCCCCCTCGCGCCTCCCTCCAAAGCTGCCCCATAAACACAACATCCTCGTCCACCGCCTCTGCGCCTCATCCATGCATTGGAGTCTTGGGCCCCAGCGCACCGGCGGCTCCAGCCATGTCGGCCAGGAATGCAGCGGCTGGCGGCGGTGACAGAGTGGCAGGCGAACCGGCAGGTAGCGTAAACATGACAGCACGCATAAGTAGTTAAAATGAATGCCGTTTTACGTCCCTGTTGAGCCAAGATGTTTTGTCGTTTTGTGATTTGCCGGAGAGAGGGGGGAGCGCCGCGGAGTGTTTCTGCCAATTTCTCAACGATTGACCGCAACTTTGCGCTTTTCCGAAACTAGGTCAGTAGATCAGTAGAGCAAAGTGAAACGCTACAGCGTTTATGTAACGTTACACAATGTGATTACATCTGCAAAACAACATAACAATGCAGAAGATGGTTACACGCAGGTCTGTCATTTCCATTGCGGATACTGTTACAGACAAGTTGTTTGTGTAGCATCGACTGAAGTGTTAGCTTAGCATAGCAGGCCTCACAACGATCTCAAGTCAAGTCTACTGTCCATTCGTTTACATGCGATTTACATGCAATTTTACAACCCTGGCTAAACCATTGTCCATTTAGCACGGTTGATATTTTTGGCATTGTCCACATGTTGTAATGTCTCTAATGGATTGACGGGAAGTAGTTTGGGACAAAAGCTTGCTGCTCTTTTAGGCATAGATAGATGATCGCTCCAATGTTTATGAATATAGTATGACGAAGGATAACTGGATTTCCTGTACATGGCTATAGTAGAAATGCCTATTTAGAAGGGACTGCATGTTTCTGTCAGGTTAGACTTGAAAGACCACTTTATTGCCAATTCAAATCAATTTGAGACCAATTTCAACACCCAAAATAATCCCAAAGAGTAAAAAAGAAACTGTGGCAGACTGAATTCACACGTTTGAGCAACCATAATGATAATAGAGTAGTAATGAAACGGCAACATTTTGAGACCTCTGATGTAACGTTATGAATATGACTCAAAGTCGTTTAACTAAATTAGATGGCAAAGACCTTGAATTTAGTTGAAGTTGTTTCCACCAGTTCAAATTACTTGTGAGAAAACTGAAAATGTAGGCCAAATGAGAGGCTCAATTAGTGTTTGGCCATTGTCCTCTATTATGTATCATTTATAATGGTTTTAGAAATGTGTGATAATTCAACTTGGGTGAAATATGTGTGTGTGTGTGTGTGTGTGTGTGTGTGTGTACCCTTTCCCCATCCCCAAGTCCATATCCCAGTGTTACAATATATATCTCTAATCTATCTATCTATCTATCTATCTGCCTGCCTGTCTGTCTGTCTATCTATCTATAGATCTATCTATCTATCTATCTATCTATCTATCTATCTATCTATCTATCTATCTGTCTGTCTGTGTGTGTGTGTGTGTGTGTGTGTGTGTGTGTGTGTGTGTGTGTGTGTGTGTGTAACGGACAGCACTGTGTGATTCTCAAATATAGCTGCCAAGGATGGAGGTAGCATTTAAGCTAGTTTAGCAACTTCTCATGCCTGAGAGATAACTTAAAGGGCCCATATTTTGCTAATATAATATATGATTTTATTGTTGGCCTCCTAGAGTAGCTTTGCATGATTCATAGTTCAAAAAACACATTGTTTATCTTGTACTGGCTCTCACGGGCCCCCTTCAGTTCACCTTCTGTCTGAAACACTCTGTTTTAGTCTTCTTCTGCGTTTGTGTCTGATGCGCCCCCCCGTACAGCGCCCCTCTGGTCGCTCCTAGAAACACAACAGCAAAAATGTGTGCAATGGTGCAACACCATAACTTTCCCCCCTACTTATAACACACCCATTCCCCAATCCCCCAAGTCCATATCCCAGTGTTACAATATCTATCTCTAATCTATCTATCTGCCTGTCTGTCTATCTATCTCTATCTATCTATCTATCTATCTATCTATCTATCTATCTATCTATCTATCTATCTGTCTATCTATCTATCTATCTATCTATCTATCTATCTATCTATCTATCTATCTATCTATCTATCTATCTATCTATCTATCTATCATCTAGATCAGTGGTTCCCAACCTTTTTTGTCTTATGTACCCCTTGAGCTGTTTTTCCATGACAATAGTACCCCTCACTCATGCATGTTGATGATTACATACAAGTAAATCTATACAAAATATATGTTTCACTGAACTGTCGGTGTTTGGGCTTTTTAGGTTTTTTGTGGGCCATTATCAGTAGCAGAACAGTGTAGCAGTTGACACTTGCCAGCAGAACTAGTTGCGGCACACACATCACATTTTAACAATGGGCTTATGAAATGACTTGGAATATATATATATTTATTTATCATTTTGGAGGTAAATTGTATTCCCCAATCATTCCAAGTACCCCCTGCAAGCTGCTCAAGTACCCCTAGGGGTACACGTACCCCTGGTTGGGAATCACTGATCTAGATAGATAGATAGATTCACCCAAGCACGCAACATCCGGTTGGTGATGCTTCCCCATCAGCTTGCTCTCATTGGCTCTGTTGTAAATATCAAACATGTTTGATAATCGGGAAGAGCCTGACAAGTCAGGATAATTTGGGCAGATTATCGGTCCCGACGAGGCTAAAATTGGGAGCACCCCCGAGATAGTCGGGAGTAGGGGTGGAGGGGGAAATCTATACACCATAGTATCGCGATATTTTGCCTGACGATATTGTATCGATATTTGGATGCCAAGTATCGATATTATTATTATTATTATTATTATTATTATTATTTATTTATTTATTTTTGCAGGCCATGCCATGCCAGGCCACCGGGCATCTGCCCGAAGCACCCGATGTTGCAGTCCGTGCCTGCAGTGGCGTATTGAGTCCAGAGAAGCTTAATTATGTAGCCTACGTGTAGGGCAAAAACAAAACAACACAAAAAAACACTGCATGTTTTACTTCCGGTGACGTCAAGGAAAAGGTCAGAAAAGGAGTTAGACAATATATCGAAATATCGCAATATTAAATATATCGCAATATCGGCGATATCGCAATATCGCAATACTATCGTATCGTGACTCAAGTATCGTTTTAGTATCGTATCGTGGGCCTCTGGTGATTCCCACCCCTAGTCGGGAGGGGGGCATCTTGGCCACAATCACGCAAATTCTCGTCAGGTCTGGGGGAGGCTTAAGTGGGTGGGCAGTGGCACTGTCCGACGTGCCCATCAGTTGCTTTCTCAGAATGATCCTGTTCCTGTGTGACACCAAAGCCTTTTGTGCCAGTAGGCAGTAATGGACAGGAGGGGCCTATCTGAACGGAGTGAACACTCATTCAAGTATTGATTGAGCATGAGTGGGAGTGAGTGAATGAACAACAGAGTTAATGAACAAGTGAGATAAACAGAGGGATTGTGGGAGGCAGACACTTAGCTGAGGGACATGTGTGTGTTGGCTTCTCCATAGGCCTATAATCCCACAGATCTTGACTCTGGAGAGAAGGATCAAAAATCAGGTTATTGCTCATCTGTTAACGGCTATTTGGGTCACTAGGTCTGTGGAACAGAGTTAAAAATAGGTGCCATATGAGCCACTCTTAGCTTGTCTCGTGCCATTGTTTCTAGTCTCTCTCTCCCAGAGACAATTTACAACATTAGTTCTTTGAGAATCTTTCATATCCAAGAAAACTTTGTATTGTAACTGAAATATCAATATCAAATCGGGAAATCAGTGAAAATGATATGATATTATGCAATCACTTGTGTTTCTTTATCCCTTATTTCTAAGCCTTTATAGCACATGGACAGTAGTGTAAGGGGAAAGTATTCCTCTTATTGCATATTAAATCACCCCCTTACCCTACCATTGTGTCTTGTGTGCTTGGCGTTTCAGAAGATGTGCTGGTGGAGGAAAGCCTAAACCATTCTGTCGCTCTGCCCAGCTTGATGACCCCCGCCTCAGCCGCTGGCATGTCCTTGAGCATGGAGATGCCAAGGAAGCGCAAGGGCAGCGTGGACCACCAGTAAGTGTGGATGTGTTTGCATAGTAAATGCAGTGTTTCCTACATAGCCGTAATTTTATGAAGCTGTGTTGCTGGGGGGGGGGGGGGGGGGGTTATTTGTAGTTTTGTCCTATTATCTGTGTCTGTGTTTCAAATTGAGGGTAGAGTGCAATAAATCTTTTTGAATCATAATAAAATAAATTTGGTGTGTACACTTTGTTATGCCTCCATCTGGCGATAGCCATAGCCGGAGGCATTATGTTTTGGGTTGTCCGTACATCCATCCGTCCGTATGTCCGTCCGATTCTCGTTAACACGATATCTCAGGAACGCCTTGGTGGAATTGCTACAAGGATGAAGTGATTCAATTTTGGTGGTCAAAGTTCAAGGTCACTGTGACCTCACAAATGCCATTTTCATGCTCGTCAACACCATATATCAGGAACGCGTTGACGGAATTTCTTCAAATTTGCCTCAAACGTCCATTTGCACTCAAGGAGGAACTGAGTAGATTTTGGTGGCCAAAGGTAAAAGTTCAAGGTCACTGTGACCTCACGCCCGCCATTTTTATGCTGATTAACGCAATATCTCAGGAACGCCTTGAGGGAATTTCTTCACATTTGGCTGAAACATCCACTTGGACTCAAGGATGAACTGATTAGATTTTGGTGCTCAAAGGTCAAAGTCCAAGGTCACTGTGACCTCACCACCTCCCATTTCATGATTGTTAGCGCGATCTCAGGAACGCCATAACCAAATTCAAATTTAGCTCAAACATCAATTTGGGCTCAAGGATGAACTGATTAGATTTTGGTGGTCAAAGTTCAAGGTCACTGTGGCCGTCTGTTCCATCAAGGAAAGTGGGCGGGGCTAGGGAAAAGGGGCCATAGCTAGGGAGAGGAAGGTCATAGAAAGTCAGGATTCGAAGTTTGGGTTTCCATGTTGAAAAAAGCCGTGTTGTTGAGGTACTCCCAAACATTGCCTAAAGTGCCATAAGGCTGAATGGCCACACCACTGCGCTGTGGGCTTCAAGGTATTTGTGCTTGTATGAGTCTGGACAGACATGGATGTAGACCGCTCACTTGTTGGCGGAGGCAGACATCCGCAATGTGGTATTTCTAGTTTAGTTTTAGAAGTCAGTAAGGCTAAATTATAGGGGTGTCACAATATATCGTCCCACGAAATTTCGCGATAGTAAAACGTCACGATATGTATCGTTGAGATGAAATCTCATATCGTGAAAAAAAAAAAAAAAAAAAAAAAATTTTTTTTTTTTCAAAAGTAGACAAAGAAACGTCTTTGTTTGTTGAAGTTCAATGTGTGGAAAGTAGTTCAGTTGAACAAGTCTCTGAAGAGACACATGAGAAGTTATACAGGAGAGAAACCATTCAATTGAGTTTCTGGCAAAACTGTTTACTTGACAGGAAAAACTGAAGATGCATAAAAAATAGACTAAGAAAAGTCTTGTTGTTTGAGTTTGAAGAAAAACTGAAGATGCATAATGAGAATTTATACTGCTGAGAAACCTTTTAGTTCAAAGTAAATCTAAGTGACGGTGTAACTCATTCTATTTCAAGATAAGCCTTATCTCCAATCTCATGTTTTTTCTAGTTGTTATTGTAATAACAATTTCCCACAACAGCATGTTTTGTATTTGTGCATTTCAAATAAAATACTACTTTTCCAGTCATATATTGTCATTATTCAAGTTAAAAAAAATATTGTATCGTATCGTATCGTTATCGTGAACCCAGTATCGTGATACGTATCGTATCGTGAACTGAGTGTATCGTGACACCCCTACTAAATTACAATGCTAAGTTTAGTTTAACATTTTCTCTAGCAGTGGTAATTTCCTTGCTGTGATGGCGTACTATCAGTGTATGAATACAGAGGAAATGTGTGTATTTGGCTTAAGAAATGTATTTAATAAATGAAGAACCTTGACTTTATGTTGACAGCTGTTGATGGTCTTGAACTTTGTTCACAGGGAATCAAAACTGGCTTCCATTCTCGATGTGGATATGGAAGATGACCAAGACAGGTATTATGCTGGTCAGAGCAGAGCCATTGATTGTGTACTGTTGTGCATTTGCAACACTTGTACACGTTGAATGTTAGTGTGTGTCTGTCCTACAGGTCAGAAGGAGAGGACCAACATGTCAAAATTAAATGCTTCAGGTATATTTGCCTGTTTTAAACACCCCACCGCCACATATACAATTCCTGCAGTATTACTGGCCTACTTAAAATGTCCGTCATTGAGGCTCTCAGAAGTATGCTACACTTTTGTACAAATGTAGCATGTCTATAAGCAGTCAATTTATTCCTATGTGCGTGTGGATCTTCTCTCCTGTCTTACCTCCATCTCACTGAAGGGAGCCCCACAGCCAAATTGAGAAGAGGCGACGAGACAAAATGAACAATCTGATTGACGAGCTGTCGGTCATGATTCCTACTTGTAACCCCCTGTCCCGTAAGATGGACAAACTCACCGTGCTTAGAATGGCTGTGCAGCACCTCAAATCTCTCAAAGGTACAGAGCCAATTGATGGACAATGGTTATTAAAACAAATCTACCTTCACCTTGTTTACTGATGCATTAATTAAGAGGAGTTAAATTAAATCGCTGTGTAATAAATCAGAAATTATTCTTGCACTATAGCGAATCTCAGATTGGACTCGGCACTGTAGCACACAAGAGAATCTAAATGTATTTTGTGTCCGTTCCCCAGGTTCAAATAGCTCTTTTTCTGAAGCCAAGTGCAAGCCTTCATTCCTTCCCGATGAGGAGCTCAAACACCTTGTCATAAAGGTAAAGATCTCCTGGACAAAGACAGATGTGCCCACAAGTCCAGAATCCCCCCCAGTCAAATGGCAATTCATTCATTAGCCACTGACCACGCCATTTACTACATGCTGTATATACAGTAATGAGCACCAACACTTGCAGGAGTACATGTTTTTTGTTGGTTGTTTTGGGGGTGCTCTGTTTTTCTCTATTTTATTAATCATTTCAACACCAAAACTCTTAACATGCACTGAGTTGTAAATACAGTCTCTTTGAATTATTATTGAACATATTCACTCATATGTGGTTAGTATTACAAAGTAAAGCAGAGTTTGGTATGAAACCAGCTGCTACTGAGAAGCCTCAAGATACTCGAGCTTCAGTGGAACTCGTCTCATCCAGCTGAGTCACTGGGCAATCTGCTCTCCTTACAACTAGTGTCAAAAGCAGAATGTGCTATAATGCACTGAACTTTCATGGTAATCTATTGAAATGCTTCCATCAAATCTTTTATAATCCTCCTTTTACTTTTGCCTTGACCATGA
The DNA here is from genome assembly GCF_964638095.1 of Poromitra crassiceps. Taxonomy (NCBI): domain Eukaryota; kingdom Metazoa; phylum Chordata; class Actinopteri; order Beryciformes; family Melamphaidae; genus Poromitra; species Poromitra crassiceps. Next base: position 15,399,509 of record NC_139636.1, on the reverse strand, counting down.
CACGCCTCCTCCATTCCCTGTTGTGCAGGCTGCAGATGGCTTCCTGTTTGTAGTGGGCTGTGATCGTGGAAAAATAGTTTTTGTCTCAGAGTCCGTCACGAAGATGTTGAACTATAGTCGGGTAACACTTCTATTATTTGTTACTATTTATTTTCTTTGGGGTGCAACATCTTTTTCATATGAAGCCCCGGACACACCAGATACATTGTGGCTGTGCTTTTGGTGTCCGTGTTAATGGACCAGAGAGAACACACGAGTCAGTGTGGCGCGTGGACCTGTGTCACTAAAGAAGCATTATTGATTAACCCATTGATACCTGATGCAGCAATTGCGTGTATATCCCTCATTTGTGTGCGTATCCCTTTAAGACGGTCTTAAAGAGATACACACACAAATGCTGCATCAGGTATCAATGGGTTAAGAGGCGGAAGCAACATTAAAGGTCCTTACACATCGAGAGCGATGCGAATATATGGCACGAAATTGCGATGCGAGTTTTGACCCACCTGTCAATCACAGCAACAGATGTGTACACGTCGGAAAGCGAATTTCTGAAAAATCGACCGCGGTTCGAAAAAATAAACGCCGCAATAATGCTCAGCGAAACTTCGCCGTTGGTATGCACGGTTGCATTGACTGATATAGGCTCGGAAAATATTATTGACGTGCAAATTAATCGCACGAAAAAAACGTGCTCGGTGTGTAAGGACCTTAAGAGTTGTGGGATGATGAACATCATGTCTACTTTTTGAAATATCACATGCCAAACTAGAAGGGACTTGGAGAGTGCAGACCTCCACCAAAACCAATAGTCCAGTCTGCTATGATATGCAGATTTTACGAGTCGGATCCACTCCAACATTTAATGCGTTCTTCCTTGACCCATGCTTGTTCAATGATAATCAACCCCCGTGACTTAAAACAAATGTGGGTCAGGGGATAAAGTGTCTGGGGGTGTCAATGGCCCCTTCCCTGCTCCCTACCCCTCCTACTTCTGGCCCCCTTGCTCGGACCACACCCATCTTCGGACTCGGGCCTTCGTTGTGATCTCAACTACACACGTGTAAAGTTTCGTGACTCCATCTTGCACGGTTTGGACACTAGCACACTGACAAATCTGTGCACAGACAAACCGGCAATAAACACCTGGCAAAGTACTCGAAACCGCTTCTGTGGTAGTTCCCACTACAATAGGTGTCTCCAGGACCACATTTTGCCATGATGACACACACACACACAGACTCACAAGGTGAAAACAATACCAGCCACACACTGTTTGGGCAGGTATTAAGCTTAATCACCAAAGTGTGAAAAGTAGACTGCTATTGGCTGGGGTGCCGGAGCACACTACAATGTAGGCCGTGTATCCTATTTTCAATTATTGCGATAATGGAATATTTCACCTGCATGTAGAAATATGCTCCATGTGCATTTGTCCCGCTGTGACTCGCATGCGTAAATCCGGCCAGGCGTACGCTCCATGCCTGGTGTGTTCGGGGCTGATAATCATTGTAGTATTACATTTGTCAGCAGGAATTGCTTCAGGCCCAGAATGATGTTGACTTTTTCTTATCAATAAAAGGACTTGATTTGTTTGGAAGTGTTTGATGAGCTGTTTGTTCTTCCTACAGGCGGAGCTGATTGGACAGAGTCTGTTTGATTACATACACCCTAAGGACATGGGGAAAGTGAAGGAGCAGCTTTCAGCTTCTGAATTATACCCTCGTGAACGGCTAATAGATGCCAAAAGTAAAGCATTCATTATCATTGTGTGGTTTTGTGTGTGAGAGTGCACGTTTTAACGCTCTTGTCTTCCCCCCAGCCGGTCTGCAGGTCCAGGCGGACCTCCCAGTCGGCGCTGCACGGCTGTGTTCAGGTGCGCGCCGCTCGTTTTTCTGCCGCATGAAGTACAACAAGATTTCTGTCAAAGTGGAGGAGAAGGAATTCCAGGCCAGCACCTCCAAAAAGAAAGGTAGCAAAGTGGTTTAATTAGAAGATCATTTATTTTATTTTTTGTTCTGCAGTTGCAGTTTGGTGCCTTTCTGTGTCTACAGAGTCCCAGAAGTACAGTACAGTCCACTGTACAGGCTACATGCGCAGCTGGCCTACCAGTCAACTGGGGGTAGAGGGGGAGGCCGAAGCAGACAAAGACAGCTCCCACTTCAGCTGCCTGGTGGCGGTGGGGCGCGTCCACTCCCATGCATCTCCCCAGGTTAATGGAGAGATCCAGGTTAAACCCACAGAATTTGTCACACGCTGCGCCATGGATGGCAAATTCACTTTTGTCGATCAAAGGTAACAATCCCCTTGTGCTTCAAGATGGGGTAGTTTGTTACATGTAGGCTAGCAGCATGTCCAAGCAATGCTGGTTAGCAAATCTGTCTTAATTGTCAGGTGTGTCAAGTTAACTGCAATCCCCCGCCGGCAAGCAGGAAATGGACTATTTTTGGCGGAAGCAATGAAATAGTTTTCAAATCAATGAAATTGTTGTTTTGTGTAAAAAAAAAAAATATTTATTTAGTAGGTAGTGTAATGGGAGCATGTAGAGTGAGCTGGTCATTGGAAAATAAACCTTCAGGCTTCACCCTGTCGTGTGTTTTCCAATAATGACCAGCTCGCTGTTGATCCCTTACTTAAACACTCACTCTACTCTTTTAACACTGACCCTCTCCTTGTGTCCCACAGAGCGACAACCATTCTCGGTTATCTACCCCAGGAATTGCTTGGGACGTCATGCTATGAGTACTTCCATCAAGATGACTTACCGCATTTAGCTGATAGACATCGGAAAGGTGAGTTACTGTACATCACAGGGCTTAAAATTCAATTTGCAAACTAGGGGGGAATTCCCCCCTTATGTTCTTCAGATAGGGGGGGATTTATAGACTTTGGGGGGGGATTTTTTCAGCCGATACGATAACCGGTAAATATCTGCTTCTCCTGTCCGATAACAGATACGATAACCAATAATAATTTCACATTTTTGTCTTTACTTAACCTATAGTTTATGCACACCTGGGGTATTATAATATGATATGAGTGTTTTAGTCAAGTGTATCACTCAATACAAAAAATAAAGGCTTTAATACAACCGAAAGCCTATATGGCTGCTTAGTCTCCAGATAAAACGCAATGACAAAAGACATAGTAATTAGACTCTTATTCAGGGATGCAAAGTCATGGATAGTTAAAAAGGTGACAGATACCAGGGCAGACACAAAATCATTCACTTAAGTGCCCTATTTTGGGATGAAAAAGGTGACTCACTGTTACCTAAAGGTGACTAGTTTGCATCCCTGCTTATTCTCTTATTCTTATTCGCTTCAGGTTCTATTCTTTTAGTACGGCAATTTTCTCCTTGCAAATGAGGCAGGCAGCATTCCCTTTGAACTCGACGAAAAAAGAATCACTCTCCCACTTCTCCTGAAACTGTCTGTGCTCGTCATCAACCTTTCTTTTGCCTTTTGACAGCGACATGTTCACTTCTCAATAAAAGACAATATTTTAGCGTGCAAATGGTTTTCTTTCCGCTTGGTTTTTCACTCGGGTCAACCGAATCACCTGCTAATGAGGTGGATTTTACATGCAGTGATGATCCTGCTGGCCTAGAGTGTGAAGCCGTGTTGCCAGATACTGCTGACGGTTTCCAGCACAAAGAGTTCAAAACCCGCCAAAATGCACACAACCCCGCCCAAGGAACTGCACATCTATAGAAATTTATCTGGCAACCCTGGTGTGAAGTGCGGCTCGTCTGCATGAAGGCAGCGCCTCGGGAGCACGCTCTGTGTTTTACAACGAGCGGAGGTGCGGGCCTGATTTCACTATAACTTGATATCAAGTGGCGGGCCGTATGAAATCATTTTAGGGGCCGTGTCTGCGAACTGTGAGTTTGAGACCCCTGGCGTAAACCATTGCGGGATTACTCCCCCTTTATAAATTGAAAATATGCGGGAATTTCCAAAAAGATGCGCGAATTTTGCAATCCCGTGCCAAATTTTAAGCCCTGCATCATTCAGTGACTTCACATTCTTCTAATCCTCTATAGATAGTTTATTTTCATGTCTCCCTAGATGACATTGTACATGATTTAATCATGTAGGCCAGTGGTAGCCTGGGTAAGGCCAGTGGTTCCCAAACTGGGGTACGTGGAGGTACTACCTGGGGTACTTGAGAGAAAGGGGAAAATGTAAAAATCATGAAAATAAATGCAACATTAAAATAAGTCTGTTCAGGAGGAGGCACTATTTGCAAGTCTTTCACTCCATTTCTTATTTTGTAATGTTACCGTCTTCAAAGGGTGACATTGCATCACATAATGCTATAGTTTTCTCTTGTAGTTTTCTAAGCAACATGTTGTAGTCGGGTAAAGGGGGTACTTGGATTCAGAAGTCAGGGAAAGGTACTGAAGCCCAATAGTTTGAGAACCACTGAGGTAGTAGGCCAATTAAGATCAAAATCGACCACTGACCACAATGTGAAGAACTTTGTCCATGAGTAAATGTCCTTGCAGTAAAATCGCCAGTACATGTGAGAATTGTTGGGTCTAAAATAAAGATTCTACTTGCTCTATTTGTAAAGCGCCTTGAGATAACTCTTGTTATGATTTGGCACTATATAAATATTAAATGTATTGATTGATTGATGTTGGTTTATACTTGATGTTGATTACATCAAGTAGGTTAACTTATAATTTTGCATTATCCCTTGCTTTAACCATTCCCTAGATAGAATGCTCTATAGCAGTGTATGAAAGTCCTGTTTTCCACTGTTCAATCCTATAACTTGGACTCTCCCCTTTTTTCCACAGTGCTGCGGAGTAAAGAGAAAATAGAGACAAATTGCTATAAGTTCAAAACGAAGTATGGCTCTTTTGTCACTCTACAAAGTCAGTGGTTTAGTTTTGTAAATCCCTGGACCAAAGAAGTAGAATACATAGTCTCAACTAATACAGTCACATCGTGAGTATAAGCTTCACGGGTCATTCCCTGATGTTAACAGAGCCTTGGTGCACGACATTAACAGTATCTTTGTGTTCATCAACTCATCACAATCTGTTCTCCCATCTCATGACAAGGTATGACCACAGTCGAACTAGTTGGTCGGAAAACAAGTCTGAACAGTCGAGCAATCCCAAGATGTCTGAGGGTCAGTTGAAATGGAATACAAAGCTATGAAAGATGCTACCTCAGTTTGACATATTTCTCTCTTACATTACAAATGCTGATTTTATAGTAATGTAGTAATGACATGCGAATGACATGTCCCTGTTTTTGTCTTCCTTTTAGAAGATGGCAAGAAGTCCCTTCCAATTATCCCAGGAATCTCCAGCACGCCTGGTACCATGATTTATGCTGGAAGCATTGGGACCCAGATTGCCAACGAGCTGCTGGATTATAACAGGTGTGGCGTCGCAATAATTGAGCATGTCCTTTGATCTGTTTGTATTGGTGTTACACATAAGAGAGATAGGGAGTCAGAGTTTTTTCTTTTTACTTTCTGTATGTTGATGAACAACAGTGGACTATGGAGAAATGGCAAAATGCCCTCAACTTTTTGTTATCACTCCTTTTCTTTTTTTTTCTTTTTTACAATCCATTGGTTTGTATTTCTGTTCTAATGTCGAGTATATCTTAGTCAAAGTTGCGGAACGTTTCTAATTGCCATGATAGTTTCCCACAGTGTTTGTGGATGGAACCAATATCATCAATAACGTCAGTTTGGTCTGTGTTTCTGGATCAGGATGAATTCCTCACCTTCCAGTGGCAATGTCAGCCCGTTCAGTGTACTGCAGGATAAGTCTCCGCAAACTCACAGTCAAGCCAGCAGCAGTGTAAGTCTTGTTTTTTTTAAGTTTGGTTTTGGTTTGGTTTGGTTTTTTGGCCAGCGCAGCAGCGCGGGTCCTGTATCTGCCTTTGTCCAGGTCCAATCTGGGGGCAAATTTGTCATTTGCGTGCCACTTCTGTTGAGTGATGTCAGCTGCACGCCAATCCGAGGACCCGTAGCAAGGCTTTGGGTGGGACGCTGCGGTACTACTCAGCCAATCAGAAATGCAGACTGGAAGAAGGACATGCAACTCCTTCCCACAGCATTATTGCGGACTGGAACGAGGAAATGCGGCTCTAGAGCTTTTTGTGAGCCGTTTCCAGCTTGTGCTTTTAGAACATAACCGCTGTGAAACTATCACAACATGCCCGGCAACCGGCAGCAGTCTTGCCTGCGAGAGATCGCTGATCGCTTGTTATTGTTTGAGCAGTGAAGAGGGTGGATGTCCTCTGGAAAACAGACAAAAAACTGCCAAAGCGACCGTGAAACTAGTGTTAAGTTAACCGTAGTGGAATGAGGAGCTCATTATCTGTTTCATATAGACCAGTCAACGTTAGCTTAGCTGTCCAGTTAGCTTCCACTGCCGAAGTGACAGTGGAAGCTAACTGGACTCTTTGTCTCAGCCGTTAATTTGCTCCTCTTTTGGTCTGCTCTAGATGCCAAATGGAGAGTCAACAGATATGGAGGTGCCAGGAAAGTCCAGCTCAGAAGATGAGCCCCAGCGAGCTCCATTCTCAGGAGGAGAAACACTCATGGGTACTTTCTCTGACCCCGCTAATGAGCTTATTCTAAAATGGGGCCTCAGTAGGACAGTAGAACATGAAAGAACTGACCTTCCTGCAATTGTGGGAATGTGATTCTTTTTCTCTTTTTTTGTTTTGTAAATTGCATGAAGCGATGTTAGCGGTGGTGTATTCCTACCTGAACACTCCGAGTTTCATCTACATTGTGTAAAGTGTCTGGTTCTGGATTTGAATGGTCCAACTGTTCACCCTCACCCTTCCTTTCTTTGTTTTTCTGCATTCCTTCCTCCTCCCTCGCTCCTTCTCTCCTCAGGGGAGAATTCCGGAATGCTGGATTTGGAGGGTGTGGTGGTACCTGGCCTCGGTAGCCTGAGCAACGACGAAGCAGCCATGGCGGTGATCATGAGCCTGTTGGAGACGGATACAAACCTGGGCGAGGATGTGGACTTTGAGCAGATGCACTGGTCATTATAGGACTCTGCCTTACAAAGACATTTTTATTTATTTATTAGTTACCCTTTTCACATAAGCTGTGTAATCTTCAGGTGGAGGTGCTCTAACAGGTAGCGGGCTCCATGACAATAAGGGACACCTTCTCTCTCACTTCCAGTCGGAGGATGTGCCTCTAAAGCCTTACAGCGGTCTGCCCGTCCTCAAACGCTGTTCCTCACTGCTTTCCTCACCTCTACTGGCATCCTCTCGTTTCTGTGAAGAAGCCTGAGAGTCCGTCATGACTTGCCCCTACCGAACATTAGAACCCAACAAATAACTACGACTCGGGATTCCTGATTATATTTCCTTCCTCCGTCTGCACTTGAACAAAGGATGGGAGTGACGATGCAGAAATATTTTTGCACTGAATCAGTTCATGTTTTTTTTAACGGTTGTAATTTGATTAGGTATGTTTTAATTAATTGAAATGTGAGGAAGACACCCAAGACATAAGACTTGACAGCCTGGCCCGTGTCTGTGACCCCTCAGGATCAAGACTGTAGTATACTGTATCGCAATAGACCACACTTCTATAACCTCTAACTTTGAGAGTCACCTAATGGCGTGCCGCTCAGAGATTTTCTCTTAACTTCTGTCAGTATCTGAACATTTTCCACAAAACCAGTCCAACAGCGACCTCTCTGGTACACAGAACTTGAACGTACTGTATGTGTGAGTATTCTGTATGGTTACAAACACCATGTCTTCAAGCCATATCAATTTTAAAGGGATAATTCACTGAGGTTGAATTATTTTCACTTTTTGGGCTGCACACTTCGATAGAAATTTTGTAGCTGTCCATCTCCCAACATTAGCTGTCCTGGATTTTCTTCCCTAGCTCTTAACACTGAACATTGCAAACGGGCAACAACAAAAGTTACAAACAGGAAATATTGTGTTGGACGCATGCATATACAGTTTATACACACACACATATCTCCCTATATATATACACATACATACACATCTCGAGTAGTGCCCCCCTTTTGCCTGTCAAAAAAGCCACAACATTTGCTGATTGATTATGTTAATGTGCAAAAATGACAAAATGTCCAATGTTTTAAAAACAAAATGATTTATTTACTTATTCCGTATGTTTCCATTAACAAACAAAATGTAGGCACTTCCTTTGTAATAACTCAAGTCCAATCATAGACAATAAATGTAGGCAATGTTATTCATTCATTCATAGATGCACAGTCAAAAACGTGTTTGCTTCTCCCAAAATACTGTAGCAACACCTGTGCCAGGGCATGGTCCAAATTTACAGTGGCACTACGCCCCCAAGTGGTGGGAGGATAACCAAAACAAAATAACAAAAATGGCTCTTAAATACCTGTGTGTGCGTGCCTGTGTGCGTGCGTGCGTGTAAACACACATGGTTGTGGTTGACCTCAAATATATATATATATATTTATCCCAAGTGAAATAGCACTTAAATGCTGAAATGAAGGCTTGGTATCAATGGCTGAACGGGGGGGGGGGGAACCCATTTCCCATCTGTGATAATACTTTATATCAGATTATTTTGTAGGTTGATTGATGAATCAGAGCATTGGAGGTGATTGATTACTCAGGGAGTAATAGAAACAGAACCGCCCGTCATTAGCATCCATTGGCACAGTTCTTAACATTTGTAGCATGTAGTATTTCGTCGTCCAATTTAAGCTTTTTCACATTTCCATATATACTGTATCATATGTGGCATACTGGGAGTGGTGATTGTTGGAGTAAATTGTTAGTCTGTGTTTTTACACTTGTTTGTCAGTCAGCTTTATGATCTCTTGCAGGTAATTCTTTCCCATACATTTATGGTGCAGCGCCATAACGCACCAATGAGCGCCACATCAGAGTTTTTTCTCCTCGCATAACTCCACATTGGCCCGCTGTGTGTGTCTCTCTATCTCTCTCACACACACACACACACACACACAGGATAGGACAGCGGAGTGATTGAGTGATATCAGGGCCAATCAGAGGCAGAGTAGAACGGGTTAGACCAGAGCCATGTACAGTACATGTATATAGAAGAGACTTCAGGTGTTTGTTTGCCTTATGAGACAGGCTGTGTTTGTCAATGAGTAACCTGCTCATAGGTCATTACCATTGGGCTCATATTGGGCATTTGGGAGCTTGTAATTGATGTACATGTTGTCTACAGCCTCCATTGTGCTGCGTTCTGCCACTTCAGTTCATCCCTGTTTGTTTTTTGGGGCTCAGAATGAAGCACTTATTTGTCTGGCATTATTGCTGCTACTATCAACAAATGGGTCGTGGCAAATAATCTGTTTTTCCAGGCTGTCATGTAAAAGAAGTTCTTATTAATAAACATTAGTTTACTGAACTCCCAACGGGTATTTTGAGCATACTTGCAAACATGGCAGACAGTTAGAGGGAGGGATCTGAAATATATTGGGAACATTGTGAGATCAGCCGAATGTTCCTGCTGAAATTAAAATGTCAGTGGAGCTGAACTTTAAAATTCACTATGCAGTATGCTCCAGCCGAACTCTTCATTAAGCTGACTGAATTTCTATCCTTGCTCTTTTTCAATCCATGGTCTTGCGTCGTCGATCAGGGAGATCTAGAAGTGGCAGCCTGCTTTTTGAGTAATTACATTTGCATCCAACTACACTCACTCGCCCCCCCACCCCCCTCCTCTTTGCTCCCCGCGAGGAGATTAATTAGGTTTTACTAATTTGTCAAATGTGATAAGGCATTGGTGAGTGCAATTGAGAAAGTGTTGCATAAGATGGGATTTGTTGTCTATATAAAGTCAGTGGTGATGGCACAGGCGTTATCGTGCACAGGATGGGACAAGCTGCCACTCTGCCTTGTAGGAAAGGGGAGTCCTATGTCACAGAACTTTACGAATGGTTTAGGTAAGATTTTCCTTTGACTTGACATTTGAAATTGAATCAGAGGAGATATTATCTTGGTGATTTCCTGCCACAGATTGATTGCCCTGTTTGTTATTTAAGGGAGAGAAGAAGGGGAGATGCATTCCCTTTTGGGATTGATAATGCTTGGGAGAACGGGGCAAGAAGACCCCCAGTGATTTTGAGCTTTGAAAAGATCTGTGAACAGGACAGACGTGCAAGTTCCCTTAACACACCTTTGGGTTAAAACAACACATTGTTGGAGATGTAAAGGAGCAACTTGCAAAACATTTACAACTAAGTCTTGCGCTGATATTTTTCTTTTTTGTGATATAATTACATTTTGACATTTCAAAAGCACTTACAAAACCATTTCCTTGGTCTGTTTGACACAGGACTTTAACATTAATATAGACCATGAGATCAGGATATTTTTTTGTTCATGGCCAAATTTATTACTCCAATATTTCATAATTTGCTCCAAACAATATCCTTATGACATATTGCCTCTTAACTCAAATTCTGAGCACTACTTTCAGTTTGAGGAAAAGTGTATTCAGGTCTACTTTAAATCCATGATTAAATGCCGCTGATAAGCTTCATGTGCTAGTAAAGTGGCTAGTGGTTATTTGGCCTAATTCTCATGGCACTGGAGTACCAGTGTGTACATGTAATCTCTACAGGTCAGGGGAAGCCTGGCCTCAATTCCCTTCAGGATAAGGGACATTTCTTTCACCTGCTACAAATTTGACCTTTCATCCAAAGCGCCCCTATATTGTGTTGTGTGATTTTAAACTGTTGAAATTGAAATTTGATTTTTACTCAAAAGAAAAAGAAAACCGTTTGACTCGTTTAACCCTGTCATCTTTTTTTGTGATAGAACATTTATCAATGAATGTCCAAGTGGGCTGATCACACTACATGAGTTTCGAAGGCATTTCTGCGATGGGACCGTGGGCAACGAATCAGCTGAGTACGCAGAACAGTTATTCCGCACACTGGACAATAATGAGGTACGCAGAGTGTGTGGCCAAGTATATACTTTGGGTATATTTGACTAGCTTGGGACACACTTCTTTTCTCACAGCACCACACCTAAGATACCTACGGTAACACTTTACAATACTGTAACACAAAATCTGGGTAGTTACTGAGGAACGAGTCAGGAACGAACCATTAGTTCATGAATAGTTAATGATTATTTAATAGGTAGTTCCTTAATGGTAGTTACTTAAGAACTGACCATTGGTTACCATGTTAACGAGCCAGTAAGTAATGATTACGTACTGATATATATATATATATATATATATATATATATTGCTAGTTCATGAGTAGTTAATGGGTAGTTCCTTAATGACCCTTAATGGTAGTTCCTTAAAGATCCTTAATGGTAGTTACTCCCTATAACAACTAAGTATGATGGCCTGCTTTACTTGAGGGGGCACAAATATGGTAACTAATGGTGAAGTAATCATGAACTAATGATTCATTCCCTAGTAACAACTATGGTAACTAATAGTATGTTCTTAAGTAACTACCCATTAACTACTCAACTAGCAAAAACATTTTTTTAAGGAAGTGATCATTACTTACTGGTTCGTTAACATGGTAACTAATGGTCAGTTCTTAAGTAACTACTATTAAGGATATTTAAGGAATTACCGTTAAGGGTCATTAGGGAACTACTCATGAACTACTCATGAACTAGCAAAAGAAAAAATATATATATTTATATATTTAAGGAAGTAATCATTACTTACTGGTTCGTTAACATGGTAACTAATGGTCAGTTCTTAAGTAACTACCATTAAGGAACTACCTATTAACTATTCATGAACTAATCATTAACTATCTATGAATTAATGGTTCGTTCCTGACTCGTTCCTCAGTAACTACCCAGTTTTTGTGTTACAGTATTGTAAAGTGTTACCATACCTACTAATATAATTACAAAAAATGCCATTATTTCTTAACAATGCATCTACTGAGTAAGTATTAAAAACAAAATTCCTGCAAACAAAGCTGTACATGGTGCTCTGCTCCAGGACGGGGTGGTTGACTTCAGGGAGTACGTCATGGCCATCAGCATGCTCATTGAGGGTTCATCTGAGGAGAAGCTGCGCTGGTCCTTCAAGCTCTATGACAAAGATAAAGATGGGGCCATCACACGAGAGGAGATGCTGGAGATCATGCAGGTGGTTGTGTCTTTGTGCTGTGTGTTACACTTTCCAAAAATTCTAAAGTAAATTCTGGTTGTGACCCAAACCTCTAAACCGTTTTCAGAGGAGTTTGCCCTTGAGAATAGGCAGACTGATTACTACTGATTATTAGATAAAGACTGAATCAGCACAACTATTGTCTATCGATAGTAGTCCGCCCATATAGCTCCAAGCACAACTGTACAACATGCACATGGGATGTACCATAGATATTGCATTTTTCAGTTCAATTAATGTTTTGTTTTCTTTGTATTTGCTCCCCCAGGCTGTTTATAAGATGAGTGTGGCAGCTGGTTTGACCAAAGTCAACTGGCTCACAGCTGAAGAATGTACCAACAGGATATTTGTGAGGTTGGACAAAGACAATAATGGTGAGAATTGGGAAGCATTACAGCGCAATGATCTGTCCTCACTCTATGAAATCACAGTGTTGTGTTTACAAACAATTTGTCATTCCATCTAGGCTACAGGGTTTGACACGAACTCACTCAACAAGGAACTAGAGATGATATAAAGATCTTGACTATACTTCTATTCCCCATGAGAAAAATACGGTTTTAAGTGATTTATCCCACTACTAGTCCTACTAGGATCTATGGTAAACACTGGGATGTTTTTGTCCTGTGAACAAAAGTATGGGTTTTCAGGACTCCTATGATAAGGATGGCAGATAGACCTAAGTGTGTCTGTGTATGGGGTGGTTGGGGTGCCAGCAAATCGACTATTATAAATCGACTATTATTCACTATTATTCCATTTACAAGGAGATAATCTAATTAAATAATCTACAACAATGACTGGTCAACGTGGGGTCGGGGGACCACCAGGGGTCCTTGAGAGGGTTCCAGGGGGTCAATTTATGAATTATTATATCTCAGATAGTTATTGATTTCTGGACAAAATCACATCTAACAATAAACACATTATCATAATTGGGTCCAGGAGACAGTCTCATCAAATGTGTGCTAAATTAGGGCTTGTTGATATGAAAAATGTTGAGAATCACTGGTCTACCGTTCTGATCGCTCTGTTCCTGCATGTCTCGTCTCCAGCCATCATCAGCCTGGAGGAGTTCATAGAGGGAGCCCTGGATGATGATTGGGTCAGGGAGATGCTGGAATGTGACCCAAGCACAGTGAAGGTGGAGAGGCTCCTAAAGAGGGACACTGCTTTAGGGACTAATGGGTACTAACTGAAGGCAGGAGCAAGATAGATGGTATATGTTTGAAGCTAAACGTCTGTATCCTCTCCTTAAATAATAAATCACGACTGGCATACATGAGATCTTGAAATGATACTTGTCTTCCTCGTGGATGTATGATTAAATAAATGTCCAGTGGTGTGGGTGTCTAAGGTGTTAAGCGTTTATTGACCACTTGATGTCGTCTGTGCTCACTAAATAATACACAGGCACCTCCCAGACAGTGAGGAATATGATGCATTCATGTCATATGGGAAAACACTTCGCATCTTTTTTTTTTAAGAATGATTTACTATCACGAAATTAATTAAGTGATGAAAGTTGTTTAATTTGTTTGTTTTTAAATGAATGGCTATATTCTTCCCTGCACTTGACACTATGTCCTTGTTGATGATCCCAAGTCAATTCCCAACGAGCATAATAGCCTGCTCTGTCTAATAGGAAGCTTGTATCTCGCATTTCCCCCACATGACCCTGAATGCATCATGAATCCCAGACAGAAAGTTCCTGTTCGCACTTTGCACGCAGCCAATCCAGTCTTTGGCAGGGCGGGATGTTCCAGCCGTGACGTCTCAACTTTTCCAGCTTTCCCTGTCATTTCCACATCATGGCGTAGGGATGTGGACGGGGTTAAAGTGTCGTGGGCTGGTGGCGTCGTAAAACAAGTTCAGAAGCAAGGCACTTTGGAGTTTTTATAAAGAAAAAAGGTCAACGTTGTAATTGGACGCTTTTAAGTTTATTCGAGTAAAGTTTCGGTAAGTGCGTCAGTGTTGTGTGTGCAGTGATTGTTTGATTGTTGGCTCGACCAACTTTGAGTAGTCGAAGCAAGCGGCCGCTGGCACATTGAATTGTTATAATGCGATTATTTACGATGGTGTGCATCTGTAAGTCAACAGTCAGCAACCAAACTTTTGTAACTTTGGGCTGTGTCCTAAACAGAAATGGTTCTCAACGTGGGGTCCGAGGGAGTTAATGTTACATTTCACTGTTTTACTCGTTGCTATACGTTAGCACAATAACGATATGGATGTAACGGATGGCTGTTGTGTTCTATTCACTGTCTCTTCACCCGTATTTGTAGACAGTTGTGAATCATATTGACACCAAAAATCCCCTCGGGTTCGTTAGCGCAAAATCTTATCAAATGGGGCTCGAAAGTCTCTATATGAGGGCCTTTAACGCGAAAAGTCAGTCTAGATGCCACATCCCTACTTTCTGCCAGACATCCTAATCACCATACGCCTGAGGCCATGTCTTTTTGCATAGACTACACTTCACTTGATTTGCTGCTTCCTTCAAGTGGTATTGCTGGCATGCATATCCCAGATAACGATCCAGACTGTAACCATAAACCAAGCAAAGTGAAGTTATCCAGAATCCATGTAGGTTTAACAGGTATTGTTTGATCACCAGCTGGTGTAGTGTCTGTCTCTTTTAAGACAGTTTAATATCTCTTTACAATTGGCTTCCAAAACATTATCAGTGGTTCTCAAAGTGGGGTCAGTCCTTGAGGGTGTCCCCAGCAAAAAGCGCCATACATTATTTTCACTAGTAAAACAATGACAGACTGTCTGAGCATTTTGGCCATGGCTTTCATACACTTTCTGTAAAACATCTTAAGGCAAAAATCCTATCAGATGGACCCTGGGACAAGATCTTATCAAATGTGGGTCAGACGGTCCGTGGTCTAATTTTGGTCAGTTTAGGGGTCCTTGACATGAAAAAGTTTGAGAACCACATTGGATGAGAGTGACTATATGCAGATGCAACTGAAACGATATCAGATGCTGGGTAATGACATACCGTAGTGGCATTGCTCACTATTGGCTTTTAGTTTGGGGTTTCTACTATTAGCAGTACCCCTGCAGCATTAGAGAGAGTGATGAGATTGTGTTGTTTCAAACCCCCTGTAGGGAAATTGAGGTCATTATTCATCATTATTGATTGTAATATTGCCTCTACTTGGCGGGGGTTTCCGCCCAAAATGTTAATTATGATTAAAAGTTTAGGGAAACCCCCTGGGCTCATCATGTCAGAGCTTGTCCCTATCTTTGCTTCAGCTAGAAAACTCAAGCAAAAGCTATGATCGTTGAATTTATGCAAGAAATTGTTCATATGTTCGGGTAGTTTTTTAACTGTTTTAGCCACATTCCTGCCTGGTTTTGTATCATTTAACTTAACGTACACTATGTAATAGTCAGTGTTGCTTTTTGCCTAAAATGTCAAAGATGAATAAGTTCTTAGCCAAGTTAGATGGCAGTGCAGTCATGAGTAATATGAAAAGAATGTGTACTGCTTTCCAACATTCATGGATTGCTGCTGTGATCTTTTGCATCTGTGCTGCCAGGAGGAATTCTTGTAAGATTTTATCACGTTGACTCTCTGCATGTCAAAAACTTAATTATCTTTTGTTTCACTTGCTTTGTTCAGTGTGTTACATTGCATCACCCATTATCCCTTGTGTTTTTGTATTTTTTACATTTAGCCAGTCTATATATAGACAAGAGTCTCCTGCCAATTCACCGGCGTCTCCTTTTCATTTGGGCCTGGTCTTTGTGTGCTATAAAATTAGTGATTATGTAGTCTGCCCGCTCCGGCAGGTTGGAAATAGCTGCATGTTATTTCAGAGCAGCGCCGCCCCGCAGGCGGTGGTTGGTGAATGCCTCGACTGTCTGCTCCCAGCGGATCAGGGCTGACGTAGCCGGGCAAACTGCACCGCTGCACATGGCATGCCATGCATCCTTGAACGTGGAGAATGTAGCAGCATTAACCTTACGAACATACAGCAGAGAGACCTTCTGAATAGTGGTCATAATGTGCCTATTTTAAGCATCTTGTGTTTGGCACTTATCATAAAGCACCCAGCTCTCATCTGAGACCATACTGTTAATATTACACACCAAAATGACAGATGTGAGTCACATTACTCCTACCTTTTATTTATACGGGGGGAGTCTCACTGAGAGCAATGCTCTCTTTTTCAGGAGCGCCCTGTTCACATTCACACCTGGAAGCTGCCCAGTACAACCACAGTTTCATCTGTTGGCCACTGAGCAGCTCCACTGGAGCGGTTGGGGTTAAGGGCCTTGCTCAAGGGCACCTCAGTGGTGGTAATGAGGGAGGGGCAAGCGCTGCCATTTCACTTTCCCCACCTAGATTTATCCTGCCCGTCCGGGGGATTGAACCGACGACCTTCCGGTCACAAGCTCGCTTCTCTAACCGTTGGGCCACCACTGCCCCTAACATACACATACATTCATGGTGTAAATAAAGGCGGTTTCTCTATTGTTCCACACAAAATAACAGGTTACTTGCATAGCATCTTTGTCATTATATTGTTTTCCATTCAGCCTTTTCCAATGTTGTCAGGATGAGCTATGGAAGCTTTTCTCTCTTGGAAACTCGTGGAAATGCGGCGTGAAGGTCAAGTTTGACTCGAGGCACGGATGACTCAAAAGATACTCAAGTGTTGTTATGAGGAGAGACTTGGAGCTATCCCCTGATGTGCGTAGAAATACTTGTTCATTTATACTTTATTTTGATGTTGTACAGAAACAACAAGAAGACAATAGCAAACTACTGTATGATTTATGCCCGAAGTTTAAATTCCTTGCTCCAGGGCCTGTTTTACTGTCAGTGCAACCCGTTGTCTCAACACGGGCCCCTAGCTCTTGGAGGCTACCAAATTGCATGGCTGACATAAACACTTCTTTTCTTCGCAGACAAGTGGCCCCGAGGCCCCCCCCCCCCCCCACACCCCCTTAGTATGCCATTTCTCCCAGTCATTCAGCGAGCGAGGGAGGACAAGAGTTTTATACCAGGTCTACTTCAGGTCTCTACATTGAGCATGGGTCCTGATGTTTATCCTGCCTGAAGGGGGCCACAGCTGATGGATTTGAAAAGCCATTAGTGCAAGGTCTACTCTTCCCCCATGTATTCATTACTCTCTGCATGGCTCTCTTGAGTTATATGGCTGTTTTCTCTAAAGGGCAAAATGCTTTCTGAATTTCTGAATGAGCCCCGCGGGCTCTGTGGCTCTGAAAAGAGGATGCACTGCAGGCAGGTGTTTTTCTCTCCGTCTCTTATCATGCTTCTCCATTGAAATACCCTGCCAGCATGAAGAATAGCCCTCTCTCTGTATGTCATATGGTTGTTAACTTGTAAATGGTGCTTATAGAAGGGGAGAGACAGTGAGACTCTTGTGAGTGTGATGCTTGGTTGTTGGGATCTTCGAGATGTCTCCTCTGATTAGCAAGCTGCACACAGATCTAGCTAATGTTGTTTGTGTACATTTGATCCGTGCAGCTTGCTATCAGACAAAGGCCAATGCAGGTACGGGTGCTATCCTCCTTGTTGTTCTTTTAAGCTAACGATTAACGTTCACACATTGGTCTTTGTTTAGTGAAGGCTCAACAGAATTGTTTATGTTGTTGACTTAAGTTTACTACACCGCAGGCAAAGCCACCCCTTTCTCAGCTCTACTAGCCTCCATGTTTGCACATGGCTCACATAGCATGGAGGCATTCCAGGAGTGCACTTGTCTGTAATTAGGGCCTTCTTTGTACTGAGATTTCTCTGGACCCTGGCTACGCAGCAGTAGTACCGCACAGTGACCACTAGTTTGACCTGATGGACAGTTGGAACTTGGAAGTGTTCAGACATGATTTCTACACTTGCTTAGCGCAGATGACAAGTGGGCAGCAGGTTTGTGAGCAGCTGCACATCTGGTCTGGCTGGGCCTTGTGTGTTTGAAGTGTTTGCTGAATGCCAAGTGTTAACCTTAGCCATGTTTGACTTGCTGTCTGAGGGATGTGCTGCTGAATGCCAAGTGTTAACCTTAGCCATGTTTGACTTGCTGTCTGAGGGATGTGCTGAATCAGCTTTTTGAAAGGGATGCCTTGTGGGGTTTGAATCATCATGATCCAGACAATGTGTGATCGTTGAATGCAGGTTTTTTTTTATATATATAATAGATGTATGTCTGCTGTTGCTTCTGGTGTTGAAGCATAGTTGGTAGCCTCGTGTTCTTCATTTTCCTTCACAGCCTATTTTCCAATGGCTCCTTCACAACACTGACTGAGATACATTTAGCTGCCTGGGATGTTGAAGTAAGCCTGGGATGCTGAAGTAATTAAGGTCTTTCCTGATTGTGCTTGAGTTTAATAATGTCAGTATGTTGGAGAAGTAGCCTAAATGCTCATTTATACTCCATTTTCATACGAAAATAAATGTGTCCGTTTCAAACGGTGTAATTGTCACTGCCCACATACTTCCATGCATCTTTCACGTTGGTATCATGTTAAGCAATACATCCACGAGTGGGCAGTAGAGAGTCAAATGTGGGAGTGTGTGTGTGTGGTTCTGCTGCGTTTCATGCGTATCCGTAAGCTAAAGCCCCAATTATACTCTATACATTAAAGACGGAGATGGAGACGGAGACAGACAGAGAACTTCTGTCCGTACTCTGCGTTCATTTTGTGCGTATTTCTGTCCATCCTCTGAAAGCTTACTCACGCATTTGACTCTCTACTGCCCACTGGTGGATGTATTGCTATCTGGGGTGTCAAAAATAATCGATTATAAGATGCATCGCGATGCGGACGTGCACGATTCTGCATCGATTCACAAATGTCAAAAATCGATTATAAAAAATAAAATAATAATAATAATCAAATAAAATATAATGGAAGTACATGCAGTTGTTTATTTTAATTATGGATCATAATACAATGCAATTCCAAATGCACTTTTATTTTAAAAGTAGCCACACAGTGAGAAAAAAGAAAGTGAGAACAAATAAATCATGTATTGCGGAAAAAAGTGATGCATCGATGTAAGATGCATCGAGATGCATCGATTTAAGATGCATCGAGATGCATCGATTTAAGATGCATCGAGATGCATCGATAATCGGAATCGAATCCAAAACAAGTATTTTCCAATCATTGGTCATTTTTACAGAATATTATGAACATGTTTATAACATGTTGTACTTAGATTCTGTGCACCTCTGTTTAATGTTGGAGGATGTCTGTCTGTCTGATATGGTGCCCTTTGATAAATTGATACTGCTGCACTGCACTACTTAGTTACTTAGTTTTTTAGTAGGCATAATATTTTGAGAATTTATTTAAAAAAATCCTTTCACATAAATTGGAACTGGTTAAAATTTCATGTCTTCATTCAACTCATTTGAGCAGTTTGTGTGAACCACTCCCCCCCCCTTTTTTTTTTTAAAGCTAGCAGAGTACTGTAAGTTGCCGCCCTTTTGAAAAGAGCAGTTACGTTTTATTACCACCATGTCTTTTTAAAAGTATAGGCCTGTTGCTTGTTGAATATCCTAGATAGCCTCTGATGATCGTTTTCACCAGGTCTTATGTTTGGAAACACTCTGCACTTTACTACGCTGTTGACTGATGGCATGCTGGTCTTCTCATCCTGTAGCGCCCCACAGTGACTAGTGAAAATCTTCTCATCCTGTAGCGCCCCACTGTGAGCTGTGAAAATCTTCATGTCTTAATGCATGCCTTCCAAATAATGGAAAATCTGACCACAGGAATGCTGAAATAACAGTGTTGGATCTGTGGGTGGTTTCCATAAAGTTTGAAAATGGTGCTGCGTCCCAGTGTTGGGCACTCCCAGGATGTGTGAGACAGCTGATTAAAAGTGCGTGCGTGCGTGCGCGTGCGTGTGTGTGTGTGTGTGTGTGGACATGTGCATGCATGCATGAATATACAACACAGCCTTTTCAACATTCCAAGAGAAAGAGACTGCTGTGCTGTTTGGGCAGATGTCCAACTTTGGGCCGCTAAAATGGATCTTCGCTCAACGCTAAACAGAGTGTCCAGTGTCCTATTATTGGCAGCTCGCTCATTGTGCCAATATTTTAGGTAAAGGGCCCTAATTGATATTCTAAAATGTAACCTACTGTTCATTCATTGATCAAAGTAAGTTGGACAAGATACACAAGAGAATGCAGCAGCACAGAGTTGGTAAATCTCTCAACATCATACACTTTACTGTGAGAATGTCTAAGAACAATGCAGCAGAGTCATATATCATTTTAGCTTCTTTCTTTTTGTCTTGTTTTTGCTCTGATCACATTGTTTTTCCAGCTGCATTCACTATTGCAAAATATGCCACAACTGCCTGGTTCTGATGAAAGCACAGTAGTGCTTTTCTTCTCTTACTTTTCCTTTTTTAGGCACAAAAGGTGTTGAGGGTGTATTGCAGTAACGGCCTAATTCCTGGGTGGGAACCCTCATGTCAAGCTTAACACCAATCCTGCTCATTTCTATGTCATTTAGAAAGCTGCTACTGTATTGGATAACTTCTCAAGATTTCAATCTTATTTTTGGTGATGAATGGCCAAGCTATAATGTGTCACCAGAAGGAGGCGTAAAGTGCATAAAGTTCCTGATATCCACCCCTTAAGTCAAGACCAAACACAATGATTCATTATTCAGTAGTCTAAACTTTGATTATCAGTGCGCTACACTGCCAGGTTGGAAGTCACAACAATCGTGGATGTTTTAATTGTAAATTCATGTTTGTTTTATGTTAAGTTTCCTTGGGTTTTTTTCTCATACTTTCAGTTTAGTCAATGCAATAAGAGGCAAATACGTAATACTTGCCACGATGACCTAAGTTCTAGAAATGCACAGTGTTTCATCCCATTTAATCCTATAGGTTGAGGCCACGTCTCGTCATAGACGCTGGTTTAGCTGGCTCAGCCTTGCTGGGGGCGGGGTCAGGGTGGGGTAAAAACCCCCGTTCTATCCATTCAGCAAAGTTAGAATTTAGCTGATAGCCCAGCCCAGGCAGACACGATCGGGGATTTAACCACCGCAGTAAACGCACATCTGAGCAGACGTCTTGTGTTCTGCTCTAGAACCCCCAAACCTGTAGTTTAGAGCCGCAGCACCGTCTTTTGGTGAGTCAGCCCATGAGATATATGGGCGGTTTTACCCCACTCGCGCGCCAGCCGTTTAACATTTTGTGGGCGTTCCCGGACATGCGGACTGTCTCTATATAGCACTAGCACATCACTCCATTGTGGTTGTACACATTCCTAACATAGATACACAACATACACGTGCTTTTCACGACAATCTGCTTTTCAAACCGTTTTCTGCTGTAAAAACAATCTGGTAAGCCAGAGTCTATCAGACTAATAAAACTCGGGGACAGACGAACGATATTTCTGGGTTTCCGGCGTTGATCGGATATGTCCGCCCCAAGACTTCCACTTCCGTCATTGTTTACAGTGCGACGACATCTCATAATGCAGCTATATATTATTATTAGCCCAAATGCCGTCTGGACCTAAAACACCTACAATCAATCAGCTCCAACTCCGTTTTCGCGTCAATCAGACTGTAAACAAGGACTGCGGCGCAGGAAGTCTTTGCGCGGACGTATCGGCTCAACACTGGAAACCCACGAAATATCGTCCGTCTGTCCCCAGAGTCTGATTAGTCGTCAGACTGATAGACTCTGGGTGCCCAGATTGCTTTAAAAATGACTAAAATACATTTCAGTTGCCTTTTTTCCTTCTTTCTTTTTTCATTTAAACATGGTTTATTTTTGTCTCCTCGCAGGTTTTGACAGTGACTCAAGATGATGTCCGATGCCAGCGACATGTTGGCTGCTGCCCTTGAGCAGATGGATGGCATTATAGCAGGTAAAGTTATTTTATAGCCTTGAGCCTCAACATTGTATCTTACAGCATATAAGGACTGATTGATTGATTTCTTATCATGATGATGATGATCATGTAGCGTATTTAGGCCAAATCATATCATACTTGATCCTGAGTTGTCTTTTCACTTTGTAGTTCATAAGATGAATAATAAAGATCAGTTATCGTATGAGTTGAGAAGGTTGTGTTGAAGCATCACGCACCAAGGATGGAATCTCACTTCTGTTTTATGAGTCAACGTTGACAACATTAGAGTAACTGTCGTTTTTTTTTATTGAATAAACAGGACATTTTAGTTAGTCTCAGATGTCACGTGATAATATCTGGAGGTCCATGTTTGTCACAGAGGCTTTAGCATTTACTCTGTCCTCATTCAGGCTCTGTGGCTTGTGGACATGTTTGCCAACTGAATCTCATGCAAAGTGCTGTGATGTTATTACATTTGTAGGATTACTCACTTGTCTTGTGTATAAATGGACCACACAGTCTTAAAGCTTTTGGACCATCTTGTTTGACATCACTACCTGTCCCACAGTGCAGAGTATTTACACATCAACAACATGCACTCTAAGAACTTGAAAGCAAGTTCAGGAACCCTGGGTGTGTCTCAGGAGGGTCGGATATCAAACCAGCGGCCGCCGTCTCAGCCTTTATGTTCATGGTCATTTGCAAACAATGGGGGAAGAGAGATGGGTAGTATCCATTTTAGTCAGTTGTCCTTGATAGTGATTGGCTACTTTGCCATTTAGTAGCTACAATATGATTAACAATAGGTAATGATGGTCACGTCTAGCTTACATCGTATGGTACACTGACTTGTGTGTCTATATATGGACATGAATCACTGTGAAAACATAATTACATCACGCATGGTTGAGCTGCACATTGTCTACCCGTGTCTACCCGTGTGACTAATAGGAGCATTACAGGCAGTCGTTTTGCCAAGTAAAACCTGAAAAGATGTCAAAATAATGACTAATTGAAGTGTGAGATGTGTCTTATATGCATTTGTCCTGATTCCAATTCTTCCCGTCCGCCCCCCCCCCCCCCCCCGTCCGTCTCCCTTCTCTGCCTCAGGCTCCAAGGCTCTGGACTACTCCAATGGGCTGTTTGACTGCCAGTCGCCCACCTCTCCGTTCATGGGCAGCCTGCGGGCGCTGCACCTCCTGGAAGACCTGAGGAGTGTCCTGGAGGTGATGGACACAGAGGAGAGGGAGGGGCTACGCTGCCAGATCCCGGACTCCACCGCCGACAGCTTGGTGGAGTGGCTCCAGGGACACCTGGTGAGACACATAGAGTACATCTGTGCAGCGTGAGATAATGCTACATGAACAAATAAGATAACGCAGTGCAGATGACGTTGACCAGAATAGATCTGCTAGTGCAGCTGGCGGTAGCGTGGAGAGTTCTGCAGCAATTGCGGATAGGGGATGCATATCAGTATATCAGAGAATGTGTTTATTTGCGTGTATTTAGTGTGTATTGTGGGTATTTCGTTTTCTTTTTATAGTTTAGTGTGGAATTATACACCATGAAATGAAAGTCACATGGATTTCTAACTTATCTGTCTTTATCATATTATTGCAGCCTCTGGGCATCAGTCTGTGATGGAAATGTCACATTACTGTTGGCTTTGTCTAAGCCTAATGTGTAAATATGGCTCATGTTGTGTAGAGGAACAACTGTAACTATAATACTCCTGTAAATATAATGCATCTCAACAGGATCATTTGTGTATTGAAAATACAGCATACCTTTTCTTGAGGACTATTTGTAATTTTTATATTATCCCCGTGGGCAAATGTATCCTCTGCATTTGACACATCCTGTACTCGGTACCTGCGTAGAAACTAGGAGCAGGCTATACATGCTAATCTCAGTTTGGACCAAGACAACACTCAGACAGGTTATCTGACACTTGGAATAACATTTGTCACAATGTAGCAGACAGTCCTTGAGACAATGCGTATCCGGGCCTAAACTTACAGGCTCATGCACACCGTGCTCCTTAAATTGTATGTTCATTCTTCATTTTGTTGGGACTAGATCACCTTTCAGCAGATGAACTTGCTCATTGAAGTCCACTACTCTCCCCTGCAGATCTCTGGTTAAATCATTTACATAGTTAGACTCTTGCACATTGTGATAGTTATGTTGCTTCTTGGTGTTTTAGGCAACTTAATATATAAATATGAACTAGTGAGATCCACAATTTTGCCTTGCTTTACTAGCAAAATTAACATTTCTCCCTAAGCATAACAACAACTACACCTGTCAGAAAAGTCCAGTCAGATTTCATGTGTAGCAGCATGTGCTGAAGAGGTCCTTTTAAAGACTGGGGCTTAGATCTTTTCCCAATGTTTCAGTCTGCAGAGACTCTGAGCTTCTCTAATTCATTTACCCCTTGATATGATGTGTTAGTGAAGAAAGAAACTGTCCCAATGTTGGATTGCATTTGTTTATGAAGCCAACACGAGGGTCTTGTGAAGCAGGTTTCTCAGTGACGACTGTAGAGAATGTGCTATGAGTGCAAACCAGCTTCAGCACATCTGGTTTGTTTCTCGCTTTAGCTCATTCTTTGCTGGAGTGAAACACGTAGATGACTGTTTTGTTTGCTAAGCAAAAGCACGACTGTCCTCTTCTGCTGAGTTTTCCTGGGAATGCGAGCTGAAATGTGGTGGCTGTTATCAAAGCCACAGCAGCCAGTGTGCTACGACAAACACTGATGTGTTGGGAACCGGCATGGTGTCTGGGAGAGCGTTGGGCTGTGAGTTTTTGTGTAATGTGGTAAGCCACTCTGTGCACTGCTCTGAAAACGGGCCTCCCGGGCCTCCTTCTCAGCCATGTAAGCTGTTGCTGGTGGAGGAGAGAGCAGTTTAGTGTCTGACTCACTGTCATGTGAAGCCTTTCACGTGAGATCATTATTAGGCATCGAACCATTCATTCAACAGCCTGCCTGGGGATTCTGGAGATGAGCAGAAATGGAGTTAAACAACATGCTTCCTTTGGTGATAATACTCATTCATCTCTTACCACTGGCACTTACCAGTGTTTTGTAACTTCATTGAAAGGGTCTAAAAAATGTTCTTTGGATGCTTCTCTGTCTAATCCAGGGGTTCCCAAACTTTTTGGGCTGTGACCCCACTTTGATGTCACAAAAATCTAGGGACCCCAGACATTCAAATTTCGATACATCGGTGACATCATCAGTGACATCATCAATGATGTCACATGTAAGAGTATGCTGATTTCTTTCTCAGAATTCTGACAATAAACTCAGAATTCAGACTTTTTTTCTCAGAATTCTGACATTAAAATCAGAATGCTACTTTTTTCTCAGAATTCAGACTTTAATCTCAGAATTCTGACATTAAACTAACTGGCTTTTTCTTTCCTCCCCCCTCAGAATTCTGATTTCAAAAGTGATAATCTCAAAGATTTTCATGTCTATTAAGTTACTACCTCTAACCTCTTGCCAACTGAGTTAACACAATGGTGATTGAGCCTATGGCCCGTTGAAGGAATTACCGCTCATCACCATAGGTGTCGCCAAAGAAGACAAAACGGAAGTCTTTGAGATTATAACTTTAATCTGGGAATTCTGACTTTTCCCTCAGAATTCTGACATTAAACTCAGAATTCTGACTTTAATCTCAGAAGTCTTCTGACTTTTTTCTCAGAATTCTGACGTTTTCTCTCTCACCATAATTTTGACATTAAACTCTTGTTTAATTGTAACTTTATTCTCATAATCCTGATTTAAACTCAGAACTCGGATACATTTGTCACATGTAGCCCTAATCCTCTTTGGTAGTTTAATTGTGTGTGGTTTAAAAAAAAATAAAATAAATGAATACATTTCAGCCACGTGATCCTAAGGTTGGGAACCACTGGTCTAATCCATATTTTCTGTTGTCTCTGCAGTCCAATGGACACATCTCTCTGGGAGTGGGTGACCACTACCAGGAAAGGCTTTCCCGACTAGAGGGTGATAAGGAGTCTCTCGTGCTTCAGGTAGCCTAATTCTGTAACCATCCAGTAATCCTAATGTCTTATAATAAACTAAAATCCATCATGTACATGTACATTAGATTCTAAATAAAAATAATATCGTCATCGTCATCATTATTAATAAATCAGTGGCGTTTTGGTCCCAATACAGGTGAGTGTCCTGACAGACCAGGTGGAGGCTCAGGGCGAGAAGATCAGGGACCTGGACATGTGCTTGGATGAGCACAGGGACAAACTGAATGCCACTGAGGAGATGCTGCAGCAGGTGTGTGTGTGATCAGTTTCTTTTTTTATTTTACGATTTGCTTATTTGAATTTTTTCTTAGACATAACATGACATTGGGCATTACTATGAAACAAAAACATTTAGGTAGCTCAAAAAGCACATCTTATCATGCACATTATGTCATGACCGAAAGGAAACCGCAAATCTGCAGAGTCGGAGCCCAGGAAAAACTGTCTGGGTTTATTTTGTGATAATGACGGCTCGCTGTAATGCACCATAACAGCTGATCTAATGGCGTTTGGCAAACCAGCTGATCAATAGTCTGTTTACATGTTTCAGTCGCTCTGCACTACGTCACACGTGTTGTTGCTCTAATTGGTGGAGGTATTCTGGCATTGGCGAATGGGTCTGGCGATGTCAGGCTAATAAACAATGTCTCCAGCATTGCTTTTTCCATCTGCAAAACCTCTCCAGGCTACATCCTGCTTACACAACACTCCACGGAAGTCTTTAGTCAATGCTCTGGTCACATCGCGTATTGACTACTGCAGTGCAATCCTGGCAGGCATCCGCAACAAACTTATTCAAAGACTCAACTCATCCAGAACTCTGCAGCACGGATTATTACACATTCAAAGTCCACTGAACATGTCACTCCCCTCCTGCTGATTCAATTACATGGGCTCCCTGTGTCACAACGCATTAACTATAAAATCTTCTTATTAACATAATCTATCCCCTGCTTATCTCAAAGACCTCCTTCAGACTTACACTCCTTCTCGCTCCCCGCAGTCTTCATCAGCAGGTCTACTGGCACTACTAGCCATCAACCTCAGCGCCTGAGTGCCAGGGACTTCTCCTATGCTGTACCCAAACTTTGAAAGTCCCTTCCCCCTCAGATCTGCATACTGGACTCCATTACAGAATTCAAAACTGCTCTTAAAACCTGTCTTTTTAAACTAGCTTAGTCACTTTAACTGCATCAACTGCATCCTATTTTATAGCACAATATAGATTATTTTGTTTTCTACCATGCCTCGCACGCTTTGCGTGCTCGCTGCTCGCGCCCCTCTTCTTTAATATAGTAGTGAGATTATTGCAGTTTGGGGGAAAAACTATTTGATTGTCGAATCTGCTTTCTGCATTCAAAAAGCAATGGACGACCCCACCCAGACTTTCACCTGGTCCTATACTGTATATTTGAATCGACCAACAGTTTTGTTTTGCATAACTGCCCTTGTCTCCCCAATTCCAAACAGATCGTTGTTACACCTCTTAACACACAAACATTTTGGTAACTGTCTCATTTACCATTGCAGGAGCTTCTGTGCAGAACAACACTGGAGACCCAGAAGATGGACCTGATGTCTGAGGTGTCCAACCTGAAGCTCAAGCTGAATACCATGGAGAAGGACAGACTGGACTTTGATGACAGGTTTAGGGACAGTGAGGTATGTGGGCTAATAATAATATGTGGGCTAATACTCTCTGGCTGTCTTAAACACACGTGCACGCACACACACACACACACACACACACACACACACACACACACACACACACACCAAACAATCACTCATTCATGTGGCCTCACACCTGTGTGATCACACCTGTCTGAGGGATTTCTTGTGTCATCATGTGTTTCAAAGCAGCTGTGTGTTGGGTAAGAAAAGCCTAAAAGATGTCAGCATCTACTGAATTAGCCAGTGGACATGTGACTGAACTGTTTGTTATGGATATGAATGAACTACCGTACTGTGCAAAGTGCAATAGGTTTGATTATACAAACTGGGAGTTCTCACTTTAACTCACTGCCCTCTGGTCAAACAAAAACCAGAAAAGGATGTCAGTCGCTTGTTTACTGGAGTCGGGACGATTTCTTGGCCCAGATGAACCACACAGAATACTTGGAAAGCGTTCAAACACGTCATGTTATTGTTGTAGCAGCACGGCCGTGTCTTCCAGTCCAGTGGAACAACAGGCTGCTGTCCACGTTCCGCTTCGCAGCCCATAAATACCCTCTTTCCCGACGCGGCTTCCTCTGCAGCTGCTCTGGGAATTCTACTCTCCAAGGAAAGCAGTCCTTCAGAGCTGTGCTTCTCAAAGTGGGGTTCCAGGGGTCCTCAGCAAAAAGGAGAATAATTTATTTTCACTATAATTCCATATATTTTTTATTTTTTTCATTTATCATTTATTTGGATAGGGACAGATATCACAACATTGTGGCTAATCAATTTTGTGAATGATATTACTTACTTACTGATGTAATCTCAATATAAAGTCAAAATATTGATCCAAAATAGTTTCTCATTTGTCGGGATATTTCAGTAGCTTGCTGGAATTGGAATTAAATGACTAAAGGGAAAATTTTACTACCAGTATTTTAGATGTTGCTCTTCTGTTCCACTGGCACTCTGTGATATGCTGCTGTCTGTGTTCTTTCAGGACCTGATTCTTGAAATTAATGAACTGCGGTACAGACTGACAGATATGGAGAGTGAAAGACTACAGTACGAAAAGAAACTTAAGTCCACAAAGGTAAGTTGTCACAGAGAAGCCCACAAGAGTTTGTGCACCCACAAGTGTAGTATGTGAACATCACCATGGTTTTAAAAGGAGAAGGTTTACACCCTTTCTAGTGTTCTTAATTACAAAACTGTTTATGACTATCCTACATATTACATATGTAGGATGGCCCCAAACTTTCTCCAGCTAAACGAGAGCAAATCTGAAGAAACCTTACATTTGGGCCCTCTGATTCCATTGAAATTATTACAAACATATGCCAAAACTCTGGCTGTCATCTTTGATTCAGCCGTTAAGATCAATAAACCAATCAATTCAGTCTCTAAAACAAAATATTTTCTCGCGTTCCAAGATATGGAGACATTTATTACTCCTTGTACATACGCCTGCATCTTTAGTCAGTCCCACTTGCTGCCAGGCTACTGCCTCCACCCATGTCCCACCTGCTGCCAGGCTACTGGCTTCACCCATGTCCCACCTGCTGCCAGGCTACTGGCTCCACCCATGTCCCACCTGCTGCCAGGCTACTGGCTGGCCCCAGGAAGAGACACCCAATGAATCAACCCTTCATCGGCTTCTCTTCACTGGCTCCCAGTACGAATTCAAAATTGACTTCATGTTCCTGTTGGGGAGAACATGCAAACTCCACACAGAAAGACCCTTTCTGACGACCCCACCTGGGCCGTAGGCACTGAGGACATGGGAATGGGGACACACCCTCAGCGCCCACAGCATTCCAGGCGGGAATCGAACCCAGGTTCATCTTGCTGTGAGGCGACCACTGTGCCACCGTGCCCCCTAAACAACCTGTTGGTTGTTTTTATGCCTCTGAATGAGTTGCCCCCGACTTCCGTCTGCAATCTTCTATATCCCTATTTGACCCCTATAGGTGATCAGACATGGGATGTGATGTTGGATGATTCACAGTCTAGGTTGAAGCTTTAAGGGGAATTGCACCTATGCAGTTGCTCTCCCCTAGACTGTAGAACAGCCTACCCTACCAGGTGTGTCCCCTCAATCGACTCATTCAAAACGTCCATTTCTATTCTTTAGCTGTTGAGTCTGATCAGCAATGGCTGTTTTTAAACGTGCTTTATAAATAACTTTAGTCGTGGGTGTCCCACTTCTTGTCCTCTGGTTTCATCTTTCACTTGTTACATCTCTTATTCTCTCTCTTTCCTTGGTGTACCTCTCTACTGCTAGTCACTTATGGCCAAGCTTTCTAGCCTGAAAATCAAAATGGGCCAGATGCAGTATGAGAGACAGAGGAAGGAGAACAAACTCCAGGCTATGAAGGTTGGCTTCTCTCAGGGTTACTGCTGTGCTTGCCATATGATTTTGGTTTTTGGCCCCTCCCCTTGGCTCCTGTTATGTTTTATTTTTAAGAAGAAATGTTTAAAACTGATGTGCAGCAATTTTCCCCTGGTTTTCTTTTTACCCATACAGGCTAAAGCCCAATTTATGCTTCGTCTGCCGACACTTTTGAAACGGTCGCCGACAGAAATGAGGACTTGAGTCGACACTTTCAAGTGTCTGCGAGCAGTGTCTGCTACCTGGTGAAATGTCTAGTGTCGCTGACTACGTCATAGTATCGCGCAAGTCTGATTGGCTATATAGACGGCATGCGTTTGACTTCCTTGTTTTGGTCCTTGATCTATGACTTCGTGAAAATCACAAAGAACATTGTGCATTTCCCAGAGAGAGAGAGAGGAGGTGTCGTTTATATGCGGCTGCAGTCAAGTACGTTACATCTTGCCTCCGATGTGGTTTCACTGTGCGTTCCTTCTCTTCTCTTGGCTGTCAGCATTTAATAGCGTTCGAGTGTCACGTGACCGTCAAACAGAAGCGAACGTTCACTGAAGTATAAATGCAACACCATGAGCGACACTTTCTTTTTCGTCTGCGACCATGTGCTGAGCGACACTTTCTAATAAGTATAAATTAAGCTTAAGTGATGTAACTTTTCTGTAAACGCTAAAATATTGACTTATTTTACTTAAATCAAGTGTGCTTAGAAATACCACTTCCTTTAGGCTACATCCGCAAGTCACCGGTTTAAGCATACATTCGCATTTTTTCAAACCACTGGTATGCTTTAATTTTGGGCTGTTTTTGTCCTCTTTTGGCAAGAGTTCAGTCTGTTTTGCTGCATCTTTCTTCCTCTCTCCTCTTTGCACTTTTCCCATGGCTTACTTTTTCCCCCCCAAACGGTTTTCTTTCATTCGTTTTACAACATAATTTGGCCATCTCCACCACGCCTGATCCCATTCTGGTCCCTTAAACATGTCGTGTAGTGTACTGTATTGTATAATGGCTCCCGTAACCCGCCGATGCACCAACCCTCCCTGACATCAGCGCAAACACCACCTACCTCACACACACACACACACACCCCCCCCCCCCCTCCTTGGTGCAGGTGTGGCCTGACTGCCACGTCAGCATCCGTGAATCCGTGTGTTGTGGTTTGTTTGTAGTGGTGAGTTGGGACGGGGGAGGTACCGTAGCAGCTGTGTGTGAAGTGACGTTCCTGACTGCTGTCCTGTGTTGGGATAGGAGGAGCTGGCCACCCTGAGGAGGCAGCTGGAGAGCAGAGATGGAGAGATGAGGAGACTGCAGGAAGAGGCGGGCTTTAAAGCCATTGCATCGAGCAGCATGGAGCCCATGGAGAGAGGTGGGACGGCCAGCGGGGTCACATCCACTTTGCCTGATGTGCCTTAGCTCATGCATGTTGTTTAAACTTTGACCAATAATTGTTTTCAACATTAAATGACAAGATTGAGTGCTAATATTTACCGGTATGTGTAATTACAAAACCAGTTAGTCCTAAATACAAGTCAGACTGTTGGCAATCTTCAGAAACTACAACCAGTTTTCGTTTCATAACTTTTGTCCTGTTTAGTCTCTCATCCAGATGAAACTCTTAGAAAGAGGCTGAAAGAGAAACGTAAGGGGGTTTTATGCTTGCGTTTATTATTGCACTTGATCATTTCAACCCCTGTTTGCATGTATGGGCATGAGCCATCTGAACCTTGCTTGTCCATCATAACCTGTTGGAGTGCTAATTAATACCTGACTGTGTGTGGAGGCCAGAGTGCCACATCTCTGTCCAACTGTGTCACTGTCAGGCACCCAAGGAGTCTAGATTTAACAAATGCAAGGTCCACCCAAAGCCCTTATCAGGGTGTTGTTAAGTGTCCAACCTGGAACAGTAACTAGGAATGTTTGTTTTGTGTTTTCAACAGAAATGAGGAATGAATAATATTGTTTGTCATCGACCATCTTGCTCATCCCTGTCCATCGTTCAGGCTGTGCACCCATCCTCCCGCCTCACGTCCTCCGACAATAATTACCTCTTGTTCTCCCGAACATCTCTCCTCACCCTTTCCTCACCCTCCTCTAAACGTTCTGTCCTCACACCAACAACCAGTGTGTGTCATGCTAACCCGCAATGGCGTCCTCATTTTCAGTGTTGTGTGACAGTCTATTTGTTGTGAGAGCTTGTCATCTTATCTGTGCCCTGTCCCATGGGTGATCTTTCACTTGGGTAGAACACTTTTCTTTCAGTGCAAATATATCAACAGGAGTCTGCGCAAATAATTAAGTTGAATTGGCCACTCTGGGGACGCATACAGTAATCAACCCCACATTCTTAGGTTAACATTGAAAATGAATTGAAGTCGTATCTCTTACATGTCTTCAAACAATTAAAAAAAGTAGATCCATGTTTTTGTTTTGTTTTTCATTTTGTGTCCCAGTTCACACTTGAAGCAACTAATTTCCCCTGTTTGCACTCGATTGTAGTTGAGGAATAATAAGCCTGGGGGGGGGGGGAGCTTGGATGCCGGTGGTGACCACAGTTCCCCAAGACGGCTAATGTTGGAGGTTGGCTACTCACAACCTTCTAGCAGAGTGTGTGTTCTGAAAAGTGAAAATGTCCTACCAAAGTGAAATGTCACATCAAGTGTCAACACCTGCTCACACAAGGATGAGATTGATCCATTTTCTTCAAACAAACAAAAAAGTGTGACAGTGAAGTTGCTGTCAGTCATTGGAGTTGCTGCCTATATGGTAGACATCAAATCTCCAATATCTATTCAATCTTCCAATTCTACCCTGTGTGTTCAGGCTTACTATCCATCAGGATTCCCCACATTTCTCACGGCCCACAACACTGTCTGTAATGCTTTTCTTTCTTCACTAGATGTGGAAGTGCAGAGAATGAAAAAGGCCGTTGAGTCATTGATGGCAGCCAATGAAGAGAAGGTAAATGAAGTTGCGCTTATCTTGCTTTATCCACTGTGTATCACATTCAGTGCTGCAACGACCCTACTGCCAAGGAGGAACCTTAACAATGTTTTTTGTCGGCTCTTCCTCGACAGGATCGTAAGATTGATGAACTGAAGCAGTCGCTGCTGCGGTATAAGAAAGTTCAGGACATGGTGATGTCAGTGCAAGTGAAGAAAGGTTAAATACATCTTCTGTCATGACAGATTAGTAATACTATAAGATCATTATTACAATAGGAAGCAATAGCTTAAATTCCATCTTTTCTAAAACAACTGTTCTGTGCTTTAACCTGTTCATTTTCCATTGCAGAGAAATCCAAAGATAATGAGAATGATGCGAGTCTGAGTGAGGGTTCCATCCCTCTTATGGCTATGGACGTTGAAAGGAATGGTGTTGCGGATGTTGAACAATTGAATGGGAAAAGCCCAGATGAGGTTTGTGCAGCACAGTATGACATGGTGTCAGAATTCCTTGCATCTGGATGTCATAAGCTAGATCAAACCTTAATGATCTATGTGTGGAAATTGGAGTAGCAATTAAGATCAAGCAAGGAAAAATATAAATAAGTACCGTGTAACAACTCAGAAGTATTCAGGCAATTCCAATGTACTGTATGAAGAACATTACACGTAAAAATGTGTGATGCTTCAGAAAGTGTTGTATTGACGACATCGCCAATTAGGCTGTCTTGTCTCTCTAGCTTATCTGTCAAGATTATTGGATAAAATGTGCAAATTCTGTTTTACTGTTGATATTTTGCTGTTATGCCTCATGCACCTTCAGATCGCATTCAAAACATTCATAGCTTCAATACACAGCACACTTTTGAAATGGGTGTTGAAAGGCTCACCATTCAATTAATCTAGTAACCTCTCATGTCAGTTGTCTAGTCGTGTGCAGATTTGGGCTACTTTGTACTCAAGCCCCTCGGAGAAAATTCAGTCAATGTTAACGTATGTACACTGTGGACAGCACGTGCTTTCCAATGTTTGGAGTTGTTACTAATGTATTTTCTGTCTATTGTGTATCTTGTTTTGTTATTCTCTGTCATGCTTAGCTGGACAGCCTCAATGGACTGAGTGAAGTGCCTTTCCCCTCACCCAGCCCTTCTGCTCAGTCATTTTCTGATCCAGAAAGAGTATCGGAGTTGGGCCCAACAGATATAGAAAGGTGAAATATGTACAGGAATTTATGCTTTCTCACTGGCGTTGATTTTTTGCAATTTACACAATGCTCTACAAATCGAATGGTTTAATTCATTCAGCTCCCAGCTTGTCTGTTAGCCAACACCTGTCTTGTCCATTCCCCACAGTCCTACAGAGTGTGAGGAAGTGACCCAGGACAGCCCTATTAGTTACACACAAGAGTGAGTACAGTATGAATGTGTGAAGCTAGCAGTTCATATCCTGTAGCACCAGACTGCAGCTTCTCAACACTGCTTGAGACAGGCTGGTCATCTTAAGTGCACACTGCCATAGTGCAAGTGGTCATTGCTATGCTCTTTGTCATTTCAGCACCCTAGATGCCACCAAGTCTGGCAGCCAGGACCACCTGGATGGCAGCAATAGTGAAAAGGTAAGTATTGTTCTTAAGGGTACAAATCCATTGTAGAGGAATCACCAATAATCAATATATCAGTGCCTCTCAGATAATAAATGCAAGCAGTCCTTTAGCTTTATCAAAATGTATCTTTAAAGGAACAATATGTAATTATATTTACTGTACTAAAAAAAACATGATCTTATCAGAAATGTATGAAACAGGCTAAGTTGAAATACTGGCCTCTACGACAACAATGCTAAAGCCACTAATTTGACATTTGTAATATCCTTTACGGAGCAGAATTTCAGATCATGACCAGAGCCGTGGTATAACACGGGTAAATATTGGAGATGCATTTGAAATATGGAGACTGTGAACATACGTAGCTCATCAAACATTTACTATTCTGATGCTATGAGCTGCAGGTAGCTAATGGAAAATGCTACTGCTAACAAACTAGTCTAAACACAAATCAAGTAACATAATCGCAGTATGGAGTTGTGTTAAATGTGTCGAATACGGCCGATCAAGCTGGCAGAAGGCAGGACACATGAACCCACGACAGGAAGTCTGAACCAGACGCCGAATACTGTTAAGCTTCACGCTCTTCAATCTATGAAAATGGAAACTGTGTGTGTTTTCTTGCTGTGTACACCTGGAAACCCACGCGAGCTCCGGGTCTGGGCAGGAGGGCGAGGGGGGCGCTGAGCGCTTTTTCTTGCATATTGTTCCGTTGTCCTTTCTCATTATCTTTTGCTCATCTGACAGTCTTGTTATTCTGAAGGTAGTACCCTACATGGTTACACAGCCTTGTAGACTGATTGGCTTTTATCTGTGCATCGTAATGTACCTCGGCAACTCTGATTCCCCAAGTGAATAAACTGTCCCCTAATCTTAGTTATAGCCTAGTGTTTTATATATACTTTACCAGTACATTATGTGTGTAACTGCTATATACGAGTCCCGTTTTCTCTTCTCTCAGAATAAGCCAAGTGCAGAGATCAGTCAGATCAGCGACAAGCCTCCCATGTGTCCCTCTGCCACCCTGCCTGCCACCACAGAGGACGAGAGCTTTGGCTCCAGAAAGGCTCGTTCGTCGTTTGGAAGGGGCTTCTTCAAGATCCGCGGGGGCAAGAGGACAGCCAGCACCCCTAACCTTGGTAAGAGGAAGCCATCCTGTTTTCAAATCTGGATGTCTTTGGAGACTTTGCAAGGGCAATGCAGCACTTATTCTCTTTTGACATTGTTTTCTCTGACATTTGACCAGTTGTGTATTTTATTGGTGATGATGCAGCCTCCTAGAGCGTCAGTTTTTTCCTTACTTTTCACCATCTTGGAGGCTTTTCTGCCATCATGGACAGCTTTTTATGTTCGCAAGACACACCCATGGAATATGTGCACCAAGACCATAATTTGCAGCCCACACAAACTGTGGTCCCCATTTAATTATGGAAGCCTGTGTCTGTAGTGTAGTGTTGTATGCCTTTCGTCTGTGTGTGTATGTATGTGTTTTTTGAGTATGTGTGCACGCGCACTAGATACATGTGTGTCTGTGTTTGTTGCACCTCTCTGTCCCTGTTGTTGTTACTCCTTCCATAATGTTGACCCTCTGTCTTGTTGTTTTTGTGTGGTGCCGTGTCACGTGTGTGCTTTGTGTAACACATGAAGACCGCAGCCGGAGTGCGAGCGCGCCTACGCTAGGTACAGTATAGACCACAGGTCACTGTAGGGTTGCAGTAGCTCTCTGGAAGAAAAACAAAAAGGCTCCTCCTCTTTTCCAAACTCACTCATTCAGCTGACATCATTTGAGTATACAGTGTTTCAGTAGCTCAACCACACCCACGACACACTAGCCATTGTTCCAAGTCAAATGGCTTTTAATTAGTGCCGTTTTCACTCCGACATACAGCCGTGTATAAACATACACAACAGCGTGTTGTGTATGCTTATTTTGTGTGTGTGCTCCTGCATGTTTTTTGTTGTTGTTGATATACATTGTTTTCCCTCTCTGTCAAAGCTTTCCAAAAACACCAATCTGTATCCAGATCATCATTATCATCACCTATTACAGTGTTTCCCCTAGACATTTTTTCAGGCCTGGAGGGATTTCGAAAAACGTACCCCGACCGCAACGGTGGGGGCCCTCACTGGCGACGCTAAACTTTTAGTTAATCTGTTCGCATCTATGTTCGCAATGGCATCCGAAGTATCATCATACTATTATGGGATGCGATGCGAACAGTTGTATTATGGGAGGTGCGTTTCCCAGGCAACGACACACGTTGACACGTTTTGGAACAGCGCCGCACGCTGGCACGATGCTCCTAAAAGCAAAATGCTCCTAAAAGCAAAATGCTTGTTGTTTTGAATGATTCCGATCTTCTATTACTGTCAACACCAGTATTGTTGTGTTGTAATAATATGCCATAAAGGTTTATTGAAATTTTGGGGAGAGCATGGGGGGGGGGGGGGATGCATATATATTTGGCCTGGTGGGGGTGTCATTGGCCTGGCGGGCCTACCAGGCCTGTAGAATGGTAGGGGAAACACTGCCTATACATTTGCTGCTCTTTTTGATCATGAAGGAGGCTGCTCTCTAAAAAAGCTTCCTTCATGTTTGCCTGTCTGCAGTAAATATTTTTTGATTCTCCCATATTTAATGGGAGGACAAAACAACTTAGAATAAGCATGCTTTTGATCAAATGAAACGAAATGTTTCATTCACACAACCAACCTTTGTGAATGCATTGCTATTCAGCCTTCACCCGGTGCATGCCTACCAGGCAGGCTATTGCCGTTGATGCCTGTCCCCATGACCTCTCACTCGGTCTGTCCGGGAGACGTCGTGCGCCTGTTTGTTTGTGGATCACACAGTACTGGCCCCTCCCTCTCCCCCGTCTCTGCCGATCAGTGCATGTCTCGGACGCTGACACTGCTGATTCTGATGATGCTCTGTGGGCGTTTGTTTGTGCAGCTGAAACGGAGCGACAGGGCACTGACCATCTGGATCTGGCCGGGTTGCCCCAGAGGTCATCGAACAGCGACAGCACCCAGACACTCCCCACTACCCCAGAGGGCAAGAAGAAATCCAAGGGAATTAAGAAACTGTTTGGGAAGTGAGTACCACTGAGAAGAATGTGTTCTAAGTATGCTGGATTGATCAGGAACACTTACATGGTTATATAAGTAAGAAAACACACTACTGTATGTAACAGATGCTGAATACCTTTGCTTGCTATATGGACAGTGGACAGAATTGTTTGCTGTGAGCATGTAAGACTTTGAATTGGCTAGCAATATATATGAAAAAGGTGGAGTGTTCTTGGTGACTAGGCAATTTTGATATGTTTGTGTGGAGATTTTATTTTATAAACTTGAATGTGTCTTTCTTCTTTTAAGGCTAAAAAGAAGTCAGTCCACCAGTTTTAACCTGGATGACAACCTATCAGAGGGTGAGTTCAAGAGGGGCGGAGTACGAGCCACAGCAGGCCCCAGGCTGGGGTGGTCCCGGGATCTCCAACACAGCAGCAGGTAAGTGTATGATTGATTGATGGATTGATTGATTTTTCATATGCATGAGAATCAGGATATGGTTTCCCTCATTTGACGCTCTGTGATGTACACAGAAATTCAGAGACAATGCAGGGATTATTGACATGGTGGTTTGTGTTGGGAAAAAGAAAACGACTAAAATGAGTTTATGTTTTACGATTCAAAATGGCTGCAAATATGTATTTGCCATCTTAATATATTGCTGCAAGGGTACAGCTACCCATACATCTTTTGAAAGGGTTGTGATCATACATTGCTTATTCTTCTTTGTCTTCATCTGACTGCTTCTGTCTCTTCTCGGGTCTTTTTCTCAGTGACCTGGATGCTCCATTTGCACGTTGGTCCAAGGATCAGGTGTGTGACTGGCTGCAGGAGCAGGGTCTAGGTCTGTATCTGAACATGGCTCGGGTGTGGATCAAATCCGGACAGACGCTGCTACAGTCCTCCCAGCACGACCTGGAGAGGGTGAGAGGAAGCGTCCTTTATACAGTAGGAAGGATGGTAGTCATGCAGAGTACCCTCTAAGAGACTATTGAATCATTTTTACACTGACAAATTATTTTCTTCGCATCCCATAAATCAGTGGTTCTCAACCTTTTTGAGCCACGACCCGCAAAAAACTTTAGGCTGGGGTTTGCGACCCCCCCCCTCCCGCCGCAACCCAACCCAATGACACTGTGCACGCATTCACACACGCATTCACACTCACTGAAATCGTTTTTATCATTTATATAGCTTTATAATAGATTAAAACATTGGTATGTGAGATTTAATCATCATGAGAGACCCCCCCCCTTCTCCCTTTTTTCTCTTGACAATCATCCTGCGACCCCCCAAAATAAGCTTGTGACCCCCTGGGGGTTCCCGACCCCCAGGTTGAGAACCACTGCC
Source organism: Poromitra crassiceps (assembly GCF_964638095.1). NCBI lineage: Eukaryota > Metazoa > Chordata > Actinopteri > Beryciformes > Melamphaidae > Poromitra > Poromitra crassiceps. The sequence continues at coordinate 15,360,413 of NC_139636.1, read as the reverse complement.
ATAAATAACTACATGTATTCACTATTCACAGTGGCTTTTCTATTTTTGTCATAGCCAGCAGCACTTGGCCTGTGAAATGGTTGGAAGTAATCCTTGTTGTCAGGCGAACTATGTCTGTGTAGACTAGAGCCCCGGGGATGCTGTGTCTAATCTTCACTTGTCTCCTTGTGTGTGTTTAGGAGCTGGGCATCAAGCACCCACTGCACAGAAAGAAGCTGCAGCTCGCCCTGCAGGCCCTAGGCTCAGAGGAGGAGGACAATAAGGGCAAACTGGACTACAACTGGGTGACAAGTGAGTATCAGCTGCCAGTCCAAGAGATGAATCATTAGAAGAAGACTTAGAGGAAATCTTGTATTTTATTAATTTTTTCTGCATGATTTTTACATAGAAGGATTTAGATTTGACTGTCAGGTTGACTTCCCTCATGTGACACTCTAGCCTGGCTCCAGACCTTCGAAATCCCGCCCGCTCCACAGAGTTGTGGAGTTGGCTATTCTTGAAGATGGAGTTCTAGAAGATGGAAACGAGTTTACGAGTTGACAATTCAGTATTCAGACTAGTGACACTGGTGTTCTCTCCCCTTCCTTTCTCTCGCAGGATGGCTCGATGACATTGGCCTGCCTCAGTATAAGACCCAGTTTGATGAGGGGAGGGTCGATGGTCGAATGCTGCACTACTTGACAGTGGTGAGTGTTGGCGAGAGACATGCCCCGACTCCCCAGGCCCAGCAGAGAAGTAGGGCAGATGATTCCAGTGCCATCTCGCATTAGAAGTATGAGGAGTATGATTAGTACCACTGGAGATGGCCTAGTCACACCCATAATATCTGTGATAATACTCAAGCTATATCACTGTCTCTGGTTCAAAGTAATTTAATTTACAATGCTTCTATTCTATAGAGCCTTCTTTTTACCACAAAAACAAGTAGCTTATTTTTTGCATTTGTTGTTAAAATTCTAAGCCTGCTATGTTTTACTTTGTCCCTCAGGATGACCTGCTCTCTCTGAAGGTGGGCAGCGTCCTGCATCACCTCAGCATCAAGAGAGCTATTCAGGTGCTCCGACTCAACAACTACGAACCAAACTGCTTGCGCCGCAGACCGTCTGACGAGGTGGGTTCACTTAACAATCACCTAAGAAGAGACAAGAGTTGAGAGGGTTCACAAATCATAGCTTCCCCCCCCATAAAACTAAACATCATACTCAAGGATGCTCATTCTTTTGACCATTTTACACTATGCAACTGTGTGTAAGCATCGTTTTCATTGCTAACTTATTCAATTTGTTCATTCCCCTTGTGCTGTGACCATAGAACAACATTTCGCCAGCAGAGATCTCCCAGTGGACCAACCACAGGGTGATGGAGTGGCTGCGCTCTGCAGACCTCGCAGAATACGCCCCCAACCTGAGAGGCAGCGGCGTGCATGGAGGCCTGATGGTGAGAGGGCCAGATGGGCAGTCTTCCTGAGAAACTTCCGATTAGCATGAAAGTATAATTAAATGATACCTCTCCCCTGTCCTCAGGTTCTGGAGCCGCGGTTCAACGTGGAGACCATGGCCTTGCTCCTGAACATCCCCCCCAACAAGACTTTGCTGCGCCGACACCTGGCCACCCACTTCAACCTGCTGGTTGGTTCAGAGGCCCAGCAGAACAAACAGGAGTGTCTCGAAAACCCAGACTACAACCTGCTCACTGCCACTGCCAAGGTCAAGGTAGGATAGACCTCTCTTATGTTTGCAAACAGTGATTACGTAATATTTTAATACTCTGGTAATTCCTCAGTTCATTTATCTCCTAATGGCACTTCCCTCCCCAGAGGCTTCCTTCTTTCAATGTTTTGAACAAAAAATCTTTCAATTGATTAAGCCTGACAAGATTAAAAGGCAATACATATATAATTCATATGAAAATGGTGGATTCAATTTAAAAAATATTGCAGCAATGAATTCATCCCTAAAAGCATCTTGGATTAATAAAATGTACCATGGAGAACAAGTGGAAACGTATGTTCGGTTCACTTATTCTTTGCCAGTAAACTTTCCCTTTTTTCAAAAGTTTGCAGTGGTCGGACATCTTCTGACCACATACGGCACGGAACGACTTTTTCCCTTATTTCGGGGATCTCTCCAGTTTAGGTTTCACTTGTTTCCTCTGATTTCCTGCCACCACAATGCGCGTGCAACTGCAGTGACGTAACCACGTGACGTCCACTCCAAATGGATCTATTGGCCATGGTTAATCATAGTAGTGCTTGTACGTGCCTGACAGTATGGATGCATGTCTCTGTGCTTATCTAGGTAGATGTATAAAAAAATCTTTCTTTGTCCCCTTTCTCTCCATACCTACCAGCCAAGGAAACTGACATTTGGCAGCTTCGGCAGGAAGAAAAAGCAGGAAGACAGTGAGGAGTATGTGTGTCCCATGGATGTGGAGATGCCAAAGGGACGCAGCTTCCAGAAAGGCTTTGGAGTGGAGCTCCAGATCTACGAGGATGACCTTGACAGGCTAGAACAGGTAAGCAAGGATCTTCATAGGCCCGGTTGTATGATTTAAAGCAGTGATCTCCAACCACCGGGTCACAACGCATTTGGTACCGGGCCGCGAGCCGGTCCAAAAAATAAATGAACATAGGCTATAATATTATAGGCTGTGTGTGGTAGTTGAAACAAGTTTCAAGTTGACGTTTATTTATGTTTGTAGTTAAAACATAAATACTGTATAGGCTACATACAGTACAATACAAAAGGCTGTTATTTACCCTTTGTCGCCACCTGGTGAGTAAATATATATGTAACTAAAACCATTAAAATTGACAACCGGTCCGTGACTTTTTTTCCCATGTATCTACCGGTCCTTGGCACAAAAAAGGTTGGGAACCCTTGATTTAAAGCACTCGGAATTATACATTGCATTATACATCACACGTATATCTGCTTTTGTCACAGGCCATCACTGTCTGCCCCACATCTACAGAAGATGGCACTAATTGAATGGGATTCTGATCAGATTTTAGTTTATTTAAATTGTTTTTACCCCGTCTGCAACTTTTAAGTCCCTTCAAAAAGACATTTCTACTCAATAGAACTACCGGTACCCGGTTAAATCAAGGTTTTATCCAAAAGGCATCGTAGATCCTCAAGACGGGAATCTTGCTCTGCAAGTGACCTAGAATATAAAATTGATCTCTACACTATTGATGAAGCAATGGAGTGGGCACTGAAAAAGTTTGCCCCTGCTCCCCGCGAGAGGGCGCCACAGCTCCACTGAGGAGGGCTCCTCCGCACGAAGCAGTCTCCACAAACCTCGCCAGAGCGCAGGCTTTCTGGAAAGACATGAACGCTCCGGATTGGGTTTTTCGAATGATAACGAGAGGCTACAGGCTTCAATTCGCAGTCGTTCCGCCCAAGTTTACTCGCGTTGTACAAACAGCTCAGGGGGAGGCCGGCCAGGTTTTACAGGAGGAAATACACTCTAGGTTGTCACAAAATCCCACGGCACACCTGGCCTTGCCTCACGGCACACCTGGCCTTGCCTCACGGCACACCTGGCCTTGCCTCACGGCACACCATTTGGGAACCACTGTTCTAGGTCACTTGCAGAGCAAGATTACCATTGTGAGGATCTCCTCGCCTTTTTATAAAACCCGGGTTATATTCATAACCTTTAGTTTACACAGCCTTGCTAAATTCTACTGTAGGTTTAAATGCATGGGATTGAAACGCTGCTTTTTCTTTTTACAGATGGATGACTCAGAGGGAACTGTGAGACAGATTGGAGCTTTCTCTGAAGGCATCCAAAACCTGACGGTGAGAATATTTAATGTGACAGCCATTAAGAAGTGACCAGCACTCGTACGGCGCTGTCTCTGACTGTCGTACTTGTATCAGTGATCATACGCTGTTGGCTGTGGAATGAATGTTTTTCTTTTCTTTTCCCTCTACTGCATTACTGTTACCAGAGCATGCTGAAAGATGACGAATTCTTCAAAGAGATCTCAAATTCTCCAAACCCCAGCGTAACAGACGAGGAGTCGAACGCGTGAGGCCGTAACACCATGTGACCGAGTCCTGCTGTGAATGAAACTCTGTGCCAACCCTCTCCGCTTGCACACACCTGTTTCACAAATGCCCCCGGATCTCCTTTGTAGTGTTACATTTGAAGATGAGCCAAAAGTATTATAAAGAATTTTTTTGTAAACGATGGTTGTTGTGAAAGCCTACACTCCAGTAGCCACTATTACTCCTGAAATGTCGCTCCATTTCAACTGTGCTCTCTGATGATGGAGGGAAACTTTAGGGCGACACCACTGTTTGCCTGCCAGCTGGTTACTGGATAGATTTTCTACTCATCCTTTATATACTGGTCATCTTACCGTTTTATGGTTTCACTGATGCATCAACCAGCCGAAAAATGACATGTCGAAAATGCCAATTAAGAGTTAATATATGTCTTTTAAAACTGCCTTTTGACTGTAGAAATATTGGAGCGAAAAGAGATGAACTTTATTCAGAAGTAATGTGCTGTGCAGATTTTCCAAATTTTACAACTCCATATAAAGGAACTCCAAAACAGCTGCTATGTATTCTACAGACCTTAAGCCCATCTGACGTAAATGGAAAATATTTGTATTCTTTTTTTTGCCTATCCTGAACATTTTGCAATTTTTTTTACACCCAAGTAACCCAAGTTGCTGCATGCGTTTGCACCAAAACATATCACACAGTACAAAGGCTAATGAATATATCATCGCATGGTATTGAAATCCAAAATATTAACAGAAGAGCTTGTCATTTATTAATATTTTTTTTACTACAAATAGACTTTGGCTGACACATTGGGAAGTTGTGGCATATTCAGTTTTGTGAGATAATACAATGCAAGGTTGTCTCGGAGAAATAATATTGTTCTGTAGCCCTTGACCACATCTGAAAAGATAGTTTATACGGTTGTTGTTTTTTTACGTTTATCAATTTGTAAGGTCAATAAAGTAATTTAAACCAGTTGGGCTGTTTCTCAGTTGCAGTCCTCAACTCCTCGATGCCGTCTTTACAGACGGCGGACAGGAGGCATCATGAATTTCCACCAGCGTTCATTTTGAAGTTGGATGGGCCCTGAAGCATTATAGCCCACTCTGCCTCCAAACTGAACCTGACAAAACTGTATGACTGGAGAGGAGTCTCCGCTCCAAGTCGGACTCGACAGAAAGTGTTACTCTGTGACCTTGTTTGACTGAGTTGCGGGGGGTTCTTCTTGGACAACGCGATTCTGTTTCATGCCAAGCTTCAGCTCTTCTCTGGTGTTGGAAACTGCACTGTGAAGGGTCGCAATGTCAGCACAGAGCTCTATCACTATAACACAAAAGAGGAGAAAATGGAGAGAGGGGAAAGGTTGGGGAGTTAGTCCACCAAGGACTGTCTGAGGTTTCATAGTCCATGCATCAATACCACCACCAGTCACCCATGGAATTACAGTGTTCATCTCATTAGTGTTAGAGAAAAATAAAGGTTTAGTTTTAGTTTAGTTCCCATTAGCTGCAGCGAATGCAACAGCTATTCTTACTGGGGCACGAAGGTTCACTTTATTCTAAATAATGCCATGACAATTAATCCTAGTCATCCAATCACCTTCGTGTTTTCATCATGTCAAATTCAACAGGGTCCATTTAGATTGTTTGAATTAATTAACCTTTCACAATGACCAAACACTGACATCTGGAGGGCAGCAGGCAAATAATAATATACTGTTTTAATTTAACCCGACAGTAAATAAAAAATATTCTTAAACCCTGTCCAATCACATGCCAGCCATTCATCATCATTGTCATCATAATCGTAGAGACACCATTCTGTGTTATTCTTAGACTATAAATCTTCACTATATTCTGAGTAAAATAATAGCAATTCAAGTCGTAGACATTTAAGATTGTTTTAAATAACAATACAGCATCGACATGTTCTGAAGTGTAACACCACACCTTGCTTGAATGACGACTGTGCTTGTTTGAGAGGCTGCGGCACCAGAATCCCAAACCATTTCAGTGGGTCTTGCTGAAGGTTTTGGTCGCCTTTTGCTACTAGAGGCACTTCAGGAGGCTCCGTTTTCATCAAGAGCTTCTCACTATTTCCTTTTTCACCCTCTTCTTCTGCAAAGTCTTTTTTTGTTTTGATTCTTCTCCTTACACCTAAATGAAATAATGTAATGATTAACAACTTCATTTGTTTATGGTGGATGCAAATAAGACATCTTCCACATCATACTGACCATGACAGACTCACCTTCCTCTTGAGGTCCAATATCCTCTACAGACCTCACATCTTGCCCAGACTTATTACACTTTTGCGTAATTCTTTCTGTGCAGAACTCTACCTCACTGTTATCCAGTCTCCTGTCACAAAGACATCAAGGTCATGCTAAATTAAAACAATATTTCTGCAAAACTGATTCACTGCCATTCACTTTCAATGGACAGCCATTCATGTGGGAGCATTCATTTCCATGAAACGTGTGTAAATCCATTCCTCACCTAGCATGTACACAGACCAGTGGCTCTATCTCATTCGCATACTGAAGAGCAGAGACCTGTTTGTTTCCCATGGAATACCGTGCCTTGGACATGGAAAACCATCCCTGTGGGGAGAGTGAAATGGTAACATTGGATTGTTATCTATAACAAATAGGCACCAGAATGAAGGAGGAGGACATAGGAAGAAATATAGGCAATTATCTAATATGAATATTTGTTGGAGGTCAGGCTAACAGATGGGTGTACCCCATGAGAAAGAGGGCTATAACTTCAACTGCACTATTGGCCTTGCTATTGTTTTGGAAAATCTTCTTAGTTAAAATTGGCTAAAGTGGGCTCTGTGGTGGGTATTTTGAGTGATTTGGTTACTTTCATCTCTGTAGTACATCATGATGAGCAATCAATTTCACATAACAAAAAGGGAAATAATTTATTTTGATGGTTTGGGTGGAATCATGTGACTGTTGAAAATATTATGTTGTGTAATGTTTCATGCCATGTTTTGTTTAAAGTCACGCCAAGCCCATGTTTAAAGCCACATTTTACTTTTAGACTGATAACATTAAAATACTCATAACTTTTGATCTGGTAGCTATCTCAGTCATTCAAAAAGTTCTATATAGGGTTCTAATTTATGGAAATATCAAAAAGGAAGGGTTTTGCTGGCCACCACCCCTAAGTGTTTTTTGGATAGCCTAATTATAGAGCTGTAGTGTGCCTACCGCCTACATGTTCAAATATATTTTTGGGGGATCATTTTTCTCTGTTCTGAATCTCTCTCTCTCTCTCTCTCACTCACATACACACACGTTGGCAGAGGCTTTCTGTTGGTGCTACGCTTGCCTTGCTAAAAAATGCAATAACAGATAATGCTTTTATACAACAATCTTCTTCTTTACAATCTCTGTTCGCAGTCCCACCTGCTCTATGAGAGAGTTGAGAGTGGCTTGTTTCTCCTCCAGTAACTCCAGTTGGTCCATTAAAAGAAGCAGCTTTTCGTCCAGTAGGAGAGATGACTCTTCCATCCCTGACAGGCCCATCTCGGCTTTTTTGCTTCAGTCTTATTTGATCCAATTTTTGATAGTCCCCTTTTAATAATCCCAGTCAGACGTTTGTTGTGGACGTTTAGCTCCTTGGTTTAGCCGCCGTTAATTAGCCTGCTATTACTGCGAACGTACATCCGGATCACGTGACAAATTACGTCACCTGCAAACAAACGTCAAACAGGGGTTTGTTCAATCTGAAAACTCTGTGCACCGTTTTTCTAGGTTACCAGTTTGAACACGTATTTTGAACATGTTTCGCCACTTATTTCAACGCACCACCGTTTCCGATTAATAAACGTTTCTCTACCGGTGCGTTCGGAAATAGCACTCAGAGCGCACACTGGACCGTTCGTAAATTGGGAGCGCCATGCACCGTACCTTCGAGCTCTCATTTCAGTGGATTTCTCATTTCAGTAGATTTACGAACGCACCCGCGTGTTGTCGGGGCTGAACTCAACCCTGATCTGCTCCGTGGTGGCACCTGCGACCCAGACTCACACGAGATGGATTTCTCCATCCGCGCAGCCACCCTGGAGGACTGCAAGGATATTTCACGGATGATCTCGGAACTGGCAGAATATGAGAAAGTCTCAGACCAAGTGAAAATCACGCAGCGAGACTTGGAGCAGGATGGGTTCTCCAAGAACCCGTTCTTCCACGGAATCGTCGCCGAGGTTCCGGAACCGCACAGGACCAAAGAGGGTCATTCCAAGATAGGCTACGCACTTTATTTCTACACCTACAGCTCATTTAAGGGCCGGGCCGTTTGGATGGAGGACCTGTACGTCATGCCTGAGTTCAGAGGGAAAGGCATCGGTAAAGCACTGATGAGCAAAGTAGCCCAGCTGGGCATGGCCGCGGGATGCACCCAGCTCGACTTCACCGTGCTCGACTGGAACAAACCCTCCCTGGACTTCTACATCAGCCAGGGCTGCTTCGACGTCACGGCTGAGCTTGGCTACCACTGTATGCGATGTCAGGGCGAGGCGCTGCAGCACCTGGCCCAGCCCTCATGACCTTGGCAAACCGTGAGGTCAACCCAACCCCACCACTCAGTGGCCCCGTTCCAACACTTGATAATGATAATTGCAATCTTAATTAAGGTTAATTTCTCTAATATGTTGGATAAAGTCATTTGCTCTTAGGCTATGTGGTTCAGCCCCTTGTTAGTCTGCTATAATAAGACTTAATAAGACTATAATTAAGACTTAATCAGACTTACTGATTGGTTTAAGATTGGCATTATGGAGGATACCGTTTTAATTATTCTAACAGACTCATACTGTACAATACAAATAGTACATCAACATTGAAATGTGTAGGCTATGTGTTTTTCTCTTTTGTTCTTTCTCCCCCTTCTGACATGTTGTGACCCATAGCAGATAACGTATTTGATTGATTTCCTTATTAGGAAATAAGGACAACCTGGGGTGCCCCAGTGGATCACCTGGTAGAGCGTGTACCAGTAAGGCTCAGTCCTTGTTGCAGCGACCCAGGTTCGAATCAGAGCTGCAGTCATTTGCTGCATGTCCTCCTCCCTTCTTTCGTCTACTAGCGGAATACCCATCATTCATAGAGTTGGCATGCAGCCTCTGCTCTCTCTCCCCAGAGGGATAGTGCGCTCCACTGATTACAACTCTCATCTGTGTGTTGCTCCACTCTGGAGCACATGTAGGCTCCTCCACTCTGTAGCTCTCCATAGTGCTGAACCTGTCTTGAGTCATTTTGGCCAAATTGTACTTGGCCAAATGCCAATTCTCTGTCTGTACCTACTCCACCTGTAACTGCTGATTAGGCATCTTATCTATGTTAACACAGCTCCACATGAACAACATGTGGCACCGAGCACAATGCAACGACACAGGATTTATTGTGACTGTGGTGGGGGATCTTGGACCCTCTCGCGGGGTCAGGGTTCATGCTCCCTGTGAGAAAAATGTGTACATTTTAAACTTAAATGCATAAATCTCATGCACTTTGAAAGCAAAATTAACAGATTGGACTATGGTGGTGGTACATAGGTAATTAATGGGGAACACTATAGAGAACCATGATTGTTGTTGCATTGTGCTCAATGCCACGTTGTTCAATGTGGAGCTGTGCTACCAGAGATAGGTTGTCTAATCAGCATTTACAGGAGTCTTAGATATGGCTGTGTGTCACTAAAATGTCACCTAATGTGCAGTACAAACTCAATGTTTAAAGATATTTCCAATTTCGTCAGTATTTGATGGGTCAGTTTTCAAATGTCTCGTGCAATCAGTGATGTTTTCTGGATTATTCCTCTCTGACAGCAGGCAGAGTCTACTATACAGTGGGCTATTTATTATTTTTCATCCGATGGATGATAGCTTGACCACCCTACATTTGAAGGAGTATCCAGTTTTAAGGGTTTTCATAATGCCAAGAGATTCGATAGTGGAGGAACATGTAATCCTTCAACTAAAGTTAAACATTTAAAATCACCAAAAATTGATTTACAAGGCATGTTGGATACCCATGATTCCAAGTGACTGTTTGAAATTAATTTTAGTTTTGTGTCATTCGATGTGCCGAGGCGAGCATCCTGCTACATTAGAAATGCCACAAGTCCAAGTGTTGTCACATCACATCACATGCAGTATTCAGTGTTCAGTATGCAGTGTTGTCACTTCTTGAAAACTGACCATTTGCTGCACTATGGATCCACTCGGTTGACACTGATCAGAAGAATGAAAACTTGTTTGACTCTCCATTACAGTACAGTACAGTATTAAAGTGATACTAGCTATGTGGGGGGAAAAGCTCCATCTGTGCTCAACCTGTAAATTGTGATATTTTTATTGTCTTTTTTATGATCTTGCTTTACTGTATATGTATTTGTTTGTACCTTTGTATATGAACTTGTGTACAATAAAGACAGTGGAAAAAGATCTGCCCTACTATAAATATAATCATGGGGCCATCACAGCCAGCACCTGACTTTGACCCACTGAGCACTGCAACACCCCTCACCATTCAGCTCACACGCTCATTCACTCATAACACAGGCAGGCCATCAAAACACCACAGATGGGGATCACATTTAGCTCATACTTACAAAGAGGCATTTGCTGTGTAATTTGAGATAGCATACATCTTCGTCATTTCTGCAGTTAATAGAAGAGCTTATTTTTCAACTTTAAATTCTCCTTCACAGTCATGGTGTCCTCTGCATTGTGCTGCTTGTTGTTGATGCAAGGCATAGCAGATGATGTCATAAACATTGTGACATCATCAGTAACATCACTGATCATCAATGGAACAAATCAATTTAAACATCGCAATTACAGTGACATCACTGCATGATGTAGACATTGTGACATCCTCAGTGGGACAAAAATCGAAACAAACAGATCCCACTTACTCCCTTTTATATACTGTAGATGATGATAATGTCCCAGCAAGCAAAATTACGTCATTATAACGTTGTGATGACGATAAAGTGTTACCAACTTTTCTATCCAGGTTCAGTCTCTCCAGGCCTATCTGCTACATTTTTACATTAACATTTACTTGAATGTTTCTTATAGATTTATACATGATTGCAAATTCTACATTGACATTTGTTTTTTCGATTTTAGAAATGGTCTGGATATACTGTTGTAGTCGGTGAATTTTTACAGCAAATGTAAATGCTGTGTGGCCATGCCTGCCTGACGGTTCACTAGTTTCCTAAGGGGCCAAAATGGCGGAGGCGTAGCTCTGCTGCTGCGCTTATGTTGTCACTTCTTATCTAGTACGGTCTTTGCCCGAACTTCCAGTCACTTCCTGTATCTGTGAAGGACCCATGGGTGTCCTTTTTCATGCCTGAATGTAATAAAGATATCTTGAAACTAAAAACTCCTTTCCTCGTGTCCACTTAATGAGACATGTTGGACTCTAATAACACTAGGTCTCCTGCTCTGTGGTTACTTTGTAGTTAATAGAATAATGTTGTCGCAGGTCCCATGTGGCCCGGAGTGTGGAGAGGCAGCCTGTCGGACCTGTCCTGGACCTCAACAACAAGCAGCACAATGCAGAGGACACCATGACTGTGAAGGAGAATTTAAAGTTGAAAAATAAGCTCTTCTATTAACTGCAGAAATGACGAAGATGTATGCTATCTCAAATTAAAATCACTAAACTTTTCTATCCAGGTTCAGTCTCTCCAGGCCTATCTGCTACATTTTTACATTAACATTTACTTGAATGTTTGTTATAGATTTATACATGATTGCAAATTCTACATTGACATTTGTTTTTTCGATTTTAGAAATGGTCTGGATATACTGTTGTAGTCGGTGAATTTTTACAGCAAATGTAAATGCTGTGTGGCCTTGCCTGCCTGACGGTTCACTAGTTTCTTTAGGGGCCAAAATGGCGGAGGCATAGCTCTGCTGCTGCGCTTATGTTGTCACTTCTTATCTAGTACAGTCTTTGCCCGAACTTCCAGTCACTTCCTGTATCTGTGAAGGACCCATGGGTGTCCTTTTTCATGCCTGAATGTAATAAAGATATCTTGAAACTAAAAACTCCTTTCCTCGTATCCACTTAATGAGACATGTTGGACTCTAATAACACTAGGTCTCCTGCTCTGTGGTTACTTTGTAGTTAATAGAATAATGTTGTAGCAGGTCCCATGTGGCCCGGAGTGTGGAGAGGCAGCCTGTCGGACCTGTCCTGGACCTCAACAACAAGCAGCACAATGCAGAGGACACCATGACTGTGAAGGAGAATTTAAAGTTGAAAAATAAGCTCTTCTATTAACTGCAGAAATGACGAAGATGTATGCTATCTCAAATTACAATCACTAAACTTTTCTATCCAGGTTCAGTCTCTCCAGGCCTATCTGCTACATTTTTACATTAACATTTACTTGAATGTTTGTTATAGATTTATACATGATTGCAAATTCTACATTGACATTTGTTTTTTCGATTTTAGAAATGGTCTGGATATACTGTTGTAGTCGGTGAATTTTTACAGCAAATGTAAATGCTGTGTGGCCTTGCCTGCCTGACGGTTCACTAGTTTCCTTAGGGGCCAAAATGGCGGAGGCGTAGCTCTGCTGCTGCGCTTATGTTGTCACTTCTTATCTAGTACGGTCTTTGCCCTAACTTCCAGTCACTTCCTGTATCTGTGAAGGACCCATGGGTGTCCTTTTTCATGCCTGAATGTAATAAAGATATCTTGAAACTAAAAACTCCTTTCCTCGTATCCACTTAATGAGACATGTTGGACTCTAATAACACTAGGTCTCCTGCTCTGTGGTTACTTTGTAGTTAATAGAATAATGTTGTCGCAGGTCCCATGTGGCCCGGAGTGTGGAGAGGCAGCCTGTCGGACCTGTCCTGGACCTCAACAACAAGCAGCACAATGCAGAGGACACCATGACTGTGAAGGAGAATTTAAAGTTGAAAAATAAGCTCTTCTATTAACTGCAGAAATGACGAAGATGTATGCTATCTCAAATTACAATCACTAAACTTTTCTATCCAGGTTCAGTCTCTCCAGGCCTATCTGCTACATTTTTACATTAACATTTACTTGAATGTTTGTTATAGATTTATACATGATTGCAAATTCTACATTGACATTTGTTTTTTCGATTTTAGAAATGGTCTGGATATACTGTTGTAGTCGGTGAATTTTTACAGCAAATGTAAATGCTGTGTGGCCTTGCCTGCCTGACGGTTCACTAGTTTCCTTAGGGGCCAAAATGGCGGAGGCGTAGCTCTGCTGCTGCGCTTATGTTGTCACTTCTTATCTAGTACGGTCTTTGCCCTAACTTCCAGTCACTTCCTGTATCTGTGAAGGACCCATGGGTGTCCTTTTTCATGCCTGAATGTAATAAAGATATCTTGAAACTAAAAACTCCTTTCCTCGTATCCACTTAATGAGACATGTTGGACTCTAATAACACTAGGTCTCCTGCTCTGTGGTTACTTTGTAGTTAATAGAATAATGTCGTCGCAGGTCCCATGTGGCCCGGAGTGTGGAGAGGCAGCCTGTCAGACCTGTCCTGGACCTCAACAACAAGCAGCACAATGCAGAGGACACCGACTGTGAAGGAGAATTTAAAGTTGAAAAATAAGCTCTTCTATTAACTGCAGAAATGACGAAGATGTATGCTATCTCAAATTAAAATCACTAAACTTTTCTATCCAGGTTCAGTCTCTCCAGGCCTATCTGCTACATTTTTACATTAACATTTACTTGAATGTTTGTTATAGATTTATACATGATTGCAAATTCTACATTGACATTTGTTTTTTCGATTTTAGAAATGGTCTGGATATACTGTTGTAGTCGGTGAATTTTTACAGCAAATGTAAATGCTGTGTGGCCTTGCCTGCCTGACGGTTCACTAGTTTCCTAAGGGGCCAAAATGGCGGAGGCGTAGCTCTGCTGCTGCGCTTATGTTGTCACTTCTTATCTAGTACGGTCTTTGCCCGAACTTCCAGTCACTTCCTGTATCTGTGAAGGACCCATGGGTGTCCTTTTTCATGCCTGAATGTAATAAAGATATCTTGAAACTAAAAACTCCTTTCCTCGTGTCCACTTAATGAGACATGTTGGACTCTAATAACACTAGGTCTCCTGCTCTGTGATTACTTTGTAGTTAATACAATAATGTCGTCGCAGGTCCCATGTGGCCCGGAGTGTGGAGAGGCAGCCTGTCGGACCTGTCCTGGACCTCAACAACAAGCAGCACAATGCAGAGGACACCATGACTGTGAAGGAGAATTTAAAGTTGAAAAATAAGCTCTTCTATTAACTGCAGAAATGACGAAGATGTATGCTATCTCAAATTACAATCACTAAACTTTTCTATCCAGGTTCAGTCTCTCCAGGCCTATCTGCTACATTTTTACATTAACATTTACTTGAATGTTTGTTATAGATTTATACATGATTGCAAATTCTACATTGACATTTGTTTTTTCGATTTTAGAAATGGTCTGGATATACTGTTGTAGTCGGTGAATTTTTACAGCAAATGTAAATGCTGTGTGGCCTTGCCTGCCTGACGGTTCACTAGTTTCCTTAGGGGCCAAAATGGCGGAGGCGTAGCTCTGCTGCTGCGCTTATGTTGTCACTTCTTATCTAGTACGGTCTTTGCCCTAACTTCCAGTCACTTCCTGTATCTGTGAAGGACCCATGGGTGTCCTTTTTCATGCCTGAATGTAATAAAGATATCTTGAAACTAAAAACTCCTTTCCTCGTATCCACTTAATGAGACATGTTGGACTCTAATAACACTAGGTCTCCTGCTCTGTGGTTACTTTGTAGTTAATAGAATAATGTCGTCGCAGGTCCCATGTGGCCCGGAGTGTGGAGAGGCAGCCTGTCAGACCTGTCCTGGACCTCAACAACAAGCAGCACAATGCAGAGGACACCATGACTGTGAAGGAGAATTTAAAGTTGAAAAATAAGCTCTTCTATTAACTGCAGAAATGACGAAGATGTATGCTATCTCAAATTAAAATCACTAAACTTTTCTATCCAGGTTCAGTCTCTCCAGGCCTATCTGCTACATTTTTACATTAACATTTACTTGAATGTTTGTTATAGATTTATACATGATTGCAAATTCTACATTGACATTTGTTTTTTCGATTTTAGAAATGGTCTGGATATACTGTTGTAGTCGGTGAATTTTTACAGCAAATGTAAATGCTGTGTGGCCTTGCCTGCCTGACGGTTCACTAGTTTCCTAAGGGGCCAAAATGGCGGAGGCGTAGCTCTGCTGCTGCGCTTATGTTGTCACTTCTTATCTAGTACGGTCTTTGCCCGAACTTCCAGTCACTTCCTGTATCTGTGAAGGACCCATGGGTGTCCTTTTTCATGCCTGAATGTAATAAAGATATCTTGAAACTAAAAACTCCTTTCCTCGTGTCCACTTAATGAGACATGTTGGACTCTAATAACACTAGGTCTCCTGCTCTGTGATTACTTTGTAGTTAATACAATAATGTCGTCGCAGGTCCCATGTGGCCCGGAGTGTGGAGAGGCAGCCTGTCGGACCTGTCCTGGACCTCAACAACAAGCAGCACAATGCAGAGGACACCATGACTGTGAAGGAGAATTTAAAGTTGAAAAATAAGCTCTTCTATTAACTGCAGAAATGACGAAGATGTATGCTATCTCAAATTACAATCACTAAACTTTTCTATCCAGGTTCAGTCTCTCCAGGCCTATCTGCTACATTTTTACATTAACATTTACTTGAATGTTTGTTATAGATTTATACATGATTGCAAATTCTACATTGACATTTGTTTTTTCGATTTTAGAAATGGTCTGGATATACTGTTGTAGTCGGTGAATTTTTACAGCAAATGTAAATGCTGTGTGGCCTTGCCTGCCTGACGGTTCACTAGTTTCCTTAGGGGCCAAAATGGCGGAGGCGTAGCTCTGCTGCTGCGCTTATGTTGTCACTTCTTATCTAGTACAGTCTTTGCCCGAACTTCCAGTCACTTCCTGTATCTGTGAAGGACCCATGGGTGTCCTTTTTCATGCCTGAATGTAATAAAGATATCTTGAAACTAAAAACTCCTTTCCTCGTATCCACTTAATGAGACATGTTGGACTCTAATAACACTAGGTCTCCTGCTCTGTGGTTACTTTGTAGTTAATAGAATAATGTTGTCGCAGGTCCCATGTGGCCCGGAGTGTGGAGAGGCAGCCTGTCGGACCTGTCCTGGACCTCAACAACAAGCAGCACAATGCAGAGGACACCATGACTGTGAAGGAGAATTTAAAGTTGAAAAATAAGCTCTTCTATTAAAGGAGAATTTCGGTTTTTTTGAACCTGGAGCCATTTCCTGGCATTAATTAAGATTTGGCCACTCACCTAGCGATGTCTGCGGCGTTTCTGGGCGTCCTAGCGTTGTTTTGAGATCAATATCGTCCAAGTCGGTCGTAAAATGGAGTTGATTTGGGGCCAAGTGGAAGCCTGCATTTCCTGCATCTAAATAGCTATTTTTCTTCCCGTTTTCACCAAATATCGCCGTAATCGGATCAGTCTACATCCAGCAGAGTAATATTTCACCCCAGGCTGTTTCCTGGAGTGCACAGGCATCCACTACAGGGATCAAATTACCTCAAACGTGATCTAGGTCACCAAGTCTCGTGAAGTCCCGCGATACTTTCCTGTCGACTGGCCAAATACAGCCAGGACGCTTTGCGGTCGTGGTTTTAGCGTAACCTATGTGGGGTTTGGCATAACCTTCGTTCTTTCGAATCCCACATAGGTTACGCCAAACCCCACATAGGTTACGCTAAAACCACGACCGCAAAGCGTCCTGCCTGTATTTGGCCAGTCGACAGGAAAGTATCGCGGGACTTCACGAGACTTGGTGACCTAGATCACGTTTGAGGTAATTTGATCCCTGTAGTGGATGCCTGTGCACTCCAGGAAACAGCCTGGGGTGAAATATTACTCTGCTGGATGTAGACTGATCCGATTACGGCGATATTTGGTGAAAACGGGAAGAAAAATAGCTATTTAGATGCAGGAAATACAGGCTTCCACTTGGCCCCAAATCAACTCCATTTTACGACCGACTTGGACGATATTGATCTCAAAACAACGCTAGGACGCCCAGAAACGCCGCAGACATCGCTAGGTGAGTGGCCAAATCTTAATTAATGCCAGGAAATGGCTCCAGGTTCAAAAAAACCGAAATTCTCCTTTAACTGCAGAAATGACGAAGATGTATGCTATCTCAAATTACAATCACTAAACTTTTCTATCCAGGTTCAGTCTCTCCAGGCCTATCTGCTACATTTTTACATTAACATTTACTTGAATGTTTGTTATAGATTTATACATGATTGCAAATTCTACATTGACATTTGTTTTTTCGATTTTAGAAATGGTCTGGATATACTGTTGTAGTCGGTGAATTTTTACAGCAAATGTAAATGCTGTGTGGCCTTGCCTGCCTGACGGTTCACTAGTTTCCTTAGGGGCCAAAATGGCGGAGGCGTAGCTCTGCTGCTGCGCTTATGTTGTCACTTCTTATCTAGTACGGTCTTTGCCCGAACTTCCAGTCACTTCCTGTATCTGTGAAGGACCCATGGGTGTCCTTTTTCATGCCTGAATGTAATAAAGATATCTTGAAACTAAAAACTCCTTTCCTCGTATCCACTTAATGAGACATGTTGGACTCTAATAACACTAGGTCTCCTGCTCTGTGGTTACTTTGTAGTTAATAGAATAATGTTGTAGCAGGTCCCATGTGGCCCGGAGTGTGGAGAGGCAGCCTGTCGGACCTGTCCTGGACCTCAACAACAAGCAGCACAATGCAGAGGACACCATGACTGTGAAGGAGAATTTAAAGTTGAAAAATAAGCTCTTCTATTAACTGCAGAAATGACGAAGATGTATGCTATCTCAAATTACAATCACTAAACTTTTCTATCCAGGTTCAGTCTCTCCAGGCCTATCTGCTACATTTTTACATTAACATTTACTTGAATGTTTCTTATAGATTTATACATGATTGCAAATTCTACATTGACATTTGTTTTTTCGATTTTAGAAATGGTCTGGATATACTGTTGTAGTCGGTGAATTTTTACAGCAAATGTAAATGCTGTGTGGCCTTGCCTGCCTGATGGTTCACTAGTTTCCTTAGGGGCCAAAATGGCGGAGGTGTAGCTCTGCTGCTGCGCTTATGTTGTCACTTCTTATCTAGTATGGTCTTTGCCCGAACTTCCAGTCACTTCCTGTATCTGTGAAGGACCCATGGGTGTCCTTTTTCATGCCTGAATGTAATAAAGATATCTTGAAACTAAAAACTCCTTTCCTCGTATCCACTTAATGAGACATGTTGGACTCTAATAACACTAGGTCTCCTGCTCTGTGGTTACTTTGTAGTTAATAGAATAATGTTGTCGCAGGTCCCATGTGGCCCGGAGTGTGGAGAGGCAGCCTGTCGGACCTGTCCTGGACCTCAACAACAAGCAGCACAATGCAGAGGACACCATGACTGTGAAGGAGAATTTAAAGTTGAAAAATAAGCTCTTCTATTAACTGCAGAAATGACGAAGATGTATGCTATCTCAAATTACAATCACTAAACTTTTCGGTAACACTTTATAATAACGTTCAGTAGTAAATCATTTATAAGCTATTAATGATGAACTAATGATGAACTAATCATTTACAAAACATTTGTAGATGATTAATAAGTGCTATGTAAACATATTAAAAACGTGTTGTAAGTCATAAATGAGGAGAGGAGAGGAGTTAGATCCTCTGGACTTTACCTTTGAAGCAGCAGCAGAGGAGAGTCCAGATGAGGTTGGAGATCAAAGTCATGTTTGGATGGAAAAAAAAAAAAAAAAAAAAAAAAAAAAAAATGGGCCAGGTGACGCGTTTCGCGTCGAAACGCGTCACCTGGCCCATTTTTTTTTTTTTTTTTTTTTTCATTTATTTTTTTCTCTGGCTGTGAACAAGCAATTTCAAAAATTTCAACGGATTCGAAATTTAAGATTTTTTAAGAATTAATATATATTCATATTCCCCATCGGTAAACCCATCCTTTAAGCCGGTACCAAAGTAAGTATCCTGCCTCCTTGACTCTGACGGGGGTTGCTAACACCCGCATGGTAACTTTAGTATGATTATGGTGTTTGCTAATAAAAATGTGTCCTAATGGCTAACAGATCGATAGCTGGCCATGGCTAGCGTAGCTAGGTTAGCGTTAGCCGAGCTAGCCATCAGGAGGAGTAGATAAACACCACTGTCAAACCAAGCTAGTATTACAGCAGTTTTTGCAAACATGTCTAGAGCAAAGCCAATTAGTTATTTATTGCGAGCAAGTTATTAGAATGGGACTCGCTAAAATGGCAGAAAACAGCAGTTAGCGTCCCTCGCCATTCAGAGAAATCTGAATAGTTTACACAAACGCCCCTTTTTTCGCTCAATCTTGTGGCCACGAAAATATTTTGTTTCAGAAATAAATGCTTGCTTGTGTGCCTTGCTACAGTGAGACGGTAGTCTCCTCCATCTGCCATGACCATTGTAACATAATTTTCTTTATCAGGCAGACGAACCGCTGGCTGTGGTGGCAGGGGAAACAAACACAGGGACGTCCGTCTCAAGATCTGCCTGCCTGTGGAGTGGACTTTGGATGATTTCAACAACCAGTTTCATCGATACAATATGTATTGTACATGTTGCTGAGATACTAAATGAACACCTTTTTCTTTGCTTATTTTCCATTTGTGCACTTCTAGTTTATAAGTCATCATCTGTAAATATATCCGTACAGTATGGTGTCCTATAATTTGACAACAAAGCTATATGGAGAATATGTAGGCTTTCTCCTAAGGTTTAGAGACACTGACACTGTTTTATTGTTGTAATTATTGTGTTTTCAATTTGTAAATCATGTTTCCACACATTTTCGATTGAAAAATGTATTTATTTCCCCCCAGACCTTGATTTTTTGGTATATTACCCCTTTTTGTAATTGGAATGCTGTATTTTAATGATCCAATAAAAAAAAACATTTAGTAAAAGCTGCACAATATAGATGTATTCTGCTGGGGCCTGGGGTCCATTAATCATTTGTAACAGGTGAGGAAGATCTACAGATTATATGTAACACATTCATGAGTGATGAATTGTTTACACTTTAGATTAGGGGATAAAGAAAGCTTTATAAATGATTTGTATACATGTACAAATCATTTGTAACCATTTAGGAAGATCTACAGATTATATATAACACATTTATGAGTGATGAATTGTTTACACTTTAGATTAGGGGATACAGAAAGCTTTATAAATGATTTGTATACATGTACAAATCATTTGTAACCGTTGAGGAAGCGTTATAAGTGAGTTGTAAATTATTTACACATCATTTATTACAGTTGGGCAAAACTTTGTAGTTTGTGCTGCAGTGCTTCTAAGTGCTGACTGCTTCGGTCGGCCTGGGGATACATGGAGTCAGTCCCTGTTCACCCGCATGGGAGAAGCTTCATTAACAGGTCATAACCGGTACAGTATCATTGTTTTGAGGCTTTTAACAGGCTACCTTACAAGTAATTAATGAGACATCCGCAAATTATATGCAGATCATTTACTAATGATTTGTTCATGATTACCAAATGTGTAAGTGGCGAGATACTGATAAACAGAAGTTGCAATATAAAAACTGACTTAGAAGTGATTTATAATCTATCAACTAATTACTTTTAAATAATTTACTAATGATTTGCTCATCATTTGTTCATAATTAATAAATGTTTATAGAGATAATGGTTGGAATATAAAAACTTTGGATAGAATATTGATTAATTATTAACAATTTACTAACGTTTTATTTATGATAATTTCATGATTTACTGAAAGTTTATAGATGACTTACAACACGTTTTTAATATGTTTACATAGCACTTATTAATCATTTACAAATGTTTTGTAAATGATTAGTTCATCATTAGTTCATCATTAATTAATAGCTTATAAATGATTTACTACTGAACGTTATTATCAAGTGTTACCAGACGGGTAACACCAGAGCGCAACCCCACAGCACTTCCTTTTTCTCAGCATTCGGCAAACTGCAGAAATATTCACTCGACATCGTTACTTTTGTTTTCGCTGCTCAGCTGTATAGACGGTTTTCACGGAATGGTCAGTCCTGCACTTGAATGTTTTTTTTTCTTTAATGTCCATAGCAAACACTGCAACAGGAAGTGAGCGGGGGTTCAATTTAGAATGTTTTTGTTGTCAAGTTAAAACCGTCTATAGGCAGAGGGAAAAACATCAATAGGGAATTGCATTGTTAGTGGCAGGGGGCTCTGGATGAGAGTCCTGGTCCAGAGCTAGTGTCAGTGTAAAGTGCCTGAGTGTGAAACATTGTGCTGTCAGATCTCAGTCGTCGAGTTGACAGAGCATGGCCACGCCGCGCTTGATCCAGTGTTGTGGGCGCTTGCTTGTGGGCAACGTCATGGAAATGACAAAATTGGTAGAGTGGCCTGTGGTGGAGAGGGTGCCCTTCCTCTCACTGGTCTTGTAGAGAGGGCAAACATACAGCATCTGAGGCTGATCCATGCTCTTCTTTTCAGCTGGATGGGAAGCAAAGAAATGGGGAGAAAATATGGAGTAGAGAGAAATTAAAAGAAACAAGTTCAAGATAATAGAAAGGCAAAATGGACAATGGAAAAGCTATGAATGCAATGTCTGATTAATCTCTGTCATTACTATCTATACTACAACTGCTGGTACTGTAACAAATGGTTTCATCCTTACTGGGTTTTATCCAGATGATGGGCATTGAGTCAAAGAGGACTTTGATGTGCTGCTCAGCCAGAACTCCACTGATGGGAGAGAGAGGCAAACCATAGTTAAGCCCTTAGACTCCCCCACACTCACTGTCACAGTTCTGATGTTATAACTATTATTCTAAAAACAATGCCAGTATGAACATGTACCTTCTTCTGTCCCAGCGAGCTCCATCCAGAAAAACACCATTAATATAAACACCATCTTCAGGGGATGTGTCTGACTCATCAATAGGGAGAACCTGTAAGATAAAATCATGAGCACAGTCAGGCCAGTGTTAATTTCGTTGACGAAAACTATGATGGAAAATGTTTGTCGACTACCTATTTTCACGGATGAAAACTAGACGTTAACTAAATAAAAACAAAGTTGTGATGACAAAAACTATCTGGAAATCTATTGACATTTTCGTCAACAAATAAAAAACAGACTAAAATGTTAGGGAGGGATGAATTTGGAAGAGAACCAATCAGAAGAAAAATACAGTTAAATCTGTGTCTGTATTGCACGTTCAAACCTTAATACCATCCCATAATAACAGATTATTAATAGATCTTTCCAATGAGTGGAAATTCAAAAGAAACAATAGTTATGGTTTTCTTTGACTAAGATGATACTAAAATACACAGACTTTTAGTCAACTAAAACTTGACTAAACAAAAACAGGCTGACTAAATATGATAAAAACTAACAAGGACATTTGACACAGGACTAAAGGCTAAGACTAAATTAAAAAATAGCACTATACACTCAGCAAAGTACAAGAAAGACCTTAATTGTACTGAGGGGAGACAGAGGGATTACAAAGTGTGTGTCTTTTTTACCTCAAACTCAAAGCCCAGCAGGTCGATGGGAACATGATATTTCCTGGCGTAGTTCTGCATGGCCCCGGTTAGGAAGGCCTGGGTGAAGAAGAGGCCAGACAACCAGAACACTTTGGGCTTACTGCTGTTGTACCAATCCTGCAGGACCATGGGATGACAGTGAAAGTACAGGAGGAGTGAAAACCTCAACCAAGCTCTCAGATAATCATATTCAAGCCTACAATGCATTTCTCTCACACACTACAGTGAGGATAAAGTCCATCTTAGGAAAAATAAATAAATTGTATTACGCAAATGTGTGCATCATTAGTCTGAACGGTATGAAATTTGGCCCCGTGTGTGTATTTTGGGGTGGACATTTTTGCATAAAAGCATGCATTCTCTGATGTATAGGCATTCATTCTGGAGTCAACGTTTTTACTGTGTTCTACTCTTCATTTTAGAGGACAGATTCCGTCCTCTAGTATGAGAACTGTGATATAAAAAAGCATCCTGCATAAGGGTTTAAAGACCAGTCTCACCTTCAAGAACTTGAGCCTGGAGAGGAAGTCAGTGATGTAGCTACCTAGGGGTTTGAGACTAGGGTAAGAGCGCTTGGCCCACTTCTCTGGGACTTTGCCTACTATCAAACTCCCTGCGATGGCCTCCAGCTCTGCATCCATCACCACCAAACCCTTAATGGCTTTCAGCAGGTTCTGCAGGCTCACACGGATCGTATAACACAGCCTGAGGAAAGACAGCAGCAAAGTCAAATAAAAAAGCTAGTGAGGTACTGTGGAACCTTTGGTTCTGCTTTGTCGTGTTTGTACGTACGTGTTGTAGCGCTCCATCTCCTGGACGAGCACAGTGTTCATGCTCTCCTCGTAGAGCACTGGGAACTTCGAGAGAGCAGCCTCAATGTCAAAATTGTCTGGGAGCTGGTGGAAGCAAGCAATTGAGTCTGTTAGTTATAAATATACAGTGCAGTGTGTACGATTATAAGGCCAACGTACAGGAACCACTGACACAAACTACCACTGTCGTAAAGAGCTCTTCTGCAGATGCACTGGAGTAGAGTTCATTTCTTTGCATACAAATTAATCCAATCATTCTAAAAAGGATCTGGTAAAATAATAAATCTGTCAAATAAAACCTTCTCAAGGAGTAGTAGGTTTGATCGGGTTGTACCTTAGTAAGGATGTCATTCGCTATGTCATACAGGGTGCTGTCTCCCCCAGAGTTACCCCCGCCCTTGGCCCCTCCTCCCTGGGTGAGCAGCAGTGAGTCGAACAGCAGCTTGGTCTGCTGCAGATCCTTAGAGATGTCCACATTTTCGTGCATCCCAAACACCTCTGGGTGCTGGCTCGATGGGAGTTCCTAGCACACAACACATAGATATTATTACTCAGGTGGAAGTCAACGTACCAAAGCAAATATTTATCCACCCTATTATCTAAAATAGCTGTGCTGCTAATCAGTGCTTAAAAAAATCACATTACCTTGATAAATTCAATATAGTCTTCATAGATGCATTTCGGCGGGGCATAGTAATCGCCACTGAGGGAGAAGGTGTAGCGGCCTTTCTCAATAATGTCGGTGTTGTAGAAGTCAGCCAGGATGGTCATCAGCAGCCGCCTGTCCCAGTCATCTGTCACACGGCCACCGTAGTTACACTCCCCGGTCAGGTATGTTATGGCCTCAAAGGGCACCTCGTCATATTCATTCACAAACAGCTGGACAGTGGAAAAGAATGGGTGAAAAAGGAAGATGTGTGCGTAAGTGTATACTGTATATTCATTGGAGGTTCTAGGAAAATTGAAAGTCCTGAAACTGCCATGAATACCTGTAGCTGTCTAATGCTGATACGTAGGTCGGACTCATTGAAGCCATAGGGAATATTCCAGCCCAGGGGACCGAACTTCTTCCTCTCCTGGACAAGAGCATGGAAGAAGCACACTCCATACAAAAGCTTCTCCCAAATCTAGAGGAGGAATGAATCAAAGAGGCTGGATTATCCTCCATTTGATATGCGTAAATAGAGACTTGCAAATGCTTGTGACATACAGTACGTGCGCGAGCTCTCCTCCCCTCCCCAACTCACCAGCTCCTTGTTGGGGCAGTTATTGAAGAAGTTTGGGTCAGAAACGGGATCTGACAGGTAAGACTGTAGAAGGTTGAGTCGGAGGCCTGTGGGAGGTTCATTTGTCATTTTCACCCCATTCTGTAGAATGGTCACTGGAAACTGATGTAGGAGAGGATTGTTATTCATTGGCTCAGGACAATACACAGAGCTGAGGATTTTATTATGCATATTCTTGATAGAAAGCTATATCTTGCAGTTTAAAAATGTATATATATATGCCAGCACTTGGCCGGAGGTCTTTAAGGCCTGGAAATGTGCTGTGCTTTACCTTGGGTGAGGGGTAGCTGGTGAGCCAAAGGCGGAATTCTGGGTGGCAGACTTCTGTACTGAAGTCCTCACAGGTCTTCTCTAGGGTGGACATCCAGGAAACGGCCAAGTGACAGTTTTGCAAACACACCCAAGTTCCCTCCTTCATGGCCGTGAGTATCATCTTGGCAGCGATGGGACCTTGGCCCTGCCCCAGGGAGATGGACTGGAACTTGGTACCACCCATGTTCTTTTCATTGGCAAACTTCAGTAAACCTGTGGAGGGAGACAGACATGTCTGATGATTTCCTGTGACAGCAACCTAGACAGAGAATGTCCTAATTCGTCTGTGTAAAACACGAGTCTCCAGTGGGACTGTAGCTCTTACTGGCCATGGGATCAGCTCCTGGAGACAGCACAAACACGAGTGGGATGGTGGAGTTTGAATCCAGATAGCTCTTTCTCAGGTCAAAGGGTGGGGGCTCCACAAATTTCTTTCCCAGTTTGTCAGTCACATAATTAGTGATGGCTGGCACTATCTTATCAGGCCTGAGACAGCGAAAGATGATGATCTTCTGCAGGTCATTGAGCTTTTCGCACCAGGGTTTAGGCAGAGGAGTGTTGTAGGGCTCCTTGCTGTCATAGATTGCCCTGAAGTCCTCTGGCCTCTTGAGGAAAGCCTCTCTGTGGGGAGAAAGCACATTCATGGGTTCACTCAATTAGTCTAAAGTAAATTATGAAGATAAACTGGACTATAGAGTAATAGACAAAACTTCTCAAACTAATTTTAAAGATCTGGACATTTGTTGAGTGAATAATGAGTTATGTTACTTTATTCCCTGTAAGCCAGGCAGTTCACTGGCTCTACAGATCTCATCCCAGCTCTTGTCGTGCAGCCAGGTGGGGTCTGGGTTAGCAGTGGTGTTCTGCAGGCCCACTCCTCCAGTCAGCAAGAACATGAAATCAGCATAGTCGATCTCCTTCTTTGCTCTGAATGGAGATATTAACAGTGAATATCACAATCTAAAATTAATATATCAACACATACTATGCTAATAGATGCAATTTGGTAAATGTTGACATCAAAGTTATAAAGTTAAACACTCAGCATTTAACCAATATAACTTCCTATTTTTGCACTCTAGCTTGAACACTTACAGGAGTAGTTTGCAACAGAGAAGGAAGGAGAAGAGGAGTTTGTCCTTCTCAAACAGGGAGCGACAGACATTGCAGTACAGGTTATAGGTGAAGTGATCAATCAGGTATCTCAGCCTCTTCTTCAGGATCTTGGACTTGTTACTGAAGAATTAGATGACAATGCTCAGAATCGGCAAGCTTCAGATAATGCACACTAAATTTACAGACAGTATTCAAACTTATTTGATTTGCAAGACTCAGATCTGGGCAAAATTGGATGAACTCTTGTAGTGTGAGCAGGGCAAATCTCTGACAACAAAAAACAGGAATTGAGCTCGACATGGGAAAAACATACAAAGAGAAACTGAGTGAGTTGGCGTCTGTCCACGTTTTTTGTTGTCATATCTTGTGGTAACAATATTGTTACGGTGCATGATCCCTTACTCTTGCTTGTCTTCAGGTTTGTGTCCTTGTACAGTCAAGACTCACCAATAGCAAGCACACTCAATCCAATCAGAAGACTTAGGTGCAAGGCACAAATAGACTATTTAGAGAAGAAACAGGCCAGCACACTCAATGTCTTTTCACAAATTGAATTTCTCATCTGGGCACGGCATCAACAGGTGTGGTTCCCAGTACAACAGGCTGAAACAGCCGTTGCTGCTGTGATCAGAAATTAAATTTTTGAAAGGACATTGAGTGTGCTGGCCTTGTTTGTGTTGTTGTACAGCAGATGGTGTATAACTCTATTTAAGTCTGATGTTTAGTGTGAAATTATTTATATTTTTACTGTCAATAGTCATAAACTGTAGGCTGCGTTTGACACCTTCTTTGGGACACATTTCATGTGTGTCACTCACCTGTCCTGGATGGAGTTAATGTAGAGGTTGACAAACCAGCTAAGAGAGTACTGGTACATGGGATCTATGTTAGTCAGGTCAGCGATGCTGAAGAACAGGATAGAGGAGTGCTTGGCGATGGCTCTGTAACCCTCTCTAGACTCTGCTATCTTGATCTCCGTCTTCTCAGCTATCTGGGAGGTACGGAAATAGTAGGAGGTTAGATTACCATACCAGACACAACACATTCACAGTCCAATGTCTCATTCCTCGGAAGAATATTCATAATTTTGCGTGGTCTAGACCTGTTGTTTCTTGGATATCTCATTGGACATGATCTTGGCAGAGTCAAGAATCTGGATGGCACTCTCATCCTCCAGGATATTCCCCTCAGATGACTGCAGTGTCTCCAGGATCTTGTCCTCAATCTCCTTCAGCTCCCTCTTATTGGCTGCTGACTGCAAGATCAGTGCATTTCTCTCCTCTTCCAGTTCTGGCCTGTCGAAGAACATCAAGCAGAAATGATACTCTACAAGACGTATTTCAGAAGAATGACAAAGATTACTAATGCTCTGACATTTCTACCTTTCCTTGGCAACCACAATCCCCAGCAGCTGATCCTCCAAGCCCTCAGGGGTGATCATGAAGTTGAGCAGGGAGACCTTGGTGGCCAGCTCCGGTAGGTAGTGGGGGTTCCTCAGCTTAGTGGTGATGTAGAAACGGAAATCAAAGGAGTACTCAATCACGCTTTCCCCAAGTCTGATGCAGTCCACGCCACCTGAGTGAATGAACAAACTTCATTGAGGATATACTTTTTATGATTATTATTATTCAGTCCCAGCCATGCTGTCTGTGTTGTGCACCTTGTTTGAAGGTTTGTTTGAGCAGCAGTGGTTCCAGCGAGGGGTCCAGCTCCTCTCCTACATTCTCCAGCAGCAGCGGGGTTCCAAACTGGATGCAGTTCTCCAGAGTTCTCATGTAGTCTGCATCTGTCAGCTTGATCACACTCAGGTTATTCTCTTTCTCTGAATTCTTCACCCACTTGTTGGCCTGGCCCTGGGGGTCGATCATCAGAGGCCTATGGACAACAAACATTATTAATAAGGAGCGAGGGATTTTACTGCCAACTTTATCCATGCTTGACAAATATTTCAATTACAAATTCTCACTTTTCATCAACCGATTTTAATGAGAACTTACCACCTACGCGAGTTACTGACAATGACACCATTGTCTATGGAGAAAGAGTCAGTCGGCAGGCCTGCAATGTTCCAAGCCCTAATCTTAATAGGATCTCCCAGGGTCTTGCTGAGAGAGAAGTCATCTGATGATGGGATGTTCTTAGACTGGAGATATTGAGGTAGGTCAAAAGAAAGTGAATATGCAAATACATGTCTGAAGTAGGAGAGAGTGACTGGAAAGCTGCTACATAAAGGATGAGTGTTTACTTGGCACAGTTTGGTCCACATCTTGGTGCAGTCCTGTCTGAAGCCAGCAGTGAAGGTTCCCAGATAGGCGATGACGCCGGCAGAGATAAGAACATCCCCAGTCAGGTTGTCATAGGTGCTCTGCAGGTCATCTGCTGCCTTAGACCATCTACAGACAGGAATTCAGTCAGGCACATTATCAATTACAGAAAAAAATAAACATACATAAGATATATGTCTTTTTTTCTGATTTCCCCCCATTTTCTTCCCAATTATACTTAGCCAATTTTCCCCTGCTACCCCGGTTGCTGCTCCACCCTCTGCCAATCTGGGGAGAGCCGTAGACTAGCACCATGCTTCCTCCGAAACATGGACAGTTGCCAGCTGCTTCTTTTCACCTGACAGTGGGGAGCTTCACGGGCAGGACGTAGCACGTGGGAGGATCACGCTATTCCCACCAGTTCCCTTCTGCCCCGAACAGGTGTCCCGACTGACCAGAGGAGGCGCTAGTGCAAAATATATGTTATAATCATCGTAATCACCTGGTTTTCTCTCCCCCCAAGCCTCCGATGAGCTTCTCAGCTCTCTCCAACTTGCGGGCACACAAATCCACCTTGAACTCCAGCTGGGCCTTCTCCTCTGTCTTCTCCTGGAAAGTCTTCTGCAGTGCAGCCAAACGGTCCTCCACCTCCTTTAGCTCAGCTCTCTTCTGGTCCAGCAGGGCCATGGTAGTTGCCAGAGACTGCTGGGCCTCTGCTAGATTGGCCTTCTTAGGAGCAACTACCTAAAACCAGAGACAAAGCAGAGTGGTTGACAAAGAGACCATAGATCAGAGGTTTTCAAAGTGGGAAGCGGGCCTCCCCAGGGGGGTACCAAACAGTTTCACGGGAGGCTCGGTGAATGGAAGTGAAATTCCATTAATTTTACATTAGTTATCAAAAGGTCCTGGGTTCGATTCCCACTTGGAACGCTTTGGCTGCTGAGGGTGTGTCCCCCCCATATCTTCAGTGCCTACGGCCCAGGTGGGTTATCTCGTCAAAAAAGGCCTTTCTGTGTGGAGTTTGCATGTTCTCCCCGTGCTCCCCAGGGTTCCTCCATACAACATCGGTACAGGGCGCTCTTGAAAATGAGAGCTTGCTCTCAAGAGCCTTCCCTGTATAAATAAAGGCAAAATAAAAAATAAAAATAAAAAATGGATCCCCACTAAAAACATGCAGAAGATCATCATCTGACCAGTGGCGGCTATAACCGAAGTTGGTCCTCGGGCGCTGTACACAAGAAAGCTGCCCACTGCTCCTGGCCTGCCCCCCGGAAGAAGGACAAGCCTGGATGGGATAAATGCAGTGACAATATTTCACCGGCCACGATCAGCATGAGTGTGTGTGGCTGGTCGCATGTGTGTGTTGGGTTGTCGTGTGACAAATAAACACCTGTTTGTCCGTCCAGTTCTTCTAAAAGGAGATCACATAGCCTAAAGGTTGTGCCAGGACAACCACCTCTCTCTGAACGTCTCCAAGACCAAGGAGATCATTGTAGACTACAGGAGGACGGGGGGGGGGGGCACACACCCCCCAATCACCATCAACGGCACAGTGGTGGAAAGGGTGGACAGCTTCAAGTACCTGGGAGTCAACATCCACCAGGACCTGACTTGGGCCGGCCACACCGCCACTGTTGTCAAAAAGGCCCAACAGCGAATACATGGACTCAGGCGCCTGAAGAAATTTGGGCTAAGGCCAGAAATCCTTACGGACTTCTACAGAGGCACCATTGAAAGCCTGCTGACTGGCTGCTTCCCCACCTGGTACGGGAACTGTACCACCATGGACCGCAGGGCGCTACGGAGAGTGAGACGCGCGGCCCAGCACGTAACAGGATGTGAGTTGCCAGATCTGCATGAACTGTATAAACAGCGGTGCCTCAGGAGGTCCCTGAAGATCATCAAAGACACAAACCATCCCCACAACAGCCTGTTCTCCCTGTTACCCTCAGGGAGAAGATACAGGGTTCCAAAAGCACGCACAAATCGCTTGAGGAACAGTTTCTTCCCGCAGGCCACGAGACTCCTTAACATACACAAATAGTGTAGTAGCCGTACTGTACCGTACTGTAGCTGCTACCATTACGTATGTATAATGTTTAACTGTATGTTTAATAAGGAATATGCTATTTGCACCTATATGTCAAATACCCCGAATTTAAAATGTTTAAGCATGGCTAAAGTATGCACAGGACATGTGCACCTATGTGCAGTGAATATGCCACTGTCTCTGACTTGTCTTATCACTATACTGCCTTATTGCTTGTTGTGTCTCTTGTTGTTTTTTGCACTCATATGCCCTACATTTGTACTATGTTGTAAACGGAGTCCACAGCACAAGAATTTCACACGTGATACTTGTACCATGGAGTGACAATAAAAATCTTGAATCTTGAATCTTGAATCTATTTAGTTGAAGAAATACAGGAGGCTAGTTTGAGGGAATTTTACTGTTTTTCCCAATTTCCAAAAGTCAGAAACAAATAAAGACGCAGACCTTTTTTATGTATTTGGTGTAGTCTGAAGTATGTCAAAGAGCAATATCAGGCTATCTTGGCTCAATTGTTGAGTGTTTGGGATCAAATAACATAATTATGATCCCATTTAGGCACCCGAATTGAGCAAAACTAAAGTACGGTAAACTAAGACGGGGGGGGGGGAGCCTTTTTCCATGCTTTGTCTGGGGGGAGGCCCACAGTCTCACACTTTGAAAACCCCTGCCATAGATTAATGGGATGAAGGATGACAGAAACTGGAAAAGTCAAAGTGGAAAACAAATAAAAGGTGGAAGCAAGCATGGGTATTTTATCATGACTAGACAAGAGGAAAGATGCAAAGCCAATACTGTAATACTACCTTTGCCACCCTGTCATACACCTCCATGGCTTGGATCCACTTGCAGAGGCCCTCTGCTGCAGAGGAGGCCTTGGCCACTTTGCTGGGGTCAAAGTCAGGATTAGTCATGTACTCACTCCGTATCTTTTGCATCACAGGGACCTGCAATGGAAAGAGACCATGGATCAATGTACATTGAAAGCAAAGCATGAGATCATAATTATGTTACCTTAAGAATGCCGCTTTTTTGCAACTCACAGGAATTTTGTCCTTGTCATATTCTCTCAGATCTCGTAAGAAGTTCATATCACCCAGTAGCTTCTTACTTGGAGCCCAGTAGTCAAAGATCTAAACAACAAATAAAATATTGTTATTCCACAAAGGCCAAATATATTTTGTTGCATTTTGAACTTTAACAATGTTTTGGAGTGCCGAAAAGATAGACATATATGTTTCCACTTTAGACAAACCTTCCTTCCAGTCCCAGCTGGGTCAGCAATCTTGTCTGGCTTAATCTCCTTCATCACACATACAGCTGACATCACCAACTTCACCCCTGATGGAGGATTTTTCATTGACTTCACAATCGTCACATCAGAGGGCTGAAATGAAACAGAGAAGCTCAAGTGGTTTGAATGGCTACAGTGTTACAATCAGGTAAGACAATTGCAAAAGGAATGCTGACCTTCAGTGTGTCCAAGGCTGAGAGGGCAGCCTCCAGGGCAGGTATGGCCTCAGCCAAGTCACTTTCACACTCATTCTTCAGGGCCTGAGCCGCATTGGCTTTTACCGTTGCTGCCTCCTCATCGACACGCACGACTTTACTCTTGGCTTCCACTTCTACTGACTCCACTTCAATCACCTGGAAGGGAAACACTTTATTTAGACGGTCCAGTGTTTATAATCAACTATCACGTGACAAAAAGTAGATGTGTCACTTGCCTGTTTGCTGCATCTTTCTAGACTATGTAGCCTTGACCATAGCTTAATCCTAATGTTGACTGCATTTTTTCTAATCCAAACCCCAATCTTAAAATAACCCCTAAACCAAACACTGAATATCTATCCTGGAAACTATGTTTCACAGTATTGTATCACCTGAAACTCACTAGACCGTTTAGTGACACAGTATAGTCACTTGATAGCAAATCGACTGTAGGATTGGACTATCCAAATAGTCTGAACCCTGAAAGACAATAGCCTACACATGCAATAATATTATACTCTATGTCGATCTTAAGATTCAATCAAGATATCTACTGTAGCTTGTTCACCTTCATCATCTTGGTGTTGTCTATCTTTGCCTGTTCCAGCTTAGGCTGTAGGTCCACAAGTTCCTTTTTCATCTCACCCACCTACAAAGAGACATGTTGAATATGACAGTGCAGAGTAAAGCAAGGCAGGTGGAGTTATTCTTAACAAATAAACTAAATTAAAATTGTGTACCTGTGACTCAGCGAAGGCAAGTTTATCCAGACCATTGGTATACCTCTTTTTTGCCTTCATGACAGCGTCTCGTTTCTGAGTGAGAAGCAGACGGAATGCTGCAATCAGCTCCAGGTAGGATGTGGGTGTCACATAGTTATGGCGACCTAGCTCAGACAGGAATCTGCCAATCAGAACGCCCATTTCATTAAGGGAATATACAGTACATTTAGATTACGTTTGAATGTACGAGTTGTAAACAACCAAATGTCATACCTGTGTGAGAGCTGTATGGCAGATGTATGGAATGTCTTGCAGATGGGCATGACCTCCTGCCTCTCGTGTTCACTCATCTCAAGTGTCTCTAGGAAGGAGTTGGCGACCCGCTCAAGAGCCTCCTCTGGCCATGGCTGGCAGGGCAGGCAGAAGAAAGCATAATGAGGGTATGGAGAAAGTGTGTGAAGAGAGACAGCACTATGTCTCTAACCTAAAGTGTGTCTCCTATTTGACTCCCTCCTGTTTCTTTTTTGTTTTCTGTGGCCCAGAGACCAGATAAGATGGAAACAAAATATACATTACATATGATCACAGGACTCCTCATGCCTGTGTACCTGAAACCAGTCAATGGTACAGCAGTTGATAAGAGATGGGAACTGGCGCAAGCGATTTCGAAAGGCATCTCCAATAGGACTGAAGGCCACCACAACATGCAGGTTCTCCCTACAGCGAGTCACGAAGAAGGCGAACAGCGCCAAGGGGCTGAACTCCAAGTTCTTATTACCAGCTTGGGCGATGGGACGGACTGCCTGGAGAGAGATGGAGCCAAGGGATAAAGTCATAGTAAGATTACATATAAAGTAAATGGCAAAATAGGTCCTGTATAATATGTTTACAATGCTCTTTAAGGGTGATATATAATGGCCTACTTCCATGATCTCTTGCTTCTCGTCTACAGCAAACAGGTTGGGCACCTCTCCTGTGTTCAGGATACTGTCCACATCTTCTAGAAATGCCTCCTCTTTGATTTGAGCATCTGTTAGCAAGAACACTGTCTTCTGACCTTTCACACCAGCCTTCTTCAGCAGCAGCTATAGTTGAAGGAAAAGCATAGAGACAGGATAGAAAATATGACCAGATTTCCCACAAAAGTTTGAAAATGCAAAAGAATAAGGTGACTCCCTCATGTTACATGACTTCCTCATGTAACATTCCTCATGTTACATGACTTCCTCATGTTACATGACTTCCTCATTTTACACGAGGAAATCAAAATGGTGTGACATAAAAACGTGAGGACATAGAGGACTCCTAATCCACAAAGCTAACCTTGAGGTCATCTCTCCACTCGTTCATGCCATAGCTCTTGGAGATCTCTGGCTGGAACATGGTCATGTGAGCCATGGACGTGGCCAGGCGGGTGATGGACTGGCGCCCGCTGCCTCCCACCCCCACCAGCAGGGCATTGCCTCCTGGCTGCCTCAGCACACGGCTGATACGGGACAGATGCTCCAGGAAATATCTGCATCATGAGACAAATCAGGAAGCCCTCAGTTGTTTGAATTTAAATGTAGGATTACATGCAAAAAGAAGAAGAATAATAATCAATTTTAACAAGTGAGAGAACTCGTCTCGTATTCAGTCTTATTTTTCTTAAAATGAGAGAAATAATTCCACAAATTTTATTTAGAAATGTCGATTCTTGAAACAAGGCAGAATATATGCATGCAAATAAGATGAATTGCGAAACAAATGAAATTATATTATCATATTGTTTTTACTTACACCTAAAAAGTGAGATTTTAAGCCTCAAAGCCAGGTTAAATAGCTTGTGAAGACAGATATTTTTGCAGTGCCTGTAGTTGACTACAATACCGAAGCTGTTTACCGGAAGATGACGAGGTTCATGCGATTCTTGTGCATCTGGTTGTATTCATCTAGACAGAACTCCACCACCTGGCCAAAGCTTTCCACAGAGGGCACCTCTGCATACAGGCGGTCATCATCCTCCAGTTCAGGATTCATGTAGTCACCAAACAGGAGATTACGCATGTCTTCCTCAACCAGCTGAGAAGGAAAAATATTATTGTTCAAATTAAAACCTATAGATATATTAGATGTATAGAGATTACATCTACTGTGTGTGACTGCAGTCTAACATGACCACAGAGAAACAACAGTACAGCAGTGATAACAACAGAATTACCTTTTTGCCTTGTTTCAGGTGATCAAACACCTGGTCGAAGGGCTCCTTGAAGTGCTTTTTGAGGATGCTGTTCATCAGCTGGTAGAGCCAAGCTCGGTCATTGTCATCCACCAGGCGGTCATAGTAGACTCGGAAAACCTCGTGGACAAACAAGCGGATCATGGTGTGCTTGTTCTCCAGAGACTCCTTCCTCAGCAGCAGGCAGCCTTGGATGACACGCGAGAAGTCCCGCAGGTTGAAGGTGTAATGAGACTTTGCTGGAGTGGGAAGCAGGTTCTCCATGGCTGCCTTGTACACCTTGAGGAATAAAAAACGTATGAGCAGAGAACTAAAGCACTGGAGAAGATAGGGTTGGTCAGAGCTTTTTACACATGTACGAATGTAGTTATCTCATTTGAACAATTTGCACTACATCACTGTGTGTCTTTGGAGCACTCACTTCCATTGTAGCAGTCACGATTTGGTTGCCAACAGTGAAGCATTCCGGTGCAAATTGGTTGTTTCTGAGATAGAAGTCCACCACGTTGGAGAAGATGCGCACCATGGTCTCGTCACTGAAGGCATTAATGCTAACGATGTTGAAGTGCCGCAGGAAGCGAGGTGTCACAGCATTCCTCCCACCACCAGGGGGACCCATGGCTGAGATGAGCTGTAGGTCCACTAGGGTGATCTTGGAGGTATCCTTCAGGTCATACCTGCCAGAGCACAACAGAAAAGCTCTGTCTGATATGCTTGAACTTCTCAGTGAGTTCAGTCCTCTACTGCTTTAGTATTTCCCCCATGTTTTGTTTTGATTTCATTCAAGCATCTAATACTCAGGCCCGGTTCTACGGGGGTGCAAAAGCATGCATTGCACCCTTATTTTAATTGTCTGCATGCTCAGTTGAAAAGTAAAAAAAAAAAAAAAAAAAAAAAAAAAAAAAATTTTAATAAATGCTACAGCTGCACACTTACTGTTTAAACTTGAATTATAGTTGTTGTTTTTCTTTGTTCTTTGATGTGATTTTATGGCTTTTTGGCACCTATATGTAACCTTTTAAGGTTGAGATAATTTAATTATCATTATATGGTCCAAATATTTCAGTAAAGCACTTGAAACACTTGAAATATTCTTGCTTGGGTGGTATCATTCTACTTGAAATGATGGTCAAATGCATTATTTTTAGTAAAATAACATGTCAAATTTTTCGGGCGGCCGGCCTTCGGCCGGCCACCCGAGTGGGCCCGGCCTTCGGCCGGGCATCTGCACCCTTTCCTATCTAGGATGCACCCCTAGTCATCTTGTTCTGGAACCGGCCCTGCTAATACTGTAGATTCAAGATTCAATATTTATTGGCCATATCAACAGAGTTGATTGGGATTTGTCTTAGTGCGCTCACTTACATAGACAAGCACATAAAACCATGCATTCACACAATACAAAACAAACGATTGCAAAGGAGATAATACAACACTGTATAAGCACCATGGGGGGTGTAGCAGCAGCACTAGATTGTGTTTAAGTGCGATGTACTGTAGCCCCCCTGGAAAGTGCTACAAGTGCATTGTCTTACAGTTATTGTGTTAAATTTAGAGTGTTAAGAAGGCGGAGAGCTTCAGGGTATGTGCTGTTCTGGAACCTCGGTGTTGTGGTCTTAACACTTCTGAATCTTGCCTGAGAGGGCAGGAGATTAAAGAGGTTGTTTGCTGGGTGAGACGGGTCCCTTAACATTTTCAGGGCCTTCTTTTCAAGTCTAGCCTTATATCGTTCTGGTAGGGGTGGGAGATTGCATCCGATGATTTTGGATGAACTATGCACCACTAATACTACTAGTAATACTGATTGCTTCATACCAGTTTCCATGGTCGATGTACTGTCGAAGAAGCTCTACAGGGGGCTGTGCTCCAAACTGCTCCAGCGCAGGCATGTTGATGTCGTCCACAAAGATGACACACTTCTTCCCCATGGGCGGCCCAAACACTCCCTTCCTTCTTTTATCTAGCCTGGACATGATAATATTCTGGAAAATAAATATAGAAAATAAAGTGGGGGAAATGAAAAGACCTCTCGTTTGTGCCTTCTGAAATTCTGAAAGGAAATTCCTTTATCCATGGTTCATAAATGCTTGCTGACCTGGCTTTGGTTGGCACTAGTGCGGGCTGAAAAATTGATGAAGAAGGGCAGATAGCGGTCTTTGTCTAGATTGTTCATCAGCTTCTCCTTCACATACACTGACTTCCCAGTGCCGGTAGGACCGACAAACAACAGAGGCCTGAGGAGAGATACAGGGAAAAGGTTTTGCAAGTAATCCGGAATAGTTCCTATACATATTAAATGTGAATTCTGTCATTCATGAATGATCAACTTGAATTTAATCTATGAATCTTTGCATGGTATACCATGTCAAGGACAAAATAAAATGGGCAATATATTGTGTTAGCCAGATAGCTTATGTCCTAATACATCAATAAGAAAGTGGCCATATTTGTATAAAATATCCATTGGGCAATGGTCTTATTCTTAAACATACATTATATATTATTTTATTTAAATTTGTTTCCAGAGCATGTCGGATTCAGTGGGAGGAGTATAATAAATTATAAAAATGAAAGACTATAAGTATTTGTGTTTATTAATGCAACACTCAACAAATACTAACACTCCATAGTTGATGCAGAGGTCCATGAGGTAGGTGTAGCGGACTGTGTCTATCGTGGGAACGATAATCTCTTGCACTTTGGTGTTTTTGTCCCCCAGGTTGACATTCCTGATGCTGTCATTCCAGGGGACCCAGCGGCCTTTCCCTTTAAACTGCACAAGAGACAGTGATACTTCTTATTTTTAAACACAACTGCTAGCTAGGTACAGTAGATATACTTTAAGCTTTAACAGGGTTAGACGGAAGCACTCTTTTGTGCATCAGTCAATCCTAAAACAAAATATGGAGCTTAATCCCAGATCAAATGTACATTAAATGTTGTCTTCTGTGATTGTAATGTCATGTCTGAATGTATGTATCTTTGTGCCCTGTCTTGATGTCTGTCTTTTGTGTGATGTTGTAAATGGAGCTGCTGTGATGCAAGACACATTTCAGACTAATTATGACAATAAAGTACTATCGCATCCCAATGCATCGCATTTATACTGCAGTACCTCATAAGAATAGTCATACACCAGGCCTTTGTCATCCATGGGACACTCCCACTTCCCCACAGTGGCAGGGATTGGGTCCGTCTTCCCTGAAACAGTCACCCTGAAGAACTTGTCAAAGTGTTCTCTGCTGTCGGCATCACAGCAGCCTCCCACTGACCAGACCAGGGAGAAGGCAAAGGCCGCCTGCCATCATAAAGGGAAGGGAGAGGTTGTCACTCTAAAATCCTTCTCATCATCATCATCATATCAGAACACATCAGAAATTGAGATCATTTTGGAAAATGCAAATATTAAAACCATTGAAATGTATTAAATTTCCAGGACTAAAATGATGATTTAATCTTTTTTTGGTTGGTTGTTTGTTTGGTAGAGGGTACAGTTCCAATGCGTTTCAGATAAAGAAGATAATACTATAATTTATTGATACGTCATCTACCTACAGCAGTACATAAAATGATTTTAGACACAATCCTTTACCATGATCCAAGTGCGGATATTTTTATTCCCAGGCTCCTCCTTCACAGGTTCAGTGAGCAGCATCTCAAACAGTCGACATAAAGAAACCACGGTATTGCTGTTGCTGGTGGGAACAACTTCCTGCAAAGAACAAAACCATAATTCACCGCGAGAAAATGTCTAGTATGTGTTATGTGAACTAACTCTTTTTTTCCTCCCATTTTCTCCCCAATTCTCCCCGCTATTGCGGCCATTGCTTCATGCCCTCTTCCGATCTCGGGACAGTTGTAGAATAGCACATGCTTCATCTGATACATGTGCAGTCGCCAGCCACTTCTTTTCACCTGAGAGCGAGGTCTGGGGCTCACTCACCCTGCAGTGTTTACGCAGCACTCTGTGGGCAGGCGGGAGGAGCCAGTGGAAGAGCCCCCACAGCAGGGAGCTGTTGTCGGGGCTCTGCAGAGCCTCAGGGAGAGTGTTCATCCAGGAGATCACCAAGGGCTCCCAGCCCAGCTGAGATGGTTCCATGTAGATCATACCACATCGACTCACTGTGGCAGGCTGGAGGCGGAGAAAATAACCGAACAAGAAAGACCTTTCTTACATCCAGCTTTAATGTGTCAGTCTAGCAAAGAGGATTTTTATAAACTCTCATTGGCCAATCATTTTGACACTCATTCCCGATTGAGGGGGCGTGTTCCAGTGGGTGTGCATACCCTCTATTGGCAAAGGCGTGCACTAATCCAAACCGACTCATAACAAACTGAGACAACAGTTGTCTACAGTTACAGATTTCTTCCTTTTTTGGAAGAAGCCTGCTTAGGGTAGGGAGATGAGGAAACCAAAAACTGAATCCATAATGAAATTGATCAATCACACATACTGTATTTTACTCCAAATAATTTACTTACTGAGGCCTGTGACAGGTCCATGGCTTCAAAAATCAGACTCATCTGATTGGACATCTGGATGATCTCACCACTCATCAGGCACAGCTGTAGAGGAAGAGTACAGCAAAAGAAAAAGAAAAAACTTACAAACTTTGTAAAACATACATAAACATTATAATATAATATAATATAATATAATATAATATAATATAATATAATATAATATAATATAATATAATATAATATAATATTATGCTCTGCAAGCAGTATGAAGTTTGTCATTTTTACCTTAGCCCTGTTTTATTTTACCTTTTTGTTGTCATCTAGCACAGTGTTCATGCTCTCAATCCACAATGTGTCTATGGGGCCATCAAACACCACCCATTTACGGTCCGGTGTCTCAGCTGATGCAAATTCACGAAATGTGTTGGCCACAATCCCATCTGTCCACTATACATGAGGAAAAGGGAAAGTGAGAAGATAAATTCAGAGACATGAGCAGATATTGTGAAATTTAGTGGATCACCAGATTAGTCCGAGAGGATCCAAAGAAGGCAAGGCACACGCTCACCTCATGGGAAACCGGGTCAAACTGTCCAAAGAGCTGACCCATGGTGATGGACTTGGGGTTCACTGTCATGAAGATGATCTTCTCCTCCTCATTGTACCCTCTCTCATTCATGAGAGTCAGAGTATCCGCTAGCATGTGCAGCACTTTGGTCTTCCCAGCAAAGGGCTCTCCCACCAGCATGAACCTGATATAAAAAAAGAGCACCTTAAGCTCAAGAGTTCCCATTATATTATAAAAAATACCCTTCAAGCTATAATCATGTGAAATATAACTTCAAATGTGGTAAATATGATATGAAAATATGCTGAAGTATACTTGTATATGAGTCTAATATAGGTGAGGTGAAGTATAGCATACCCATGCCTGACTATCATCATCTCATATGTCTGGATCATCTTCGCTAAGAAGACCGGTGTTGACTGTACATTACGATTTTTACAGCACTCCACTGCAGCTTCCAGGAACAGCTGCCAAAGTCATGACAGAACATCATGTAAATAAATATACATGCATTGTAACATTGCCCAAAGAGCAAAGAATAAGCAACATATCCAACCTGATAGCCAGCCTCAGGAAGGGCGATGCCTGGGAACAGATCGCTGGTGATTCCATTAAAGAGTGGAATATCATGGGAGAGAAACTTGGGCTCATTCACATCCTTTATGGACCTCAGGAGCTAGACATCACAACATTAAAAAAAAGTATCGGTATCAGAAACCACAAACCAGAGATGATGTTCACAATTAAGACATTTATAAAGAAAGACACATATTAACCATATCTAATCCTTTAATCACAAATACCAGTATATCCTCATTCTCATCAGGGAACTTGAGCTTGAGGTTTCCTGCAGCCACGAGTACAGCTTTAACAGCCCTCATGCCATAATCGTAATGGAACTGGGAGGAGAGCTGCTCTGAACAGAGCCTGTAGGTCATCACAATCTTCACTGACAGAGGTTTGGCATTGAGGAAGCCATAGGAATACAGAGAGATCTCTGCTATCAGGGCGTAGTTGGGGACCATCATGGCCACTGTTCTGAACAACACCTGCCCAGGAAAGTCAGAGAACATTGAGTTAATGATGTTAGTGGCAGTTTTGAGCAGTAACACCTCACCTAGTATTGAAAAACAATAACTGAGCAGTGAGTTAACTGACAATGCCAACCCAGTGTCTGATTAGCTGGTGTTTGACTGGTAAAAGTACAAAAAAAAAAGATCTACATACCTTGAGGTTGTCTGGGAGTTCTGAGCGTCCGGCATAGCCAGGGTTCATGGTGATGGACACAAAGCAGTTGGGATTGAGTTTGAGCATGGTCCCTTCAAAGTCAAAGTACTCCAGCTTCTGCTCGATGGCCCTCTGGATGCAGAGCACCTGCTGGGCCACCACAGACAACACCTCCAGCTCGATACGGTTGAACTCGTCAAAGCATGCCCATGCACCAGATGACGCCAGACCTTTGAAAAACTGTGAAGAGATTGCATTAGATATTGTTTACCAAAGGATTTTTGCAGTCCAAATTCATGAAGGACTATACATTGGCGCAAGGCTAATTGGCAGCTATGTGTTGCAGCATCTCAAGATGGCATGATGATGAAGATAAATTTAGCACAAATTGAAAACATAGATAGAGATTTTCCAGTCATTGTTACTTTGCCCATAGCAAGGTAATCCAGTCCATCAGAACAGTTGAAGACCACACACTGCACAGCTAGCGCTTTGGCCAAGTCCTTGGTGGTCTCAGTCTTCCCTGTCCCAGCTGGACCCTCAGGTGCACCAC
Source organism: Poromitra crassiceps (assembly GCF_964638095.1). Classification (NCBI taxonomy): domain Eukaryota; kingdom Metazoa; phylum Chordata; class Actinopteri; order Beryciformes; family Melamphaidae; genus Poromitra; species Poromitra crassiceps. The sequence continues at coordinate 15,318,605 of NC_139636.1, read as the reverse complement.
CCAAACTCAGGTAGAAAGCCCCTATCTAAGACAGAGGGAGTGCTTTGAATTTCAAATATTTTCATATTACTATTGCTTGCTAGTAGTCAAATAAAGTAAAATATTTATGTTTTAGGTATTGGTGAGATATTTTACCAGAGTTCTGTAGCATCTGTCAGTCAATGGGGTGATGACGAGACGGGGTGAGTTCCCCAGGTACTCATAGGCGTACTTGACATCACAGTTGATGATGCGAACACGCACATTTTCCTTGTCCCAGTAGTATCGGAGCTGGGCCAGCCACTGGAAGTCTGTTTCATGTGATACACCTGGAAACAGAATGAATGTAGGGAAATTGCAATCAATGGACACACATCTTAATTTGTTTCATAATTAATAATTCTATGCACTTTCTATAAATGTAAATGAGACTCTGCTACTAATATCAACTCTTTGTCTTTTGTGCCATGAGGTACCTTTCTCAATAAGATCCATGACCACATCCCGGGCATGGACATCAATTGTGACCAGTGCTCCCAGCGTGGTCCGGGTTTGTTTGGGCAGCTTCCCTCTCACCAAATCCACAATGTCATTCAGTTGATTCCGCAGTTGCTGATAGTATTTCTTTAAACCCTGCAGAGAATGAAAGTGATATTGCTAAATTGCTAATGCCGATGGGCATCGAGAGTGAAATTCAGGTCAGTCAGTCAGGGGTGAGACACTTCATAAGCACTCTATACCTATTGCACTTGACTATGTATGTCTATTCTTTATTTGGCAGTAATTAATTAATTAATTAATTAATTTAATTAATAAAAATAAGTAACATTATTTTAGTGTAACGGCATTGTGTTGATAGTATTTGCAAGAACCCATGTTAAGGGCTTGCCCAGGGGTGGATTCAAACAGCCGACCTCCTGCTTCCAAGGCACACACGCTAACCACTACACCAAGAGAGCTAGCTCCCTTGGCAGAGCTGATTAACGGGCCTTTATACTGGGGGAGTGAGTTTAACCAACTTACTCGCTACCACTCGGGACTCACGAGGACTCACATTCATTCGGTTCCATTAGCACTTCGCATCTAAATCCTCCTCTCCTATTCAGAAAGAACTACACATCATTGCCATGAATGCAGCATGGTACTGTACATGTAACTATATATACTTGTCTTCAAGATCCAAAACATAAATTATAATTTTACTAAGTAATAAACATTGATATGGGGCATGGCAGCACTGTTGCATCACAGCAAGAAGGTCCTGGGTTCGATTCCCGCCTGGGATTGCTGAGGGTGTGTCCCCATTCCCATGTCCTCAGTGCCTATGGCCCAGGTGGGGTCGTCAAAAAGGGCCTATCTGTGTGGAGTTTGCATGTTATTCCCGTGCTCTCCTGGGGTTTCCTCCAGATAGGAACCCCCTGCTAAAAACATGAAAACACAACCAAAAATAAATAAATAATAATAATAAAGATTGAAAAACCTACATCAGCCCCTCCACTGATGGCTTCGTGCACCTCCAAGGTCCAGAAGATCTGTGAGGTGCAAAGCACCACCTGCCCAGGCCACTCCTTCACCCACTGGCTTCGGGGCGTCTCAGCGTAGGCCTGCCAGCACAATCACATACAACCACTCAGCTGACACTCACGTTCTTACCCTGCGTTCACACCAAGGTAACATTTGCAAATTCGCACAGCGAGAGTCTATATACAGTATAACGTCAATGCAAACACTAGCCTGATATCAGACTGAATTGTCAACTCGTTACACTCATTTCCATCTTCTAGTGTGAGATTGCACTCGGCTGAATTTTGGCATGGCGGTCAAGTGTTGTTGTGCGTGCGTGTGTGTAAGTGGCCTGCAGAGGGCAGGACTGCCCAGACCAAGAGCCAAGGCGCTGGCCAAATTCTGCGATAATTGGCAGTCGCCACATTTGGAGGAGGCGCTGTTCCCTTTATCCATAGACTCAGACTAGATACATTTGTCATTCTGAGATTTCATTGTGCATTGATTATTGTTTGTGTTCAAGGATTGAAGGATTGTCTAAATGTGAACACAAATAAAGATATTAAAATGTGTGTGTGTGTGTGTGTGTGTGTGTGTGTGTGTGTGTGTGTGTGTGTGTGTGTGTGTGTGTGTGTGCTTTTTGAAATGCAAGGTGGTAGAGGCAGAGTAGGGTGGGCAACCCCAGCCATCCCCCATTTCGGAAATCTGCATGTGGGGTCGCAGCTATTGCAAATTGGCGCTTGTTTGTAAACTAATCACACTACTGTGTATTTGACTAAGTACAGAGGACAGTGATCTCACCACCCGGGAGCGGGCCACTACATCTCTGACACTGCGCAGCATCACATCCTCCACCTGCACCAGCCATTTCTCCACAGCTCCCCTGGCGTCTGATGTGGAAATCTGTTGGATGAGCTCAACACGCTCCCCTTCACTACTGTACATGGCCTGAAAAGGAAGTGCAGACAACTTTATAAAGTCCATCAATCATGGTGTCCTGTAACAACAATAATGAGTAAGACTGACGTACCTGGATATCCAGGTTGGGTAGGAAGTCCAGCTTAGAAATACCCTCAAAGCACTTCTTCAGATGGGGTTGCACTCGCAGTGGGTCCTTGGTCTCAGACAGAATCTCCAGCATTTCATCATTGGACAAGAAGAAGAACCTGGCAGTAGTAGAGGTGATTAGGGACGAAATCTGTGATATTAACAAAGCTGTGGACAAAATAGACATGCAAATAAATGCTTTCCCTACCGTGGAAAGAAAAGACGTTTCTGCTCCAGGTAGACATTCAGTCCCTTCATGATGTTATCAAGACGACTGTTGGACTCTTGGAGTCTTTCAAGCAAACCAGGCAGTGAGGTTGCTGACAGAATCTACAATTACAACATAGTGGTTAAATCAAAAATATTTCATCATTCAAATTAAAAAATAAATCATAATAATTTCCAAAGACATTTCCACCAGATCAGCAGTCATGTGATTGATCTAAACTCTAGTTTCCCCAACTACCTTGGGGTCCTTGATGCAGTGTCTCATGACCTCTTTCCAGTCTTTGTCAACAGTTTGGAAAAGGCTTCCCTCCTCCGGAATCTGCTGCATGATGTCCTCGGAGGAGAAGATGGGCTCCAGGTAGAGCCACTGGGCCTGCACCTTCAGCCACTCGTCTATCGTTTCCTGGATACGGATCAAACGCTCCTCCCACAGCTTACCATACCAGAGAGCGGGGCACATAAAGAAAAAAAACATCGCATGGATGCATAACTGGGACGTATCCTCAGTGATGTACCCTGGGGTCATAGGATGTTTCGGGTCTCGCAACATCATACACCCTCGCCCAGGTGACCCAGCCGGGGCTGGCCAAGCCCCAACTTACGTCCCAGTAGCTACCCACGGTCAGCCCTATAGGGAGGGTCGAAGGTGGTCATGCGGTCAGGGCCACTCAATACGCTGCTCCGGAACTACTCTGCCGGGACCGGGGGAGGGGGAGGGCTCTGGTACGTAGAGGGACCGGGCTCTGTGGGTTGCCACCCGGCCGGGTTCCTCCCTCGTCTAACCAGGTCTATGACCTGTGCGCTGCACCAGACTCCCCCGCTCCAAACATCTCATTCCGAGGTGATGGTATCTTAGTGGACACCATGCAGTACCAGTACTTGGTGGCACTGCAGTCTCCACTTGCGGCTTGAATGGCCCTCCTAAAAGGCCTCTCGTGGGTTGTTGGGCTTCTTCCTCACGGAAGACGCAGGCTGGGGAGCTAACCCATACTGCTACCCGGGTGCCGTCCCTGTTCCGGCTGTCAACTGACTCTCCAGTAGTCACTAGTCTTTCCTGGTTGTCACGTAGTCTATTCCTATGAGTCACTGGCTAGGCCAGGCTAACTAATAAAGAAAAAAAACATTGCATGGACAGAATAAAGGGATAAATATATCCAGGTCCAAGCATGATAAGGATTAAAACCCCTCCCACCAGATAAGACTCTCATATGATTTGTGCATTTGCACATCATCACACAGTTGGGTTAACTGTGTGAAACTTGAAACTAACCTTGATATCTGTCTCAAAGGGCTTGATGAAGGGTGAGCCCCTCATGATCTGGGTCTTGATGATCTGATCATCCAGCATGGTCTGAATCTCATCCACACCTGTAAGGATGGACACCCCAGTCTCTCTGTACGGTTGGTGATGGAAGCAAATGCTGTCCCAAATCTCCACCATGGTTTGCATAGTCTTCTCCAAGGAAAACTCCTGTAGAGACACGCATTGTGGATAGATATCATTCAACACTTTGACAGTGTTTACACATGGATAGAGCATTAGGATTAAAACTGTATCAAGAAAAAAGAATGTTTCAGGAGCCCTCACTTTACTCGCAGCAGCACTGATGGACTCAAACAGTTCTAGGCAAGGAGCCAGGTTTTGTTTCAGAACTTTACGCAGTGTGGTGCCAAAATCCGGAGTGAGATCATACTCCACTATCGCAGACATCTGCTCCCAGTGCCGAGCTCTGATACCTGGATTACACAAGATGGACACCATAGGGATGTTCTCCTGTTGACACAAACACATTCCACGTGTTTTACTATGATACTTCATTTGTGAGCACTTTTCCACTGAAAGAATAGTCACATGCAATACCTTAAACTCTTTGATCTGCTCCATTATCCTGGAGCACATAAGTATGGTGAGGCTCTCCTGCTTGCTCGGGTCATCCTGCCCAGGCTGTTGCTGGGTCTTCCAAGCCACCTTCTCTTTGTCTTGCTCAGTCTTCTTCTGCTTCTGTTGGAAGAACTTCAACGTCTTGTAGATGTCCCTGAAGAACTCATCCACCTCTTCTTCCATGGTCTCGCCATTTAGCTCGAGGAAGGAACCGTCCATCCATCTAGACACAAAGAGGAATCAAAGTGATCAAGGGGAGAATTGAAAATAAGTCGTAAAACACAATACAAATTAAACTCAAATCAGACCTCTTCTCAGTGCCCTGCCACTTCAGTGCCAGTCCAAACAGCTTCTGGTAAGGTTCAAGAGTCTCTTTGATGACCGCAACCTGTGGGTAACAGGTTTGCTCCCAGTTGTAGAGGACCTCCTCTGTATTGATGAAGACAATGGCCTCCTCAGCATCCTGGAGCCGTTTTTGAACTGCTCTCACATCTGTCGCATACTGCCCAAAAAAGTGATCATGAAACTGTGATATCTAAATAAAAACATTTTTTAAACAAACTCACGTTAACCAGAGCTGCTTTGTTTCTGAGCCAGAAAATCTTGCTCTGTTGAACTGCAAAATGGAACCCATTTTACAGTGTGTATTTACTGGTATATTTTTCTTAAGGCTACAGTATGTAGGCTTTCGAGTTCATAGGTTGTTTAATGTTACCGTTTGTTTTCTGTTTTTGTTTTTTTATGTGGGTCGGTGGGGATAATTTAGATCTGAGACTTGCTCCTGGACTCATTCCAGTATCACAGTTAAAGAATGGCTTTAACTGGGATATTGCCATCATGACATATGGATAACTGTGCTGTAATTGCAATTGTGAATTAATATATAACATGTAACACATTTGTGAAAATGTTCCTCATATGGCTGTACCTGCTTCATCATGTCCATCTCAGAGCATTCTGCAAACTCCTCTATCCGGTGCCCCAACTTCTCCAACTCTACTATCAACCTTTCTCTTCTACCAAGCAGCTCCTGCTCCCCTTTCTTCTTGGCCTTCTCCATCACCTGGGGAGAGAGATAACCATCCAAATCATCTCATCCTCAATAAATCAACAAGATGGTTGTAGACAGAAAGAAGAGCATTACTTCATCATTGAGTTCAAAGACAGGGAGGATGTTTTGTGGCCAGAGAAAAACAGTGGAATTGAGCTCCAGATCCTCTGGCTCAAAGATGTGGACATCTAGGAGGTAGGTCAGTCTGCAGTAGGTTTCCTGTCAGAACACAAGGTGATATTATATGGTGTTAGCGATGACTGGTGATGGTTGAAATCCATATAAATTATGCATGAATGTATCTGCATGGTACTATATGTGCAACCAATGATCAGTTTACTCACCATTATCTGCTTGTTTAGCTTTGCAATACTATTTTTCTTAGTGTCACTTATGTAAGCAATCATCTTTGTGATGTCCTCTGTGTTCTCTGGGACTGTGAGAGCTTTCTCTTTGATCGTCTCAAACTCCCGGCAGATCCTTTGAGGCGGCACAAAAAGGTTAGTGTCGATTGAGCGTAAATAAGACATTTGAGCATTTTAGAAACTAAAGGACAGTAGGAGGGTCTATTTAAGAATGTGAGGAGAAGTGACTCACTGTAGATTGAGTTCACGTTGGTTGCTAACCAGTCTATTCAAAAGTATTTTAGCAAACTTCTTGGCTTTGTTGGCCAGCCCCTCTTTCAGCTCTTTACAGTCCAGATAGACCATTGTAAACTGGGCTATTGCTGGGAGGCTGATAATCTCCTTCGAGAGAACATGGAACTCCTCCACTTGCTGGGAGAAACAGTCACATTACACATTGACAGACAGAGATGCCTGAGTCATCACCAGGACTTCAAAACAACAAGGCAGGAATTAACCCATAACATAAGCAGCATCAATAAAATCTGATCCCTATACCACGTGTTACCTCAGTATACTCATCAAAGGAGTGTTCGTCTTCCATGAACTTCTCGAGTCGAGCCTGTGCAGTTCCATTGACTAGCCAGTCATAGTTGTCAACTGACAACACAAAGAGGACAGCATCAGTTGGCATCAAATTGAATTAACATCAACGGGGTGATGGGACTGACTGGATCATAGTACCGTAATTCTGGAAATGTTTGCCAGGTTCCTCGAGGTTCTTGTGCACAGCTGTCTTTACGGTGACCTGAGCTCCATCAAGGACATGATCGGCCAGTTTGGCATCAACAAACGAGGTTGTGGCTTCTGCCAACCATGACTGGACTGTCTGTACTCTCTGTGGATCAATGTTAAAGGGGTCAAGAATAGCTGTTGTGTTTACACGCTAAAAGAAAAAAACATGGCATAATGTGGTCATTTAGTCAAAATAAATAGTCTGCACATTGGAATGACTGGCTCCCGGTCAGTTTAATGATTACGTTTCGATGACAGGGATCTTCATCATTTAATTTGTTCGGCACCTGCCTTCTGTGAGTAGATGTGCGCACTCTACCTTCCTCTATAATGTGGTCATTTCTCTTCAAATGGCTGTTTTATATAAACTCACCTGCATAGTATTTATGATGGCACTCAGAATTTCCAGAACAGCTGCTTCTTGGTCTTGGAAGGTGGGATAAATCTCTATCTTTTCATCATCAAATGTCAAGGCCATACGGAAGAATGGCAAGTGGTGGGGATCGCTTGGATCAAACAGACTGACAAACTCCTCCACACTTGTCTCAAGCAGGGATTTCAACTATGAATTTACAAAACAAAACAAAAATCTAAATGTGCAATATCACGTACATAGATATACAAATAATTACACAGTATACATAGATTACATGCAAAGCTCTCCTAAACATTTTTTTTTTTTTTACTTTATTTTACTTTACTTTTAGAAATCAGTAATGACTAGTTTTTCCGATGTTGCTTGTAAAAAAAGAAATGGGGTGGCTTCTGTGGCCCAAAACGGACTTATTGCAATAAAGTGTCAGAGACGATCATTTTCCTTAACCAATTCACTTTAAAGATAAGCAGTGACAAGCATTTACACTTGACTTGACAATGGTAATGAGACTATAATGAAGTGCTTTCAATTATTGTTCTTATGCAAAAGATGCATGTTCCTACTAAAGAATCCCTGCTTAAATAAAAGATAAAATAACCAACCCAAATAAATAAATATCCATAAAACTCTGGCAAAACGACATAACATTAAACATAACATCTGACCTGATTGGAGATGAGGGTGGACACACAGTTGTAGAAGGAGTCCAGTTTTTCAGGTCTAACTCCCTGCAACGTCTTCTTATTGGTCAGTAAATGGATGACTTTGGGGAACCAGGTGTTCATGATATGCTCCTCTGTCCTCTCACACTCCTCAGCCACCTTGTTCTTTAGGCTATTACAATCCACAGGTCCTGAAGCCCTGAACCAACAGAGTTTAACAAAAAGAAACACAAGCAAAACTTCATGTGCAACATCTTAGGTACTGTATGCGCTTACTGTATTATCCCCCCCCGCCTGATTTCCCCCCAATCTTCTCCCCAATTGTACTTGGCCAATTTCCCCCCTGCTGCCCCGGTCGCTGCTCCACCCTCTGGGGAGAGCCATAGACTAGCACCATGCTTCCTCCGACACATGTGCAGTTGCCAGCCGCTTCTTTTCACCCGACAGCGGGGAGCTTCACCGGCATGACGTAGCAGGTGGGAGATTCACGCTATTCCCACCAGTTCCCTTCTGCCCTGAACAGGCACTCCGACCGACCAGAGGAGGCGCTAGCGCAGCGACCAGGACACATACCCTGTGCTTACTGTATTCTAACAGTGTCATTTTGCATTCATGATGACTTACCTGCAACCTGAAAGGTCAGCCAGGAGCAGTGGGGAAAATGTCATGTAGCCAATATCCAAGACTGCCCGCATCACTGGATGAAGGATGTGCAGGTTTTTCTTTATCGCCTTGCGGCTCCTAATAAAGCTATCGTGCCACGGTGTGGAGAAATCAAGAACCCTACCAAAAGATATGAAGCGCATTTTACACAATGACATTCAAAATAGACTAGAGCAGAGGTTTTCAAAGGGGAGGTGGGCCTTCCTAAGGGGGCTCCAAACTGTTTCAAGGGAGGCTCAGAGAATGGAAGTGGATTTTTTTTTTACATTTAGTTATCAAAAGGAGATCACACAGAATAGCCTAAATGTGTGTGATTTGGTTAAAGAGATAGTTCAGAGATACAGTAATTTGGGGGAATTTTACTGTTTTTCGCCACTTTCCCAGAATATGCCTTCATAAAGACCTTTTCATATCTGAAGTGTGTCAAACAGCAATATACGGCTGTCTCTATCTTGTCTCAAGTGTTGAGTGTCTATGGGATCAAATAACAATCATGATCCCATAGGCATCCAGGAATCTAGCAAAACTATTGTAAGCAAGTAAACGGGGGGGGGGGGGGGGGGGGGCTTTGTCCCCAAGCTTTGTCTGAGGGGAGGCCCACGGTCTCAGACTTTGAAAACCCCTGGACTAGAGCAACTGTACAAACATACTGAGGACCTTTTTGCCTCACTGCTTGGATAACTATGCACAGATTGTGTAGCTCATACACTCACCTTGTTGGAGCAGTTTTCTGTTTTTCAAAGCTAGTTCCTTTTATCGGTGGCTCCTGTAGTACAGTGTTCACTAAAAGAAGTGCATAATAGCATATTAATGAGGTATTGTTCAAGTAAAGTCTCCACGCACAGATGCATGCATGCACGCACGCACGCACGCACGCACACACACACACACACACACACACACACACACACACACACACACACACACACACACACACACAGATACAACAAATAAGAACTGGCAAACCTGTGTGCTTAACAATGGCACTGTGGTAGTTGTCACTGACTTCCTTGCAGAGCTCCTGTAGCAGTTTGTCTCTCCCAGGGCCCTCTTTAAGTTTAGGGGTGACACGGGCCAGGATGGAGTCCAGCCACCGCTGTTGGATCGGTCCAATTGGCCTGCTCTCCACACACTCCTTCAAGAACATGTAGTTCATCTGCAAATATGGCCAAAATGGAACAAGCGTGGTGTGATATATAAACAGGCGTTTACTCTCATCACAGATTGAATTTATTACCAAAAACCTAGCTTACCCTTTGCTTCCGCTCCTCACTGAGCATCTGTAAAGCAAACAATGTGAAATACAACAATTTAATTATGTATTACTTGTATATTTATTTACAATTTGCAATGTGTGTATAGATAGATAGATCTCATACAGAGGGTGGGAATTGTGGCTCTGGTGACTGGGGAGGCACAGCTCCCCTCTCTTTGCTCTTTCTGGAGGCGTCAATTGCTCTAGAAACCCTGAAATAGTTCAGAGAACACATTTTCACATTGCTGCCAGAAAACGTAATAGCCTACTAGGGTCATTTCCCTCATTGCCACTCAAAATCAGTCTCAGCACAGGTGCAACATCATAGCACTAACAAAGGAACTGCCATAGTTGAGCCTAATGCATACATTATCTTATGGAGTTGGTCTTGTTGATGTTTACTCCTTCTGTGCTTCAACAGCTTCTTCCTGATCGCCATCCTCTCATCATCTGCTGCCGCCCTCTGCCCAGCGACTCCCTCCCGCTGGGGGCTTGGGATTGGGGGCAGGACTGGAAGCTTTCGCATGCTCTCCGCCACAGCGGGTTGGAAACCTCCCGCAGAGGTAGATGTTGTCATGTCTGGAAGCAAGCCACTGAAAGCAATCAGAGGCAGCAATACGTGCCAGAACTAGCGTTACTAGGCCTGTTTGTTGGACGATATATTGTCCCAGAAATAATTGCGATCAACGATATTATTGTCATTTTAAGACTTTTTTTTTGCCACTAATGTAATAGCATAATAATGAAAGTACACCCTTTCGAATAGCAATTAATTTAATTCTTAACCCTAATTCTAGAATGTTGCTGCAGTTCACTGGGAATTCTCATTTAATAAAATCAGGCTCTTGCTCATTCCAAACACACACACACACACACACACACACACACACACACACACACACACACACACACACACGACTGCTGTGTCTACTAGACTAGAAGGCAAGTTGCAGCTGGACTTTTGGAACGTTAATGTTACTTCCACATTAGCATAACGTGTCGAGATGTAACGTAGGTTACCGCTATTTAGTGAAAGATTAGGCTATAGATAGCCTACCTGTAATTAACTTAAAAGTAAATTGTGCATCAGTGCATCATCTTACCTTAACGTTAGCTCATATAAATTCCTCTAGATTTGGTTGGTCATAAAATTAGCAGGTAGCCTACTAGCTAACTAGACTTTAGAGACAGCACAACAAACAGCTTTGTTGCCATAGAAACGGTAAACGAAGTGGGTGCGGTCAAACCACAGGGTCAAATCATCGGGTCAAATACAGTACTTCAACACCACTGAAGAACACATAGCTGTAGCCTATGTGATTAATTGCAGCATTGCCTTTCATAATGTAACAGAATGTGGTCACATAACAAAACATTGCCAAAACAGACCAAACATTCAGTATACACGTCACTTACATTTTCTCTTTGGCTGCCTGTGGAAAGAGCAACGTTGACAAACACCCAAACAAAGGTGTACACGTATGAGAAGCTAGCTAGGCTACAAATCCAAATGTACCTATGTTGTCAAAAACAGAGAGCAAGCAAGTGAAATTTAACAAGTGTCTCTTCTCTTGCCATGCTGGAAAAAATGTGAACCAGAGCGCCATCTGGTGGCTGGCTGCTTAAATTCTTTATAGTAGATCGCGCATGCTCCGTTGCATCGGCTGATTCTCGTTTTTACAAATCGGGTGGTTCCACTGTACGGAGTAGGCTACCAACAGTATCCAGCTTTCGCACACTGCCGGAGTGGAGGCTTCAGCGGAAGTAGACTACCACCATGAGTGCAAGGTGTGTTTTCATTTTGTCGAAATCATCTAATAGCGCTTGTAAATTATTTTCCTGTACAGACTGTTGCTGAAATGTTGCTGCAACACCAGCAGGGTTCTGTCTGAAGTTCAAGTTAGCCTACTGTCTGGGGGCCTACTTTACAACCAGAGATATTCAGGTTTTCAAATGCACTTCACGTTACTTGCTGCATGAGATGAATAATTATGTTTATGTTTATGTTTTTCCCCACTTTTAAATAGATTAATATAAATGTTAATGTTTCTGACATCCCTATGTTATGTAACACAGGTTATGTGGACTCCTTGTGCTGCTTGCAGTGTTTTTCAGGGAACTGACTGCATCAAGGTATAGTAGCCTATAACCTTTAATTTCCAATCCATTTATAGTGTGCAATTTGTCTGTCAGCCTCTGGCAGTTTTTGATTCCTTCTTCGTCATGACTTTTACTTCACAGACAAGCTGTAAACCAGGAGCTGTCCAGTATTTTCAATGAGCTGTGGAAGTTGGATGTGAATCGCATGAATCCTGGGATAGACTACACTATCAATGTTCAGGTGTGGAACATAACCTTGTTTCTTTTCAAGACATTTTTGTATTTTCACAAAAAGAGACAAGTTTGTTTTGTGGTTGTGTTTCCCAGGGTAAAGCTGGTTTTGTAAGCCAAGGCACCCATGTTGCACAGGACCATGCCTCCCTGCCTCTGTTTTCCCAGGTGAATGAGACCAAACTGCAGACCACAACCACTGTTTCCCGTGAGTGTATTGGAAAGAGTTCTACAGTCCTACTAATGTACCAGTATTGTTCATTTCTTTGTTGATATTTTTACTTAAGTGTGTGTCTGTGAAGTGTGTGTCTGTTTACTCATAAAAAGCGATTAAAATGATAAAATGGCTTATTTAAAATGTATGTAGGCCTACCAGTCAAAGTTACTGAGTTACTTTTTTGGAAGAGTTCAAAATCCCCAAAAATACAAGGGCACAAAAAAGCTACTTCAGTAACGTGAGTATACTTACACCCTTGCAGTTGATTACTTTATAATATATTTGCTGTGTGTGTTTGAATGTGTTTTAATAAATTAGGTAATTTTCCGCCAACATAATGCTGAGTTGAGTTCTGTCTGAAGGTTTCATGAAGCTTCTGGACAACTATGAGCGGTCGACGGGCACAACAGAACATGTTTCCACAGAGGAGCGGACGGAGATCAACCTCTTCCTGGATGCCGTCTTAGACACAGAGGTCATGAAGGTCGGTCTGTATAATAATCTATAATGACATATCTGCAGTATATTGCAGACCTCATTGTTCCGCCTGTTTGTTTTGCAGCTCACTCTGGATGGTTATACTTGGTTATATTGTAATTTTAATCTTGAAACTTAGTTTGTTTTCCTTGGCTAATCTTTGCAGTCTGAGCAGCTGAACTCCACAGGGTTTTCCGTCTTTTCCAGTCTCACTTTGTCATTGAATGCATGATGTTGGGTGTGGGGGAGTGCAGATATAAAACATGTGCACACAGATGTTTTATATCTAAAACATCTTTGTGTGGCTGAGGAATGCTGTTTTGGCCTCTGCAGTCTCCCCAGAGAGGATCCCTGAAAACACATGGACAGACTTGTCTTATCTGGAAGAAAGGTGCATTTGTCAGAAAAGACTTGATGATTAGCTCAGGAGAAAAGGTCCCCAAGTGTCTTCTCCAGATGATGAATACATAGTTTACTGTTTGATTCACCCTCTGGTAGTCAAGCTCATTACTGGATGTAGAGTTTTTCCACACCCTTTTTACTATTTAGCTATATATCTGTGGAGGAATTTTTTCTTATGTTTAAATTTAATAATCAGTTCAACATGGGACAACTTTGAGGCAGGATAACAGTAAAACGAATTAAGCACCAAGATGCAATAGCTAATAATTTCTAAATATAAAAAATATTGTACTAGTATAATTATTTTCCCCTTAGGCTACATATCATTGTTTTCGATGTCAATATGTATTCAAAACATGTTTAATAGAATTTTATATATTCACTGAAATAACACTGAAATACGTAGTGCTTGCAGAACATTTAAAATATTCCTATGTATGTGTATATATATATATATATATATATTATATATGTGTGTGTGTGTGTGTGTGTGTGTGTGTGTGTGTGTGTGTGTGTGTGTGTGTGTGTGTGTGTGTGTGTGTGTGTGTGAATAAACGTAAAGTTCAAATATATTCATCCCATGCAGGACTGTGTAGTCTGTTAAACCCAGAGAATCTACCTTCACTCACTTTGTTAATTTGATCTGTTATATATTTTTAGATCTTCTCACAATTGAGTTTGTATTCATATTAATGGTCATACTGTATTTGTGATTTCTTCACAGCGGGCTCATAAGTACCTGGTAAGCAAAGGCCAGTCCGTATCTGACCTGAGGTCGTTCAGGAGTCAGCTGCACCTGATCTGGTTCCACCTCTACCACAGGGACCGAAACGGAGGGTAAGATACGAAAACCTCCAAAACGTCCTTAGACTTACCTAAAGCCTATGCCTTTTTTGGCAGATTCATAAGTAAGCGAGTTTCTAGATAAAACAGAAAGCAATCAAAGGATTCGTTAATGTTAATTATTTTATTTTGAATATTGAATATTCGGTCGGTAACAGTTGCAATTCTGTACCAGTTGTAAAGGTACCGGTACCAGGGGTGTAGTGGTAAATACAGAGGGGGGTAAACTATCCAAGGGGAGTAGTTTACCCACCTTGTGTCCCTTCATTGTTTTATATAGGTGATCTGAAAATAGGTGAGTAAACTATCTGCATCATTTCAAAGAGGTGGATAAACTGCATTTACTTGCGTTTACCCTCCACTACACCCCACCGGGTTTCGGTACCCAACTCTAGTTTTGTGTGAAATTTGCATATTTATCTAATCTAACCCACTCAACAGTGTGGACTCCTCTGGATTCGAGCACGTGTTCGTTGGAGAGACAAGGTCTGGAAGAGAGATCATCGGTTTCCACAACTGGATCCAGTTCTACCTGCAGGAGAAGAACAGGCACCTGGACTACAAAGGATACAAGGCCAGAGATCATGACACAGTGAGTATAATAGTGTGTCTAACTGAAGAAATCTTTTCTTTCTACGGTAACAAAAACTTAAGTCCTCTGTCTTCTACTAGCTCCTCATATATACATATATACTCAAGGTGTGCTGGTTTCAAGAAAAAAACAGGTAGTGTTGGGTCATAATTCAATATTAACATATATCATCCATACAAGGGTCATACTGTGATGAAATTATTATATCGGATTCCGATATATTAATTTCAATCAGAAATGTGCTGCAGCTGACTAGTGACCACACAAAAAAACAATATGCCACGGCAGGCTAAGCACGGGAGAAAAGCTGATGACGCGCACATCAAAAGATTCACGTCCACTTGTGAGGCTCCGTTTAACACTCTTTATTCCATCACACGCTGCACAACTGAATCCAATAAACAGCTGCTTCCAAGTGCAGTGCAAAGTTAAGAGTAGAAAAAGAAGCAAAAACTCAGACGTAATCCCCTATGCAATCTTGCGGTCAACAGAAAGTTTCACTCCCGTGGCTCACCCTACCCCCAATGACAAAACCAACCCCAATGAACCAGGTCAGTGCAATTATTTTAAACTGCCAAGTACATGTCCACAGTGACACAGACTCCCACCACCCAAGTGCCAATGCAGTGTGCCCACAAAACCAAGCACATGAATATGCAAAGACTTACTTACTTATGGCCTTTTATGGCTTTACCTATTAAATACCGACATGGCTCCTACATGCCATGGTGATACCCAATTATGTTGTCTAAATTAACGATAACAAGTGGACAGTATACAGTACACTCTAATGTCTAACAAAATTAGATCTGCCATATTTTACGGAATATCATTAGAGTTACATCGTTTTGGTTTGATATCAACATCATTATGCAATTCAGTGTAATGAGCAGTTGGTGTATTTACTATGTGATTTCACAAACGTGAGCAGATATGTTATATATCAATAAAAAAAAATCCCTACGATTATCATGTTCCTTCCTATTTCTTACATATCACTCAGCCCTAGTAGAAAATATGAAAGAAACCCGCACGTTTATCAGAAAAAGGGAATGACGAAACGAGACTTCACCACCGATCTAAAAATTAACTTCAAAAGGGGCTACATACTGACAAACAAGCTCAAATTTGCAATAGCGGCCACCACAGATGCAACATTTTTTTAATGCAGGATGGCAGGGACAGCCCACCCTACCCCGCCTCTGCCACCCTGCATTTCGAAAACAAACACACCTTCACAAATTTCAGCCTCCTAGGGCAAAAACTGTGCCCGCTAAAGGGTGCTGAACTTTTGGTGGACCGACCGAGTAACTTATAGAGCTGCTGGCCTCAGCTAATAAACTGCAGAAAAACAGAGAATGTCCGCTAGACCTTCATCAGTTCAGTCCATGAATAGAGATACACACCCCTGGTATCATGACTAATTAAGGCCAGATGTTTCTACTGTAACAACAAAGCCTGTTGTCATGTAAATCCATTTGATAATCTACTAGACATAAATCAGGTAGTATTGAGTGTTGCCAAAGCATATTACAATAGTATGATAAAATAACCTACAATACATATACAATAAATACTATGAAAACTGTAATTATGACTGCTCTAGTGTGTCTGATGGCCTGATCTCATTGATTCCCTGTTTCGGTCCACAGCCTGACCAAGACGACCACGTCCTGAATCTGCAGTTCAGCTGGCACGGCCTGCTGAAGCCGGTCGGCAGCGCCTTCATCGGGGCAAGCCCAGAGTTCGAGATGGCCCTCTTCACCATCGTCTTCCTCAGGAACACGGAGCGAAGCACCACAGTGCTGGTGAACATCGACCAATGCCAGATGGAGCTCGTGGTTATCCGACACGGACGCTCGCTGGGCACAGCCTACCCAAAACTGCTCAGCAGCAACAGCAGGCATTTGAGACAGCATTCACAATAAACTGACTTCAAATGTGTATACCCAGTGATGTTTAACTCCTCATAGATTATGCAAAAAAGAAAAAAAAAGGGGGGGGGGCATGGGGAATAGATAATGAAATAGATATGTTACCATACATGTCCATTATTAACATGTATTTCTTCAAAGTAGCTGGTTTGTGCTTTTTTCTATATCTATATTTTGTCTTTTTTCTAGGATGTCCTTTGTGCCAATAAAAATAAAATGTTTGTCTTGTTTCATAACCGATGTAATAAACTTAAAGCATTGATTTGTGCTACTGCTGTTGATTGATTTGTGGATAGCATGACTACTAAACATAAAATATGTATTTATATAGACACTTGCCAATTAGATAAAGCAATCAAGTTTATTTCCTCTATTTATTTCTCCCAAGCAGAAATCAGTAGGCTACATAACGTTGCAACATGCGGAACACATTCGGTCTTAACCCCCCAGGCCAGGCAGCACACGGACGTTTTACACTGCAACACCAGTAGGGAGGCATGTGTTATAACAGCTTCCTGTGACGGGATAAACATGACAATTATGTCCACAATTGTACTTATTTGCAGTTGAGTTGAGTGATAGAAATAGCAATGGAGGCGTTTGGAGAGGAGTTTGGGGACATGACGCCCCAGCAGCTCGCGGCTCCTGTCAACACTATCGCGGTAAGTTTAGTAGAAAAATAACGACACACGTTTCAGACCACGAGCGTACCGCTACGGAGAGCGTGGTTGGCGAATTATATAAACACGGTGAAGCACAATAGCACATGATACTCATCATGAGTCGTGTTTTAGTTAGTTGTCTCTAGGTGTTCATTACAGACAGAGGCAATTCATGAATTAGCCTCAACGCGAGACACTTTGATGAGGAGTCTCGCGTTGAGGCTATTCATGAATGAACTCCAGCAGAATTGGAGCTTGTCAAGAACTTGTTCAATTCAGTAGAATTAAATTCTCTAAATGTCTGAAATTACATAAACCGTCTTTTGTTTGGTTCATAATGATTAGCGCATGTCAAGTTCACAATTCTCTTCATTGGAATGACTACTATGCACCCCTGGCCCTATGTCAAAAAGGTCTTGTCATTTATTAAAGCTCATTGACATTGTAATTTATGTAACATGAACAGTGAGGCAAAACGGCTCTCCTTCCTTCCTGATTAACTACAGTATCTGTCAACACAATCTTACTGTGGAGCAAGTTGTCAACATGGGTTTTTATTTTTGACAGGAAAAATGGAAACTGCTGCCAGCCTTCCTGAAGGTAACAGTGCAGATCTGCTGCGTATCCCAGCCATGTTGTCTTTATTTCATTGTGCAGATCAGATAATGTACAGTTTTATTTCAGTGTGCCTCATTCTCACTTCTCCTGACACGTTTAATAATCTGTTTTTCCCAGGTGAAGGGGTTGGTGAAGCAGCACATTGACTCTTTCAACTATTTCATCAATGTGGAGGTAAAATATTATCATCTTTATCATGATACAGGTTGATGGTCTACCTGCCGGGCATTGCTGCCTGACGCACCTCCACCAGTGCCTTTTGTGCTGGTGTGCTCCTATGAACACCTCTGAGAGCCTATGCGGGTCATCAGCTGGGGACCACCAATCATGGATATTTCGCTCCTTTAACCCCAGTATATCTCATGGTAGCGGAGCGATGGCAGGGATCTCTCCCTGCCACCCCCTGCTGATGCCCTAGGTGTTGCTCGGCCCCCAACTCCTATGCTTCCTTCTTAGCCTTCTTAGCCACAGCCAAAATCTTAACATGAGTGTTTCTTTAAGTTGGCCCAGTTGTATCTTGATTGAAATATGGATATTTTCTTTTATAGATCAAGAAGATTATGAAAGCAAATGAAAAGATCACTAGTGACGCTGATCCAATGTGGTACCTCAAGTTAGTCAAAATGAATTTTCCACAACTTTCACACAGATGCAACAACTTTTAGACACAGGATGAACAGACATTAATTTAAATCCTTTTATTCCAGATACCTCAATATCTATGTCGGCATGCCGGACGTTGAAGAGAGCTTCAATGTAACCAGACCAGTGTCTCCTCATGAGGTGACAATATAAAATGTTTTAAATGTGTGCTATCTCTCATCTCAGTCTTGTTGTAATAGGAGTTATTCTTGCTATTGATCAACATCTTTTTTTCCCATTATTGAGTTGAGATATTTGGTTGTCTTTTTGACATGATATTTTAAACAAAGGTGTCACTTTCTCTGAGAATTTCTCCATTGTGCCATAATGTTGAGGCTAAAGGCTTAAGACCCAGATATTCAGATATTTTGCAAGCACCTTCTCACCTGATGAACTTTGTAATTACTTAAAATTATATATATATATATATATATATATATATATATATATATATATATATATACATACATACATGTACATGTATATGCCTGTGCCTCATGGCACCTATGTTCTGTCGGACTAGAACTTAGCTTTATGGCACTTACTCTTGTTCTCTCCTGACTAGGTCCTTTTATGTTATGTTGTATTAAAATCTCATGTGTACATGTCTCATGTGTTGGATAAAAGCGTCTGCCAAATGGGAAATTGGAATTGGAATTCAGAAAAATAATCCATTGTCAAACATTTTACTTCGCTGTTGAGATCCAGTTCATCAGATGCTGCTTTTGTCTCCACCAGTGCCGCCTGAGAGACATGACCTACTCAGCGTCCATCACAGTCGACATTGAGTACACTAGAGGCAGTCAGAGGGTAATCCGCAACGCGTTGCCCATCGGAAGGTAGCACACTTTCTGCTTGGCTTTTGTGTCCTCCAGTGGCAAATCCTTCTCAGTTTGGGATTGATCATTCACAGTCAAAACTTCAGCCAATCCTCCTCATCCATAACAGGCTGAGAACCCATTTCCCCAGGCTGCAACCTGACCCTTCAGTTTCCACCATTTCACTCATCTTCCTTCCTTCCTTCATTCCTTCATTGTTTATTTGAATAGGGACAGATACATAGACATAGAACATTTAAACAAGAAATGGTCTGATGTTACATATCAGAACATTTATAGCCTAAGCTAATTTGCAATGTTTGTCCTGAGATGGGCTTTTGTAAAAACACGAATATGTACGCAGCACTTTTTTTTTCATTTCGTTTTTCAATGTTTTTTCAACTTTGCTTTATGTCACGATTCTCTCTCAGGCCGGTTGGCTTGGTTTCAGTCTTAAAACTCTTTAGATAAGGATTTTTCAAAACGTGATTGAGAAAAATTAACGGGGAAATACTCTACCGGGAACCCGAGGTGATGTCACGTGACTGTTGAGCTCTATTGGCTGATCGGCAGTTTTGGCTGAGTTTTCATCACCAACCACCCCTGCTTGCTTTGGATAGTGCACTCACGTGGGCTCCCAGCCAATAAACAGCGCATACAATGTGCAGCAGCATAGGAAATTAACTTTTTTAAACTAGGGCTATTTTTGCCCTTGTGAAACACATTTCGGGGGGCATTTTGGATCATTTCCAGGGCAATTTTATTAAATGTTAAATACCAGCTATGTAGCATGACAGACCATGACAATGACCCTTATCCAAGCATGTTTTACTTCTAAAAGTTCATAAACAATCACAGTTACAGTTAAATCCCCATTTCCTATCTCAACAACACTGTTGATTTTCTGGCATGTTATTACTGTAAAAAAAAAAACATGAGTGGGCCAGCTAGCCTGTGCTGCCTGTGAGCTAAATAACTTTAGGAGGAGAGGGCGGGGGTTGTGCAGGTACGGATTCGAGTCACGCTTTGTAAATACAGAATGTTAAAATACAGATTGCGTTACTTTTGGAGTAACGCATTACTTTTGGAGGAGTAACGCATTACTTTTGGAGTGGAGTAACGTGTTGGTACTACTAGAGGCATTTTCTGAATTTCCATGCTAAAAGCACTTCAGCCGAAACTCTAGGGTGCAGTTACTTGCTCTATACATGTTTTTCATAATGTAACTAGTCAAATGTTCACCTGTACATTTTTTTGTCTGTAACTTTAACATAACAGTTCAGACCCCTCTGCATTTACAGGAGTCTTACTCAATGATAATCTGTTCCTGTTTCCTCAGGATGCCCATCATGCTGCGCAGCTCAAACTGTGTTCTGACAGGAAAGACGACCATGGAGTATGCTAAACTCAATGAATGTCCTCTGGATCCAGGTAGAGAATCGCCACATGATCATCTTGAAACTCTCACAGTCCACATTGAGATGAGTGGCTACACAGAGCGACAACAGTAACTCAGTACTGAGGAAGATCTCAAGAAATCTGTTTTGTCACTGTTCATTAATAATAATAATAATAATACATGGCATTTATATAGCTCTTTTCTAGAACTCAGTCACTTAACACTATACACAAGGGGGGGGGTTGCGTTAGTGGGACAATAGAGAGACAAACATAACAGACACAGAAGGATTCTGTGGATTGGGGCGGCTGTAGCTCAGGAGGTAGAGCGGGTCGTCCACTAATCGCTTTGGATAAAAGAGGTCGGTGGTTCGATTCCCGGCTCCTCCGGTCTGCATGTCGAAGTGTCCTTGGGCAAGACACTGAACCCCAAATTGCTCCTGTTGGTGTGCCAGCACCCTGCGTGGCAGCTGGCCGCCATCGGTGTATGAATGGGTGAATGTACCTACTGATTGTAAAGCGCTTTGGATAAAAGCGCTATATAAATGCAGGCCATTTACCATTTACCAAGGATGGATGGGGGCGGGGGGGGGGGGGGCAAAGGAGAAGAGATGAGTCTTGAAAAACTGTGAGGGACTCAGTCTCTAACACCGCCAGTCTCGTCTTTATTAGATGTGTCTTTCGGTCCTACATAGACCCTTGTCAGGACTTTTTGACTGAGTTCCAAGTGTGCACGCTTTACTCTCTTTATCTACCATCGCTGGAGCAGGCCAGCACCTATTTTATGTGAATATAACTACTACTTATAGCTTGTTGCTGTTCATTCCCAGTCATGGTTGATTCACACTGTCCTGGGTTCTCCACAGGGGGCTACTTCATTGTAAAAGGTCAGGAGAAGGTCATTCTGATCCAAGAGCAGCTGTCCAAGAATCGCATTATTGTGGAGCAGGACAGGAAGGGCGCAGTTGGAGCCTCCGTTACCAGGTACTGTCATAACACCTGTCACAACAATCAGCTCATTGCAATCACTGAGATTGGATTAGATGAAAGCAAGTACAGAATCTATATCGGCTCACTGTGTATTTGTGATTTGTCAAGATACAGCTAGTGAACTAAATCATTTCAAAACACATTGTAAAATTGCCAATGTTAACCATAATCCATGTTAGACATGATGAGATATGTATTATTTGCAATGGAGAGAGTTTTCCTCAGATCACATGGGTTGTCAAAAACAGACTACAGGAGTATTTCCTGAATACAAGAAAAGGACTGGTGGAGTTGTATGTATGGAACTAGTGTGAAGATACATTTTTACAATACAATGTAACTTCATCTCAAGTAGATACGGCTCAATAAACAGGCAATTTGTAGAAGATTATCTTCTCCAGGTGCTGTAAACCGTAATACAGTTTCACAGCAGTGTCTCACTCCTGACCAGCTGATCTGAATTAGCCTCTTCATGTGATTTATTTATTTACACAGATTTATTATTATTATTTATTTAGCAACGTGACTGAAACATTTTATTCTACTGTAAATATTTATTGTACTCATTAGTTCCTAATTTGAGGCTGCTTCTGTTTATTCTCACACCCCTGTGTCTTTGGCTCTATGATTTCTTTACCTTCTTTTCTAATTCCAGCTCCACCCATGAGAAGAAAAGCAGGACTAATATGATTGTCAAGCAGGGCCGATTCTATCTGAGGCACAACACACTGTCAGAGGACGCTCCCATCGCCATCATATTCAAGGTAAACATCTTGTCCATCAAGTGTGAACACAGACTCGGCTGAAGGACACGGCATTGAAACCAAAGTGTCCAGTAGGGGGAGCTGTGAGACCACTGATGCTGTCACAGACGTTAAAGCAAAGAGATTCTATTCTGTCTATCTCTGAAATAAATTTACACCATTCCCAGAGGACAGTTCTATAGACCAAGGTAGGGCTGCACGATATTGGAAAAAACTGACATTGCAATATTTTTTTATTCTGCGATATATATTGCGATATGAAAAAAACAGGAATTTTCACCAAAAGTCTTGAATAGGTCTATCAAGCCTTGCTCATTTAAGAAGGTGGCCTAGTGGGTAACCTGCATGGTTGACGTAGTAGGAAGTAAGTAAGTGTGTTTTTAGCCGCAGCCAGGGTGAGTTGCAGGATCCTAAGTGAGTAAAGGTACTATAGTTAGTAGGAAAAGAGCTTAGAACATCACAGAGAGGGCATGCATTACTGTATGTTATGAGTTAATTTGCCTTACTTGACATTGCACGCTCTGCGATGTGACTATTGCGCATGTGCACATTGCGATGACGATGCTGAAACGATATATTGTGCAGCCCTAGACCAAGGGTTCCCAAACCTTTCAGCCCCCGGCCCCCAAAATAACGGTGCCAGAGGCTCGCGACCCCCACTATCCCCAGAGGTGGTTGATGCATACAAACGTTTGTGCACACATGAGAATCTCATAAACAAAACAAACAAAACGTAATGATTATGTTAAAATTTGCTCTTTTTAATTGCTTTTAAATTGTATTTCACACATTCTGTCATTCACACATTCTTTAGGCCAATTTCACACATTCTGGAAATCATCTCGCGAGCCACCCAGTGGTGTCCCACCACGACCCCCACTTTGTTTGGATGGCTATTATAAAGTTGCAGCTCATGTTTGTAATACTTTGTAAATGGTTAATAAATACTGTGTAAACATTATTATCATTTCATTAAGTTTAATGATCAATTCACCATTTATTAATGATAGTTATCATAAAGTGTTACCAAGATGGATATTCAGGGGAGAGGTGTGGTTATAAAAAAGTACCGGTAAGTCAATAGTTTCAGTAATCGTTCCAACAGATTCAGTTTCATGTTTCAATGATTGCTGTGGATGATAATGTCAGTCGTCCAGCTGGCATCAACTTCCATTCCCCCAGTAAGGACAGATCTCTCCACGCATGTCAGCTGAGAGCGGAGTGTTTTGAGCAGAAGTCATTTGCCTGTCTGGTTTGTTTGCTGTGCAGAGCTTCCAAAACGCCCTCAGATTCAGTGTGGGACAGTCGGATCCGTTCCCACAGCTCCACATTTCCATAAGCAAATGTCAGACCACCTGGTGACTCCCGGCTCACCTCTCCCTCCCTGTGTGTGCACACACTCCATTCTCCTGTCCCGCCCCTCTCTCTCCATTCGCTGGTCGCACATCTCCATCACCTGTAACATCCATACCGTACAGTTACTCGACACACCTTTGCGGCCCATTATCTCTTCTTAATTCAAGTCTCACACACTCTTTGCCTCTTGTGTAAACAGGGCATGGGCGTAGAGAGCGACCAGGAGATAGTGCAGATGATCGGCACAGAGGAACACGTCATGGCCAACTTTGCCCCTAGCCTGGAGGAGTGTCAGAAAGCCCAGATCTTCACCCAGACTCAGGTACCTCAGAGGTCCATATATGTGCCCACTCTGCCTGTTTACATAGTCTCATAAAAGCAGGATGTTAATGTACACACACACACACACACACACACACACACACACACACACACACACACCCAGATGTTCGGCCTCCGCCTGTTGACACAAGGTATTTCCTCGACTCTGTGATCAGATGACATAAGGCTTTGTCTTACCGGCCAATTAAGTAATGATTTTCATGGGTTATTCAGGAGGCCCGTGTGTTTTCTTTGACGTCTACAGATGAATGCAATAGGCCAATTTGTTTTTTTTCCCTTCATAAAGATTATGTTGTAAGAGGAACCACTGATGCATTGATGAGGCCATATTTGCATCCTAGCAACCAGTCGCCGAGGCTTTCATGGCGCTCTCTTTGCCACTCTCTGTGATGCCTTTTCATGCTCTCTGTTGGGTCATTGTACTGAGCACAATGAGGCTTAAATCTATATTATTAAAGACCGATAAGGCATAAGAAACACTGTTTTCAGATTATGATAAATAAAACTGGCTACACCAAATTTATTTGACCATCTCATTTTACTGTAATAATCTATACTTGGCCAAAATGTTTGAATAGATATTAATTATGATTTAAAGCTAGGATGTGTCATGCGTAACTTTTAGATATAAACTAACTGCCTTTATATTCAAGCCATTGCGAGTTCCCACAATATTGATTCAGCCTATTGCTGCTTGATAACACACTCTGTATTCCATAGTAGGACGGGAGTTTTCAATCTGCTGTCCTCCGGGGACATTCCTGTGCTGGCCTGGAGGCTGGAGCATGCGCACCAGAGCCTTCTGTCCAGTCTAGCTGGCTAATTTCCGGTTAGCCTTCTGCTAACTTGAATGGGGATAAATAATTCAGTCGTGCGGCTCTACTAGACCTTTCAAAGGATATCAGACCGAATATATCACATTCTGAAGTGAAACAAGTCATTTCATGGGGGCTGTGTGACGTTCAAAACTATTTATCCACTGGTTTGCAGCCATGATGGAGTAGGCTATGGCTAGGCTGTGACAAATGCTCCATTTACATGCTGCTCGGATTGTCCCCTTTCCTGAGTTGGGAAGTCGTTCTTCCTTGGGATGTCCACAAGCTTTTAAATGGTAATATGGAAACAAAAGTTACACACTATAGCTTTAATCTCTTAGTTTTTATTTATTTATTGTTGTTTCTCTACATTATTGTTATTATTATGATTGGCA
This sequence comes from Poromitra crassiceps, assembly GCF_964638095.1. Lineage (NCBI taxonomy): Eukaryota > Metazoa > Chordata > Actinopteri > Beryciformes > Melamphaidae > Poromitra > Poromitra crassiceps. The sequence continues at coordinate 15,293,224 of NC_139636.1, read as the reverse complement.
TTGTCTTTAAAACAGATGCGATGAGTTATTTGCCCTTTTTTTATAACACAGATGACATAGTTGGTGGTCTTAAAGAAAGTCTTCGGGCTCATAGACCTTTGACCTTTGTAGACCTCTGTAGTGCGGTCCAGAGTAACACTAAGTCAGTAGGTGTACTATGTATGTACATACGTACGTTAATACGTAGGTAGGTGTTCATATTGTGCCCTTTTTTGATTCAATTGACCCCCCCACAGTCCTGATGCATGCACATTTTATATGCAAATTCCTTTCTCTACAAAATGTGTTAATAATTTTAAAACATGTCCATGTATCATTTATTATCAAATACATACACCAACATGCTTTTAAATGCAGCATTTGATTGTTAACAGAACTGGACTACCATATTTATTATTGTCCCCTGACTTCTGTATCCACCTGACGGTCTCAGGCCCTGAGATACCTTGGGAATAAGGTGCGGAGGCAGCGCATGTGGGGCGGGCCCAAGAAGACCAAAATGGAGGAGGCCAGAGAGCTTCTGGCTTCACTTATCCTCACACACGTACCTGTAAGTAAACCTACAGACAGCAATGTTGCCATTATGGTCAATATAATTCAATTCCAATTATACTCAATTAAATTTTCAATTCAATATTCAATTCACAAATTCAAACAATTAAAATGCACTTCACAAACTGCCACTCAGTCATTTTTTCCCAGCATTATAATCAATTTGTGTTTTGTTTCTAGGTCAAAGAGTTTAACTTCCGGGCCAAATGTATTTACCTGGCTGTGATGGTGCGCAGGGTGATCCTGGCCCAGGGGGCGAACAAGGTGGATGACAGAGATTACTATGGAAACAAACGTCTGGAGTTGGCTGGACAGGTAGACTCCCATGCACCTGTTTCCCGTGTGATCTCATTTACTGTTTCTACAATGCCTTATTAAAACCATTCAGTCACTGTTATTATATTTCATGTTAAGTGTAAGTAAAATTCAAATCCGTTTCATTAAGAAAACAAATAGTCATTCACTCCTGAGCTCCGGTCAAACAGAACAGCCCTTTTCTTTACAATATTGATCTAAAGCCACCAGAAAACAAAACGAGCATAATTGCTTATTCATGTTTGTAGCAACATGGCAATAAGACATTAATACACATGCTTTAGTGAGAATGGATCACAGCTTTGGACCAGGGGATAGACGCTGCTCCAGCCCTGATCTCTCACCTCCATCTTTGTTTCAGCCTCCGTCTTTTATTAAGACTCTCATTATTTCCCCCAGCCTTGTTTTTCCATGTTTTGTTGTCCTCCTCCCCCTCCCTCTGTCTTTCCCTCAGCCTGGCTTTGTCAGGAGGGAGATACGCAGCAGCACCAAAATCCCAGGGTTGTGGAAGCATGGGGATTTTTCAGCACCATGACAATAGAATTGCTGCCTTGACTGGAGCGATTGAGCTAATCCGCAGGCCCGGCTCTGATAATGTAATTACTGCTGTCTTAAGGCCCTTTAATTTCCCACCCAACCTGCTCTGTGTAAGGAGTGGGGGGGGACACAGAGCCCCATTTTCAATAGGGGGCTTACACATCAACAACGCCAGCAATCTCCCCACTCTCCAATTATGGTTTCCTGACATTCAACTAATTGGGCCGGCTGCGCAACGGAAGCTTAATTTCTTTATTAATTTCAAGCAGGCGCTGCCTGTTTGTTTTGATGTATGCTAATGTGCCGGGTGGGTGGGGGTTGTGCGAGAGGTTGCCTCCTGTAGGCCTGGCGGATGAGGACAGGGACCTGGGAGGGAGGCCAGGTCAGGCTTATCAGTGAGCTGGCACACCTGGTTAATAAATCTGACACTGAACGCGCCTCTTTGCTGATTAGGGACAGAGAGAGAGCTGCAGCGGGGCCAGGAGGAGCTGCTGATCCGAGTTAGACCGCGTGACTCCTGAAGATGCAATCGTGGCTCTGTCTCCGAAACGATTGTTGCTCTTCTTACTCAGAGACTTAACTGTAGAATATCATCCAAAAAGTTCTTACAGTGACTGTAGTCTCTCCTTCTGTTCCTCCCAGCTCCTGTCTCTGCTGTTTGAGGATCTGTTTAAGAAGTTCAACTCTGAACTGAAAAAAATCGCCGACCAGATCATCCCCAAGCAGAGGGCGGCTCAGTTTGATATTGTGAAGCACATGCGCCAGGATCAGATCACCAACGGCATGGTCAATGCCATATCCACGGTGAGTATGTGCAAGTTAAGTAAGTTATGCAAGTAAAATCATGATTCTAAGTCTCGGAATTCAACTAAAAGTGTTGATATTGTGTTGTTATTGTGTTGAGAGTGGATCCACAGGCAGGATAATAAAGCACTGTGAATACAGATGGTGGCTTATTGTGCTTTTTGTTTCCTCAGGGGAACTGGTCTCTGAAGAGATTCAAGATGGACCGTCAGGGTGTCACACAGGTCCTGTCCCGCCTCTCCTTCATTTCGGCCCTCGGCATGATGACCAGGATCTCGTCCCAGTTTGAGAAGACCAGGAAAGTGAGCGGGCCGCGCTCCCTGCAGCCGTCACAGTGGGGCATGCTGTGCCCCTCCGACACTCCTGAGGGAGAGGTGAGTGGAGCCAGCCCACCCGCGCTGCTGCCTCAGAGACGGGCCTGTGCTTATGTCTAGTTTAGCCTGGTTATAGTCTCCTTCTAGAAAAAAATAACATTAAATACCAATCAATTTTGTGTGTAATAGCCTTCATTTAAATTCCATTAAACCTTCATAGTTCAAAAGATGTCATGGTGCTTACCCTAGTGAGGCTTAAGAACATAGAAAGCTGTGATGGAGGAATGCTTATTGACAGGTCAGTCTGTATAGAGATGTGCTTCTCCACACTTGAGACACGTTTCAATGTCACTTCACTTGTTTTTCTTGTACAGTATCAGAGGAAACTGTCCTGAGACTCTTAATTTAATTTTGTCATAGAGTCGGTTATTGATGTGGTGCTAGTGTAAACATTTGGTTAGGCCTAACTAGAAGTGTTGTTGTTCTTAAGCCTGGAACACCAACCTGACTTCAAAGGACTAGCGGCAACGAAGGTCGACTGTTGCGTCGCCTATGTCGGGGCCAAAAAGTTGCACTTGAACACACCGCAGAGACTACAGTCAACGGTCAACTAGCACAGCGGTTCCCAACCTTTTCTGACTCATGGACCACCTGAAGATCTCAAAAATGTTCGCGGCCCACATCTGACCGTAAACAGTACGGATGCCAAATAATGCATTCTCAGAACGATAAACGGAGCTGTCCATCAGCACCACACAGAAATCAGGAACTAAAAATGAGGGCCTGCAATAGGCTAATTATAATAACAATCTCAAAAAGCGTAATGTTTTGCAAATGTTGCGGCCCACTGCGGCAATACCTTCGCGGCCCACAGGTTGGGAATGGCTGAACTAGCGCATACGTGCTGCATCTGTGTGAGACCTAGGACTGCAGATAATGATATACAAACCAGATACATGAAACGGCATCACTCTCACTCACCGATTAAACAGTTTCGTAATATAGCTACTTCTAATCGAGAATGTGTCTGATAGAAAGAAAGTTGGTATTTTGCTTGTTAAGGAGAAACCACACTAAATGAGCAACAGGCTCAAGGGCTCTCCCGAAGGCCATGTCGTAATGTGAAAATATTTGTGTTTTGGAATTATCCGATCTAATAAAGTAGAAAAATGAGAAGAACGTTTTGTGCGTGCCCTCTCTTCTTCTGCACAGTGTAGACTCGGCCGGCAAACCCAACTTGAGCCAACGGTGAGGCTTTAGGGTTCGGTGTTAGACTGTGTAAATGCACTAGGATGTACCCTTTTTTTAAATGGCTGTTGACCTTGTTGTTTTGTTGCCCTCCTAGGCCTGTGGTCTGGTGAAGAATCTGGCCCTGATGACTCACATCACCACAGACATGGAGGACGGCCCCATCATCAAACTGGCCTTCAACCTCGGTGTGGAGGACATCAACCTGCTGTGTGGAGAGGAGCTGTCCTACCTCAGTGTCTTCCTGGTGTTCCTCAATGGTAACACACACACACACACACACACACACACACACACACACACACACACACACACACAGGCAAATAAAGGAATAAACACAGAAATGTTTTTACTGGTTGCTTATACTTGAGTAATTGATGACTTGAAAAGAACCTTTAATCCACCCTGTTTTGAATGCTTTGCTTATGAACATGAAGCGAATAATGTTTTGTTATTTTGTCCAGTTTACAGAAGGCGGTTTTGTATTTTACAGGGTAGCCGATAAGTCATTAATTTGATGACCAGTAGGTATTATTCTTGAAACACAACTTGGCCCAGTAATTACTGTATATGTTTTTTTTTCTAGCTACTGATAACTGTCAAATTATATTAGCTGCCATAACATTTAATTAGTTGGTAGCAGCAGGTGTCAAAGCCCTTCAGAGTGTGCTGCCTGCAAATCTACCCTCACACAGAGGCAGTACACTGAGTCTCCTCTGTTCTCCACTCACTTGTCTGTCAGACTTGATATAAGCACAACCCCTGCAGGCAGTTTTAGCTATGCATTCAACCACTGCATGTCTCTGTGGGGTTTGGTACAAAGTCCAGTATGCTTCGCTGTGTGTTTCTCTGTTTCTCTCCATCTTTGTAGTTTATGGATGTGTGCTGTAGAGTCATTTTTCAAGTGCAACAGGTGCACAAGGAGTTAGACTTGGTTAATTGGTGCTGAAGCATTAGAGTTACCCAGAGCTATTTATATAGAACCGTCTCAACATCTCCGTTCACTCCAATGGACCGGGTTTTTTACTCTCAAGAGTTCCCGGAAGTAAGGTTCTGGATTAAGCAGCGCTGTCGAGTTGCAGCACAATGGACAGTTTGTGATGTGCTTTGAAAGGGTCCGACGTTTAAAGAATCAAATTGTACACCATCAGCTTTATTTTAGCATTTAAAAGTAGTGCGAGCCCCCTTCCTGGCTATTCATTGGCTACTGAGTCTGAGTCATGCATTTTGGACCTCCGCTGATGCCACTCTCTTACTAGATTGCTCTGGAGTTACCCACTCTCACTGGGTCCAGGACAAAATGTATTCCACCCTCACATGTAGCTTCAATACGCCAGTAGACTAAACGTATCGCTACTACAACTATGCATTAGTTTCTCTCTCTCTAACTCTCTCTCTCTCTGTCTCTACCTGTCTGTCTGTCTTGTAATGTGTACCCAGGTAACATTCTAGGTGTGATTCGAGATCACCCTAAGCTGGTGAGCACCTTCAGGCTCATGCGCAGGGCCGGTTTCATCAATGAGTTTGTGTCCATCTCCACCAACTTGACCGACCGCTGCGTCTACATCTCCTCTGACGGGGGACGACTGTGCAGGTCGGGAACGCCCTCTACTGATTAACACTAAAACTCTAATGGCAACAGGTCACTTGTAACCTGCATGTTTTATTGCATTGTCCTTACACAGTCAATTGAAATTCTTCTTTTGTTTGAGAGAATTTCCTACTTTGTGAAATGTACAAATAGGACAATTCAGGAAACGTCTTGGATTGAGGCCCCATGGTGTATATTTTGTGAGAAAAAAGTTACACTTTTCAGAATAAACGTATTGTTCCCTGTCAGGCCATACATCATAGTGAAGAAGGGACAGCCGATGGTGAAGAACAGACACATTGACGAGCTGTCCCAGGGCTACAGGTGAGGCTGGGACTATGGGCGCTACTTGTTGGGTTTAATGTAGAGGAGCATGTTCAGTATCCTCTCTGTACCCCAGTAATCATGTGTGTTGTGACAGCAGATTTGCAATAACCTTTTCCTGACCCCAGAAACTTTGAAGATTTCCTGCACGAGAGCTTGGTGGAATACCTGGACGTCAACGAGGAGAACGATTGTCAGATTGCCCTTTACGAACACATGATTACCAAGTGGGTACTTGCAACTGATTTGGGCTTTTGCCCCGACATTTTTTTTTGGTTGAAAAAACTAAAATCCTCCCATCCTTTTCAGTCTCAGCTGGATTTCTTGTGTAATTTTATTCATTCGTATTTCCGTAGAGACACGACACACTTGGAGATTGAGCCCTTCACGCTACTGGGAGTCTGCGCCGGTCTGATCCCCTACCCCCACCATAACCAATCCCCCAGGAACACATACCAGTGCGCTATGGGCAAGCAGGCCATGGGTAAGACATCTCTTTAGCTGCACAGGCATCTTCTGTCCACGGCTTCTCTCGGCCTTTGAAGATCTCCAATCCCTCGTCAAACATCCTCCACACAGTTGCAATATTTACCCATGTGCATGCATACACACAAACACACTAATACTTACAGTAATTAACTCTTACACGCACACATTTCCTTCCTCACAAACACACATAACCACCGGCAAATCTGCCAATAGGATTGTCTCACTCTCACCCACACGCCCCAAAATATGCTCTATTTGTCAGCAGACATTTGTGTGTGTGTGTGTGTGTGTGTGTGTGTGTGTGTGTGTGTGTGTGTGAGAGAGAGATTGAGGGTTTGCATATGTGTGTGTGTGTGTCACTCTGTGTGTCAGTGTGTGTGTGCACATGGACATCAAACATGGGGCGCTTGCGTAGGTTCTCCATTGTGCCGTGTGTGTGCGGAGGCCCTTTCCCTGCCAGTCACCCAGAGTGTCATTAGCAATTCATTGTGTCTGCTCTGGCTGTGCTCAGGGGGTCAGTGTGCTCAGCTGCGAAAGACCACAGAGTGTGCACCCACAGCTCCTTGGTAACCAAAACTTCCCCAAACGGCCCTGCTAACATTCACCCCTCCCCCCGCCCCCCTCCCCTCCACTTTTCCTCCCCCCATCCCCCCCCCCCCCCCCCATCTTTACAAAAACACAGACTGGAACTATATTTGGCCCAATATCCTCTGCCTTGTCTGTTTTGTGAGGACGGCCCTATACATGTGCAAATCTGGCTGTGTGGCCCCGGCCTATTATCACAGACTGTGCTTGTAGCCTGATTGTGAAGTAATAGCATCTGACAAATGTCAGGGCTTCCAGGGAGGCCAGGCTTTATGCCATAACTTGCCCTGTTCCTCCACTCTGCTGCTCTGAGATGGCCCAGACCACAACTCGCCCTGCTCTGCTCAACAGGAGGATTAAACACCTAGAATACACGACTCCCTCAGGAAATGGTTGATACACTGACAATGACATTCACACACACAGCTGAAGTCTGGGACACTGAAAATGGCGGCATCCGTATTAGTAGGGCTGCAACTAATGATTATTTTCATTATTGATGAATTGATTGATTGATTGATTGATTGATTGATTGATTGATTGATTGATTATTTTTTGGTTTAATTATTTACTCAACTGCCAAAGAAAATCCAGATGTAATCATTTTATAATGTTGTGAAATGGAGAAAAGCAGCATGTCTTAGCATTTGTGATGCTGTAACCAGCAAATGTTTCTATATTTACTTCATAAATGACTAAAATGATCATTAAAATTACAACAGATTAATTTTCTGACGATCAACTAATCGAATAATTGACTAATAATGTTGTGCAACATATATATATATATATATATATATATATATATATATATATATATATATATATATATATATAAAATAATATATATATATATATATATATATATATATATGTATATATATATATATATATATTATTTTTAGATATATTTTTAGATATATATACGGTATATATATATATATATATATATATTTAAAGCGACAATGGTGTACTTCCCCCCCCTGATTTCCCCCATTTTTCCCCAATTGTACTTGGCCAATTTCCCCCTGCTGCCCTGGTCCTCTGCTCCACCCCCTCTGCCGATCTGGGGAGAGCCATAGACTAGCACCATGCTTCCTCCGACACATGGGCAGTTGCACATTGCAAGCCACTTCTTTTCACGTGACAGCGGCAGGACGTAGCACATGGGAGGATCATGCTATTCCCACCAGTTCCCTTCCGCCCAGAACAGGTGCCCGACCGACCAGAGGAGGCGCTACCGCAGCGATCAGGACACATGCCCTTAATCCGGTTTCCCACCTGCAGACACAGCCAATTGTGCCTGTATGGACGCACGACCAAGCCTGAGGCAACACGGGGGTCGCGAACCTGTGACCCTCGTGTTAGTATGTTAGTAGGCAGGGAATCTACTGCTACACTACCCGGACACCCGTGTACAAAATGTTTTAACAGAAATATGTGTCTCTCCACCTCTCTCCAGGTACCATCGGCTACAACCAGCGGAACCGTATCGACACCCTGATGTACCTGCTGGCCTATCCTCAGAAGCCTATGGTGAAAACAAAGACTATCGAGTTGATCGACTTTGAGAAGCTGCCGGCTGGTCAGAACGCCACTGTGGCTGTGATGAGCTACAGCGGCTACGACATAGAGGACGCTCTGATCCTCAACAAGGCCTCACTGGACAGGGGTGAGACAGCTTCAATGGGTCAGAGCCGTCTGTGTCAAAGTGACAGGGAGCGTTTTGTTAGCCTTGCGCAATTTCAGAACCTTCATTTTTACTGCATTTCATTGTTTTCAACTTTTGTTTTGAAGGGGAAAAAACACTGATTTCAAGGTATTGTTTACATATGTGAGTCATGATGACACTTGGACATTTTGAACAGTTAATCATAATTATGTTTATAATTATGTTTCCTTCCAGGATTTGGCAGGTGCCTTGTCTATAAAAACGCCAAGTGCACCCTGAGACGCTACACCAACCAGACCTTTGACAAGGTGATGGGGCCCATGCTGGATGCTGCCACACGAAAGCCCATCTGGAGGCACAGCATCCTGGATGCTGACGGCATCTGCTCCCCTGGTGAGTAGCATCAGGCAAGAGGACCAGCATGCTCTACCTGACTCTAGTGGACTGTATGCCTTAAGTTAAAGTTTCATTTAAAATAAAAAAAATAATGGAATCCAATGAATTAGTTTGAGTGATAATTTTATGTGCATTGTTTCACACATGTTGACGAGTTGTTATTGAAGTTTAATTTAGCCCAGTATTTATTTTTTCAGTTTCTCAATCTAGTATAAACTATTGACATTGCAACCTTAGCTGACTATTATATGTGCATCGTATTATTGAGGCGTAGTTTTAAACTGTCTCTCCAGGCAGTTTGTTTCACACACTGTTGACTTGAAGCAGCACACGTGCATCGAAATGAATCCAAAACCAACGTACTTGGCGTGCTTTTGTTTTGCCCGGGCAGGCCGGCCAAATATTAAGAGTGTGTGGGTAAACACTGATGTGTCTCCTGTGCTACAGGTGAGAAAGTGGAGAACAAGCAGGTGTTGGTGAACAAGTCCATGCCAACTGTTACCCAGACGCCACTGGAGGGCAGTACCCAGCCAGGCCAGCCGCAGTACAGAGAAGTGCCCATCAGGTGAGCACACAGCACCTCCCACCACACCCATCCACCCACCCCACCGCAGTCACATTGTCTTGGTCCCTAAACTACCTCAACTCGCTTTACTTAACTGTAGGCCTGCCAGTTAAGCTTCTGTACATCTCAGGAAGTGGGAAACAGCTATAAAGAAACTCACGTTGGTTTGAACTTATTTCTGTCCTCTCACTTTACCTTTGCAGCTATAAGGGCTCAACAGACTCCTACATAGAGAAGGTCATGATCTCGTCCAACGCTGAAGATGCTTTCCTCATCAAGATCCTCCTGAGGCAAACCAGGAGGCCCGAGATCGGAGACAAGTTCAGCAGTCGGCATGGACAGAAAGGTGCAAACCTCAGCAGCTTTGCACCGTATTCTCTGAGAGGGCAGCATGTTGAGCTCAAACCTGACTGCATAGTAGCAATGCAAGGGGTAGCATTCATTTAAATTTCTGTGAGGCCAAGCTTTTGCCTTGTTGTGAAAAGTTTTAAATGTCTAAAAAGTTTTCTGATATTTTCCGTGCATTTGTTGAGTCAGGTTCCGGTGGCTGGTTGCTCCATCGCAGCCCCCCCCTGTCCTCATCTTTCGAGGGCTGCTTTTCAATTAATTGGCTCTTTGTCCTGTGCCAGACTATGCAAATGTATTACACCCCAGCAGTATTCTGCTGCTCCTGGGAAAAGTGTTTACAACGTCCATTGTTTTGCACCACCTCCCCTATAGAGGGCTGCTATGATGTTTTAATCAGAAAGCTAACTGGCGCCATGCATAATTTACTCACTTCATTAACGTGGTGGCCACTGGGCGGTCAACTCGCGGTGGGACAATGTCTTCTGTCTCAGATAGTGAAGAAGACAGGGGTCGCCAGGGGGTTAGCTGGAGGAGAGCTCAATCCGGAGGGGAAAAAGTCCCAGATGTGTATCTGAAGTACAACAACTTTTCGATGCAGTCATATCAGTGGTTGTACAAACATATTGATTTAAGGGCATTTAATGCATTATGTAAAAATACAAAATGGGTGGGGACAAATATATAGTATTCATATATTAGAATTTGAGTTCTTCTGAAGTGAGTTTGGCCACAGTAATAGATCTCACACCCCAAATCCAGCTACTCATGACTAGTCTCATAAGCCCTGGTCAGCAGAGCGGAATAAGTTAATTATTTACTGGTCACCCCCCCCCCCCCCCCCACACACACACACACACACACACACACAGCTGTAGTGGCCGTGCAAGGGGTGGTGGGGAGTGGAGGGGTTGTCAGTAGTAGGGGCCCATTGTGTGAGCCGCCACCGCGGAGCTGTATGGGCTGTGATGGAGGGCTCTGGACCCTTGCTGTTGTCTTGCCTTTCTCTGCCGATTTCATGCCTCTTTTATCATTCACTTTCACACAAAACAAACAACACCAAGGATGTCTGCTCTGGGACTAGTGTCTCTCTCTCTCTTCTCTCTCTCTCTCTCTCTCTGTGTCTCTCTTTCGTCACTCTCACTCAGCTTTTTTTTCTGTTGGTCTTCTCAGCCATTTTCCTCTAGTTTCTTTACTCACTATTTCCCTCTCCTGCCTCTCTTTCACTCAGCATTTACCCCAATATTCAAACGTCTTTTACTGCCTTGTACTCGCCCTCCCAGCCCCCCTCTCCCCCCCCCCCCCCAGCCCTCCTTGCTTTTACTTTTTCTTCTGGCCCTCCAAAATTGGCCTTTTTCTCTTTTCATGTCCTCTCCTTCCTGCTGTTGGATGACTTTCCCTCTCTTATGTGCTTGCCCAGTAAATCGCCGCACTTGTTCCCCATCAACATCCTGTTGTAAGGCACCAACAGGCCACGCTGTGTGTGTGTGTGGGGGGGGGCGGGGGCGCTCCGCTAATAGTGCATTTTTCCCACGTGCACGGATTCAATTTCGCCTCTCAAGTTGATCCCCCTCCACTTCCTCCTGAGTTGAACTGAAAGTCATGGATGTGTAATCCCGGGTCTCCCTGTCAAGCTAAGCACCTTTCTCCACTTCCTGCTCCCCTTCTTCTCTCCTCCCTCTCTCCCCTCTCTTTTTTTTTTTCATTTGCAAATGGGCCTACAATCTGTTTACCCTGACCAGGGAAGAGTGCTTCGGCCCCTCGGCAAACATTTACACTCACACTTAAACTCCTGGCTACCAGGGCCCTTGTCCCCCGCATCAGGGAGACTGTCCACATGAGCATGGAAATGTCACGCTCAACTGGACGTCCACACTAAGCTGCTAGCAGTTTGCAAAACAATTTCAAGACTGATGATACGCGTTTTACATTTCAGCCAGGTTTTTGCTACCGTTTTTCCCCATTTATTAGTCGGGACTGTGAGTGGTTAGTTAGATTAATTAAAAGTGTAGTTCATTTAGAATGGTTATTATGACATTTTGGTACGAATTTAAAGATGAATGTGCATCATGCTTCATCAGTCAGTTCTCTAAAAGTTGTCACCTGTGTACGTACTTCAACTTGTTTAACTTTCGTGTGTGTGTGTGTCAGGTGTGTGTGGCCTCATCGTTCCACAGGAGGACATGCCCTTCTGTGACTCGGGCATCTGTCCAGATATCATCATGAACCCTCACGGATATCCCTCCAGAATGACGGTATGACTATTTGCACTGCAGGAGAGCACATTCTCTTTTCTTCAGGCAACGTTTAGGGGGAAATTTAATCGGCTTTTGTTTCATTTGAAAGTGGTAAACTGACGCCCAATCCAGAAGTTGTACAAGATTCTTATTTGTGCTTTTGGCTCGGAGCTCAGTCTGCTATCCACAAGAGGCCAGAGTCACACCAGTAGCTGTGTTGACCCTCACTCGTCATAGGTTTCTATTGGCCCTTCTGAGACAGAAACCTGATTATCCCAACTACTTATCCTCTGGCTCTGGGTTAGCATTGGCTTCCAGAGCACACGTCCATTGACAACGCTAAACAGCAATCTTACTGTTCACAGATATTTGTTGCTACGGAAACGGCTGCCAGCGAAGCCCGTCTAAAGCAGAGCGTGTACAAGTTTTATCAAACAAATGCATCAAAAATGTTCAATATTAGTGAATGTGAATGACATGAAACTTGGCACCATGTGTCCGAGAGGTTTTTGTACGTTAACACTGTAAAGTTTAATGATGGTTGCTGGTAAAGTAGTTGGCCCCTGTGTGTTTGCTAGCTGCGGTTGTCATGGAAAAGACAGAGAAATGTTTGCCCTGGGAGGATGTTTCTGTGGCCTAAGAGTGAAATGAGAGTAGGTGTTTCCTTTTATGTGACGGGGTCAGGGGTCTTCTGGCTGTGACCTCTGTGGAAGAGTTGAAATCAGTCATCCTTAAGACTGCTGCTCCCACCCATAGGGCTACACTTTGTAAACACATCTCACCCGCAAGTGGATATGAATTACAAAAGATGTGTATTATGAGTCGTGTCCATTTTGTAGTCCAGGACTTGGAACGGTGTGTCTCTTGTTCGATTCTGTCAGGTGGGGAAGCTGATTGAGCTGCTGGCTGGCAAGGCGGGAGTCCTGGACGGGCGCTTTCACTACGGTACAGCCTTCGGAGGCAGCAAGGTGAAGGATGTGTGCGAGGATCTGATTCGTTACGGATACAACTACCAGGGCAAAGACTACGTCACGTCCGGAATCACTGGGTAACAAAGTGAAAAATGTTAATTTGTTCTTGAATTATACTCCTAATTCTGATTTGCTGTATTCTGATGTTGATATTAGAGGTTGTAATGGTTGTAGTAGCTCAATATCCACGTCTGTCTGTTGTGTTTTCCTCAGGGAACCACTGGAGGCCTATATCTACTATGGACCTGTGTATTACCAGAAACTGAAGCACATGGTACTCGACAAAATGCACGCGAGAGCCCGTGGCCCCCGAGCCGTTCTTACCCGGTACAGGCATTAGAATCATTGTAATTCCGTTGGAAAAAATAAAATAAATAATAAAAATAGCCATGCAAAAACACAGATACTATTCCAATGCACCTAAATTCCTGTGAACTTTCCAGACTTTTCAACTTTTCTGAAGTCATACTTACAGTGCCATCTGCAGTTGTTTCTGTACTCTGTCTCACCTGTCTGTGTTCGTCCCGTGTGTCTGCGCCCCCCGGCAGGCAGCCCACTGAGGGGCGCTCCAGGGATGGAGGTCTGCGCCTGGGGGAGATGGAGCGTGACTGTCTGATTGGCTATGGAGCTAGCATGTTACTGCTGGAGCGCCTCATGATCTCCAGTGATGCCTTTGAGGTGGATGTCTGCGGACAGTGTGGCCTTTTGGGATACTCAGGGTGGTGAGTCGTGCTATTTTGTCTGTGCTGCAGACCTGATGGAGCTTGTTCTGTTATTCGGTTATTCCAAACTCAGAAACCCGTTGACGATTTAAACCGATCTAAAGATGAGTCCTTGAGTTATTATAGACACTAGAATACTTTAAGATCCTAACTGATCTTGTAAATCGTGTTCCATCACACACAACCATTTCCCCGCTCAGTTCTTAATTATGCTCACACTAGACCAGGGGTTCCAAAACTTAAGAATGCCGAGGCCCACTTTGAAATCTGAAAATCTTCCGGGGCCCACCCAACTGTGATCAACACATAACTAAGATGATGTGTTTCCCTATTTTTTTATGCCTCCGCCGGCGAAGCCAGGCCGAAGGCATTATGGATCCGGGTTGTCCGTCCGTACGGCCGGCCGTCCGTACGTCCGTACGGATGTTTGTTAACGCGATATCTGAGGAACGCCTTGACGGAATTTCATCAGATTCGCCTTAAACATTCACTTAGGCTCAAGGATGATCTGATTAGATTTTGGTGGTCAAAGGTCAAAGGTCAAGGTCACTGTGACCTCTCGAACGCCATTTTCAAGCTTGTTAACGCGATATCTGAGGAACGCCTTGACGGAATTTCATCAGATTCGCCTTAAACATTCACTTAGGCTCAAGGATGATCTGATTAGATTTTGGTGGTCAAAGGTCAAAGGTCAAGGTCACTGTGACCTCTCGAACGCCATTTTCAAGCTTGTTAACGCGATATCTGAGGAACGCCTGTACGGAATTTCATCAGATTCGCCTTAAACATTCACTTAGGCTCAAGGATGATCTGATTACATTTTGGTGGTCAAAGGTCAAAGATCAAGGTCACTGTGACCTCTCGAACGCCATTTTCAAGCTTGTTAACGCGATATCTGAGGAACGCCTGGACGGAATTTCATCAGATTCGCCTTAAACATTCACTTAGACTCAAGGATGATCTGATTAGATTTTGGTGGTCAAAGGTCAAAGGTCAAGGTCACTGTGACCTCTCGAACACCATTTTCAAGCTTGTTAACGCGATATCTGAGGAACGCCTGGACGCAATTTCATCAGATTCGCCTTAAACATTCACTTAGGCTCAAGGATGATCTGATTACATTTTGGTGGTCAAAGGTCAAGGTCACTGTGACCTCTCGAACGCCATTTTCAAGCTTGTTAACGCGATATCTGAGGAACGCCTGGACGGAATTTCATCAGATTCGCCTTAAACATTCACTTAGGCTCAAGGATGATCTGATTACATTTTGGTGGTCAAAGGTCAAAGGTCAAGGTCACTGTGACCTCTCGAACGCCATTTTCAAGCTTGTTAACGCGATATCTGAGGAACGCCTGGACGGAATTTCATCAGATTCGCCTTAAACATTCACTTAGACTCAAGGATGATCTGATTAGATTTTGGTGGTCAAAGGTCAAAGGTCAAGGTCACTGTGACCTCTCGAACACCATTTTCAAGCTTGTTCACGCGATATCTGAGGAACGCCTGGACGGAATTTCATCAGATTCGCCTTAAACATTCACTTAGGCTCAAGGATGATCTGATTAGATTTTGGTGGTCAAAGGTCAAGGTCACTGTGACCTCTCCAACGCCATTTTCAAGCTTGTTAACGCGATATCTGAGGAACGCCTGGACGGAATTTCATCACATTCACCTTAAACATTCAATTAGGCTCAAGGATGATCTGATTAGATTTTGGTGGTCAAAGGTCAAAGGTCAAGGTCACTGTGACCTCTCAAACGCCATTTTCAAGCTTGTTAACGCGATATCTGAGGAACGCCTAAACGGAATTTCATCAGATTCGCCTTAAACATTCACTTAGGCTCAAGGATGAACTGATTCCATTTTGGTTATCAAAGGTCAAAGGTCAAGGTCACAATGACCTAACAAATGCCATTTTCAAGCTCGGTAACGCCATATCTCAGTAACACCTTGACTAAATTTCTTCACATTTGGCTCAAATATCCAATTCTGCAAAGAAACGCCTTGATGCAATTTCTTCCAATTTGGCTCCAACATCCACTTGGACTCAAGAATGAACTAATGGCGGAGGCATAAGTCCGCGTTGCGGTCGTTCTAGTTTCATTAACAAAGCACGTGAATTTGGGCATACAGCAAGTTAATAATCCATCCACCTACAA
The DNA here is from genome assembly GCF_964638095.1 of Poromitra crassiceps. NCBI lineage: Eukaryota > Metazoa > Chordata > Actinopteri > Beryciformes > Melamphaidae > Poromitra > Poromitra crassiceps. The sequence goes on along the minus strand of NC_139636.1, from coordinate 15,277,398 downwards.
GAAAATTGGGCAAAATACCCAAAAGCCAGATTGCCAACATTTTCATCTCCTTACTCATCAGAAGTTAAAGTGGGATTTGGCAGGTTATTTCCAAAAGCATTTCACTTCCTACCCTCCAAACAATGCACTTTTTTGCATGTGCTTTTAGCTTGATTGAATTCAAATGAGCCTGATATGGTTTGAAAAGCTGGCAGGCTTGGGTACATCACCCAAATATGTCTTATTAATCATGTTAGTAATGTTTGTTACAATAGTGTTAGCTCAAATGCTAACGTCAAACAGTATGTGGATGGAGAACACCATTAGCACCATGTTCCAGGATGTATATAGAGCTAGCGCTGCTCATGTCAGTGGGGTCAGTGGGAGGGGGGGATTCAGCTGTGTTCAGGGGGTAGTGGGGGGGCCGGGGTCCTTGTTAGGGTCGTTGGTAGAGGCGGCTTTTGGGCCTTGTTGATGAGGCCGATGGCAGTTGAGAAGAAGCTGGTCATGGGTTTCATACACTGTACTCAAACATCTCAAGTGTGACGAGTCGACGACCCTCCCACTCTCCTGGCCCTGTCAGGAGCCTGGCTGATTTGGTGCACCTGGGCCTGGTGCACTCATTGGCGTTCAGACCAGTCCCTCTCTCTCCCTCTTCACCGATGCAACTTTTTTTCTTCTCGTTCGTTTAATGTAGTTTGTGTTGTCTAGTTATTTTCCCTTAGTTTTAGTTAATAAATCATTGGGCCATCACAAAATCTTATCAGATGGGGGACCCTGGGTCAAATGGGGGTCCATATTGTCTAATTTGTGCCAGTTTAGGGGTCCTTGACATGAAAAAGTTTGAGATCCACTGTGTTAGTGTATTATTCAAGCTTTCTAGTCAAGTACGGTCCATTTGGTAGTTTGTATTCGTCTCGCGGCCCACCTGCACGGCCCACACTGCTCCAGTGTGTCCCCAGCCTAATCCTCTGCTCCTGTCTTGTCTCTGTGTTCCAGGTGTCACTACTGTAAGTCATCCTGCCACGTCTCCTCCCTGCGCATCCCGTACGCCTGCAAGCTGCTTTTCCAGGAGCTGCAGTCCATGAACATTGTGCCTCGCCTCAAACTAGCGCGCTACAACGACTGACCTGGATAAGGACCGATACAGGGTTTGTGTACGTTAGAAAATGTAAGGTTTAGTGCCAAGGTTAAGTTGACAAGTCTGGCATAAATGAAGCAGTAAAAGCTGTAATGAATGGGCAAAACTTATGAGTGTTTTCAATTTTTGTTGTTCCCAATTCACAAAACTGTAAAATTTAAAACTGTATTTCCCCCCATGTTTCATTATGTTAATAGTTTTTGAAAGCAAGTTTCTCATAATAAATTCATGATGCTCTTTGTATGTACATAATAAACACAAATATTATTTCACAATTAGCGGTTATGTTTTAGCCAAACACACACTTGGCCCAGGGGCGGGGGGGTGTTGGGGTGCAGAGTGGACCCCCAACCATTTTCTAATTCACAATGAAAACTAACGTCAAATAAAGGTTGACTGAGATCCAGCTAAATTGTCAAATACTGCTGTCTGCTTGCCACCCAGGCACTTATGTACTTAACTAACTTAACTTACCCTAACTAACTATCCTGTGTGCACACAATTGTCAGACTAAACTCCGGCTGACAGCCCAAAAACCTACAATCGGCTACAGAAAAATGTATATTAATGTTTGTTTACTACCTGGTCGCTGGCCTCCTATAATTTTACAAAAGTGGCCCCCGGGCAAAGCAAGTTGAGTATCCCTGTGCTAAGCACACAAATGCACAACTTAGAGTTGCACCCAGTGCTGTGCAGAGGGACCTCCAATCATCTTGTCATTCACTGTTTGGCAAAGTGCTCTCACAATACAAAGTTCAGGTTTCTCTCCATGTTTGCTGCTTGATGGATGTCTGCCCACAACCTCAAGCTCAATCTTGGGAAGACAGATCTACTCTTCCTCCAAGAGAAAGACTGCCCTCTCACAGACCTCTCCATCTCCATTCACAACACTACAGTGTTACCCTCTCAAGCGGCTAAGAACCTCCAAGTGATCCTGGACAACCCATTGTCCAGCTCGGCCTGCATCGCAGCAACTACCCGCTCCTGTAGTTTCTCCCTGTACAATGTACAGGGAGATGTTGTAGCATGTACAACAGATGTTGTACCATGTACAACATCTGCAAAATCTGTCTGTTTCTTAGGAGGGAAGCGACACGACTCCTGGTCCAGTCACTTGTCATCTCCTGCCTGGACTACAATGTTCTTCTGGCTGGGCTACCTGCCTCTGCCATCCGACCGTGACAGCTCATTCAGAACGTTGCAGCCCGTCTGGTGTTCAACCAACCTAAATTCTCTCATGTCACTCCTCTCTTCCGGGACCTTCACTGGCTTCCCATCTCGGCAGGCATCACATTCAAGACACTGGTACTGGCCTACAGGGCAGTACACCAGACAGCTCCTCCGTATCTGCAGTAAAGTTCCAAACCTTGCACCACTCCCTCCGGTCCTCCACCCTTGCAGATCACCTCGCTCGTCCATCGCTGCGTGGGCTCAAAAGACTTCTCCTCCCTGGCGCCACAATGGTGGAACGAGCTCCTGTCAGGACGGCCGAATCACTGCCCATCTTTCGGCGGAGACTAAAAACACACATTTTTCAGGCTTCACCTGGGCCCTTCTTGAACTAACATCTTTCTCCCTCTTCTTCTTCTAAAAAAACCCCCAACTAATGTTGATATAAGTTACTTATTCCTTCTCATACTACTTTCTACGAGTGCTACTCTATTCCTTCAAAGGTCTTAGCTGTCATAGACTGTTGCGCTTGTTGATTTCACTGCTCTTGACAAAATGTGATGATGTAGGTGGCTTTGGATAAAAGCGTCTGCTAAATGACGTAATGTAATCAAGTCCATCAGAAGCTAATCGGTTGCACATAAAATTGCCCAAAGTAGTTGTGTTTGTAGGGGGTTTGTGCCCAAAGGTGATTAAGGCTTCTTCATGGTTAGACGGAGACAACATTGTTGTGGCAGGCATCCAGCGGTCTCCAGCTGAGTAGACCGCTGCAACTGCAAATCACTGTCAATAGGCAGAGAAAGTTGCATTGCATTATACCATTTGCCTCTTTAAACTTAGCTTGACATGTCAGCTTCTCCTCACCTTGAGTGTCAGCAGCCGGCCTTCTCCTCCGACTGGTTGTGTCTGTGTTGTTGTGTCTGTTGTGTCTGACTGGTTGTGTCTGTGTTGTTGTGTCTGTTGTGTCTGACTGGTTGTGTCTGTGTTGTCGGCAGCAGACAGACGCCTCTCCCTCTCCCTTTCTCTCTCATTAGGGGAGCGGGTAGCGCTTCTGTTTCTCCTCTGCTGTGAAGCGACTGCACTGATTCACAGATATTATTTATTTTATTTATCTATTTATTTATTTATTTCAGGGACAGTGCAACATTAATAAACATTTTCATGTAAATGTGCCGGATTATAGCCTTAGCTAATTTCCATCCGCAGTCCCTCGACAGGTGAGGTACAGAAAAGTTTAAAAGAAGAAATAAGAAAATTAGTGCATACGTAGGGCATTCATACACATACAGCAATGTAAATGACACATACATACACATAGGGTAAACACAAACAACATAACACAAATGAAACAAAAACAGGGAACATTAGGGATATTAACCAAGGTGGACACAGGACTTTCCAGGACATACAAAAACAACACATAAAACAAAAAGGTTTAAATGTGATCGCAGGTTTGATTTGATCTGAGCCATGACTTTAACAGCCCCTTAAAGGTGTGAAAGCTGCTACTCTCTCTGACTGACAGTGGTAGGCTATTCCATAGTTTGCTGCCCCCATAGGACAAAACATTTTGTCCGATAGAGGACCGTCTCAGAGGTAGTTCACAGTCGCCTCTCGACGAGCTTCGCGTGATGTTCTGGGTTACTATACCATTTGGAATTTTGGGAAGCATAGGGCAATTTCTTGCGTTTTGATGCTGATTCTGATTACGCTGGACTCACTAGAAAAGTTTCCTGAGAAAATGTGCAGGCTAGCTCTGTTGTTCCCAAAGGGAAGTCCCTGCAAAACTGAGGTATGGTAATAAGATACAGCACTTAGAGTACAGTACAAAGTGCTTTATGATCAAGAGAGATAATGGGCAGATCAATACAGAAAGATCAATGAGGTGAAACGGCAATAAATGATAGAACTAGAGACCATGTTATCACACCAGCTGCTACACCTGCAACTTAAAATGAATGTGAGCCAGGGGCGTAAAGTCCCTCCACTTTACGCTTGTCTTCTTGTGTTGTAGATGCTTAGGGAAAGGTCAAATGTCTTGTGTTGTAGATGCATAGGGAAAGGTCAAATGTCTTCTTGTGTTGTAGATGCTTAGGGAAAGGTCAAATGTCTTGTGTTGTAGATACATAGGGAAAGGTAAAATGTCTTGTGTTGTAGATACATAGGGAAAGGTAAAATGTCTTGTGTTGTAGATGCATAGGGAAAGGTAAAATGTATTGTGTTGTAGATGCATAGGGAAAGGTAAAATGTCTTGTGTTGTAGATGCATAGGGAAAGGTAAAATGTCTTGTGTTGTAGATGCATAGGGAAAGGTAAAATGTCTTGTGTTGTAGATGCATAGGGAAAGGTTAATGTGTCTTCTTGTTTGTGTCACCTGAACCTTTGACTGTTTACCGTAGTTATACGTGCAAAACAAAGTACAAACTAAACCATGTCAGAGAAGTCCTATACACTGTGCCCTCCCAAAATAAACATTTGGTGACAAATAAGGTCACAAAGCCCCTTGTAAAGGTTTTTGTGACCCAAATCTGAATTTGTCAAACATCTTCATGTCAAACCACCAACCACCCCATTGAGCTGATCTATCTGATAGGACAAGTCTCTCTCTCTCCCTCTCTCTCTCTCTCTGGCTTTTTTTTTTATTATTTTTTGGGCATCTTGATATAAGTTGCCAAAATCAATCACATTGTCCAACTGAGGAATTTATAAAACTTCACAGGATACGCCCCCAATGGTTTTGAGTGGCTATTGGAATGATAGACATGTGTGACTCAAAAAAGGTACTTTACCTTGGAGGTGGGGTTTTTAAAAGTTCAGGTCTAACCATAAAAGTGGCAACACACACCAGTGCTATTCTTGTGGAGGTCAGATTGCTGTGAAGCTATGGCAAAGCACTGGAGTGCCACCTGTTTTATGGCACTAGCACTGCTAGGGTTCTTGGCTGGGACTTCTGTTGAAGCTGGGACGTTTACCGGACAGAATCCTCAGAAGCCTGCTGCGCACCCAGCTCAGAGGCCCGCTGCGCACCCAGCTCAGAGGCCCGCTGCGCACCCTCCTCAGAAGCCCGCTGCAGCTCCTGCATGGCGGGCTCCTCAGAAGCCTGCCGCGCATCCTCAGGTTATTCGTCCCCTTCCAGCTGATCCTCAGTCAGAGAAGTTTCCTAAGCCGGTTCCCCTTCCAGCTGATCCTCAGACTTCTAAATTTCCGGGGGGGCACGGATCATCACCAGGCTTTGATTTTCGCCCTCACAGCTGTGACGTAGACCCGAGCGTGAGGATTGACTGTGGATTGCCTGGTACCGCTGCTGACGCATGCGCGCTCATAAACTGCTGCCACGATGGCCGCCAGTGCTTCTATGGGAAGATGGGTGAGCATTTGATGAGGCTACTGTTGCTCTTTAAAGAGAAAATCAACTGGGAAAAGTTTTGTAAACTTGTGTTTGCCTGATCATATCTGTGCTGTTATTGTATCCTCAGCATTGTAGTTTTATCTTATTGGAAAGCCTATTCATTTCCCTTTACAATGCTGTCTCATTTGTAAGGATCCTACATTTGTGGGATGACCAGCACAGCTGATTATGTGGCTAGACCCGAAGCCAAATGTGCCAAATTTACCTGCCAGTGTTAAACAGTCTATTCTCCTGTTGGTATTGACTCTATTGTTACTAGTTGTTTGGGGGATTGGATGATTGAACTCTCGATCAGTAACGAGGAGCAAACAAGACATTGGCAATTTTACACTTCCTTCGTTGAACACAGTCAGGAGCCTCAGTAGTGGGTGGAAGAATCATAATGCAGCCGCAACAGACTGGCACCACCACCTCATGCTGCTCACCAGCCTGGTCACGCATTGCTGTGGGATGGCATTCCATTCCTCAACCAGGATTCATCACAGGTCAGCCAACGTGGTTGTGTTGGTCACTAGGACGTACAGCACATGGGAGCTGATCCCACAAGTGTTCATTTGGGTTGGAATTCCATCCCACAGCAACGCATGACCAGTGTAAAATTGCCAATATGTCTTGTTTGTTCCTTGTTACTGATATAGAGTTAAATCATCCAATGCCCCAAACAACTCAAAACAATAGAGTCAATACCAACAGGAGAATACACTGTTTGACTTTGGCAGGTAAATTTGGCACATTTGGCTTAAGCTCTAACCACATAATCAGCTGTGCTGCTGATCCCACAAATGCATGATCCTTACAAATGAGACCGTATTGTAAAGGGAAATGACGAGCCTTTCCAATAAGATAAGATACAATGCAGAGGATACAGTAACAGCAGAGATCAGATATGATCAACCAAATTTTCAAACTTTTTTTGAGGAGTGTATACATAGCACATCATTATGTTATAGTTACAAATAGCTCAAAACTACTTAGGGAAACTTTCTACGACTTCCCATCCATGCTCATGGTACTGTATTAACTGATGAGCCCAAGACGTCACCATCCTTAGCACAAAAATGTATTAAACCGATTTCTTCAGGAATTGGTTTCTTAAGCTTTGATCAACTTTTGTTGGATGATATTCCATTTTGATCATTACAAGTATAGGGTATTTTCGGATGATTGACCCCAACCACCTCCCCCCCACCCCCCAGAGAGGATCGATATTACTGTAGTTTTTCAATCTATCAATGCCTGTTCCTTTGCCCCCAGTGACTGTCCAGGTCACCAAGGATGCCAGGTTCATTGTGGTGGTGGCCAGAGATGCCACCGTGCCCGACATTGACGTCTCGTCAATCAGACTGAATGAAGGTGGTCCAGACTGCACTCCTACTGACTCTAATTCAGCCTTTGTTATCTACCAGTTCCCTGTTACCGCCTGTGGCACCGTTGTTCTGGTAAGACTTTGATTTTTCTCCATTTTCACAGAAATAGAAATGACTCTAAAAATGACCCCTTTGGCACAATGGCATGTTGCCTTTTGCAGGAAGGACCTGGTACTATAATCTATACAAACAGGATGACAGCCACGTATGAAGTGTTAACTGGGCCCCTCGGACGCATTACAAGGGACAGCATCTTTGAGTAAGCGATCCTTCATTCAGACTGTTTCAACATCAAAATAAAGGCCCTGACCAAGGAACCTCATGCCACACGTCTCTGTTTTCAGATTGATCTTTGAGGGCCATTACCTTGGCACCACTGTGATAACTGTGAAAGTGGAGGTAATAAAATTAGAAAATCCACAATTAATTGTTGGCGTCGGACCCCTCAATGTACAGATGCGTTTGGGCAGTGGATCATGCCATACAAAGGGTTGTAATGAAGGTAAGTGCTGCAGTGCTTGCAGGTCATTTCATAATGTTGGCTATAATAGGAAAATAATATAATATGAAATATGAATTTCTCCTGTCACAGCTGATGTGGCCTATGACCAATACTACACGGATGGTGAATATCCTGTGGAAAGGCTGCTGAGGCAATGTGTGTATGTCGAGGTTCAGCTCATGGACAGAACAGATCCAGCGCTCCATCTGACTCTGGGCCGCTGCTGGGCAAACACTAGCCCCGCCCCTCACGCCTTGCCCCAATGGGACATTCTGATTGATGGGTAACTAAAATACCAAATGTCCCTGTCTAATGTATTAATGTATTATTGGTCAATACTTGCACGTCTGCTCACTGGAGATACTGAACAATTCCTTCTTCTTGCTACTTTCAGTGTCAAGCTGCAAATAGGATTTAAATATTGAAATTACATATTATAATAAAACAAATCAACTGTATTACAGCTAAGGATCTAACGATAACCGGTTTTAATGATAACTGTGATAAAATTCCTTACGATAACCGTACCGTTTCAAATTTTCATTATCATTAAAACCGTGGTACCGTGATTACCGTGGTACCGTGATTACAGTGCTTTGAAAAGCATGGTAAATACTGTCCATCATCAACCAAAGTTGGCAACAGTCTCCCAGATGAAAACGTGCAGCCTTGGAGAAATGATTTCAGTGAGTATCAATACTATTTGGGTCTGCGTTTTAAATATAAAACTATAAATATAAAAAAAATTTGGGTGAGTCTCTCAGTACTTTTTGAACATTTTCTTAATTTTTTTATGAATACCGTGATAATACGATAACCGTGATAATTTTGGTCACGATAATCATGATGTGAAATTTTCATACGTTACATCTCTAATTACAGTGTGAAAATTGACCTACTATACTTAAATGACACAGCAACTAATCATGTAAGTTAATACATTAATTAGATCATCAAAAAGATGCAATCTCCCTATAAAGGCAGAACCTTGTGTGTGTGTGTGTGTGTGTGTGTGTGTGTGCGCGCGCGTGTGTGTGTGTGCGCGCGTGCGTGCTTTTCGCAGTGCAGTGTTGTAGTCAAGTCACTATATCTCAAGTCCAAGTCAAGTCTCAACTCCCCAGTGTTCGAGTCCAGTTCAAGTCACCAAAGAAATCTTTGAGTCGAGCTCGAGTCGAGTCCCAATTACCTGAGTCTGAGTCCAAGTCCAGTTACTGAACATGAGCGTCCACATGTCGGTGGAACACACGTCACATGCCTGCCCTTGCACCAAATTAAATAATGTAATGGTATGCAAAAAAAAGCCAGTCTTTATCAATTAACAAGTCCGAGTCCTAGTCTCGACTTCCAAGTCCGAATGCATGAATTGTTCGAGATCAAGTCTAAGTCATCAGTGCTCAAGTCCAAGTTGAGTCACGAGTCCTGAAAATAAGTCCAGGAATCGGAGTCAAGTCGGACTCTACTACAACTCTGGGCCTTCGCACATCTCACATCTGGCAACACAAAAAGTGGATTATCTCGAAAACCGTTCGTCTGATCGACTTCAAACTTCCGGGGTGCGCTGCTCCGAACCTGACGGAGTGCCGTGCCGAATGTTGTGCAATTCGGACAGGCACATTGTCATAGTGCCACCTACTGGCAACACAAAAAAGTAACTTAACTAAAATAACTTGCAGGTTTAACCAACAGGTCTCTTAGCTGATCACTTGCACTTTTTGTGTGTGTGTGTGTGTGTGTGTTTTATGTTTGGAGCACTCAACCAAAAGGAATTTCCCTTTGTGGGATAAGCAAGCTAATGTTGTCCAATATTAACCAACTAAAACCAGAATCAACATATATTTTCATTTTGTAATTTTGTGCATCACTTTTGCCTCCAACCAGCCATTTACCTATTCTGGTAACACAGTTCAGTTTAATGGTAATAAGCTAGCATGGCAAACTACAAGCTAAAACAACAACCTAAGGTCCCTCTATGAATCAAAAGTACCGTACAATGTTGACTCTAGTTTTCCCACGGCGTCGGTCCCATTGCTGCTGTTTGGCCAGACGGGCTTCAACTTTTTGCTTTTTGTTTATTGGATTTTTCTTGCTTATTGTTGGACTCTGTTGTGGTGGGTCTTTTGCTGACATTAGTTGGCATCTATCTCACTGACTATCTCACACCAGGTGCGAGAGAGACACCCAGAGCACTACCCCCTGCTCCAGGACAACGCTACCCACAACCCCCTAAAAGTCCTACACAGTGAGTGAGTGAACGGGCACTGGACTAGTCTGTCATAATTCTAGTTTGTCTGTGGGGGGTGTGCTGCTGGGAAATTTTGTGCAATTTGGACCCGTGCATAGTCATAGCACCACCTACTTGCAACAAAATGTTGTTTTTTTTATCTCGACAACCATCTGTCCGATCGACTTCACACTTGGCGAGTGTATTGCTGGGAATCTGAGGAAGTGCAGTGCCGAATTTAGTGCAATTTGGATATGCGCATATTCGTAACGCTATCTACTGGCAGCACAAAAAGTTGTTTATCTCAACAACCGTTTGTCCGATCAACTTCATACTTGGCGAGTTGTTGCTGGATACCTGAGGAAATACATTGTCGAATTTGGTGCAATTTGGATGCGTGCATAGTTATAGCACCACCTCCTGGCAACACAGGAAGTGGCTTATCTCTACAACTGTTCATCCCATCATCTTCACACTTGGCAAGTGTGTTGCTGGGAACCCGAGGAAGTGCAGTGTTGAACTTAGTGCAATTTGGACACATGCATAGTCATAGCACCACCTACTGGCAACACAGGAAGTGGTTTGTACATGGTCAAATCTGCCCCAAACTTCACGTTTGAAGAGAGTCCCTGGCTGAAGACATCTACCTGCCAATATTCAGTTAGTCATAACTGAACTGGCATAACTACTGGCAACAAGCATAACTACTGGCAGCACGAAATAACAATACTTTGATGTACTCCTAGCGGGTTGACCAGAAGTGTTCATGGTGAGGTGATATACTGGAGCATGAGACATACTTAGCAGGTGTTTTCTAGCGCCACATAAAACAAGGTGTGTGTGTGTGTGTGTGTGTGTGTGTGTGTGTGTCCTTTGCATATCTTGGGAAACATTCTTCCGATTTACTTCACAATTGGCAGGTGCCGGATGGGGACCCAAGGATGTGCAGTGTCAAATTCGGTGCAATTTGGACACGCTCAATATTAATAAACTTTAAATGGGCTAAACAATTGAGCAGCAAACAGCGCTCTATGCAGCAGCCGAGCGAATGGGCACTGCACTATTATTAATCATTTTTAAAATCTGCTACAAGTGAAGTTGCTTCTGTGGAACTTTAAATTTTAATTCTCATAGGCTATAGCTCTCCTGTCAGTCTTTATCAGTTCTATCAGAAAATGTTTGATAACCAATGAAAATAATACACATTAAAACAACTGGGGCTATACTCAGATTTGGATTGAGGTAATTAGGTAAAATAAAATAAAAAAAAATCAGTTTGTCATTACGTTTGCTTTTTGTGCTCTTCATCCAGGTGTCCAAACAGGGATGACCGTTACCTGACCACGGTGTATCCACTGGATCAGAGCGATTTTCCCGCTCCCCTCTGCGCATCCCACTTCAAGCGTTTCATGTTTAAGATGTTTACCTTTGTGGATGGTGCAGGAAGTGGTTCAGACGTACAGAAAGGCGCACATCCCGGACCCAGAGGATTGGGTGGTGGTGGCCATGAGACCGAAAAAGTGTCGCCACCCCAGGGGGAGCTGGTAATGACTAGGTGCAGTGGGAACCATTGATATTAAACTAGTGCCTCAGTCTTTACCAACGCTGTTTTCCCTGCACAGATATACGTTCACTGCAGCACTGCTGTGTGTGTGGCCGGACTGGGACAGGACTGCCGTCAATGCGCCAGAAAGAGTAAGGGGTTCATTTGTAATTTGCAGCATTGTGGGTGATCTTGTACTTGTATCTGACTGTGTTTGTATCTGACTGTTTGCATATCTGTCTACAGAGAGAGAGATTCAGCAGACCCAGGAGATCCAGGAGATTAGTGCTTCAAACACTGTGTTCACCGTGGGCCCGGTGAACATGAGAGCTGAGTAATGAATCCGGAGTCTGGAGTTCAACAATTTTACTGTATTTAGTAAAATATTTAGCTAAGAAAATAAACCTCCGTCATGGTTCAGTTATTAGTGGTGTGTAATGAGCATTATGTGTATTTGTGATGTCTATCAAAGACTGGGAAAGACTCAAAGGTTGGTTTGCGCCTGCGGAGAGAATGAAATGTGTCTCCAAATTATACTAGTACGATGGGCCTTTTCAACAGCAGACATTTTGTGTCTAAAAGGCAGGGTAAACACAGATGCAAGTGCAACCAAAACATTAATGATGGCCCCAGCACTGGAACACCTAAATGGATTAGAAGTTGGAAACCCTCAATGATGTCTTGGTTGCACATATGTTTACCCTGCCTTTTAGACACAAAATGGCTGCTGTGAAAATGGTCAATTGCCATCCAAGCAAATTGCCATGATGTGCTGTGAAATCTTTTTTTTTTTATGTCTGCAGGCTAAATAAAACCATGAAAGTAGGTTAATGGCTTTACCCTTCTGCTTACGCAAAGAACGTCTGTTGAATAGGCGGTCCTTCAATATGGTCCAGGACCAGTGTTGTAGCCAAGTCACTATATCTCCAGTCCGAGTTGAGTCTCGGGTCCCCAGTGTTCAAGTCGGAGACACCAAGGAAGAGTCTGAATCGAGATCGAGTCCCCGTTACCCGAGTCCCGTTCCAGAGTTACTGAACACATGTAGGCTGAGCACACGTGGCTGCCCTTGCACAAGATGTAATAATTTATTTCATGGTATTAATATAGATATCAGTATCTTACGCCAAATTATTATGGATTATTACAAACAAGACTAGGCAAGCCTACGTAGTTAAGCCAGACCCGGACATTTACAGGACTTGTGACTCGACTTGGACTTGAGCATTCATGCATTCAGACTCAGAAGTTGGAGACGAGGACTCTGACTTGTTAATTGATAAGTGATTGATTTTTTGTCTGACCCAGAACAGGCTGGCCATAAAATGTCTCAGGGGCTTACTGAATGACTGACTCCCCATTGTTGAAACGTGCATGCGTGAGTATTTAGCAGCAGCGGCAGCAGTCCGGGTCCAGCTCACCTATGCTTGCCTAGTCTGCTGCTGCTGCTCAACACTCACGTATGCATGTTTCAACAATGGGGAGTCACTCAGTGAGACGACTGATTTTGTCAAGCAATAGGGTCGCAACCGTGCAAGATGCAGTCACGAAACTTTACAGCTGTGTATTGAGATCACAATGAAGGGCGAGTTCGAAGATGGGTGTCGTCCGAGCAATCAAAGGCGCCAGAAGTAGGAGGGTAGGAAGCAGGGAAGGGTCCATAATTGGCCGCCCCAATTTACGCCCCTGGTCCACATTCGTTTCACTGGTGTGATCCCATCACAAGATGGTCTCTACTTTATTTACTTTTGTATTTGATTATTTTGATATTTTAAGCCTGTGCAGCACTTTAGTCAAATGTGATTGTTTTAAATGTGCTATAGCCTACAAATAAATTTTGATTTGACTTGACTTCTGTCCACTTGTGATTGGATCACCCAAGAGTTAATACCAGGTGTGAACAGGGCCTTAATTCCACCAACATGTATGTAGCTTAAAGGTCCCCCAACACACACACACACACACACACACTTGCATAAAAGCGGTACACATCCGTTTGTGCTGGTAGAGTGTGTGAGAATAGCAAGGGTGGAAGAGGCCCTTTTGGTGGCTGCACCTGTCCTCTTTAATGAGGCTCTAATAAGCAGTTGAGAGTTGCAGGATGGATAAAGGACGTCCACTGAGGGAGAGACAGACTCCACCTTCTCCTTGTTTGACTGAAATTAATTAGATCCTCCTTTGAGGTCATGGCACTGCATGAGCCAGTGTTTAAGCCTGTGTGTGTTGTATCATTGATGTTGTATTATAATTAGAGTTTCAACAGGCCTGAAAATTCAAACCCGACCCGACCCTAGTAAAGTTGAAGCCCGAGCCCAACCAATTAGCATAAGTTGTCGTCCCGAATCCGGCCTGAGCCCGTCGGGCTCGGGCTGAAACTGAAATCTCTAAGGGGTGTGTGTGTGTGCGTGTACGTGCGTGCGCGTGTGTGTGTAAGCAGGGAACAGAGTGAGAGAGAATAGAGAGTATTGCTCTAGCCTACTGTAAATACATTCTTTCTTTTCACCCGCAGCCCAACCTGAGCAATTGAATAATTTGTCGACCCAAACTCAGGCTAATGGGCTCAGGCTGAAACTGAGAACTCTTAATTATATTATTATTATAGTCATATTTTTCATTCTACGTAATATAGAGGATCTTTGATGACGTGATCAAAATTGTTTCCTTGATTCTTCCGAATAGATTGATTCGAAATAGGTCTGGTCTTCCCACAGGAGTCTGATCTAACAGACACCCCAGTCTAAACTAAAGTATGATCATATACTGTGTGCAATGTCCCGTGTGTGTTGCTGCCACTCTGTCCCACACGTGCTCGCAGGTGGCAGAGCGCAACCTGTGCGGTTTGTCGGTGAGCGGAGGCAGTCTTCCACGCCTGCGCGCTGGAAGAGAAAGTCCCCCTTTGCTATCCATGGTGTGGTGAGTAATTCAGCCATAATCCGCCTTTCTCCTCTCCCTCTTCTTTCCCTCTCCTCCCCCCTCTCCTCCCCCCCTCTCCCGTGGTTCCATTCATATTCTAATCACAGCTTTCGCTTCTCCAGCTCTCAGGCACTCCATCACAGGCCTCCCAGCCTCAGGCTTTGCACTTTTACTTCCCCCCTTTGTGACCATTCCCTCTTCTCAGAGGCACACCAAAAATAAGGTTGCCACAGCGAAAAAGGGAGCGCAAAGGCAATGAAAACTCCACCCGAAAATTCACACTTGTGTGATTTTTGTGTGAGTGTGGTCGGGTAGCTGGATGTGTGATACAGCAATGGTTTAAAAAAAAGAGTTATCACAAAGAGCTTGTGGTACATCATGATCGGTGATTGGAATGTCGAGCTAGTGAGGGGAAAGATGTGCCAACAAGTGTCCATGGGATTTAAACGGGAGTTAAAATTACACGGGATGGCGGGAGTGGCGGTTGTGTGGGTATGTGTATTTGGAGCTGGGGGGGTGTATAAAAACGTATTAAACACCATAATGGAAGGACGGGGAGGCCACAGTGTTAGGATTGCGTAGATCTAAGCCTCCTTTTTTTTTCGTTGGGAGGGAGCTTTTCTTATTCAAAACAGCCCCACAAAAGACTTCCAGTGAGCCTTGCCACATCCCCATCTGACTTGGGGCCATTCATCAGCCTTCCAAGCCTATCAATGACATGTCCCCATCAGGGCTCCTATAAAATCAGCCCCTTTCCCATGAAACATCAGCAAACATTTTGACGGGTCTGGCTTTCCCCCCGCTGGATTTCTGGAGTCTCTAACCCCCCCCCTGCCCCCAACCTACCCTCTCTTTCCTCCCTCATTCCCCACCTCCCCCCTCTTCACCACAGCCACCACCACCATCAGCCACCCCTCTCCCGGCGAACCTCAGATCCTCAATGTCTCCCGTGACGGGCAGTGGTCACAGAAACCCAGAGAGCGAGGCGAAGGGAAGAGCCACTGAGGAGGGGGAAACGTGCACTGAGCCATTTTCTTGGAGGAGCCAGTGTCGTTGATGGGAAGAGGATGCATTGCGGGCTACTGGAGGAGCCCGATATGGATTCCACAGGTTAGTTCCCCTCTGTTTGTGGCGGCTCGGCCTCGCCTGGATGTGGTGAGAGAATCGGCGTCCGCTTGGGAACATTGTTCACACTCTTCTGCTGCTGGGAACTTTGCAAGTCTCAAACTTTCTCCAGAGTCTTTTAGAGGAAGTGTCTGGATGTTCGAGTGATGATTTCATCAATTTTTCCTGATTTATTTTAGGTCAAAACTTGAGTTATTCATCGTGGACAGTGTTTTTATTTATTTTTGTCCTACCTAAGCTGTCATGGGAGGAGGTGGTTTTGTGGTGTAGAATGAACTCATCTACTCGTTAAAGAAAAATCAAGGAAGTGTATGAGATAGTCTTTGATTTCTTTAAAATTTGCTCAGCCCGATTGTCACTGGCATTATTTTTTCAAAGCATCTAAACATTATAAATTGAAGAAAAAAACTAACACCAAACACACATCATGGGACACTTTAAAGTGTTATACACCTGCTGCTTTGTTTGTTTGCTTTTTTGTCTTGTTTTTTTAGCTTACTTTTTGGTTAAGCTGAATAAGCATTAGTAGTAAATTAACTGAAAAGTGAAACAGTAAGGATTTATCAGTCAAATGTATTGCTTTATTGTTTGTATTGGTTTATGGTATAGGCCCTAAAAAAAGAGCAAAATAAAGTACTTTTATTTTTACTAGCCCTATACTATAGGGCTAGTAAAAATTAAAGTACTTTATTTTGCTCTTTTTTTTTTTAAGCGTTAAGGATTAATGCCCAATCTAGGACATAAATTTAAATCGAGCTAATTATACAGCTTTGACATGTGACATTTGTTCAAATTAAGACAGGTGATAAACTGAATTTTAACTTAATGAAATTTAATTTAGGCTTAGACTAAAAAGAGACTATCTACTTAGTATGCTGGTGTAATATAGGGTAGTTTAAGCTTTAATAAATGAGCTAACATCCGTTTCACTTGTTGATCAAATTTAATCCAATTATTTAGATCCCCAACTTATCTGTGCCTGTGGCAAATTAAGCTTGGGATTTGAGCCTCTGTGGAGAATTAGCTTCACTTCAGTGGGCTCACTTTTTGATGTCCATGGTTTGGATTTCTTCTTTCTTTTTTTAGATAGACATATCCAGTAGAACATAGATTTACACAAAGTTAGCCAGTATCATCATTAGAGATGTCAGAAGCTGTATTTGAAGTTGGTGACACTAGTGGTGTTTTATTGATCGTCAAAATGCAAATGAGCAAGCTGTTTTCCTTAATAGTGTAATAATTGCCACACTATGTAGAATAACTTCAACACCCTGTTAACGTTAATGCAGATGATGATGATGATAACACTAATTGGAACTATTATATTGTAAGCTTAGACATGATAATTATTGTATTTTGTTCATGGCATAATTATCATAATGTAGAGAGAAAAAGTGATCCTCAGTTCCTGCATGTCTGTTGTGAGCGTGCTCAGTCTGTTACTGCAGAACGATGGGACACTACTGACAGTCTGACGTTTTCTTTGAGCACGTGCCGCACATCTCGGTGTAGATGTTTCATCTAGTCAAAACTTCTAAGTCCATAAAACTTTTCAATTTCTGTGACCTCCTCTGAAAACCCTCCTTTGACTGAACCGAGCAGGTTGCCTTGCCAACAGTCTGTCCTGGCAACTGCTGCTATGGTGATTGTTGTCAATTCCAATGTGGAAAAAAGTGATTTCCACAACTTCAAGAAACATTATGTGGTGTGTTGTTTTTGTTTTTGTTTGTGTTTGTTTGTTTTCGTTTTGTTTTTTTGTCCAAGGGGTTGGAAGTAACGCTGTGTTTAAATACTTGTGTACGTAAAACACTATAAATAAAACTTAAAAAACAAATACATGTCTGAGATAGTTTCGTTTACTTGAGCATATTTCCATTTTAGGGTAGATAATACTTTTTCGCAACAAGTAAACTATCCTACTTTTTACTCTACAGTATTTTTTAACACTTTAAGTTACTTAATAGCTACTGTTAAGAAAACAATTTGGTTCAGAAAAATAGCACACTTAAACTTTGAGCCCGAGGGGGAGGAGGAAGTCATCAGAATAACCTTCCAGCTTATTAGCTGTGGAAGACTGATTCATTTAAAGCTTCCTTGCACTGAAGTAAACGGGCATTATGTAAAACATTTTGCATTACATTTAAATCGAAAATACCTCAATACTTGAGGCATCTGACCCAGAAAGGACACCAGTTGAGCTATTTCTAAGTAGAAATTAAAATGGGACAATGGCCTCTATTCCACCAGGCCGGCCCAGCAATGTGCGCAGACTCTTTTGGGCAAGTGTGTACGCTTGTAGTCCCCCCAGGAACAATGCAGGATTCAACATCTCAAATAGAGCCATGGCCGCACTAGTGACCATACAATCGATTGTTGTCAACTCGCTTTGTCACATTAGTGACATTTAAAGTGTCTGTATAGGCAGCGATTTGCACTGTTTATATAAATACAGCCATTGCTCTATTCTACAGCTGACTGAAATTAGTCATTCAGGAAGGGAGTTTTAAAAGTGACACCTGTTGCCATTTTATATATATATATATATATATATATATATATATATATATATATATATATATATATATATATATATATATATATATATATATATATATATGGTATATATATATACTGTACATGTATACTGTATGCCTGTGCCTCATGGCACCTATGTTCTGTCGGACTAGAACTTAGCTTTATGGCACTTACTCTTGTTCTCTCCTGACTAGGTCCTTGTATGTTATGTTATGTTGTATTGTATGTATGTATGTATGTATGTATGTATGTATATATATATATATATATATCTATCTATATATATATATATATATATATATATATATATATATATATATATACACATATACATATATACATACGTGTATATGTATATTATGCTTTACACATATGTTTTGACTAAATGGCAGTTGATAGGACATACATTGAATTTTTTGGGTCACATTCTTAAGACCAGAAGAATCAGTGTAAGTAACTAATCATGTAATATGGTCTCATGTTCTTTCTGAGTTGCATTAAGAAGTGTGATATTTGATAAGAACTTGATAAGAACACAACACAGGTTGTGCTGTGTTTGAATTGTGTTCATTGATGTGTTTTGTAGAGAGCTGGATTGAAAGATGCCTCATTGAGAGTGAGAGCAAGCGATACTCCAGTCACACCTCCCTGGGGAACATGTCCAATGATGAAAGTAAGCATTCCACTTCACAAATCTACTCAAACGGCAAATTAGTGTTCTACATTTGATGTTTGAAATACATTAATTAGCCTTCATTCATGCTTATTGCAGTTAATGTATACTGTAGCACAGTTATGTTATTAAGCCATATGTGCAGGCATTACTGCAACTATTACACCTATAGCCTAAAATAATAATAATTTCAGAAAATATGATATGATATGTTTGCCCATTATTGTGTTGATTATATAAACATACATTTTTGCCATTAGTGCCACGTGTTGTCACACATTTGGGCCTAATAACAATAATTTTGCTTGGAAACCAAAATGTTTTGTGTTATAGATGAAGAAAAAGAAAATAACAGAGCTTCTAAACCGCATTCGACACCGGCTACTCTGGAGTGGTAAGTTTCCCAACCCCCCCCCCCCCCCCTTACATTTCTGTGTAATGTCATATGTTTAAAAACAAAAAAACAATGACAAAATGCAAATGTATACATTTATTTCAAACTACAGCAATGATTTCATTGCATTTGTACTTATGGGGATTTCAGGTAAAATATTCAAAAAAACTACACATTTAGTGAGTCACCGTTTCATTAATCATCAAAGCTTTTAACTTCAACTTTCCACTAACATTGTGGAACGCCAAACAAATGTCCATGAAAAGTCTGAATGTCAAACATTTAGAATCTGGTAAATTATGTTTTACTGCTATGTTTGTCTCTTTATGTAATCCCCAGTAAAAAATCCCCCTCGAAACATTTACATTTAAATTGTTGGTGAAAGATTTTATAATATTTTCAAACCAATATTTATTTTTAGCCATGTTAGATATATAAAAAAAAAGTTTTTAAATGCAACCTGTATCTGGATTATGGCCGCATTTAAAACCAGGTGTAAATGGGGTGAAAGAGATCTGAACACAATGTGAGCCATGCTACATCCCGATGTGGTCAGGAAGATCTGATCACATCCTGATCACGATGCATTTACACCTTGCATTAACATGCATTTTTCCTTAGTCAGATAACATCCAGATAACTTATCCGGATATACGTTACATTTAAAAACCAGGTGTAAATGGGGTGATAGTGTTGACATAAGTATTTACATTATGTGACAGTGAGCCATAAATGCAGATGCATTGTTTGATATAATCGTTTCTGCATTTTGTTGTAAAAAAAAAAAAAAAAAGTTACAACAGGATAAGGAATTTGGTTCAAAAATAAACCCAGATATAATTTTTGGCTGCATGTACAGTATTGAAAGAGTTTTGACAGAATGCTCTCTTGAAAATAATCTATTTTGATGGGAGGGGAAACTGAAGGACAGACCTTTACAATACAAATTGTAATATTGTTTATGAACGCAGTGCTATCGCATCACAGCCGGTGCAGCGTTACAGGTAACTGAGCTCAGAAATATCCAGTCTATAAAAAAATCTGCTTCTTTTTTTCCTCTCCTTTTCTTTTTTTTTTAACTATTCCTAATAGTTGCTTGTGAATATACATTTCAAATTCCTATCATGATTTTCTTCTGGAAAATGTATTTGTAGTATGGTGCATGAAAATAGACATGTTTTCCTGGGTACTTTTTAGCCTATTTACTTTAAGCTGCTCTAATCTACATAGATGTCTTCCTATCTGAAAACGTCTGCATCCACTTCAAGAATATACTTAATAGTGGTATAGCACTATAGGTGTATGCTTCTTCAAGTGAAAACACATTTGATTCCAATTAAACACTGACAAAGATGCACTCTCTCAACATGTTTTACATCAAATACCACTCTGATCAATCACAGAAAGCTTATTATGCAATACTGTGCTGTCATCAAATAGACCACGAATTAATGGCATTGCGTCCTTTTATTGACATGCATGTTGTCTGGTTGATTCTTCCCCAGATTTATTAAAATGTCCTTATGCACACGATACTAGACATTTACAAGTACCGTAAAAGTCAAATTAGTTTTCCATGTCCTCAATTCTGTTCAAAAACTCGATTCACTCATTACTCGCTAGTTGCTAGATCCCATCGCCTTTATAATATCAGTGCTCAAACACAAATATTTTTCTTTTTTGGGTCACTGATGAAGCTCATTGTCACTTGCAGGCTAGAAGAGAACTATGAGATAGCTGAAGGTGTGTGTATCCCGCGCAGTGCCCTCTACATGCACTACCTGGACTTCAGCGAGAAGCACGACACGCAGCCCGTTAATGCAGCCAGCTTTGGAAAGGTACGGCTCACCCTCCAGTCAAGCAGACGCTTAAACATTCTGGAAGAATAAATACTGTGAGTGTTGTGGTGACACCTCAGGCCCAAATGTGTGAGGTGCAGCAGTGACTGTAAGTTTGAGTCCATACCCATCCTCCATGTTTTCACGTAATAGAAATTGTGTTGGCATATGAACACTGTGTCATTCTCACCGTTATAAGAGTTCATATCTCAGATCATTTTGGAGTCTTATTTTATGTCTGAAGATATTTGATAGCCATTTCATGCTGATTCGTCACTCCCACAGGCTTCTAGTGTAACTCAAAATCTACTTTAACCACCTGGAAAACCTATGAAAATCCCTGCCTTTGATGAAAGTGCCTAGGTAACTTCTGTAGTGTCACTCTCTAAAAAGTCTCTCTAGTGACAATACGACACATGGGGAGAGTAACAAAAAGAAAAGAAAAAAGTTGACACCACTGACGTTAGCAGCATGGCATTCTCTCGGAATGAAAATGGAGATCTATTTAGGCTTTTCGGCTTGTTTAAAGTAGATTTAAAGATGTACTCTATTGAAACTGAGAGGAATCACAACAAAATGGCTACAGAATATTTTTATGTTAGTGTGCCTCAAACTGTCTTCTCTGGGGTGTGTGTGTGTGTGGGGGGGGTGGGGGTGGGGGGGGGCTCGTTCAAAAAGGCAAACTTGAGAGAAGATTTCCACGGGTTTCTGTCTTCCTCGAAGTTGGAGTTCTTCACTCAAGTTTGTCTACACTGAATATCTGAACACTGGAAATAACATGTAGAGCTGCAGCCCGACGTAATGACTCTCATGAAGGCAATAATCACATGCCGCCATGGTTCAGAAATACTGGTATTCTCTTTTCATGAGGCAAGTACAGTCTGACAGTTATTTTTTTTTTTTTTTATCATTTTACGGATGGGTCATTTTGGTAGCGCTGCTGGTGTTGAAGTAGCTCAAGTTGACTCGGCTTGAGTTTAGAGTGCAGTGAAGCTCTGTGATCGGCGATGTGCTCGCCTCTGTTCCCACAACCCCGAGAAGTTCTTCAATCTACCTACCCCCAGCCATCCCCTGCACCCCGGACCCCGGCCCCAACCCCCAGCTCTCACCCCCCCCCCCCCCCCCCCACACACACACACACACACACCCCTCCGCAGCTCCTGTCGGAAGATATTGAAAAAGAGAAGGGGCCTGGATTAATGTGTAATTAAAGGAAGTTTGGAAGGGTGAGATGTTGCGGAATGTTAGATCAGTGGCTGGAGCAGTGTGGGGTGTCCTTTAGGAAGGCTTCATTGATTCAGGACAAAAAAACGAGAGAGGGCCCGGGCTGCCTCCCTGTCTGCTCATTTATCAAGCAGGGCCTGACAGAAACTTCACAGCTTGGCCTCTTTTTTCATCCCACACAATGGAGAGCTACACTGTTTGCTAAAGTTTCTGCACCGGGAGCTGGACCAAGGAGCCAATCTCTTGGACAAAAAGAGAGGAAAGGAAGAAGGGGGAGTGGAAAACAGAGAGAGAGAGAGAGAGAGAGAGCAAGAAGGAGTGAGGGGAGGGGGGCTGATATGGGGGGAAGGGAGATTTTTAAGAGATTGTTGATATAGGGGGGGAAAGTAATACCCCTCTACTTGTCATAAATGGATGGCTCCCAATGCCTTTTTTCTCGCAGACCTCCCGGGGCTAAAGTTATATGAATTTCATAATGTTCTGCTTCTAATGCAGTGGTTCTCAAACGGTTTCATGTCAAGGACCCCTAAACTGACACAAATTAGACCATGGACCCCCATTTGATAAGATGTCCCAGGGTCCCCATCTGATAAGACTTTTTGCTTTAAGATGTTTTATTACAGAAAGTATATGAAACCGATGACCAACATAGTCATACATTCTGTCATTGTGTTACTTATGGATGGAATTATAGTGGATGGGTGGGTGTAGGTTTAACCCAGTGGTTCCAAAACTGGGGTATCCCCGTATCCCTATGGGTATGTGGAGGTACTACAGGGGGTAGTTGAGAGAAAGGGGAAAATGGAAAAATGTAAGAATAAATCATGAAATGTTAAAATAGATCTGCTCAGGAGGCACTAATTGCAACTCTTTATCTCCATTTCTTATTTTGTAATGTTATATTCTTCCAAAGGTGGGTTATCAATCATTCATTCATTGCATTATGCTATAGTTCTGTCTTAAAATTTTCTTAGCAAAATGTTGTAGTCGGGTAAAGTTGGTACTTCGATTCAGAAATCAGGGAAAGGGAGTTCTGAAGCCAAAACAGTTTGAGACCCACTGGTCTAACCCAATATAGTTAGAACAAATTCTTTTTTTAGAACAATGTTTTTGACAGTTTTTCCCCACTCCAGAACACATGCTAGTGCTCAGGCCAGTTTCACTCTCTCTTCTCTTTCTCTCTCTCTCTCTCTCTCTCTCTCTCTCTCGTGTTCCGGCCGACCAATGGTGTAACTTGATCACTCAGTCACTCACTATCAACTAACAAGTTTATATTTGATAAAGATATTGTTTGGCCCCTGCTGTCATCCATTTTTATCTCCCTTTTCTTATACTTGACTGAACTGTGGAAAGATGGTGTGAATTCTCTCACCTTTTTAAAATAAAAACAAACAAAAAACAATGATCAGTCCATGTCCAGCAGTTCGCCATGCAGTCACAAACACTCACAACCTTTTCTCTCTTTCATTCAACAGATTATAAGACAACAGTTTCCAGCGCTGACCACCAGAAGACTGGGGACGAGGGGGCAGTCAAAGTAAGTTACTGCTTGTTATTTGACGTTTGAGTTTTCATCTGAAATTAAATTAGCCAGATCCTCTTTTACTGCCACTGAAAGGAAATGGAGTGTTGTTGAGTGGCTCTGCTCTTCTCTGCTCTCCTCAGCTGTCTGGAGCGGAAAAGTAGCAAAGCTCACAGATTTGAGCAAAAAGATTATTTTTGATGTGAATCAATGTATGTTTTTCTCTGAATTACATCACAAAATCAGATTGGAAGCATGTCATGTAATTGAACTAATATAAGATATATATTAGCTTATATATAGTTGTTTAGTATTAGTTTGTGCAAAGTGTGATTGTTTTGTTTGTTTTTTCCACCTGCAATCTTCTCTACCACAATTTTCTGTAGACTATAGTATTTCTCATACTTGTATTTGGTGATCCTAATGCGTTGTGCACCTGAGCTGTGAACCCTCTGTTCTCCTCAGGTACCACTACTATGGCATCGCGGTGAAGGAGAGCTCTCAGTACTATGACGTGATGTACTCCAAAAAGGGAGCGGCATGGGTGAACGAGACGGGGAAGAAAGAGGTCACGAAGCAGACAGTGGCGTATTCACCACGCTCCAAACTGGGGACGCTCCTGCCAGAGTTTCCAAATGTCAAAGACCTAAATTTGCCCGCCAGCCTGCCAGAAGAGAGGGTAAACAGGACTTTTAAAAGTCCATCCTTACAGCCCCCCTCTGCCTGCCATCTCGCCATCTCTGTGCCCCCTCTGGCTCCAGCCTTTTATCTGCCCCGGGACCTTCCCTGGGTTTACGTTTAGAGAAGGACCTTGAGGATTTATACGCTGGCTCCTCACTAACTCTTAATCTTGTGGGGAGATAATAAGATCCAGCAATGGACAAAGGACAGGCACTAGCTGTCCGGCTTTAAAAGGGGGGGCCATGATTTTAAATGGTTTGTGTGTTGCTGATCTCTAAAGCTTGTTTTATATCACTCCGCTCTAGCCTAGACCTGTAACAGGTATTTATTGGTGCACATGCTTTGTTGAGGATTTATTTTCTTGTTTTTGTATCAGTCTTGTAGTGGCCCCAAAAGAGAAAAACCTATTAAGTTTGTGATATATATAGATTAATGCTCTGTTCTTGCCCACAGGTGTCAACCTTTATCATGATGTACAGAACGCACTGTCAGAGGATACTAGACACGGTCATCCGTGCCAACTTTGATGAGGCAAGGATTATTCTGTGTTAAACCATGGCTTTTTTTACTCCCTTAATTTCTAATTTCTTCAGTTTTCTCAACTTCCATTTTATAAAGGTAAAAGTCCAAATTAAAGCCCTTAAAAGGAAAATCAGGAAAACTAGAAATCTTGTGCGCTGTGCGCTCGATTCCTAGGCTGGAGACTCTGGGAATGATGCACCATGGGCGCACTTTTTGGGAGGGCTTGTAACTTGTGACTAAACTCATGTCAACTCATGCCACATCATCCACATCATCAGTGGGTATGAAATCACTTGATGATTGTGGGGCAATCTGTGGTTATGACATAATCATCCTTAATGTCGCTCAGTGTTTTCCAATTGACCCTTGCTCCGCTGCACACTGACCTCGTCTCTGTCAGGGATTGACTCTTTAGAGCGTAGACCTCCTGGTCATACCAGGCCCTCATTTGAAAGACCTCTGGTATGTCTGGGTTGACCATGACTGTTGAGCTGAACAAAGCAGAAAGGGATCTGACCCCAAATCAGACAGGTGAGCTCCTTTGATGCAACCACAGGCAGATTAGAGCTATCGAACTTCTCCGCCTCCTCTCTCCACAGTGTGGCTGTCAACACTTTGCCAGTGGTGTCCATTAGTGGAGGGCTCTCTTGTAGACTCTTGTAGACTTCTCTGCTGGTCTTAGTGGTGATACAGGAAACCTCCTCTGCATTCCAATCACATTGATGATGGCATCCTTGTGTCTGCTCTCCAGCTCGGCGATGCGCATGGAGTAGCATTGCATGGTGGGAATGCCCTGGCTGTCACCGCAGGGCACGATGGAGCTATCAGCATGGAGCGTCATCTCGTAATTGTTCTTCAGCGTCATGTACTCCTTGTTGGTCAGCTTCATCGTGGCCTCACTGATGTTATTAGTACACCTTGTCTTGCTCCACTAAAGGGAAAAACTTGTCCACCTCCTTGTTGAAGGCTGTGATCCTGATCTCCCCACTCTCATCCACAATCTCAAAGGAGAAGAGCTTGCCCTCTCCTCTACAGTTACTCCAGGTGTGGATGCTGGAGTTGTTGGTGACTCAGGCTCTGATCGTCCACTTGCATTGATAGGGGTTGAGGCTCGCGATAGGGACCATTTTTACTGGAGAGGTTTGAGAAGTGCCAGGTGTCATTTTTACTGGTGAGGTTTAAAAAGTGCCGGGTGCCATCATGGGGGTCTTCTTCACAAAACCTCTGCCATGGCCTCGGCCAAAAGGTTCTGTTGAACTTGAGTGAAGATGAAGATCCAGGTACTGTGGCAGGCAGAGGGGATGACGGGACCGAGGTGCTTGCAACAGACTTCTGGGGAGACCACGTCTTATCACCTGCATTATATGGGGTGTTAGTTCCAATCCTCCCTCCGATTTCCTCGGCAGTTCAATTTATTGCGCTTGGCTTCGGGATTGGAGAGTGCCGGTCCCTTCCTTTTGGGTCACTCGAGCAGTTGTGATGCCATCAGTGAGTGATGTCATCAATTATGATGTCACTCAAGCATTGTGATGTCATCAGTGATGTCACTCGAGCAATAGTGACATAATCAATTGCAGGGATGCTGATGATGTCACAATGGCTGTGTGAGTGTGAAGGCCTAAAAACGTAAAATATTGTGGGGGGGTGGAAAGGAAAATGCTAGTTCAACTTTTACCTCCTACAAAAATTTTACTATTTTGTTACACCCAGGTCCAAAGCTTCCTGCTGCACTTCTGGCAGGGCATGCCACCCCACATGCTACCTGTCCTCGGCTCCTCCACGGTGGTTAACATTGTTGGTGTCTGTGACTCCATCCTCTACAAGGCCATCTCTGGGGTGCTGATGCCCACCGTCCTGCAAGCACTGCCTGACAGGTGAGCGAGCGTCTTCACTCTTCAAATGAACGAATACTGTACCACTACCATTCTAATACTGGACCGCTGTGAGTGAAGATTAACCAGCAGAACAGGGTGTGCATAGCTGTTGACTTCATACAAAAGCTTCTCTTTATTTGTGCAATTTTGAGTGTAAAATAAAGTTGCTGCTTTGGCAGTACAAATGTCAAGGTATTTGAGTTCAGTGAGATGAGCTCTGGAGCTGTGTGTTTCAGCTGATGGTTGTATTTAATTTAATTCAGCTGAAATTTGTATATCATTTAATCTTGGTTTGAGGAAATGTCAGGGAAATTTCTCAATATACATGTATCATTAGAAATTACACTTTGCACTGCAAATGTGTAAGCAGTATAAAGATAGCTCATTAGGACATCTTAATGAAATAGTGTGTGGTATCTAAAGCATATTATTGTGTTTCTGTTTTCCCTCATCCATCCAGTTTGACTCAGGTTATTCGAAAATTTGCCAAACAGCTTGATGAGTGGCTTAAAATAGCACTTCACGACCTACCTGAAAACCTGAGAAATATCAAGTTTGAATGTAAGCAGCTACTTTATCAAATGCACTCATCTCATCCACATGCTTTACATTTTGAGATTATGGATGATGCACGTTTATCTTGCTTGAACATTGACTATTATACAGTTTAGATTCAAACATATTTTCTCTCCTTTTTTATTTCCAGTATCCAGAAGATTTTCTCAGATTCTAAAGCGGCAAACATCATTAAACCATCTCTGTCAGGTGTCTATCATCCTGTGAAATTTAATCAAATCCACATGAACAAATACGGCTGATAAGGCGGTTATGGGTATGCTTGTGTCAGTAATATAGGTCCGGTCGATTTATCTGTCCCCAGGCATCGCGGACTGTGATACACAGTGCTGACATTACGTTTCAAATGCTGGAGGACTGGAGGAATGTGGACTTGAACAGCATCACCAAGCAGACACTTTACACCATGGAGGACTCACGAGACGAGCACAGGCGGCTTATTATCCACTGTAAGTTGAAAAATGAGTGTTTGTGGGCATCTGGGCAGTGTAGAGGTAAAGGCACTCGCCTAGTACCACCGCGGAGCCGGAGACCCGGGTTCCATTCCCGGTACCGGTACTTCTGGCTTGGTCAGATGGCCGCGACAGCAGGGAGAATTGGTCAAGTACAATTGGGGAGAAAAATCTGATAAAAAGAAAGAAAAATATGTCTTTGTAAGACTTAACTAACCCGATTCCACTCCAACACACACACACACACACACACACACACACACACACACACACACACACACACACACACACACACACTTACACACACACACTTAAGTGCTGAGCCTCTTTTCACTTGCAAAGCCCAGATAGAGAAATACACTTTACTTCCACACAAGCAGATAACAAACACGCCGAGGGGCAATCATTCCCACGGCCGGGAGAGTCAAGCATTAATGATGGAGACCAAAAGGTTAAACAAGTTCACTCAACTCAGAAACACCCTGCGGAGCATCTCCAATTCACCCCAGTGTCACTCCTTGGAACGGGTCCGATGGGGTCAAAGGTCACAGATATGCAGGAGTCGACGCATAAAGACGCCATTCGCACTCTGTCTCCAAATCGAATCGTTTTTCTGGTTGCTAATTAATGCCCAGAGTTTCATCTGTCTCCCTGCAAATAGTGTTGTCAAGTGTTGTGGTATGAAACTGGTGTGTGGTAGTATGAAACCGATGTGTGGTGGTATGTCACTGATGTGTGGTAGTATGAAACCGATGTGTGTGGTAGTATGTAACTGATGTGTGGTGGTATGTAACTGATGTGTGGTAGTATGAAACCGATGTGTGTGGTAGTATGTCACTGATGTGTGGTAGTATGTGTGGTGGTATGTAACTGATGTGTGTGGTAGTATGTCACTGATGTGTGGTAGTATGTCACTGATGTGTGTGGTAGTATGTAACTGATGTGTGGTAGTATGTCACTGATGTGTGTGGTAGTATGTAACTGATGTGTGGTAGTATGTCACTGATGTGTGTGGTAGTATGTAACTGATGTGTGGTAGTATGTCACTGATGTGTGTGGTAGTATTTAACTGATGTGTGGTAGTATGTCACTGATGTGTCGTAGTATGTCACTGATGTGTGTGGTAGTATGTAACCAATGTGTGGTGGTATGTAACTGATGTGTGGTAGTATGTCACTGATGTGTGGTAGTATGTAACTGATGTGTGGTGGTATGTAACTGATGTGTGGTAGTATGTCACTGATGTGTGGTAGTATGTAACATGTTTGTTATGAAGCTGCAGTGTCTCATGGCCTCCCTCCTGTCACAGTGTATGAGGAGTTTGACCGTCTGTTGGAGGAGCAGTCGCCCATTGAGGCCTACATTGAGTGGCTGGACTCCATGGTGGACCGCTGTGTAGTCAAGGTCAGGAAGAAAATACAATTTCTTTTGTGTTTCTTGTTTGTTCACCCATTTGGGAAACGGGGTGCTAATAGTTCCTGTGACTCAGCACGTTTTTAATAGAGCACATCTAAATCTTTCAAGTACCACTTTCAAGTACCATTTTTATGCTACATTTTCCCTATTAGATAGATGCCTGAGAAGTGACTTTAAATTAATGTTTGAAGTGTTTGTACAGCAGAACTCTGATAAAAAAAAAAAGACAGCTACGATTCAAAGGCACTTGTCTCTCCCTGTCTTTCTTACAGAGGCACTTAGGTTGCAATCCCCCTAGTTAATGATGTCTTCAAGCTTCCCATTTGCGGCCATTATGTGCCAGATATGGGCTTGTAAAATTTGGTTGCCCCGGCAACGTCTTGGACTAGCCAGACAATAGTTCAATAGGAAGGCGTGTCCCCAGGGGCAAATTAAATAGTTGACTTGTTGACATGTTTTTCGTTCCTGAGGGTTAAGCCCCAATACGGACCTAGGGGTTAATTCTACCCCGGCATCCCAACCCTTCCCCCTCTTTTCTCATGGAAATGTTCTCTCTAGGTGGCGGGGAAGAGGCCCGGCTGCCTGAAGAAGATGGCCCAACAGTTCCTGCTGATGTGGTCGTGCTTCGGTACCAGAGTCATCCGGGACATGACCCTCCACAGTGCACCCAGCTTTGGTGAGTGGATAATACTCTTGTCTGTCGTGCTGTTCCCTTCATACAACAGATGGGAGATGCGAGTCTTCCTGAAGGGATGGTGACATCACTAGTAGTGTATCAAGTGTATAAAGAAAGTTACCACCCTGAAGTGGGTTTAGGGGTAACATAATAATTCCAGTTTTCTGTGAATCCCAAAGCTATAAAAAGGAGAGTAATGTAAAATGGCTGCCTCTCTGGTCCTGAGTCTTTCCTTTATTGGCTTGCTGTGCATGGCCAAGGTTTGGAAGAAGTTAAGGGCTGTAAAAAGCCAAAGAAAAGAAAATGGCTTCTCTTCCCCCTACTTCTCTCCTTTGCCCCTGTCTGTGAATATCAAAGACACAGCTGGTTGCAGTGTTTTGATAAAGCAGGTCTCTGTGCAAAAACAGCTAATTAACAAAGGCCAGCCCTCCCCTTTCCCCGTGTTTGCCCGTCTTTCCATTTTATGACCGGTCAGTTTTGCACCCCGTCCTCTGAATAGCCGCAAGTGTTTATTATGCGCACGGCGGTGGCAGTGGCCCGGCACAATGACACAATTGTGACACTCCCTTCCATGCTACAGTCTCATCTTCCATGCAACCCAGGGGTCAGTTGACATATTTTTGGCATTGACTCGGTACCAGGAAACGGGCCCGCTTGCTCCTTTTAACAACAGCAGCCCTCCTATCATTCTGGAGGATGTGATGTCATCACTCAGATGTTTTAGAGATGATTCAAACTATTCAAACTAAACAGTCCGTCATATAACTGGGTATACACTGGGTATACACTGGGTAGTGTATACTAGAGGTAAAAGCACTCGCTTACCATGGCGGAGACCCGGGTTCAATTCCCGGTAGCGTAAGGTGACCAGATTTCTCAAATGAAAATCGGGGGACATTTCCAGTCCGGCAATCAATATATCATTAAAATATCCAATGTTATTACCTATGAAATAAAAAGGGGGATGATTCCCGTTTCATTTATTAATAGGAAATATATAATATAAAGTTCAACGCAACTCAACTCAACTAAACAAAATTAATAAACAGTGTCGGCTTCACAAAGAGTTCTCCAGCAGCATTTGGCCTGGCCGTCCGAACCCACAGCGCCGAATGTTTTATGAAAAGCCTCAGATCTGAAAAAGTATTTTCGGTGTTGTCCTGAGTGCTTTTTCATTGTTCAAGATTTCCTGGAACAGCAGGAAGCAGCATGTAAGCACTTGTTGGATGCCTGGATCAACGGGCTACATAGACATGTGATGCTTTGATATGCTTTTAACCCCCCGTAAGCCTCCCGCAACCTTTCTGCTTGAGTGGTTGGCCAGTGGGCACGTCTGTAAAGGGGAGACTTGTGGGTACTCATATAATCCATTCTCACTCAGATATCTAGAGGTGAGAGCGGTCAGGGGTCCCCTTTGAAATTGACCATGCCGGTTTTTCAAAATTCATTCGTTAGCCCCCTTCCCGACAAGGTAGCATGGCATTGTTGGTCCCAATGGATGCTGTAGGTCTTACAGTTTCACACCCTATAAGTATCTATACTCTAGATTTAAGAATGAGCCCGCTAGAGCTAGAGTAATATCGGCCACAGACGCCAGTAGAAAATCAGGGACATTTTCGGGGACAGCTCCAGCCGGGGACAGGTCACCAAAATCGGGGACGTCTGGTCACCTTACGGTAGCGGTACTTCCGGCTTTGTCAGATGTTCCTACAAACACAATTGGCTGCGTCTGCTGGGGGAAAGCTGGTGGGGTATGAGTCCTGGTCGCTGCACTAGCGCCTCCTCTGGTCCGTCGGGGCACCTGTTTGGGGGGAGGGGTACTGGGGGGATCCTCCCACCCACTATGTCCTGGCAGTGAAACTCTTCGCTGTCACGTGTCAGGCGAGAAGAAGCGGCTGGTGACTAGTGGGTTTGACCAATATGGGTTTTTCAATGGCTGATGCCAATATTTAGAGAACAGGATGGCCAATGGTCAATATATAATGCCGATATCTTTTTTTCTGCATCTGATAAAATACAACAATTTAATAATAACAAATGAGACCAAATTTCTCAACTTAAATGAACATCTACGTATTTAACACTGTTATTGTCTGCATTGTCTCTGCTAGTAGATCTGCACTCTGTCTGCAGTGCACTTAAAACATAAATAAAAATAAATAAATGTCCACACAGGTAGGCTAATCAAAAAGGAAACTTTGGAAGTCAAATAAAATAAATAGTTTGAGTGCACTTAACAGCATTTAACTGCAGCATCTCCTTGTTTCTGAGAGAGAACAAACATTTGTAAATACTTGCTGTATAAAGGGAATAATCTTACTACTATAATTAGAGAGCTGTCTGTTTGTCCGGCCAGAGTTGGCGCACACCGCCAAAACACTTTTCAGAGGTCTGGAATGAATCTGGTGCAAAAGGGGGCGGGGAAATCCGCCAGCAATATTTTAAGTTTTTAGGCCTTCAGTCACAGAGCCATTGTGGCGTCATCATCAGCATCCCTTCTTCTTGTAATGGCTTTCCGGCAGACTTCAGGCCTCATTGCTGCCCCTCACAGAATATTACACAAATTCCAGACTCAGGGGTCCGCCCCTCCTCAATGTTTCCATCAGCATCCCTTCCCTGTTCCCATTGATGTCACTCGAGTGACATCACTGATGACATCACAATTGCTTGAGTGTCATCACTGATGACATCACTCAAGTGGCATCACCCTTTCAGTCTAATCTTATCTTTCTTAGCCAGGAGAAGTGGGCAGCTTTTTTGTGTACAGCGCTCGGGGATCATCTTCAAACGTGTGTCGTCACTGGTCAGATGATAATCTTCTGCATGTTTTAGTAGGGGACCATACCAATGTTGTATGGAAGAACCCCAGGAGAGCACGAGAACATGCAGTCTCCACACAGAAAGGCACACACAGATAGCCCACCTGGGCCGTAATAACTGGAGACATGGGGGACACACCCTCAGCGCCCACGGCGTCCCAGGTGGGAATCGAATCCAGGACCTTCTACTGTAGCAGTTGTATTGATGATGGAGTATTTCTATCTTGTAATTTATTGATTATTTTGATTTTTATTGTTTGGACCCCAATATTTTAATATTGTGTCAATAAAGTAACTAACTAACTAGCTGTGAGATGACAGTGCTACCACTGCGCCACCGTGTGCCACCGTGCTTACTGCTTAGGAACCTACAAGCAGGTCCTGACCATACTCTCAAGGATGACACCCAGATGGTGGTGGTGCAGACGATGGACAAGGTGGTTAAATGTGAGATTTCTGTAGGGACAAACAAGGTGAAAGGATCTTCCTGACAAGAATTCCTCACCATGACAGAAATGATGAGCTTCCCTTCACCTTTGTCAGATGGCAGCCATTCCCAATCACATTGGCTTTCTCGTTTACCATGACCGAGTTGGCATCTACCTACCTCAGCCAGTGTTTGCTCATGGCCCACCGCTCAAACATTTCCGTAACTGCGCCCATGGCGCATCATCTCCATAGTCTCCACCCTAGAAATCGAGCGTGATAATTGGAGAGCTGTCTGTTTGTCCGGCCAGAGTTGGTGCACCATTGCCCCGATCGCCTCCAAACTTTGCCAAAACACTTTTCAGGGGTCTGGAATTAATCTGGTGCAAAAAAATAAAAATCCACCCACGGGGGGCACTTCTTCTCTGCCGAGAGCTCGATCCGGGGGGCACTACAGCAAAACTTTAAGTTTTTAGGCCTTCACACTCAGAGAGCCATTGTGACATCATCAGCATCCCTTCCCTGCTTAGTTCCCACTAATGATGTCACCGATGATGTAACTTGAGTGACATCACTGATGACATCACAGTTGCTTGAGTGACATGGAGAATTGGCCATGTACAATTCGGGTGAAAATGGGAAAAAATACGAGGAAGGGGGGGGACGGTCAAAAAGCAACTATGTTCTGTATCGGCATTATTTTTCACCTCACCAAAACGTCATTCCCCATTACCCCATTATTTATTTTTGTACATATCACACATTCTCTAATCTCTATAATAATCCACTTTTAATCCAAGACCCCTTCTTATGTATGTGTCTGCAGGTTCCTTCCACCTGATCCATCTCATGTTTGATGATTATGTGCTTTACCTGCTGGAGTCGCTGCACTGCCAGGAGAGGGCCAACGACCTGCTGAGGGCCATGAAGGCAGAGGGCAGCACAAGTGAAGGTGAGACCGCTACACTGCTGCTAACAAACATCTATGCAGCTGGAACACAGCGCTTTACTGCTAACATCAGTTCTGCAAATTTTCCTAACCCAATTTCTCTTGTTTGTCAAGTATAGACAATTCCAGCTTTCACACCTAAAAGTGAAAGAAATGCCTTGATGAAAGTACGAAAATAAATAGTGCAAAAACAAATCTTAATTCACACCTTAATAGTGAGTCTGCAGTTCCTAATGACCGTTTCTCACGTCATTAGGAAGAGCATTTAATCAGCTTCTGTTATTAATGCATTTGGAATCATAAGTTTCTTACCTTTCATTCACTAGGGCTCTCGGAAGTGAGCCCTAACCCTGCCTGTTTTTTGCTTGCATTATATGTTCGTTCTATATGGTCTGGGATTACATGTGATCCAAATTCATGGATATACTGTATAATACCACCTCTGGGACACTTTACATCAGTGTAGTCACATGTTAGTTTTTTTTGTTTTGTTGCCTTGAACCCTATAAAGATCATTTTGTTTTGATTGTTACTGTTTTCCAGATGTACTTGTCTCAAATGACAAATCTAGAGCATTTTTAACCATTTTTGCACATTTAGTGCTCACCTAAGGTCATTCACTCTTATCAGTCCTAACTTGTGATGTTATGGCTCAGGTGTAACTTATCCAAACATCTCTGTTATAATGTTGGCCAATTTAAATATATAATGTAAGAAATAAGATGTTATGAATATGAGACTCCCAACACTTTTTCGGAACCAGAACATTAGAGAATATTTATTCATAATCATGTATATGGTTTGACATCATATGTGTTGTTTACTCATACACATTAGTGTGCTGCCCATCCCTGCTGTAAGTATTCAGTGCATTAACCTGGCCTAATGGTGTGTCCCGTCTCAACACCTTGCCTCAGCAGAGAGAGAGGAGGAATTTGTGCTGACAGAGACCACACCCACCTCCTCGTCTCCAGCGCCCTACTCCCCAGCTCGCTCGGTCCACTCGGTGGGCGTCCCCTCGGCTGTCTCCCCCACAGCGGCCCTGTCCCCCGAGTACACCGGCGTCACCGCCACCACAGGTGAGACAGACATGAGTGGGCATCAGGCCGTCGCATCGGCTATCTTGACAAGGGTTCACAGGCACATAGGTTTCTCTTGGCCAACTTTTGTCTCTGTGTGCATATGTGTCTACCAGGCGCTGTTCAGTCATATACCTGGTCCCTTACATACACAGTGACAACAGCAGGCGGCTCCACTCCAGAAGGCGGACAGCAGCTGTCCTGTATGCGCAGCAGTGCTCCAGTGCCCCCTCCGTCCTCTGCCCATCGGCTGCCAGTCTACGCCCACAGGGAAGAGCATGGGTGAGCCGTCTTAAATATGGTTCAATTTATCATGTGAATTTTGATGATCGTCAAGACATCATTCTCAAGATATTTGTGAAACTTTTTAAATCAGGTGAACAATTTCTTCTGACCTCACCTGCCTATCGACTTGCATTTTGTTTGCTCCCTTCTAGCTATACTGGTAGCTACAACTATGGCAGCTATGCGAACCAGCATCCGCACTCCATCCAGAGTCAGTATCCCAGCCTGGCCCATGAGCCTGCCCTCCCCGCTCCCCTCCACTACTCCGCCTACCACCGCTCATCTGCACAGGTCAGTGGATCAGCTCACTGTTGAAGTGATACTTTTGGACTAGTTAAATCCTTCGATTTCAGACCTGATGATATTGATGGTACTCAGGCCGATGGAAGCTGTAGATTATGCAGTTATCCATGCAGAGGACCAACAGTCAATGTGACCCCGGCAAGGCAAGGGGGTCACATGATTCCTACTGGTGTTTATAGCATTTATCAGCAGTGTGACTGAATGTCATCATAGGGACTGAACACATTTAGCTGAAAAATTCTTGACGCTGTTCTTTGTATTTAGCTATGTGAAATAGGAGCCCGTTTTACAACTAGCAAACGCTAATCATTTCTGCCTCCAGATTAGATAAACTGAACTTTGATGATACCTGAAGGAAAATTGGGTCACTGCTACAGGAAGATATGGATAAAAATAGACAAAAAGTGTCCTTGAGCAAAACACTACCTGCTCACTCATTGTACGTGACTCTGGATAAGAGTGTTAGCTAATGTGTCAATTGTAATTTGTTGCTCCTGTTGGCTGGAAGTAATTCTCACTATGTTGAATATATACAGATGTTTGCAGCTCACAGTCCAGCGAAAGATTTACAGGGCAGATGTGCAAATGTGCAACATTAGGTATTCACATTGTAAGCTTTACAGATGGAAGTATGTGTAATTGTGCAACATTAGCTGTTCACATATAACATGTGCACAGAAATGTCTGTGTCCAGAAATATGTGCAAAAATACGTAGATGTGCACAGAGGTCAGATTGTGAGAAGAAGGGCAGATGTACAGCATAGTCCAGAGCAGTGCACAGAGGCAGTGCAACTAAGCTTGACAAGAAGGAGGAATGCTTGAAGTGCTCCTTGGTGCACAATTAAACAATGTTTCAACAACCGAAACATTAGTGCAAGGTGCTTATCATGTGACTGAAAGAACACCATCAGATTGGCCTCTAAAAATCGGAACTATCCCTTGACGAGTGGAGTGACTGAGTATAAAAGGATAGACTGAAGAATCAAAGATGAGAGGTGCAACCAACAGGTAACCACCAACAGGTAATAACCAACAGGTTATTACGATGAGATGGTGCTGCTGGTGCTGCTGGTCATCGGCTGTTAGCCATGTAGCGAGTGGTGTGAGTTTACCCTTCTGATGGTAATTTCCTGTCAAGGGCCCTCCAGCCTCCGCTGCCTTTAGAGTGGGAGGAGATCAGCTGGGCCTCCCCAGTCTCTGTTTCTAAGTCCCTGAATCACCCTCTCCACACAGCGGAAGCTGTGAGAGGAGAGGGCCCCTGCTCTGTAACTCCCCTTCCCACTACTCAATTGTCTCTTCATCTGTTTCAGCCAGTAGCCATAGACCAGCGCAAGGGGGCGTTTATTAAAAATATTGTTATTCAATGGTCTCTTTTCTGCGCGTGAACAAGAGGCGGCCGAGCCACCCGTTCTGCTCCCTGCCCTGCAGTGACCGTCTTTTTCCATGCCATGATCCCTCATAATGGAATCAACTGTTGTCTGTTTATATTTAGTGAGAAAAGGGAAAAGGGTGCTACTTCCACTTTTTTCACCCTGGTCACAGCTTAAATCGGGCACAATGCCTGAGCTTTGTCTGGTGAGTCGCTCCAGAGGTTGTGGGGATGGAGCTGAAACAAACGGAAAACTTTATCGGGTCCCCAGCTGTCCGAAATATTTTTTAAGACGGGTAGATTTAGCTGTTTTGTGATCGGATCACCATTGACAACAAAACGAATACAGGAAAACCACTTATCATAGTCCAGCTTTGAGATGATTGCCAGAAGTGTCTAATTTTCTTAAATGCCACAATTTTCTATTTTGACCACTGTGGTACAACTGAGTCATTTCCCTTGACAGGAAATTGCCATCATAAGGGTCAATTCACTAGATGGCAGTCGAACTCCAAGGGTCAATTCACTAGATGGCAGTCGAACTCCAAGGGTCAATTCACTAGATGGTAGTCGTACTCCAGCATCAAATATGATATCAGAGAAAAGGTTAATTATCAATGGCCTTGATGGGTGGGTCTGTGTGATTTTGCATCTTGTCTGAACCCCTCACAAGTGGAGCTTGTTTAGGAGATTGATATATTCAGAAAATGTAAATGTATTTAAATACCAAAACGTATTCAAATTCTGAAACATGCATTTACGCTGCCTTTCCAGTCTAGCCTGTAGTTTAAATGCTTTTTTTGCATTTATCAAGAACAAAAATTTAACATTTATGCACGATCATAATTCAATATACTCTATCACCACTTTTACTCCTAATGCTATTTTGGCAGACTGGTTACTTTGATATCTGAAGTTATTAGCATTTTACTAATCTCTCGAGACAGACTTCCGACTGGATTTTACTGCATCACCATAACTTGTCTCCATCTTTCCTCTTCCCCAGTACCAGCTCAACAGCCAGATGTCTCGAATGGAGCCTTGCTTGATGAGCAGCACTCCCCGGTTGCACCCCACACCTGTCGCCCCCCGGTGGCCAGACGTCTCACCTGCCAACAGCTGTTACACCAGCCCACCTATGCACTCATCCCGCTACGCCTCCTCTGGGGAAATGTACTCCCCTTTGGGCCCACGCAGGAACTCCGAGTATGAGCACTCACAACATTTCCCTGGCTTTGCCTATATCAATGGAGAGGCCACCACAGGCTGGGCTAAATAGCCTGCAGACACAGAGGAGCTCATCTGGACAACAATGCACATGCTATGAGTCTGCCAAGATGGTGGATGCAAACCTCCCCAAGTATC
This sequence comes from Poromitra crassiceps, assembly GCF_964638095.1. Classification (NCBI taxonomy): domain Eukaryota; kingdom Metazoa; phylum Chordata; class Actinopteri; order Beryciformes; family Melamphaidae; genus Poromitra; species Poromitra crassiceps. The sequence goes on along the minus strand of NC_139636.1, from coordinate 15,239,053 downwards.
TGAGTGCACCCAATCAAGCTCTTCAGAAAAAGAGGAGCAGAGTGAACAGTACCAATGCAAGGTGATAGGAATCATGGTCCGGAGGTACTGCGCAACTTTAAATGACTCATTACATCAATCATCCAAATGATCGTGATGTCGTTTGTATGATGGTTTAACAAAAATGGGCAATTGTTTTCACTGTTGGAACAAAAAATGTTAAGATCATATAGATTGTCAAAACTGGCAGCAGAATCATTGGAAGAGTGCAATGCTCCTGCCAAGCTGTGCCTTTAGGAATGTACACACCTTCACCTGCCAGTGTCCCCCCTAACACCCCCCCCCCCCCCCCCCCCCAACCCCACCGTCAGTCTCTGAAATCAGCAAACGCATCATCCCACCAACACTCAGTCATATGTGTGACTGGTGGAACTCTGTGCTGTCAGCTGCAATTGACACCAGTACAATCCCTTAATGACACCGCTGTTGTCTCATGGTCAACAACACTGTGCACCTCGTCATTTGGGTGTGGTGCAGCAGTCTGCTGCAGGACCTGGATATATACTGCCTTAACGTTTCCTTGGACACCATTACACTCATATGACGAGAGAGGAAATATACAACTCTATGAAAGGCCTTGATCAGTGTGTGAAAGCGTCTTTTCATCTTCACATGGATAGTTTTTTTAATGATTGAATGCTGTGACTCAACAAAACTGTGCAAGTGTATCCCATTGCAAGCTTATTTGCCGTTTTTGTGCGTGTGATTTTCTGTAACTTTGTAACATGGTATATCCTTTATTTTCTATGTTACAATTGGTATTTTGTTCTCCATTTTGTATGGTTAGTAAAGGCAGCATTAACCTAGGGTTGTGTGTTTTATAATGCACTCAAAGCTACTGAGGACCTATTACCCTATGGGTATTTATAAAAAGGGAAAAAATATCAAAGTGTACAGTAACATACATGAAGTCTAGTCACTTTTCTGTAAATAAAAGCACTGGAAAACTTCTGTGGTGACTGTTAAACTGTCACATTTTAAGCCGATATGTACGTGGAAAGAAATTGTTGCCACATAAATAATTTCTCCAAATATTCAAGTGATCTTTGTCAAATTTCTTCTTTTTTCATCCCTCTTTATTCTCTGAAAATGCACAAAATGGTGATTGTAATGAATTGATCTGATCATATTATTCAACATGATTTATTTCAGTACTCGAGGAAAGACTTGAATTGCTGTCTGTCTATATTCTGTACTCGAGTATACATAACTGTTTGGTGCCATATACCAGTTATAGATTAAAAAAAATTATATAACTATTCAACACAGCAAGATTCACTTATTGACAAAAAAAAAGCAGAAAAACCTATCATTCCACTTAAACCGTCCTCCAAATCTCCATTAGTTTAGAGATGTTGACAAAGGGGGGGGGGGGAGAAACATCTCAAATACACTGAGCTGATTTCTACTTCTCTCTCCAAATGCCCACCACCAGAAGTGAGAACATAATGGGGGTTGGGTGAGTGGCGCAAGGGCCACACTGCAGAAAGAATTACATTTGTATAGAGAGAGCCTCCTGCTGGGTTGGGGTCATTGCACCTCTGTCCCATAACCTTTGACCTCTCTGACCCTTGCTAAGGTTTTTATTGATTGGAACATAGATCCCCTGTGTTATGTGTGTCCATCGTTCCAAACCCCTTCAAGGCTCACAACCAAGACTTTGAATACTGAATGATTGTTGAATATAAAAAAACTGCAGCAAATCCGTGCAGTAATGGTTCTTGTGCTTAAAACTGGTAGCTGACCTTCAGTGCGGCCTAGTGCCAATAATAATATGCTGAAAGATTTTCAAGGGAGATGGGAAACCCTGAGGTGTGCGCTACACTGTGACGAGCCGGGAGAACTAAATATCAAGCCAGCAGGTTGCCTCTCTGTGCACCTCGCTGACATCACCAGCACACCACTATAGATACTGTGGCTATAAAAAAAATACTCCCTCTAAATCTTTATTTGTTTTTGTGCTGTAAAATGAGTTCATAATACACTGATTCTGCATATTTATTCTAAAATCTGCACCAGGTTCTCTATCAAAGTGGAAAGTGAATTCGAGGAATGTGAAGGTATAAAATTCGAGAAAAATCTAGTTTGTAGTTTCAAAGTTTGTACATTTGAATGTGTCACTGTACATTATACAGTATATTGGTCATGCCCCTGTGTGATTATGAATAATTTAATGATCATTTTAGTAATTATTTTGGTGAGACTAAAGTGGCCTGTAATTGAGAGTGTATTTTTTTGCTGTCACATAAATAGTGCATGTGCATCACAATGCTGACTGGCTCCTGCAAGTCTACATGCAATACGCTTCAAGCTTAGTGCTCTTCCTTTAGGCAACAGCCAGGATTCAGGCATCAGGTAGGTAGTTCCCAGAAATAGAAGAGGAGATGACATAAGATCACCTGGGGAAAGCTCTGCACTGTTACATTTTGTTCACCAATCCAATTAATAAGTAAATAATAAAAATGTTCATCTTGTAACCTGCATGCTGATTGTTGATGGTGATTTCTAATGGTGAGAGGGAATTGTTCATGTAAATCCTATAATAAGAATGCAAAGTGTTTGTGTGTCTGTCTGTGAGCAGAAATTGTGTTCGGCCACAGCTATGCCGTTTTACGTGGGATTGTGCTGAATCTTTCAGGAAGTGTAAAGAGCACCATGGTCTAATGGAGCCAGATTTTTTAATTAGATAATTAGGGCGACTAAATGGGCAAAAATCGTTAATTAGTGGCCAAAATGACTCAAGACAGGTTCAGCACCATGGAGAGTTCCAGAGTGGAGGAGCCCAGAGGTGCTCCAGAGTAGAGGAGCCCACAGGTGAGCGAAGTTATAATCAGCCAATTTAAGTGGATCATGAAAACCTTCTGGGGAGAGAGAGGAGGCCTGCCTAAATGGCCAGTCACACAGGGACGGGTATTCTGCTAGTATTAGACTGCCCTGCCTCATAGTCACCTTGCCATTTAAAACCAGTATTTCTGAAGAAAACAAATGCAATGAAGCTGGTTTCTTGATTCCTGAGGGAGCAGAATAATTAATGTTTGTGTACTAGAGCACTAGAGCAGTAACCTTTTTACACCAAGTACCACCTCAGAAATGACCACCATATGAAAGTATGAGAGAGGGAGCGTGCCCTGTGTAGTACCACAGGTTGAGAACCACACTAGAGAATTAGAATACAGGAAATTTCTGTCAGAAAAGCCTGGCTACACTACTTGTTTTCCTTTGGGAGAAATAACAACTGAAACTTGATGGCTATCATTCTATACTTCTGACAAGACACCCAATAATACACTAGGAAATGAGAGAATCACACTGACTTTGAAATCAGTTGCCTTGACTCTCAAATGCCCATAGCATAACCTGAATATAGGTGTAATTGATTTGAGGATACCATTAACCATTAACTGTGGGTCTTTCTTTATCATTGTCATTGATAGCTATAACACACACAGACCCCCCCCCCCCCCACACACACATCATAATTCATTCATTCATTATTTTTATTTATTGAATCTTTCACACAAATATGCCCGGTTATTCATTATGCATGTGTTTTGGCTGGTGCAGCTGCCCTGCTGTAGAGTCTGTAAAGTTAGTGCAGTCAGTGTGATGCTGATGGAGACAGCAGACAGAGGGTGTTTCCAGTTTCTCTCTCGACAGCAGACACAGACAGACACACACATCCAGCTAGCAAGCCAGACCTGGGACTTTAGCAAGCTGATAAGTTACCTAGCAGTTCCCTTGACTTTTCAAACATGGATTTGAATAACATCTTGTCGCAGCTTGAAACGGACAACGAAGAGGAAATCGAAAAGCTTTTGCAACAATATAATCGAGAGGTGAGGTGGGGCTCTGATCGTTTTGACGTCAAACCAAAACAAACGATAGTGCTAACGTTTGCTAGCTAGCTAGCTGGCTAGGTCGCAGCTAGCTTTCGCCATCTAACTAGCTAAATTAGCTCAATGTTAGCTATATCCCCCGGCAACCCGTGGTAACGTGGAAGATGACACAACAAGCCTTGGCGTTATCAATCGTAATGTGTTTACTGTCACGGTGTCGATATTTGTTGATGGGCTGCTTGATGGGCTGATGATGCCTGTTGAGCTCACTTAACCACATCAAACCATGTTTTGGCGATAACTTTCACGTAGCTAGCTAATGGCAGCTAACGCTAGCTACTTCTCCAAGCTGTCAGATTTAAAGGGTCTTGCAAACAATTCTGGCGTTAGTTTCTGTTTTCGGAGAGAAAAACACTGAATATTTAGTCTGTGTCTGCATACCGTTACACAGGTTCAATTGGTTGGTGGCCATAATGAGCATCTTGTTGTCTTTTTCAGAATAGTCACACTTTCACCTTTGACCAAAAGGAGGAAAATCTGCGTAGTGTAAGTACTAAGTTGTTTCTGTTTGTTATTAAGTGTTATGCTTATGGCAGCCCTGTAATTTACAATGACAAGCTTCTCCCTCTGTCTCATTTTCAGAATCTGTGTCAAGGCCTGTTGACAGTACTTGGGAGGCAGGTGCAGCCAAGCTGTCAGAAAGCCTGCCTGGAGACCCTCCGCATCCTGTCCCGTGACAAGCGTGTCCTGGGGCCTGTGGCCACCAGGGAAGGCATGCTGGTGCTGGCTGGGTTGGCCAGGCTGCAAGGTGGTGAGGAAGGAGGTGACAACCAGAATCACCTTCAGGAAGACACCCAGACAGCAGAGGAGGAGAGGGTGGTGGTGGAAGCCTTGAAGTGCCTGTGCAATGTGGTGTTCAACAGTGTTGCAGCTCAGCAGGTCGGCGCAGACGTGCAGTTGGCACGCGGTCTGTGTGCACGCTTGCACGCGGCCCGTGCCGGGCATCACGAGGTGGGCCTGTTCTCACTGCGCCTTCTCTTCCTGCTGTCGGCCCTGCGACCTGATGTGAGAGGCGGCCTGCGGAGAGAGCTGCATGCTGTTAGACTGCTGACAGAGGTGCTGGAGCAGACCCTGGATGTGCGCTGGGTGGGTCCGTATGAAGCCGCCCCCCCAGACCCGCAGCCCCTGCCTATCCCTGCAGAGGACAATGAGCGAGCCATGGAAGCGTTAAAAGCCTTGTTCAACCTCACACTATCTGATGCTGGTGATGAGGTGAGTGTGGTGATGTTTTCTGCAAGAGAGGGTAATGGTACTATAGAGTTAGTGTAATGTGACCATATAACATGTCTATCATGTACATGTCTGTTGCAGCTCAGACTAGTATGGAGTGTAAAGCAGGTTATGCGTAGGCCTAGAGGATGGCCTAGTAATGGCTAGCCGCTAGAGAGCCCATACAGTAACACAGGTTTTCAAAGTTGGAGGCGGGCCTCCCCAGGGGGGGCTCCAAACAGTTTCAGGGGAGGCTCAGTGAATGGAAGTGAAAAATATCAAAAGGAGATCACGTTACTGTTTTCCCCACTTTCCCAGAAACAGAAACTAATACATGCCTTAGGACAGACAAAGGAAGGTGGATGATGGAAATTAAATGCTTTCCCACAACAGGGACATTTGCAGTGTCACTGCAGCAAAGGGGATAGTGCAAAACAGGTCAAAACTAGAGACCATCTAGCAATGGGATCACACCAGCTGTGACGCCCGCGACTTAAAGCAGCTACGAGCAACTTTTTCGATTGTTATTAAACAGTATAAATTTAATATCAATGCATCACATCTTACCTCTAATAGTCGACGATACCAACGCAGAGTAGTCTCGCTTGAACCCCGAGTGAATAGGCCAGTGTTAGTGTGTCTGTAGCCAGGGCAGATCAGGAATTGAAATGAAACGGTTTGCAGCAGCCACTTCGGCCATAACCACAAAATAACTTCCAAAAACCTGTTAGAATATAACGAGAGATGTTCCCGCGAGTATGCGTGGCGTTCACATTGTTTATGTTATGTTGCTAGGCAGCGCAAACGGCGTAAAAAGGCAGCTGCGTTTCACTTCCTGGTTTCACTTCCGCGTTTCACTTCCGGGTTACCCGGTCCGGTCGCTCTAGAGAGCCCCCTGTTGGCGCGAGTTTAGACAGACTATAGACTTAATAATCACCTAAGGGAGCAATCTCAGATACACACGGCTTTGGTCTCGTCGACTATTAGAGGTAAGATGTGATGCATTGATATTAAATTTATACTGTTTAATAACAATCGAAAAAGTTGCTCGTAGCTGCTTTAAAACAAATGTGAACCAGGGGGTGTAAAGTGGGGGTTCAATGTCGGGGGGCCAGCCCTCTTGCTCTGATCACGGCCATTTTCAAACTCGACCTTCATTTTTATGTCAACTACACACCTGTAAAGTTTCGTGACTGCATCTAAAAAAGACACCAGTAAAAAAAGCAAGATATTATAAACAAGTATGTACACAGTAGGGATGCACAATATATTGGCAGTCATATCGGTATCGGCAAATGTTAGTCAATTTTTATCATATATATCGGTATCGGTCAGATGAGCAAAATAACAGCTTCAGTATCATGTACAAAATTTGATTTGATTGTTTTTATACATATCATATCGACATTGTAAATATCAGTTATTGGCCATAACACCAATGTTAATATCTGTATCGGGGTGCCTATTTCCAAGCTTTATATATATACATACATACATATGTGGTATGAAGGCGTGATTAGTCAGGGAGTATTAGTGCACTAAGATATTGTGAAAGAGAGAATATGTCCTTACACAGGTTGCTGCTAAACTAAGACCCATCACCATTTTACCATTGGTGTTTTCTGGATCTTTCGAAACAGGGAGTGCTGTCTAGTCTAGTCCCATATGGATGTCCACTCTTTTATCATCAGATATCATTATGAGAAGATGTTTATTCTCAGGAAAAACACTGAGCAGTGCACACTCCAAAAAATATATATATAACGTCGGTGCAGGGCACAAACAATATCAAACAATATGTTGTCAACACTGAGGAAGGCCTGTGTGCCGAAACTGTTTGTGCTGTGCTGCTGCCCTACCCAGACTACAGGTATTAAAACTTCATAAATACTTTTTTGTGTGCTGGCGTTTCCTGCTGTGACAAGATGTTTATTCTCACCTCACGCAGATATAATTGGCCCTGTTGACAGCCTTTGGTTTATGTTTGCTGTCCTCTTGGAAGTTTTAGAAATCCTAACTTCCTCCTCCCCCTCCTTTATCTGAATCACCATAGTACTGTCTTCAGTCTCATACAATTTCTTATGCTTATCCCATCTTTGTGATACCTAATTTTGAAGGGTTAATTCTGGATTTCTTATGATCAGTGGGCAGTTTAGTGTCTTCCAATTTTTGCAATTAGGCAGTGCTTCCATGTTTCTTTCCCTGCAGCCTAATAAACTTGTTTATGTTATGTTGTCTTTATTGTGAAGAATGAAATGCTTGCTTGAAAGTCATGTTGTACATCCTTCATTTGATAGGATGGTGACCACCAGCTCCGCCTCATCGCCGCCATCATGCGTCATCTGTTGATGCTAAAGACTGAGACAGAGGAGAAAACAGAGGAAGCACACAGGTGGGAAGCCCCCTTCCTCACTGCTTTTCATATAATATTAGGTGGTTAAATTGGGATTTTGGAAGTTGGAGGAACTCTTGGCGGTGACCATCGGAAAATGGTGGGTGGTTGAGGCAATAGGCAGCGCTGACGTCAAATTTAAATGCCTTATATGTAAGAATTGTGAAACGATTTACAGTATATGTATTATGCTTTTCTTTTTTATTATTACAAATCAGTGAATTAAGGTAACTTAAAAAATTAGACCTTTCCTGATTACCCCCCCTTTCCCCAAGTATTTTCTCCCCAATTGTACCTGGCCAATTCCCCCCGCTGTCCCGGTCGTTACTCCACCCGCTCTGCCGATCTGAGGAGAGTTGTAGACTAGCAGATGCTTCCTCCGATACAGTCGCCAGCTGCTTCTTTTCACCTGACAGCGAGGGGTTCACCGGCACGCTATTCCCCCAATTCCCCTCCCTCCTCGAACAGGTGCCCTGACCGACCAGAGGAGGCACTAGTCCAGCGACCAGGACTCACATACCCTACCCGCTTCCCACCCGCAGTCAACATACTTGTCAACATCGCCCGTGCTTTTGACTCATTATAGGGAGCTTTGTCTTAGCTTGTAGCTTGTTCTGTTCGCTTTTTACCACGAAGGTTGATGAAACTGTCTGCAGAAGAGCTAATATGCCTGTGTTGTTACCACAGTAAATGGCTGGTTGGAGCCAAAAGTGACAAAATTACTGTGACAACAATTGTGATACTGTGGTTTTAGTTGGCTAATGTTAGATAACCCCCTTTTCGTTATCATGTGCTTGCACATTGTTAATGTGTTAGCTTACTTGCTAACGTTGACGAATTGCTATCTAGTTAACGTCACTGTTTTGGCCGCTGCTGGCCCTCACTGACGGAGTACGAGCGCGAGCAACAGACTGCTGACTGCAGTTACCCTAACAGCCACTGGTGTCAGTAATGCTTAGGAATTTCTGATTCTTACATGGGCATTTAAAGCAACACAGTTGCTATCTGCTTTTGAAATATCACATGCCAAATGAATATAGTCTATTGAATTATCACTAAAACAAGTCAGATTAAATGTTTAGTATTGGGGTTAGAGAGAGAGATGGATAGGTCCTATATGGTTGTCCAAAGATTGCCCCACAAGTCGCAATTTTGCCTGAAAATAATCCTAAACAAATTCAGTCGCTTTGTGTGAGAGTCTGTGAAGATGATACAAAGTTAATCACCAATGTGGAAAAATACAGGGAACTATATGAACATCAGCATTCTTTATGTAAAAAGACAACACTATACAAGATACGTTTTTTTAAATTTAGTTATATATTTATTTACTTTTGGTGATTTTTGAGGGTGCTCCAATGTTGTTCCGGATCGCTCCGGCCCAGTTTAAGCCCTGGGTGAACTTGCATCACTTTCTTTCAGTAGGCTACAACTTGGGCACAGAAATAAGGTTTGATGCATATTTGTCAACAGTGAAAGAACCCATCTTATAAAAACACTGCAGGCAAAATAGAGATGTCTCTAATGACTGTATGTTTAACTTGTTGGGGCGTCTCATCTTCTAATGGTGTTAGCTGTCCTGATTCAGGGCCGACGCATTCTTTTGATTGTAATGTAATGCGAGAATGTCAGGAATGTTGGACCATAGACTGAAATTTAAACAGTGTCATGTAAAAAAGGAGATTGATGTGGCCCTTTCACCCGTGCGCTCTGTGGCTGAACTGGTCATGGGAGTTTTGTCCATTGTTTAACGTCGACTTTGTTGTCGTTTGTTTGAATGAAGGAATGTCTGATTGAACATGTGACAGAAATGTGCTGATTGGAAAGGTTTTGTTTTACTACCATAGAATTTTTTTTTAAAGTAATATTGTGTTTATTGGTTTGTTTCACTAAAGTGTATTTCCAAAATTAAATATTTTTGTTTGATCCTTTTATCCTAATATCGAAGATCTTTACATTGGTTAGTCTTAGTTTCCCCCTGATAGATAGGTTTTAAGTCACAGATCACTTTTAAGACATGGATGGGTCTGGCACAAAGCTATTACGATGGTGTCGTACCACCCGCAGTGCCGACAGCCCGCAATGCCAACGTTAGGTATAGGCGTGGGGGGTGGGAGAGGTTAGGTTTAGGGTTAGGGTCTGGGGGAGGTTAGGTTTAGGCTTGGGGGGGTGGGAGAGGTTAGGTTTAGGGTTAGGCTCTGCGGGAGGTTAGGTTTAGGCATGGGGGGTGGGAGAGGTTAGGTTTAGGCGTGGGGGCTGGGAGAGGTTAGCTCCAGTCGGTCCCCCGACACACTGCACACCGCCTCGCTCAGCTGGTTCTGCTTGTCGACTGCTTGTGGACTGTCGGCACTGCGGTCTGTCGGCATATAGACAGACCTTTGAACCCGATGTGAGCCAGGTCACATCCTGAGCTCATCTGGCAGGTCGCTATAAGGCGATCGTGCCATCAGGGCTCCTATAGACTTTGGAACAACCTGAGGTCCGGAGATTGTGCTGGTTGAATTTAGCTCTTTTTTCACTCCTTATATTTGCATTACATTTATTTTTGTATATTTTTATTCTTGATGCTTATTGTGGTTGTTTTTTTCCCCAGCCATGCTGTTAACCTGCTCAGCAACCTGCCTGTGTCCTGCCTGGACGTGTTAATCGATGTGCCTGTCCATGGAGGCCAGGAGGAATACAGTGGAAAGAACATGGATTCAGTACAGGTGCTGCTAGACTTCATGGAGAAAAGGATCGACAAGGTAATGCTCATCCTCAGTGGCCAGTATAGACCAAATCACCGTGACGTCACCATGTAAACAAATTTACTTCCGGGTACCACTTGGGAAAGGCAGCAGGTTTAAATGTGCGTGTTGTCATATAAATGCTGTCAAACCCTCTCGTTGTTTTCGGCCGACTACTTTCAATTTAAATGGTTAAACGGTTGGTAAACATGCTTGTCCGACGTATCTAGCCTTTCTTCTGTGTTTGTTTTATGTAGTGTTAGCTAGCTAATAAAGTTTGTTTGTCTGTCAAACTCGCTGTTTTTTTACGTTACAGACAGAGTAACCTCGCGTCACCAGGCTCTTCTCGGCGAGAAAGAGCCTGGTACAGACAGAGCTACTGACGCCAGGTCAATTTAATTTAGCTTCAAGTCTACTCTAGTCTGGTCCAACAGGTAAATTAGCTAGTCTGGTCTCCACTAACGTTAGTGAAAGTGTTGTTATGAATGATATTAAACAACAACACAACACGGACGAACCATTTTTGTCTTCTTTGTCTGTTTTTGTCTTCAACTTGTCAGTTTGTGCCGTCCACCGCCATTATAATGTGTGGACCTCAGGGGTACCCGGAAGTAAATGTAAACATCCCGCTGATTTGGTCTATTGACCCTTCTCACGGGGGCCATTTTGTGTCGAAAAGCCAGAATAAACACAGGTGCAAGCAACACACTAATGAGGGTTTCCAAATTCCAATCATGGAAGTTGGAAACCCTCATTAGTGTTTTGCTTGCACCTGTGTTTCCCCTGCCTTTTCGACACAAAATGGCCCCCGTGAGAAGGGTCCATTGAATATACATGATACAGCAATCATTTACACACCCAAATATAGAGCTTCATTTTTTTTTTTACTTCAATAAAGGTAGTTAATAGATATTTCTACTGCAATATATTAGATGAATAACTGCAGCGTTGTTTTTAACGTGTACACAGTAAGTCAAGTAAGCTGCCGAGGAATCAGTTTTCAAACTTGTCCAACATACCTACTGTATTACCTGTGTTGTGCATGGTTACACCTATCTTTGTTTACATGTAGCCTTCATACATGTACCTCCTAAAAACGTGCAAGAGAATGGTGTAATCTCAAGTTATATTGTGAAAGAAATGTTTTATGTAACCAGGTGCACTTATAACCAGCCAGCCATGTTGCAGATCTGTCTGCTGCACAGTTGCAAACTTCTTGTGAAGACTTCAAGTCGTTGCTAAAAACCTGTTTGTTTAACAGCTTAAGTGCACTGGACCCAGTGAGTCTGAAGATCTGATTACACTGTAGACTAGAATGCTCCTTGAGCAGGCAAACTAGGACAAATGTAATGTACTCAGGTGTTTCACACTGACCTTCAGTGCATAGCATTCACATCCTCCCGTGTCTCTCCCCATTAGAAATATCAAATAAAGGGTAGACGTGCGAAGGAAACAATCCCCAGATCTGATAAGGTGACATAATATCCGTTAAATGACCATTGTACTTATTGCTAATGGGAAACTAGCCAGGCGACCCACAACCATGCAGCTCCAACATCTACAGCTGTTAACGTACATAGTGTCCATGTTGCGTAGTTACATATGATTACATCCTGTGGAGGGTCTGTGGTCGGGCCGTCACATCTCTGTTCTGTGTCTCATACCAAGCAGGGTTCCAACTACAAGGAGGGTCTGACGCCAGTACTCAGCCTCATGACTGAGGGGTCCAGGCACCACAGGGAGATCCGCAGATATATCAAGGCTCAGGTAACACAACAGCTACTGTCAGATTTAAATGGCTAAGAGACAAACCGAATAACATTTCTGACACCCTGCAAGAAAGCTTATCATTAGTTTCTAATTCTGCTGCTCTGAGAAACTGTTAGTTCAGACTTGTAATCGAGAACTTCAGTGCTGACGCTGAGGTGTCCTTGAGCAAAACACTGGACTCCCCCCAGCTCCAGGGCGATGGTACCGTAGCTGAGCCTGACCGCTCACCTGCCTACAGAGGAAGATTCTTGTTACGTAATTGTAGCTATCGGATAAGGAGTATACGGTCATGAGCCAGTGATTAAGCCCCAAAGCTAGGTGACAGTGAGCAAAGTGCTTAATAAAACAGTCATTTAAACCCTTTTAAATGCCTGCCTCCTCAGGTTCTTCCCCCGCTGAAAGATGTGAAGTTCAGGCCGGAGATCGGCACCACCGTCAGGAACAAGCTGGTCCGCCTCATGACCCATGTAGACATGGGCGTCAAGCAGAGTGCTGCGGAGTTCCTCTTCGTGCTCTGCAAAGAGAGCGGTGAGAGGGGCGGAGGGAGAGACATGGGGGGAGGAGCCGTAGATATAGGAAATGAGAGGCAACAGCTGGCTTCATCTTTGTGGTAGGAGCTGATGGATGGAAAAAAATTAGTGATGGCTGGTTGATGGTTGAAATTAACATCGCGATAACCTTAAGGATTTTTTATTTCTTTGACCTTTATTTTTATTATGCCTCCGCCGGCGACAGCTGTGACCTGAGGCATTATGTTTTCGGGTTGTCCGTCTGTCCATCTGTCCCATTCTCGTGAATGCGATATCTCTGGAACACCTTGAGGGAATTTCTTCAAATATGGCACAAATGGCCATTTAGACTTAAGGATAAAGTTATTCAATTTTGGTGTAAAAGTTCAAGGTCACTGTGACCTCACGTCCGTCCCATTCTTGTGAACACGATATCTCAGGAATGCCTTGAGAGAATTTTTTCAAATTTGGCATAAACGTCCACTTGGACATGAGGATGAACTGATTACAATTTGGTGGTCAAAGAAAGGTCAAGGTCACTGTAACCTCACAAAAGTTGTTTTTGGCCAATGGCTATAACTCAAGAATCCTACGCTAATTGTGACAAAAGTTCTGTTGATTCTCTAGTAGTCCACCACAAGCTCATTGGTTTTGCTGATATTGAGCTTCAGGTTCTTGTCGTTGCACCATGTGACAAAGCTCTCTATCAGTCCTCTGTACTCCTCTCTAAAAATAGGCTGAGTGAAATCAGCATGTTTCTCTCTGGACATTATTCACTGGAATCATACATGTCAATATAACCAATGTCAATAATATATATATAACTTCCATTTCGTTAAAAACAAAAACAAACGGTACCTTTTATTAAATCAATTCAAAGTCTTCACTACATATATTTTACGAGTCTGGCCAGACATGGATGTAAACTGCAACTTGACTTGTTGGCAGAGGCATACAACAGCGAGGTGGTTATTTCTAGTTTTGATATTGATAGCTATCACAATATGGCTCATGTATGCAAAGTCAATTGTTAAATAATCAAATTGGTGTTCATCCCATTGAAACAAATGGTAATGTGGGTGTGACAAAACGGAAACTTTCAAATAATCTTCCTACCATACCTCATTTTGTCCATTTTGAAATGAAATTTGCGTATCATCAATTTAGACAGTAGAATCACCATATATCCTCACAACATGACAATGAAAGACAATAAACGATAGTATTGAATTAACACCCAGCCCTATACATAACAGTGCTTAAATATGTACATTTAGACTGTATGTCTCTGTGTGGTGTCGCCTCATAGTGGACAACCTGCTGAAGTACACTGGGTATGGAAACGCAGCCGGACTCCTGGTGGCCCGAGGACTTCTGGCAGGAGGGAGAGGGGAGACTCAGTACTCTGATGACGAAGACTCGGACACAGAGGAATACAAATCAGCCAAACCCTTGTGAGTGAACAGGGTTTAAAACAGACCTCTCTACCAATCTCACAATTGTTTGACAACTTGTACGCATTATTAGTATACGGTCTTGTGCTGTGTCGCTCTATATTTGTTTCTCCTCCGCTTGTCCCAGCATCAACCCCATCACAGGCCATGTTGAGGAGCCGATGCCCAACCCCATCGAAGAGATGACCGAGGAGCAGAAGGAGTATGAAGCCCAGAAACTTGTCAACATGTTTCACAGTTTGTCAAGGTGAATATACAAAATAAATCAATAGTGTTTTGGTAGATAATGGATTTTCTTGGCAAAGCCTCAAGTAAGATGATTAACCTTTTTCCAATGAACAACTGTTGCTCCCCCCCCTTCTGAATTATTTGTATCATTTATTGTCTCTTCAACTAGGAAGCCTGCTGTATTTGTGTTGACCTTTAGCGAGCAGAGGCTAACGCTGATCAAACATGGCGCTTGTACAAAAGGTAGCGGCGAGCTGGCTCCCTGCCAACCCGATTCGCTGAAGGAAGAATCTCTCGCCGTTAGCCCCAGCTTCCATTAGGCCTGCTCTTCCAGCACGCTGCAGCATTCAGCTGGAGTCAAAGGCAGGTGCAGCATCGTTGCCATCGCTCCATTAATTAGCACCTAATTGGCACGAACAGTTGACTTGCAGGCTTCGGCTGCTTTATGTGCCGCACTCGGGTTTTTAATAACGTGCATGTCGACTTTATCCCCCTCATTCTGAGGTGCCAAACATGAGCCAGACCAGGGTAGTGACTGAGACCGACGCACAGCCAGACAAAGCAATTTGGATGGAACGTGGAAGAGGCAGAAGTAACACTGGTGAACACGTTTGCCGACATAAGAAAGCTGACCTTGTCATTGTTGAGCCAAAGAGAGGGGGGTTGAGTTGTAATGAGGCACGTGTGCCAACAAGGAGTAGATTCCTTTCCGCGGCTGGATCCTCTTTCTTCTCTTCCTCGCTGTGAAAGGAGATGCGGTCGTGAGGGAGAGGTGCAGCCAGTGGCGCTGCCCCAATACAAGCTCTCAGGAGATCGGTCAGAGGCCTGCAAGAATGTGCTTCCCTAACTGCTTAACTGCTCCTCCAATTAGCACATATTCTTACCCAACCCCCCCTCCCCCCTCCCCCCTACATTGGTCAGCCCCGCTCCCCTCTGTGTTGAGGATAGGCCCCTCCCCCTTTACGTCTGTCAGTGCTGCTCCCCTCTCAGTGTTAAGGATAGGATGGATTTTTTTTGCACTAATTGGAGAGAATACAACACAGGGCAGGAGTGGCGCGATTGGGTGGATGGTACATGTTTTTGTTGAGATTTGTATTCAGTAGACTAAGACTTGTTTTCCCCTCACCTTGTTACTGCTCATTGCACCTGCTGTGTGTGCGCCTGATGATTCGAGGCTGCTGTAGACAGGCGGCTGGTATGATTACCTCTCAGTAATGTGATGCAGGATTCACAACAGAAAAAAATGACCTGTTGATGCAATTGTATGCCAGCCTACAGTATATCCTCTAGTTACCACATATTATTTGCTGCTACCTCTCTGCAGATTACATCACTGAAAGGACATCAAATAAATCTTCAAAATGCCCTTATATTTTGCCAGGCCATGGTTAATTTCCGGGACTTTTTAAACCCCCCCCCCCCCCCCCGCATGATAGACTAATTTAAATTTAAAGACAAACCAGGAATTTACAAGGCTGTTTATGTTTTGAGTCTTACAAATGAATGCAAATGGCTCCTTTTAAAATCTTTGACTAGATAATTCTCTGATAAATCATCTTAGAGGGAAGTGGTGACACACAGTGCAGATATAATTGGATTAGGATGAAGGGGCAGCCATGGCTTTGAGGAGATTAGACCAAGCGCTGATCCTGTAATTAAACTGCCATAGTAGGGGAGGAAGGAGGCGGGCCAAGTGGGCGAGAGGATGGCCAAACGGGGGCGAGTGTCTGTGAAGGGGGAGGGGTCTGCTGTCTTCCGAGGGTCCTTGAGCTCCGGATGCAAGAGAGAGCAAAGATGTACTACGACGGCCACAGAAAGCCCTCTGAACGCCCTCCGTGGATACAAAGGGCTTTGGTCCTAAGCAAATGTGGATTTTGTCTGCATGTTTTTCACTTTGAAAACTGACAGACAAGAAGACACTCATGTTGTTCATGTTTTTTTGTTTGTTTTTGGTCCTCTTGCTGTCTGGCCCCCTCTCCCTCTCCATGTAGCGTGCGGACGTCCTTTCCTTTCAGGACTGCTGATGCTCTGTTCTGGTCTTTGTGTCCACAGGGGGAACATGATCCGGCCCATGGCGGTCCGGCCGGACGGGACACTAGCGCCACTCGACGAAACTCTGTGTCAGCCGCCTGAAGACAGCTCGGGATCAGACTCTGACTAGTGCACTCCAGATCCAGGCCGCCTTGTCCAGGCTCTGCCCTCTGGGCCACCACACATCTCCGCTCCACAGGAAACTAGAGGGCCCTCTCATGCCCACAAGCCATTCTCTAAAGCGGAGCGGAACTTGACACATGGCAGGAAGACATTCTCAATGGCACCATTATGCATAGGATGGATTTTTTGAACATGATTTTTTGTGACCCCCCCCCCTCTCTATTTCATGCACTTTTGTTAACCCTTGCCTAAATTGACAAAATAGAGGTAGATAATCATTTTTACTGGATCATAATGTATCTCACTGAAAGCGCTGTTGTCATTGTTTGACAAAAGTGTAAATTGGGGTCTGAATAAGAAATCATTCCTTACCTGTGCTTATGATTCTTTCTTTTCTCTTCATGTATTATTCTTCTAAATAATGAAATTGTCCACTATAATGCCATGATACAAATACACATTATGCACATGAAAAAAACAACATGGAATTATACTAAGTGCTGTAAATGAAACTACTCCACAATGGACCAAAAGATAGAGGTATATTTAGATTTCAGGTAGTGGCAGTACTTTAATTTAAATAAATAAATATATAGACGGTTTTAACTTGACAACATAAACATTCTAAATTTAACCCCAGTTCACTTCCTGTTGCAGTGTTTGCTAATACAATAGGACAGACCTCACTAGCCCTTTTCAGAACTGTGTCGTTTCCGTGAAAACGGTCTATTGAAGAGTCTTAAATTTGGCTGTGTAATTATCAGTAACGACGGCGCACCCCAGTCGGTTGCCAAGGCAACGTGTCAAGTTTTGCCAACTGACTTGACGGGCCTTGTTGGCTTACTGCTGTCTCCCTGAAAGGCGTGGACTTCTTCGACCTTTTCAACTGCGGCCGCCTTTTGCTGAGCGCTATAGTCGCTATTATAATAATAGTTACTGAATACCATCACTTAATTGCAAGGCCCACATCATAGCGGGTATAGCTTCAAGTGTATCATTTGTTTCGTTGAAGTTAAAGATTTCAATGGAGAGATGCAACATTTTCCCTGTGGTGGATGAATAGTATTTGGATTGTTTCTGCCTTACCCATCGTGGATTCTTGACAAAGAAATGTGTGAAACAATATGACTGTTTTCTATCGATGTACTTTGTCCTCTGCCAATTTTGCATGGTGTTCAATCAATTCTCAGAAATGTGTGATTTTTTTTATATATTGAAAACTTTACTGATTTTATATAAATCAAAGGTATGTATAGATTCAAAATGATGGTTCCTTAAAATGTATTGCTACAATTTGATTAGGTCTAGGCTGCCAATACTCTTACTGAAGAAAACTGCATGGATGGTCATGACTGTAACAGACTTCGTCCCTTGAGTGCATCTCCCTTCACTTTGGATTACTGATAAACTTGTATAAGTTTTATTTTCTTTGCCAATTATATTCTAATACCAGGAATTTGCCTGAATATTGCTTCTACCTGAGAAAATGTTTTATTGCTTTGTTACAATGATTAGTAACAGGCCACTCAGTTGATAGTGATGAATTATAAGCACACTTTTCACCTAACTTAATGACCACTATTATGTTCTCTCATACATACTTCAAATTAGAATAACAAATGATTAATTTAATTTTCAGATTCAGAGCATATTTATAGTCACTGGAGAATGAATTTCTTGTGGCCATTTTTCCTACCTGCTTAGATGGCTATGAAAGGTCAGATATGGGACATGGTTAAAATAGTGATTTTCTTTGTGCTCCTGTGTAAATGCAACCCTTGATAGTTTTGCACAATAGGATAAATACACTTGATGCATGTTGATCGCTTTCCGCCCGTCTGGAAGGAATATGTGATGGGAAGAGTTTTGTTCTTTTTGCACATTCTTTGCATACTGTAAATGTAATCACTTTTTTTTATATATATATATATATATATAAATGTAGTGAAGCTTCTGTTGTAAAAATATTAAAACTGGAGTATAAGAATATTCTTGTTGTCCGTTTCTTGCGATTAGTACAAAAGGGACACTGTATAAAAAGGTAGAAGATGAAGTACAAATTACACAATACTTTATTAAATACTATTTCATATAACTGTGTTGTACACAATAAAACAAATGAAAAGTCTGGCCTCTATCACAAGCATACTGTACACACTTTGATTTTGTTGAGACATTTCTTAGTGTTGTACTACTTCTCATGTGTCCAGTGTAAAGCAGCATTATGCTGTATGTATTTAATATAAAAGTACTTGGGAAGAGAAAAAATAAGTGCTTAAAAATGCTTGTATTTGATACACATATGGACATAATGCTCACATCATATACGCACACTTTTGGCCCCAGATGCAGACGCAAGTTGACAACTTGCGTCATTCCAATCCACTTTCCCTCTAGAATATAGCATCAAGAATCACACATATGTTAGGGAAGCGAAGAAACCGTCTCAAACCTTCCCAGTGTCTTCTGAGCTTAAACGGTGAGAAGATGCATCATGACCATTCCAGTTTTTAGTTGCTTGGGCAGGACGATGCAGAGCTCTTGCTGTCCGTCTCTGAGTCGGTCTCCTCGCTGGCGCTGGCTCTTTGACCTCCTGGTTTGGACTTGGGAGGCCGTCTGCCTTGTGGCTCCGACGCTCCTCTCCTCCCCAGGTCGTTGGATTTGCTCTGGCAAGGCTTCTGTCCGCTTGACGATGGCCCGCTGCTCACCAGTGTAGTTATGCTCTGCAGACAGTGGAATAATATTAACATAAGTCAGAAAATATAGTTTGTACCGTAATAACGTCCACAGATAGTATCGATACTGCTCCAAATGAGTATTGTTCCCGTTGAAATTTTTAGAATTGATACTTATCGATACCTGTTGCAAAAAAGTATTGTATCAGTTTAAATAGTATCAATACTATTGATACCTTTGACAACCTTACTTTGGAATATAAAAAGAGTGATTATAATCCATTTGTAAATATGTAATATGACTTAGTAAGTGGTGGTACATAACTTTGTCGAATAAAGAACCCAAATTGAGACCTACAGTATATAAACTGTTTTTCTTAGTGCTTAGAGATTATGACAGAACCAACCCCATTGTCCTGACTCCTCAGCAGGTCTTCGATCTCGTTGTTCCACCCGAGGATTTCGGCGAACCTCTGCACCGTGTCCACCAAGTCACCCAGTTCCATGTGGTCTCCTCTCCGCAGGGGGACCCTCTCAAAGGGACCCACAGCGTAGCGGTTCAGGAGGAGACGTGGCACTGTCGAGCGCACCGTGTTCACCAGGCTGGCAAATGGCTCAATCTGGAACATTGTGTGTGTGTGTGTGTGTGTGTGTGTGTGTGTGTGTGTGTGTGTGTTTTTGTTAACATAGATCAGATTCATGTGGCAGAAATGTATCCTTCAGTTCTGAAGACTGTTACTGAAAGGCTGGTTTTTACCTGTAAAGACGTGCCCATGATGATCAACAGGTCTGCTTTGGGGAAGTCTTGTGAGTGCAGGAAGTACTTCTCAGGAAGATCCTCTCCGAAAAACACAACGTCAGGCTTGACTGTTGCAGCACAGAATGCACAGATGGGGGTGTCGTCGCTCATTATGGCTTGCTGTCAAGCAAAAGTGAACGAGGGAAAGATTAGTAAGTCGGGTCAAGTCAGGTCTTTCTTACACAGTTCGACGGGCGTTTGACCCCTGGCCCATACCTTGGCCTCCTCCGCGGGATACGGAGTGTAGCACAGGTGGCAGGAGGCTGTGGCAAAACTACCGTGAGCTTCCACGAGTTTGTCGTCCGGGATGCCACATGCTGTGAAGAAGGCGATTCAATATTACAAACTGGCATTCAGAGGACACAAGTTCATTTTCAGCCATTCTGGGACGGCTGAACCCAGACACCCGCCCCCGCATGGCCGCACTCACTTTTCTCCAGGCCGTCGATGTTCTGCGTGTACAGTCGCAGCAGCAGGCCCTTGTGATGCAGCATGCGGATGAAATAGTGGATGTAGTTGGGCCGGTGGCTGCCGGGATACAGCTCCTTGGCCAGGGAGAAGAACGGCTGTGGGTCGTTGGAGAAGTAGTCGATGTTGAAAACGGCCTCCGGGTAAGGGATGTTGTACTTCTCCAGGTTGGCGTACAGGCCGGTTCCGGGCGTTCTGGAAGTGTGGGACAGTACAAACATTTTGACGGTTACATTTTGGGCATTTAGGCGTTCCTCCTTATCCAAAAGCAGCTTACACTGAAGCCCAACTGGGCCACGTATTGCCTTTCTCCAGAACACTTGAACAGGATTAATGGCTCTTGTGGAAACCTTGAACCTAAAACCCAAAAACCTTTGGTGTCAATGACTTTCCCCACCTCTCCTTCTCCGTTCTCTCCTCCCACATTTCCCATTCTCTCCCCACCTCCTCCCTCTCCCTGCTCTCTTCTCCCCCACATCCCCCCGCTCTCCCTCCCCCCTCCCCTGCTCCTTCCCCACCTCCTATACTCCCCAACATTTCCCATTCCCTCCCCACCCCATCACTCTCTCACATTCCCCCTGCTCTCCTCCCTTCTCCTGCTCTCTCCTCTGCTCTCTCCTATATTTCTATATTTCTCTATCAATTGTTCAATGTGTTATCTTTATTCTGAAATTTGCTACTGTTGTGTCAGCTAGAATTAGCTAGACATATTTTCTGTGAAGCCCTCTGGGACATGCTTGTGAATTAGGGCTATACAAATAAACTTGACTTGACTTGTAAAAGCTAGCCTGCCGCCGTGCGATATAAATGGCAGCAAGTGAGATGAAGATGAGGATGTAGATTCCAGAGATTCACTCTAATTCTTGTGTCAATTTAAGGGTCCTCGATGTGAAGTTAGTGAACCACTGCACTGAGCTAGATCATGTGCGTTGTGCGTTGTGTCTGCTCGTCTACTCAGTTTTTTTGCTTTCTTTCTTTCTTTCTTTCTCTCATCTCCCTCTCCTGCCATGCTTGTTTTATATAAATTGTTCAGTTTCTGTTTATTGATTGTGTTTAGTTACATTTAGCTTGCCTGTGAATTAGGGCTATATATATAAATAAACTTGACTTGAGAGAGCACAAACCGTCAAAAACCGACCTGAAGTCTGGGATGCCGCTGGCGGTGCTGATCCCGGCCCCGGCCACCACCACCACGTTCTTACAGCGGCCCAGCTTCACCAGCCGGGCCACAGAGGCCAGACCGCTCCGGTGCGACGGCTTGGTCTGACTAGGCCTGGATCCAGAAGGCTGACCGGCCTGCGCTGGCTCACTGATACTCTCAGACATCTTACCTTTACTACAGAGAGGGGCCAAGACAAAAAAAGATTTCTGAGGTTGTTTTTTTTACACTGTCCAGGTCCTAATTTGAACAACTTGATCTCTAATGAGACAATCACCAACAAAAAGAAAAGTTAGGAAAAAAAAATGTCATGATACATATTTTGCGGTGGCCTTACCATGCAGGTAAAATGTCCTGTCCGCTCACACTCATCTGGCTGAGGTCTTGGACCAGCGCTGAGTCAGTCTGCTTCCTGCGCTGTGTCCCATATGGGCTGGGCCCGGGGTGCTGGGCCGGGGCCGGGTCCGGGTCCGGGTCCGGGTGGCTCCGTCCGGCCTGGGAGCTGGAGCTGCGGGTCACCCTGCTCAGAGGACGCTGCCCAGAAGACTTCTTATCCCTGCTGGGCCTCGCCTTGTTCATTCCAACACCTGTTGATGTGCAAGAAAAGCAAAATCATTCGGATGATGCATGAGCTTCCTTTGACAGTACTATTAACTTAAACCGACCACCTGCCATTTGAGTGTCAGATGATGGGAAACAATGGCGTTTTTTCTTCACGGTGGAAAATATGTGCTTGATTTCTTCTTAATTCTTTGGTTATTTTTATTTTTTTGAATCCCATTGTTTTGTTTTTCTCCAACACTAAAAAACACTAATTAGATATTCACTGGGTTTTCATCGCAACAAAAAGCAGCTTTTCATTTGCTCGCGCTCCTCTCATCGTGGCATTCTTTTGTGCTCTTTTCCTTTTGCACGGAGAAAAGCTGAAATGTTTTAAAACTGTCACCTCTTGAACAAAAGCTAATGGCTGTAATATATTTAGCAACCCTCCCCTCCCCCCGCTCCTCAGCAGCTATGCTAATACAGTCCAGCACAGCTGTGGCAGCTTTACTGTTCAGGGAAAGAGGGTAGAGGTGGAGGCAGGGATGGGGGTGTTCAAAAGAGGGGTGGCGGAGGTGAAAGAGAACCCTAGATTGACTGTGTGTCAACAAACCCAGCTGGGAGAGAAAGGAGGATGCCCCCTCAAGGCCCCCTCGAACGGAGGAGAAAAGGGAGAAGGGGGTGTGCAGAGATAAATGATACGGAGGCGGGATTCAATAAAGAGGGAACAGAGGAAGAGGAGAGAGGGAGAGAGGGCTGGACATGAGGGGGGGGGGGGGGGTCCTCCTTTCCCAAAGCTATTCTAGGCCTTCAAACAACTTCCATGAGGAATGAGAGCGAGTGATCAGGGAGAGAGCGAGCAGACAAAAGAGCTACAACCCATAAAACATGACTGCTTCAGAGCGCAGGGGAGAGATAAGGCCAGCTTTTCTCCAGCAGCACCTTATCGCTCTCGGGAGGGGAGGGCAGAGGGCTCACTGGAGGCACCGCCACACAATATATCAGCCTTAGTTTGGGATGCTGAGTGATGCGACGGTGAGAGGAGTCAGCCTTGGGGATGCTGAGTGACGCGACGGTTGAGAGGAGTCCGGCTC